>NC_059104.1:8982142-9661428 GCF_020740685.1 Jaculus jaculus | reverse complement strand
ATTATAGCCAATTTCCTCTTGCCAGTGTTTGGCACACTCTCCTGTTGCTGTTGTCCATCTGATGTTGGCCAGGGGGTGATATCCACCCTCTGCTCATGCCATCACGTTATCCTGCCATCGTGGAGCTTCCCCTCGAGCCTCTAAGCTCGAGAGTTGGGTGATTTCTACCAGCAATGTGAACCTGACTGCAACCGACGGTAACAGGACTGGGTGTGCAAGACCCCGGGTCCACGTGAGTCAGCTCTCAGCGACCTGGCCAGTGACGCAGGCCGGGTAAACACAGGCTCTGGGTGGTGCATTACATAGGAGGTCCGTCTGTCAGTGAAGGAATATCCGAAATATAGTTCAAAGAATACAGAATTTTCTCTCTTTACTGGCCCAGAATGACTATACGACTCAGGCTGGCCTCAAATTCATGGTAATTCTACTGCCTCAGCCTCTGGATGCTAAAATTACAGGTATGAACCACTAAAACTTGCTGGTTTTTTTTTTTTTAATCTTTTCTTAAATTTTGCTTTTGTTTCTTAAAGGTGCACTCATGCTTGTTTCCAGCTCAGCCCTATTGTGAGACTTTTGTTTTTTTTTTTGTAAATCCTCCTGCCTCAGACTTCTGAGTGCTACAATTATACGCATGCACTGTCCCACCTGGCTGCTTTTTGATTTCCATTTCAAGCATATTACTTTTACTTTTTGTGGTACGTTGCTTAGTCATGGAAATGTGGTCCTCATGGCAGCTGTTTAGCAGACTATTGGCATTAAGGACACAGATGCTCCTTATTCTGTCCCATGGTCCACACACACTTAGTAATTAGCACAACACAGATCTTTACAATAAAGGTGGTTTTATTATAAAAATTTAAAAATGTGCTGTAAAAGACAGCTGCGGGAATACTGCATCATAGAAATATCCTGGTAATACAAATCACACAGTTGATTTTATACTGTCTGTGGATTAAAATAATACTTAAAAATATTTTTCTTTACAGTTAAGGAGAGTCTTCAGAGCACCATTATCTGAACGGAAGGTATTGTGCATATCAGAGTTCATCTTTCGTCTGCAATTAAGAAGAAAAACAGTAAGAGCCACTAGGAAGTTAGATGGGGCCAGAGAGATGGCTTAGCAGTTAAGGCACTTGCTTGCAAAGTCAAAGGATCCAGGAGGGTGTCATCTTATTCCTTTTAAATGTTGCCACGAGGTGGATACAACAGTTGCCAGATCTGCCTTCTTACTTTTATTTTTTTGGGGTAGGGTCTCACTCTAGTCCAGGCTGACCTGGAACTCACTATATAGTCTCAGGGTGGCCTCGAACTCATGGTGATCCACCTACCTCTGCCTCTCAAGTGCTGGGATTAAAGGAGTGCACCAACACGCCCAGCTGCCTTATTTTTAAGTTTTGTATCAGAATTTTGAGTTTGTTCATTCAAAAACATGATAGTGCTGGTTAAAATGTTAAGCTAGCATATTTGCAGACAATATATACACACACATATCTACATACACAACGTGGCTTATGTAATCTATATGCCTTCAAACAAAATGTCCAATTATAATGAAAACAACACTACCCTGCCACACTACGGCTCTCTGTACGAACTCACGCACACTATAATTACAAGAGACTGGTTACTGGTTTTGCTTGGCTATAATCCAGCTAGTTGATTTTTGAGCTAAATTCCTTCAAATTAAGGCCCTTTCAAATCTGTGTGTGATTCTGCCTTTAATAAATGAAGTCATGGGCTGGAGAGATGGCTTAGTGGTTAAGCACTTGCCTGTGAAGCCAAAGGACCCTGGTTCGAGGCTCGATTCTCCAGGACCCATGTTAACCAGATACACAAGGGGGCGCAGGTGTCTGGAGTTCATTTGCAGTGGGTGAAGGCCCTGGCGCACCCATTCTCTCTCTCTCTCTGTATCTGCCTCTCTTTGTCTCTGACATTCTCAAATAAATAAAAATGAACAAAAAAATTTTTAAAAATAAATGAAGCCACGGTGTGGTGGTATCCATTGTGATTGTTTAGAAATGAATGAACCGGTCATGTGGGTACTTGTGTCTGCATATATATATATATATATATTCATCTCTTCAACAGGATGAAGAGCTTTTGTCAGACATCTCTCGTGGGGAGGTCAGGATATCAGATGATCCAAGGGAAAATACTTTCCCCTCTACTAAGTCAAACACTGAAAATATTCAACATTTAGTAGTCTCGTATTTTTAAAACAAAACAAAACAAAACCAGGTTCCCCCGGAATTGCCGGGGCACTACTGTCCTCACTCATCTACCTTTCAGCACCGTGATGGGCTTGTGTCCACCTGTCTGGTGGACTGAGTGGCCAGCCGCCTCGGGGCACTCAAGCAGTTGTTACCTGAGTGAGTGTCTAGAAGACTCAACACAAAGTTTGGATCAAGGTTAGTTCTCACTCGGCTGCTGGCAGTTCTGTTACCTTCCTCCTGTGGCAAGTGCAAGGAAAGAGGTCGTCCTCCGACTGGGGTTCCACCCTCTTCATGCCCTCTCGGATTTGGGGCTCACTCACTTGCAAACTTGCATATTCCTGTTCAGCAACAAGATAAAAATATTTCTTATGCACCCCTTTTTAAGTATAGTCATTGAAGAATATTCGTTAAGACATTCTGGAATTTACAAGTGCAACATCCATTTAACTGATGTGTCCCAAGCTGTGGCCCGTAACGTTCCCCGTAGCCCCGTTAAATGCCCAACGGCAGTTTCTGAGTCTTGGTTTTCCTGTAAACACCATGCTGATCCTTAATTAATCTCTCACTATTCTACTCCCCGTTCTTCTTTTTCTTTTCTTTGATCTTTTCCATCTTTTGAGACCAGGTCTTGCTATGTAACCATGGCTGGCCTGGAACCCGTAAGATCAGGCTGACTTCAAACTTGCAGTTATCCTCCCGTCTCTACATCCCGAGAGCTACAATTACAGGTTTGTGCCCCCACACCTACTATACCCCAAATTTAGGATTGATATTTTTTTTTCCCCCCAACTACCTCACAGTGAAAATAATTCTGTTCAAGACCCTTCCTAGCATGAGAAGAGAGACTGGTCCTGCCTTCCCCTCCAAGGCCGCACCAGCCTGATTCATCATCTCCTCTGCTCCTGCAGCGGGCATGAGTCAGACACCAGTCAGGCACGCAGGTGGATGAACGAATGCCTGAACAAACGGGTCTTCGGACAGGCAGACACTAAGCTCCCTCGTTCACTTGTTTTACACAGCTTACCCTGTTTATCCCTCCATCGTTCTCCAGGCAAATCACGAAACAGGAGGGTCCAGAACAGATACGAAACAAACCGACTCTGTTCTGCGGCACAGCCTGAATTATGGGGTCAGTATTTGTGACTCTGAGATAAAAATCATTTTTTAAAAAATACTTATTTATTTATTTGCAAACATAAAGAAAATGATAGAGAGGGAGAGAGAGAGAGGCAATGGGCACACCAGGGCCTCTAGCCCCTGCAAATGAACTTCAGATGCATGCACCACTTTGTGTATCTGGCTTTATGTGGGTACTGGGGAGCTGAACCCAGGCTCTGTTGGGCATTGCAAGCAAGCACCTTAACTGCTAAGCCATCTCTCCAGTCCAAGATAAAAATTGTAATCTAATTCTACTAATGCATTAGCAAATTGCTTGTTTACTGCTGCACCAATTTGTTTTTAAAAAATTATGATGTGTGTGTGTGTGTATGTCAAGGCCCAAGGACAACCTCACAGTTCTGATCTTCTTCCACTTAGTTTGAGGCACAGTGTGTCTTGTTGTTTTGCTGCTGGAAAGAGACTAGCTGGCCCCAAAAGCTCTGACTCACTGGCCACTGGGATTACAGATTTATGTACCACTTTTGCATCTGGCTTTACATGTATGCTAGGGATTTGAACTCCAGTCGTTAGGCTTGCAGAGCCTAGGTCTTTTACCACTGGGCTATTTTTCCAGCCCCTGTACTTATTTTTTTCATTGAGTTTCTAAAATTGTCAGATATGCATAGATTACAATTCTTAAGTGCTTGGGTTCATGAAAATAATTTCCGAGAGACATCATGACTGATTTGGGGTCGGGCTAAGAAGCCTATCACAGCTTGTTCCATCTGTAGAAATATTAAGGTGGTGCCACATAACACAAGGAAAAATGACAAACACATGTTTCGTAATTTTGCAGGAAAGGCAGATTTCTGTTTTTGTTGTTTTTGGCTTTTCGAGTCTCAGGCTGGCCTCAAACTCACAGTGATTCTCCTACCTCTGCCTCCTGAGGGCTGGGATTAAAGGTGGCCAAAGACCAATGTCTTAATCATCACGTACCACATGGCTGTGATATTAACACTTTTCATTTGATGTAACGTCCCCTATCAGCTTCAGTATCCAACACGCCCCAGTCTAGGAACTCCACTGGGCCCTCCCTCTGCCCGCCTGTTACTTAGATGCTTCACTGGAGGGCCACATCCCTGGTTTAGCTACTTCTCCATACTTAACAGCTCTCCCTATTTTCACCTAGAGAGAGACCTGCATGTCTCTATGTTTAGGAACTGTTACGTGAAATATAACTTTGGTATAAGATGCCCAGTTCTAAGTTACATGACGATTATTTTCTTGGAAAATACTAACCTGGAACAGTTTGAAATAATAACAGAATATGTCATCCCCCATTAGATTATTTCTTGCAAATTCTTGTCCTGCTTTTGCTATCTTCTTTGCCTAAGGGAACAAAAAAAAAAAATCCTTAATGGCTTATTTAATTTTTTTCTCATGCAGGCCTATGTAAATCTTCACAACACATATGGAGTGAGATATCAGCAGAAAACATACCCTTGGGAGAAGTCATTTCACAGAGTATGTTTCGTCAAATCTAGAGAGGCTTTCAAGGCTTGAACGTCTGTATGCGCATATGGTGTGTCCAGAATTCAGCCTCTCTTGGACAGAGAAGGTATCATCAAGCTACGATGTCCTTTATAAAGTAAGTGGAGCTTGCAGCTATGTAAACTGCAGCCTGCAGTTTGCAACAATTAGCTCAAAGCTCAGTCACGTAATCCCCCATTTCACTGCCCCCACTGTTGCTGACATCTCTTGCCAGGCTGACTAGTCTTGACTGTGAGACTGTGCTTATGCCCCACACCACCCTGACTGGCAGAGAAAGCACACTCAATATCGAGGGTTAGCTCGTGCTTCCGGGGCAGAGTGGACATCTAATCCAAGGTGCCATCGATGGCTGGGCTCAGCTACATGGGAACTGCTGCGCTCCGCAGGGCCAGGGGGCACCCTGTACAAGTAGGAGCTGCATGTGAGCACCCTAACAGCCTCCAGGCGCGTTTCTAACCCACCTGAGATATCGGGGTGCAAGCAGGAGGCGGCCACCGAGGAGACTGATCTTACCTCCTCGTCATGATCTTTTGCCCACTGAAGCTTGTCCAGGAGGTCGCTCAGGTTGCTTTTAACCGGAATGTAGTGCTTCCAGGGCTGCAACTCATTGTAAAAGTGTTCATAGTAGATGGAGTCCTGCTTCAGCACGACACTGTCACCCACCAGGAGGTAGGGCAGGCGGTACGCTGCTACTGTGCCGTCTACGTTTATCTGATACTTATGCTGCAAAAGAGCAGGTGGCTGTGTGGCTGTCAGCTGCCTCAGGAGACTCCCAGTTTCACCCTCTTTTCTCCTTCCCACGGCACACATCAATCTGCTACCTCCAAGCAGAGGTTGCCCTCTGCCTTTACTATTTTTACAACTATTTTATGAGAGAGAACAAGCATGAGAGAGAGAAGGAATTGGCACCCCGTGGCCACCGTGATCGAACTGCAGACACGTGCACCACCTTGCGCGCATGTGCGAACTTCTGCCCTTGCATCATCTTGGGTGTCTGGCTTACGTAGGACCCGGAGGGTCAAACATGGGTCCTTAGGCTTCACAGGCAAACACCTCATCTTTGCAGCCTTGCCTTCACTGTTTTTATACGGCATGCTGACCTAGATAGAGCTAAAGGTTCATTTAAAAATATACTTATTTATTTGACACATACCCATACTGAGACGGGGGGGGGGGAAGGGGGTGGGTATACTGGGGCTTCCTGCCACTGCAAATGAACTCCAGATACATACATCTCTTTGTGCATCTGGCTTTATATGTGTACTAGGGAAGTGAACCTAGGCTGTTAGGCTTTGTAAGAAAGTGCTTTTAACCACGAATCCATCTCTCCAGCTCCAAAGGTTCATTTTGATATGGCTCCAAAGTTCCCAAAAAGAGAACAACAAATCTAATGTTGAAGCAACTAATTAATAAATTTCACAATACAATTATCCCAAGGCTATAAGATAAGGCAAAATAGGTCTGTGGTTCTGTAATTCCCTCCCCCCCCCCTTTTTTTTTTTTTTTTTTTGAGGCAGGGTCTTGCTCTAGCCCAGGTTGACCTGGAATTCACTATGTAGTCTCAGGGTGGCCTTGAACTCACTGTGATCCTCCTACCTCTGCCTCCCGAGTGCTGTGATTACAGGTGTGCGTCACCACGCCCGGCCTAATTTCCCTTCCCCTTTACATGTGCCTCTGCTTCTATGCCAAGCCAACTGTATTTCAAACACCAGGTGGCCACACATATGTCTTCAGGAAATTAACAAGCTCTGGGGCAAGGACATCTCCAAAAAGAGAGAGATGGCTTAGTGGTTAAGGCATTTGCCTGCGACGCCTAAGGACCCAGGTTCGATTCTCCAGGTCCCATGTAAGCCAGGTGCACATTGTGGTACATGCATCTGGAGTTTGTTTGCAGTGGCTGGAGGCCCTGGTGCGTCCATTCTCCCTCTCTCTCTTCTCTAATAAATAAATAAATAAATTTTTAAAAAAAGAAAGCTGTAAGTCAAAATAAACCCTTTTCAGGCCAGAGGAATGGCTTAGCAGTTAAGGCATAGTTGCCTACAAAGCCAAAGCACCCAGGTTCAACTCCCCCGGACGTATGTATGCCAGATGCGCAAGGTGACACATGCCTCTAGCATTTGTTTGCAGGGCGAGAGGCCCTGGTGCACCCATTCTCTTTCTCTCTCTCAAATAAATAAATAAATATGACAAAAAAAACCAAACCTTTTTCCTTCACAAGCTGCTTCTTGTCACGTTTTGTCCTGGTAATGAGAAGCTAACTGTATCAGATGGCTAATCTATTCTTTCATTATAATTATTTCTTTAAAAATATCTCTGAATGCATATGTGGGACAAATGTCAACAGTTCAGCTTAAAGCGACCTCTACATAAACCATCAAATGACAATTTGGCCACTTGTAGAGCAGAAGAGCTCTGTGCACTGTTCACCCACTTTCCCCCAGTGTACTTCCTCTCTGCCCAGAGGACTTCAGAAACAGGGCAGTGCCCACTGCCTGGAACAGTGAGTCATTAGAGAAAGGAGTACTCCCCAGGAATGATGAGCAAATCACATTCAAGAGGCAGAACATCATCTTTCACCCCAGAACCCTCAGGCAGGACATCTGGATGCTTTGCAAGGCACTCCACACCAGAATGCCTGTGGAGCAACAGTGGACTTTTATTGTGTTGTGATGTTGTGGTTCTGGAGAGAAGCATTTGTAAAATGGCTTACATGTGTGTATTAATCAAAAAACAACAACAACAACAACAACAACAACAACAAAACCCAACAATTGGAGTGGACTTGTGCCTTAGAGTTAGCTAAAAGAAAAAAAAAATTGCAGCTCTATTTATGTAGGCTCCAACTTCCCTGGATGAATATTCTGTATCGGGGCCTCTTCCCAGGCTGTGGACTCGCTCTGTGAGTATGCAATGCCAGGGCTGTGTGGTGAGTACACCGTCAGGCGGCATCTGCAAGCCTTGGTACTCACTATAGTTTTTGCTTTCCTCTCTCGTCCCCTCTATTTGGCAAGCTTCAGGCTCCCTTCCCCAAAGGGGCTACTTACACATAGATTGGAAAAGTACAAAGGGATGGCCCCAGATGATGTCATACCTTGAAGAAATCGAAAAAGGAGATGTGTTTTACGATAGGACCGTACAGGCTCTCATCGTGTTTAAAGAAGAAGAAGTTGGTAAAAGCAGCGTCGATCAGTTCCGGGTGTTTTCTACTGAGCTTCACCAGCTCCAGCCTCTCTTTGCGGCTGTCCCGCCCCCTCCAGACAGCCGTGGAGTTCTTACTTTCCCACGGAGGCCCCGTGTTAGCTTGCACAGACATCATGTCCAGACTGACTCTAGGAGACAGAAAGCGAAACATGTCTTCCTCCCAAACCATCAAATCACAAAGGCAGATGGAAAAGGACTCACCAAAGAGAGTAAACCAAGGCTCGGGGTCAACCCTGACCGTCTCTCACCGGCCCATGGTTTCTAGAACTGAGTCAGTCAAGTCGTAGGTAGGCATCACGATATCCTTGGAATCTGTGGAGCCACACCAGGAAAAGATCGGCTGGATGTTTGAACTGGATTTCTTTTTTTCCAAAGGCCAGTCTCCCAAATTGACAAAAAACTCCACATCCGGCATTTTCACCTGAAGTGGGGGTGCCAAAGAGCTCATTCAATTCACAGTATCCACATTGTGCACTAGTTTATAGCAATAAAAACTAGCAATTGCAGCTGGGTATGGTGTGCTGGTACATGCCTGTAATCCCAGCGATTGAGAGGACAACATGCAAGGAACATTTGTCAAAGGTCATTCTGGGCTACATAATGAGTTTGAGGCCACACTGAGCTACAGTCAAGACCCTATCTCAAAAACAAACAAGATTCTTCAGAGATAGCTTAGCGGTTAAGGAACTTGCCTACAAAGCTAAAGGACCCAGGTTCAATTCCCCAGGACCCACATTAACCCAGATACACAAGGTGGCGCAAGTGCCTGGAGTTTGTTTGCATGGCTGGAGGCCCTGACATGCCCAATCCCTCTCTTTCTCTCTTTCAAATAAATTTTAAAAAAAAGAACAAAAAGAACAACAAACAAACAGGTACATATGTGAACAGAAGCCAAGCGCAAGATAAGTATGTGATACACATGTACGCAAATGTCACAGTGAAACCCACTTGCTAGCATGCCAGCTTTAACCACTAACCATTACACCAAAGCTTACAGATTTCAGGCAATGATGATGACTTTAAATGGCTGACAGCTTTTCAAAATATGGTCACATGTGTGAGCACCCAAAGTTTCCTTTCCATAGTGGCCAAATTGACCAACAGACTTACTATCAAAATGATGCGACACAAAGGTAATTTCTGTTCAACTACTTCCAAGAGACTGTCATGTGATCAAAGGGAGAATTATAGTTTCTGGAAAGCACAGCACTCAGGTCTTTAACCCCAGTCTCTTGTTAATAAGCCAGACAGATGAGTCCACTCAAAAACCACATACTAAGTAGATGGCAAGAACAGGATTTGATTTCAGGAAGCAGCAGAGTATGTAGTATGTGTCTCCACTAACAATAGTGAGGACATAGTGTTGAAAGAACCCACTTTAATTAGCCATGGAAAGTGCTTAAGAGAATTTTCAAGAGATGAATATATATATTTTAGATAAGAACTATGAGGGTCAGTCTAAGAATAATCTTAGGAAATTGGAGGCTGAGTAAGTGGCCCATGTTCTCACATGAAATAACTCCCCACCCATGCTCATGTAAGCAACCCTAAGTAAACTCAGTCTCTCTTCCTCTTACGCACACAGACATCACAGTAGAAGCAGGACTAGTCAGGAGAAGGGATTCAGCAAAAGGGAGAGGGAGACAAGAGAAGGTAATGAAATGATGAATATGATTGAAACACATTATATACGTGAATAAAAATTGTCAATGAAAGACAAATTAGAGTCCTAATAAATTAAAATTCACATTTTTCTATTGGTTGATATAGATAAGCAAGAAGTATTTGCTGGTATCCAGGGTTCTAAGCACAGAGGAGGCATAACACTACTGCTAATTACCTACATTCACAACTGACCGCCGATACTTTGTAATCTTCCATGAGTAATTCAATCAAGATGTACACGCATAATTCAATGAGTAAATATCATGATATAAATAAATGTACAACTGATAAATATTGGGATCATTTTTTGCACCAGCCATTTAACATTACTGTTGACACAGTCCACTAGACCTGACTCAAGCACGTTACTCCAAGGAGCAGGATTCAGGTAAGATGAGCCTGCCTTGCACTCACGGTGTGTTTACTATCAAAATGACTTCACTATAAGGCTTTTTATTTCCTCCATAGGGCACTGCAATGGTTTGAATGATTTCCCTTCAGAAGATCCAGTTAAGCCCTAAACTCCGATGTCTTAAATCGGACCTTGTTTGGAAACTGGTGTTATTGCAGATTTAGTTAAGAGGAGGTCACACAGAAGTACGGAAGGCTATCAATCCAAAGACTAGAGGGAAGTTAAGGGGCAGAGGGGGAGAAAAGACAGACACATGAGGGAAAAGCCCGTGGGACAAGAGGCAGATGTGAGGGTGTGGGGTCTGTATCTGCAAACCACAGAGCGTCAAGACAGGAAGGCTCACTAGGGCTAGGGAGGGACAGGGAAGGGTGCCACCAGAAGCTCACACTTTGACTTAGGACTTCTGGCCTCCCGAACCTTGAATACATAAACTTATGTCATTTGAAGCCACTCAGTCTGCAGCCCCCGACAGCAGCTCTCGGAAAATAACACAGGTACCATGTATATAAAGTATGATAGCAAGCCTCCAGCATAGACGATCTCAGACACTGTCACCGGTTTTGAAAAACAATACTGCAAAACCTGGAACAGTGCCACCTGTTACAACTCAGAGAAAATACACACTTACCTTTCTAGTCAGGGAAAGCAGTATTGCATCCATGAAAATTCTGAAGCCCACGTGTTCACCGTGAGTCTTGATATAAACCTAAAAGACAGTTCGACAGCTATTACGTTAGCCGGGACGCACTGGCAGACACCACTGAGGAAATGTTCGTCACAGCGATGCCCGCAGGGATGGCACTTATAAAACCAGCTAGTACTTGTAGTCAAAAGTCAAAACAGAGTGAAACCAGGACAAGTACTCCTCAGTCGCACACAGTACCTTATTGTCCTTTAAGGTGTAGTGACACAGGCTCTGTCTCTGTCCAAATCTTTTTGGGATTTCTGCTGCAATCTTTTCCGGATCCACAGCAGGGAAATGGGACAGATCTTTCTGGATCTGTGCAATGGTTTCTGGGCAGTTCATCTCCCGCTGCCAGGCTGCCCTATCTTCCAAAGGGCAGTCACAGTTCTCATGGTACACGGGTCCTGTTCGCATACCAACGAGAACACAACAGTGGCATTTTCACTCAGCATTTAAAACATCCAAGTGCATGCTTCATGAACTTTGACTAGTGAGGTAGGAAGGGCAATTTGACTGGAGATACACATACATACATATATGTGTATATATGTATTTTTTTTTGAGACAAGCCCAACAGACTGGCTTTAAAAAAAACAACTTTATTTTTTATTTGTTTGAGAGAGAGAAAGAGAGAGAGAGAGAGAGAGAGGCAGAGAGGACAGACAGACAGACAGAAAGAGGTAGATAGAGAATGGGCAGGCCAGGGCCTTCAGCCATTGCAAATGAACTCCAGATGCATGTGCCACCTTTTACATCTGGCTTATGTAGATACTGGGGAATCAAACCTGGGTCCTTTGGCTTTGCAGGCAAGCGCCTTAACCGCTAAACCATCTCTCCAGCCCTGGCCTTTTTTTTTTTAAACGTGAGAGAGAGAGAAGAGAGAGGGATAATTGGTGTGCCAGGGCCTCCAGCCACTGCAATTGAACTCCAGACACATGAGCCCTCTTGTGTGTCAAATAGATAAATAAAAATAAAATATCTTAACCATCAAACAAAAAAGTTATTATCTATGACTATCTACACAGCTTGTGTATTACTACTGTGTCTTGTATGCATGTGTGGTGTGTGTATGTATGTAAGTGCATATGTTGAATGTCTTCCTCAACTTCTCTCCTACTTACTGTTTTTTTATTTTTTATTTATTTATTTATTTATTTTTTTTGAGGCAGGGTCTCTCACTGAACCTACAGCTCTCTGATTCAGTTAGGCAGGGTAGCCAGCAAGCCCCAGGGATCTGTCTCTGACCCGTCAGAGCTGGAATTACAGGCTCTCATCCAGCTTTCACATGGGTGCTGGGATCTAGAGTCAGGTCCTCACGTTTGCCCAGCAAGCACTTTAACTTGGGAGCCAACCCTCACTCTAGCTCCAGCTTGATTATTTTTGCTGACGGTGTGCCTTTAGAGAGCAAATTCTCTAGTAATGTTTCTTGGTCTTTAGAAAAACTGTACTTACCATTCAGACAATAAATTTCTCTTTTTATCAGGACTCCTAATTTAACTTTCAATTAGGGAACCTCTGTTTTTATTTTTTCTTTCAGTGAGAAAAGTACCCTAAGTTGTTCTTATTAACAGAATGACATGTCTTATTTTGTATTCAGATAGTATTGTTAAAATAAAAATTGTTCCAGGGCTGGGGAAATGGCTTAGCAGTTAAGGCGTCTGTCTGTGAAGCCTCAGGACCCCAGTTTGATTCCCCAGGACACACGTAAGCTAGATGCACAAGGGGGCACATGTGTCTGGAGTTCGTTTGCAGTGGCTGGAGGCCCTGGCTTGCCCATTCTCTCTTTCTCTCTGCCTCTTCTCTCTCTCTCAAATAAATAAATACATAAAATATTTTAAAAAAATTGTTCCATCAGAGCCACATGTTGGGTCATGATATGCAGAGACATTTATCGTACCAATAACTGGGCTAACTCCACAATGCACGACCCATATACCTCAACAAGGAGGGTCCAATGGGGAGGGGGTAGGTCACAGATGAGCCTAATAATGGTACCAAACTGCCTGCACTTGCAGAATAGAAAACTAATTAAAAAAAAAAATTGTTCCAAAATACCTCTTAAAATATAGGGAGATTTGGCCACATGTTGACCTTGGTATTTTACGTCTATCTTCAGACTTCTGTAGCTTGCATACATTCTGTATCTGACAATGAAGGACCCATCCTTTCGGTCTAAAACCTGGACTCCAACTCTAGTGAACTGCTCATCAGGTGCTGAGATTTTAACCTGGAAGACCTTTTCACCCGGCGAAGATGTGAACCTGCGATGGGAAGAGCAACGAGACACAAAGATTATTGTAAGGAGCAATGTGCAACCATCACTCTCTTCAATATGTAAAGGGTTCCTGTTCTTCGCTTTGCTCTCCCTCTTACAGGCCTGTTTGTTTGCGCCTCTCTTATGGTTTTCATACCAGAATGGACATGATGGATCAAAAGGCTGGAGAGATGGCTCAGTGGTCAAAGGCACTTCCTTACAAAGCCTGACAGCTGGGGGTTCAAGTCCTCAGTACCCATGTCAAGACAGATGCACAAAAGTGGCACATGCATCTGGAGTTCATTGGTAGTGGCAAGAGGCCCTGGCATGACCATTCTCTCTCTCTCTCTCTCTTTCTCACTGCATGCATATAGATAAAGTACATTCGAAAAAGAGGACAATAATGGCCCAAATAACAAAATATGTTGACTAGACAATTGCTAGTGGATAAGACTTCTACTTTATGTTAAATGTAGAAATACTTACGCATTCTACACCTAGCAATATTCCTATCATGCCTGTTACATTCAGTAACTTGTGATTCATGACTCTTAAAAATAGCAGTATTCAGTCGGGCGTGGTAGTGCACGCCTTTATCCCAGGAGACGGAGGTAGGAGGATTGCTGTGAGTTTGAGGCCACCCTGAGAATACAGAGTGAATTCCAGGTCAGCCTAGGCTAGAGTGAGACCCTACTTCAAAAACAAAACAAAGCAAAAATATCAGCATTGTAAACTGTGCTCAGTCGTGGGTAAAATAAAAGTTGCTGGCCCATCATACTAGTGATAAATGAGTTTTGTACTGGAAATTACTGCTGCTAGGATGGTATTTAATTTTTCCAGTTGTACTTACAACATTACACTTACAAAACTGTACTTATAACCGTTTATGGGAAACACAGTTAAAAATAGCGGATTTAGAAAAAATAAAAAAAGATAGCGGATTTGTCTGGCCTTGGCTTCCATCAAAACAGCTAAGAGAAGAGCTTTAACCATAAGTAATAAAATACGTAACACAATCAATAATGGAGCTTGGAATGATTTTTAAAGCTACAGAGAGACCTTGATTGTGATGGGAAAGTCTATTACAAGCAGATGTGGAGACAGCGCTCAAATATCCCGGGATGTAAACCTGCCTTGGAAAAAATCACGAGTGTGGGGGCAGATAAAAAGTTCAAGGGAAAATGAGTCAAGTCTTAAGTGCAGTCCCCCCCCCCCACCCATAGCTGCGGGGTCATTTCTTCACTCACAGTTCCCCCGAGGTGTCCACGGCCTGGATGTAAAAGTAACGGGCGGGAAGGACGACGTCCGCCTTCAGCCCGGGTCCCCATATTTCGCTCTTCTCTGGGCTCAGGTCCCGGCGGTCTCCGCCGCTCTCGGCAAGCGCTGGCACAGTCCCCGGGCAGAAACAGGACAGCAGCAAAATGATAAACATTTACAACGGCGGACTTTCGAAATGACCCACGGATAAAGGCACA
The DNA here is from genome assembly GCF_020740685.1 of Jaculus jaculus. NCBI lineage: Eukaryota > Metazoa > Chordata > Mammalia > Rodentia > Dipodidae > Jaculus > Jaculus jaculus. Next base: position 9,646,874 of record NC_059104.1, on the reverse strand, counting down.
CGTGCTGGACGGACGCGGGGGCCGGGGTGCCAGCAGCCGGGAGCGGCTGGACGTGCAGGGCGGGCGCGCGCCAGAGTGTCCACCGTGCCCGGCGGAGGTCAGCACGCGGGCGCGGGCATGTTCGCACGGAAGGACGTCTGTCGGTCGCGCTGCTACGCGGGGCAGGAACCGTGGGGGGGGGGGGCTCCTTCTTCCCGACGAGGATACACGGGTATTACAGGGCACGCTGGAGCATCCTTGGCAGGAGGAGGAGGGGGCATCCGTCCCGGGGTCCAGCCGAGGTGCGGGGCGCGGGGATTGGCCAGCGCGCCGCCGGGGCTCAGTAAGGCCTCCCGCCAGTGGATGCGCGGACGGCAGCGTGGACAGCGTGGACTACAGAGCCCGGGGCCCCGGGATCCCTGGGATATGTAGTTCCCGGCCCGTTTAGCGGAAATCCTGCCAGGGTCCCCTCCCCCTTTATTTTTTTCCTCCAACCATCGCACCCTCCTCCACCTTTTAAACTTTCCATCACCGCTTTGGGGGTGGGGGTGGGGGAGGACAGACAAATACTACAGATGCCCAATAACTGAAGGTCACTGGGGTCTGGAGTCACCGCTAAGCTTAAAACTTTTTTTTTTTTTGGGGGGGTCACTGTATCCTCCTCCTCCTCACGTGCAACGGGTAGGTATAAGAGGAAAGATGAAAGGAACGTGCTGTCACTGATACCCGATCTTTGACACCCTTGCCTCCCCGGGCACCTCCAATGCACAGCGCCGGTCCCCGTGCGCTCGGATGGGACCGGAGACACCAGCCCTCCAGGCTAACGGTGATCCCCGTCCGGTGCCGGGTTCCACCGCGGCCTCCGCCACCCCGACAAGACTGGACAGGCCAGAGGTACTCCGGAGCGGTGGGCGGAGGCCGAGGGGGACGGCGTCGGTGCGCGGCCGCCCCGCGGCGACATCGCGTCCCCCGCGGAGGCCAGCGCCTAGGTACCGGTCCTCCCCGGAAGGAGGAAGGATCCAAAAGTTGGATCGCGAAAGACGGAGAGGCGTGAGTCCTCCCGAGACAAAGCTGGGTTTGGAGGCTCCTCCACCGGCACCGGTGTCCCCTTATCCGGGTCTCCACGCTACGCTAGCCAGAGCTGGGCGTCCGGGGGTGCAGTGGCCGTTTCTCTCCCGCACGTCTCCCCCCTCCCCATTCCCCGGCGCCCAGCATCCCGGCTCGCTGCGTCTCCCCATCGATGCATCCAAGGGGCGCGGGGAGCGCAGATTCCCGGCGGACTCGGTGCGCCTCCGCGGGCCTGGTCGCCAGCCTTTCCATCCCCGCCCCCCCCCCCCCATGCCATCCATCATTGATGCTATCCACGGGTTCATTGAAAAGCCTTCCTCCGAGGCCTCGCAGCTCAGCCCGAGGCCGCTGAGCGAGCTGCCCGCCGGCCACACGTCCCAGGGCTCCCTGGGCAGGTTGGCAGCGGTGCCCCTCGCGCTCCCCCTCGCGGCGGCGAATCCCGTCTTCCGGCCGGGGAAGGTGAGCAGGAGGAGGCGGAGGCGGAGGCGGAGGCTGTCCTCGGCCCGCGGCGAGGGGGGAGGACTGGGGACGCCCGGGCCTCGGCGAGGTGCGCTGGGCAGCTGCGCCTCCCTCTCCACGGCCGCCGCCTGCTCGGGACCCCCGGCTTCGCGCGGCCTGCGCCCCGTCGCCGGCTCGGGTTGGGTGTCCCCGGAGCCCGGCCGCGCAGAGCCGCGCAAGCGAGGCGGTGGAAGTGTCCGGGCCGCCCCCGGGGAGCCTGGGCGCGAGGTTGGGGGCGCCGTGCGCTCCGGGAATGCCGGTATCCTTAGGTAGGCCGCCGGCCCCGGCCCTGGGGAGGGGGATCCCGTCGGATGGCTGAGATGAGGGGCCGCGCGGGTGTCGGGGATGGAGGGGTGGGGGGCAAGCGCGGATGGGGACGCGGCTTAGGGTGCCTCCTCCTGCCCTGGGACACATTCAGCCCTTAGCCATCGCGCTGTCTGCCTCTCACTTGCTTTCCATACACATGATTGATGATTACATCCGTAATATTTGGGAGACTTTCCGGAGATTTTAAAAGGTGCCTAGTTCTCTAATAAACTTGATACTTCAGCATACTGACTTGCTCTAACCTGAAAGGAGTATAGCCTAGGCGACAAATGTTTGCTTTACAAATGTTCACTCCAATGCCTTTTTTAAACAAAAATTATTTATTTGAGAGAGACAGAGAGAGAGAGAGAGAGAGAGAGAGAGAGAGTCCAGTGACTTTTATGAAGCATTTCTCTCGCAGAGCATCGAAAGCTCGCAGGTTCATGAAATTTTGCTCTGCCCACATTAATGCTTCTGTTGCTTGTGAGATCTTTGGAGTAGGTTAAGTTAAGCCTTAGCTCCGCAGTCGTTCTTATTAGTAAGTCTTGACACCTCGTTCACCAGCATGGAGGAATCTCCTTCAAAATGCAGGGGACATCATGACAACCAAGCTTGGCACATTGTAGGCACCTAAAAAGTAGTTGGATCAGTCTTCTCCAATCTTAGGGATACAATTGTCTGGAAAACCAGACTAGCAGGAGGCAGCCATATGTCATGCAAACACACACACACACACACACACACACACACACTGTCAATGTAAAATCACACTTATGCAAGAAAGGTTCCCCAGTATACTGTGTAACCTTGACTAATTTGAAGAGCAGAGAGCTTTCCCAGAAAGTGACATTTGAGCATACCTCAGAAAGATGGATGAGAGGTCCTTACTGACTGGGGACAGACAGCATTCAGAGAACCAAAGTCAAATGTGGTAGGTGTGGTGAGAAGGAGCTCAGGAGATAGGCTGGGGCCAGGAAAGGAAGGAGTTGGCCTTTTGTTCTCAGAATTGACAGGGGTGTTCTTCGAGTATACGTAGCACTTTGTCTTCTGATGTTCTTGCACAGGTCACATCAGGAATGCAGGCTGGGTGTCATGGAGTTGAAAGCATAGAGACAAAAGGAGACACAGAGCTAAGGAAACAGAGTCAATGGGAGACTGAGCCCAGGACCGATCACCCTTCTGGGCCTGTTTTCCATCCCCACCCCTCCCTGGGCTATAATCACAAGCTAGCAGCAAAATGATTCTGTTTTCAGTAAAGGGGTTTCCTTCACTTTTTTTGTTTTTGTTTTTGTTTTTTCAAGGTAGGTTCTCACTCTGGCCCAGGCTGACCTGGAATTAACTATGGAGTCTCAGGGTAGACTGGAACTCACAGCGATCCTCCTACCTCTGCCTCCCAAGTGCTGGGATTAAAGGCGTGCGCCACCATACCCGGCTTGCATCATTTTAAAAAAAGATATTTATTATTTGAGAGGGATACAGATAGAAAGAGGCAGATAGAGGGAGAGAATGGGCATGTACGCCAAGGCCTCCAGCAGCTGCAAACAAACTCCAGATGCATGTATCACCTTGTGCATCTGGCTTATATGGGTCCTGATGAATCGAACCTGGGTCCTTTGGCTTTGCAGGCAAGTGCCTTAATTGCCAAGCCACCTCAAGCCCTATGTATTTTTCTTTAATTGGGTACTAGGGAATCAAACCCTGGCCATCCAGGCTTTGCAAGCAAGTACCTTTGACTGCTGAGCCATCTCTCCAGCCAGTAACTATTGTTTAAAGCAAACAGCTCCAAAACACAGACAAAACCAGATTGTTGCATATTTTATTATAAAGTGCTGCATTCTTAATTGGCTTTAACTTTCAGGAAGCTCAGTCTTAACTTTTGTCTTCAAATGAAGTTGCCTCCCTTTGCCTATTTATTTATTTATTTATTTTAGTTTTGGTTTTCTGAGACCAGCTCTTGCTTACTGTGTAGCCCAGGCTGGCTTGGAACTAGATGCTTGGTCCATTCTCACTTTGAACCTGTAGCAATCCTGTTTCTGCCTCTAGGTTTCTGGGATTACAGGCATGAGTCGTTGTACCCTGTTTTTCCTGTGTTTTTGGTTCAGAACATTCTCTCCATATGTCCCAAATGAGCACGACATTTCCAGATTGTGATACAGAGAGCTGGTCCCACAGGCAAGAAGTTATCCAACTTGAGGAAGAAAGTGATATCACAGTGGAGCCAAGCTTGAGGTGGTGACGTCTCAAAAAGGCAGCGCCCGAGACTTCGCTGATGGGCTGATTCACTACCCTCTAGCCGCAGCCCCAGCGGACCTGTCATCCCTTTCAGCTGCCACAGCACCCCCCTTCAAACACATGACCTCCCTCCACCCCTAGCTTTGTAAGAAGGAAGTAGCCGGGAGTGGTGGCGCACGCCTTTAATCCCAGCACTCGGGAGGCAGAGGTAGGAGGATCACTGTGAGTTCGAGGCCACCCTGAGACTCCATAGTGTCTTCCAGGTCAGCCTGGACCAGAGTGAGACCCTACCTCAAAACAACAACAACAACACACACACACACACACACACACACACACACACACACACACACAAGGAAGGAAGTGAGGATCACAGACAGAAAGTGGGAAATGCACCCTAGCGAATGTGCTGGGACCCCGAGAAATCCAGGCCTCTGGAAAGACCTGTTGGGTGTGAGCACCCCAGGCATTGTTGTTCCCTTTGTGTCTCCCTGCGCTGTCACCCCGAGGAGGAGAAAGCCCAGACCTTGCGTCTGCAGACACTCTACTTCTCAAAAGGAAAGTGAGGTTTGTAAAGTAAAACCATTGCTGGTCCCAACCCAATCCTGGCAAACCACTGGGAACTGTGCGTGGAAATCTCCTGTCTGAAGGAGTGAGAAGCATTTCTGAGTAAAACATAAAAAGGGGGGGGGGTCTTACCTGGCACTGGCGTAGCCTGTCTCCTTAAATCCCATCCAGCGTGTAGTGGTATCTATACCACGGAGAACCCGAAGCTCTCTCGCCCATCGTCTCCCCTGGTTCTCAGAGCTCTACGTATGGTGTTCAGTGTTGGCGTTGATGGTTTTGAGCAAAGCATTCTCCCGTACTGTATGAAAGTGATTTTCACTCACAATGCTTAAAGGAAACGAACGATCAGAGACTCGTTAAACAAACTGGTTCCCTGTGGCAGGTTGGGTCGTGTGCACTGCTCGGTCACCAGAGCCCACCGACGCTGGCCTGCTTTGTCCGGCGTGTGCATAGATCGTCTCTGGGTTCCCGGTGCTGGTGTGACTCGTTCGGGATTCACCTTCTTTGAATGCCCTCAGTGATATTTGTACTTCCCTTATACTTCCTCAGAGGAAGTTTAGTTTATCCTGAGACTGGTCAGAAGTTATTGATAGTATTTAATCTAAAAAATTAAAATTCTGGGGCTGGAGAAGATGGCTTAGCGGTTAAGGCACTTGCCTGCAGAGCATAGGACCCTGGTTCGATTACCCAGAACCCACGTGAGCCAGATGCACAAGGTGGCGCGTGCATCTGCAGTTTGTTTGTATTAGCTGGAGGCTCTGGCACACCTGTTCTCTCTCTCCCTCATTCTCTTTCTCAAATAAGTAAAATACGTTAAAAAAAATTAAAATCCTGGCCAGGTGTGGTGGCACACGCCTTTTTAATCCCAACACTCAGGAAGCTGAGGTAGGAGGATCGCTGTGAGTTCGAGGCCATCCTGAGACAACCATGTGAATTCCAGGTCAATCTGGGCTACAGCGAGACCCTACCTCGAAGAACAAAACAAAACAAAACAAAAATTTAAAAATTCTGTGTCCTTTGTTGATTGGATCATTACCGTCGCGCGTCTTTCGCGCTCACGCAGCTTCAAGGTCACTGTGCCAGTGTGCTGTTTTAGGTGGTTTCAGAGAGACACGATTCCCACATCGTGCAGTTCACACATTCAAGCTTATACCCTAGCGGTCGTCAGTACAAAGTTAGTTCCAGAATATTCTCATTTCCTGAAAACACCTTGTCATGCTCACCTGTCCAGCTCTAGGCAGCCCTGTTATTACTCTATCTTGTACACGTACCTTTTCCACACATTTTATGTAACCAGGGCCTGTAGAATCTGGTCCTTGGTGACGAACTTCTTTCACATAGCATTAGCACAACGCTTTCAAATTTCTTTCGTGCTTTATCATGGATCAGTATTTCTTTTTATTGCCAGATAATATTTTGCTGAATAGATATATTATTCTATAGATTTTATTGATTAGTCAATTGAGGTGTTTTCTGGTTTGGGGTATGAGTGATGCTACTGTTAAGGTGTATAGACATGTTTAGTTTCTTTTTGTTGTGTACCTAGACATGCTCAATTTCTTTTCAGTGTATACCTAGGGAATTACTGTGTTATTTTTTTTTTTTTCTTTTCTTTTTTGGAGGTAGGGTCCCAGACTAGCCCAGTCTGATCTGCTGACCTGCAATTCACTATATAGTCTCAGGCTGGCCTTGAATTTATAGAGATCCTCCTACCTCTGCCTTCCAAGTGCTAGGATTGAAGGCATGCACCACTATGCATGAGGAATAACATTTTTAGAATGTATGGGAACTCTGCTTAAATGTCGAAAGATCTGTTTGCAAAATATCCACTAGGAAATTTTCCATTTCTTCTAGCAATGAATCAAGGTTTGATTTCTCTACATTCTTGCCAATACTTGGCTGTTGTCTGTGTTCTTATTTTAAAGGTTAGATTTTCCCTCTCCCTTACCTCCATTCCACCCAGGGCCTTCCTCAGTGGGGTTATTGGTGTTCAGTGTGGGGTCAAGAAGGCCTCAGTCAGTCTGGGTGTGCGGGGAGGGACGGTGGCATTTGCCTGCAAAGCCAAAGGACCTTGGTTCGATTCCGCAGGACCCAAGTAAGCCAGATGCACAAGGGGGCGCATGCGTCTGGAGCTCATTTGCAGTTGCTGGAGGCCCTGGCTTGCCCATTCTCCACCCCCTGCCTCTTTCTCTCTCTGCCTTTTTCTTTCTCATTCTCTCAAATAAATTAAAAAAAAAAAATGCTGCTTCCTCTGCAATGTCTCCTGGGCCTTGGCCGAGGTGCCACGTCTCCGGTAGGCGGTTGGGTATCTTTTCTTCTTTTGTCATCTTGTCGATCTTGGATCTCCCTAGTGTTCTCTGCCATCTGTAAAACAAGCAGAGTCTCCAGCCAAGAGTGAGAGCAGCTAGAATTAAAGGAAATAAACAGTTATTTAGAGATCTTTAAAAAATATTTTTTGTTTATTTTTATTTGAGAGCAACAGACAGAGAGAGAAAGAGGCAAATAGAGAGAGAGAATGGGCGCGCCAGGGCCTCCAGCCAATGCAAACGAACTCTAGATACATGTGCATCTGGCTTACATGGCTCCTGGGGAGTCGAACTGGGATCTTTAGGCTTCACAGGAAAGCACGACTTAACCACTAAGCCATTTCCCCAGCCCTTGAAAGAGTTTTTGAAGTGTGTGCCTACTCTTCATAGCCAAAGAGCAGTGAGGACTTCTCTCTGGATTCTGTGAGTTTTCTATCCATAGGATTCTGAGTTGGGTCCCAGTACTACGTCTGAATGAGTTCTCTCCCATTGAGCAGGCCTCCTGTCCAACCCAAGAGCGGTTGGTTATTGGGCTTCCTGCCACTATTGCGCGAGTGTGTACTTCTTGCCCCGCTGGTTGACTTCATTACTTTCAGTTGCTCCTGCTTATTCATGCTGTTTGGTGTCAGGTAGCTCTCAAAGCTCTTTCCATTGCGATGAGGGCTCGCCAGGAGGGAACTGGTTTCCCTGTCAGTTCTAGAGTGGTCTCCCGGTGTCCTGTGCCTGCATCATGTGGTGTCTTCAGCTGTCTGCGTTTTAATAGAGCCATCCGGGTGGGTGTGAGAGGGGAGATCCCTGCAGCTTTGCGCTGGCTTTCCCTACCAGCTTAGTGACGCCGGCATCTTGTCATGAGCTAATTGACCGTGTCTGTGTTGTTGTTGGCACTGTGACTTTGCCTGTTTGAACTGGGCTATTTATATTTTTATTATCATATTTTTTAAGCTTTTTTTTTTTCGAGGTAGGGTCTCGCTCTAGCCTAGGCTGACCTGGAAGCAACTATGTAGTCTCAGAGTGGCCTTGAACTCATGGCGATCCTCCTACCTCTGCCTCCCAAGTGCTGGGATTAAAGGTGTGCCCCACCACGCCTGGTTTAAGCTTAATTTTCCAAATGACATAAATAGTTATTGATATAATCTTAGGGCATGCTGTCATAAGATCACGATGTATTGATTGAGGGCCTGTGGATCATTGATACGATGTGTAGTACCCTTTGGGGTAGCTGCTAGACTGCTGGTCACCCTCTCTTCCTCTTTTCTTAGGATCTCATTCCTCCGCTCTCAAGCGTTTCTAGGATGCGGTAAGCCACTGCCAAGGAGAAAGGCTTGTGGCTTCTCCCCAGGAACAGAGAATTTTCCAGCTGCTTTCAATGCCTAACGTTGCAGAAACCGAAAGCTCCGATGATTCTGGAAATGTTGAGCACCAATCTGAGAGAAGGTCCCCAGAAGAGAATCTTCCAGGCCCTGTCCAGTCTTTCTGCACAAGTGCCTCGGGAGCACCTCTGGGTTCCAAAGGCGATGGTCACTACCCGTGGAGTTGTCCAGTGACTCATACTCGGGAAAAGATTTACGCCATCTGTTCAGACTATGCCTTCCTCAACCAGGCAACCTCAGTCTACAAAACTCCCAACCCCGCCCGCCCTTCTTGCCTCTCTGGTAGTACCTCATTATCTGCTGGGAATAACTCGCCAAGATATGTTGGGATCCCGACCAGTACCTCGGAAATAATCTATAATGAAGAAAATAGCTTGGAAAACTTGTCCATCAGCCTGGGCAAGCTACCTCTGGCATGGGAAATTGATAAATCTGAATTTGACGGGGTGAGCCCAAATTTGAAACACAAATCAGGTAAGGAAAGCCTGGTGTGAAAACAATCAGAAGACCAAGGCTTTGTTTTCTTTCATCTTGTCGCAAAATAATGTTTTCCTTTTCTAATACTGTAGAAGGAACATTGATATCAACCTGCCTGTCATTGCAGTTTAAAAAAAAAAAAGTTAACTTGAGGCTGGAGAGATGGCTCAGTGGTTTAGGTGCTTCCCTGCAAAGTGTAACAACCCGAGTTCGATTCCCCACTACCCAGGTAAAGCCAGATGCACAAAGCAGTGCTTGCATCTGGAGTTCATGTGCCCTGGAGCACATGTCTGGAGCCCTGTCATGACCATATTCTCTCTCTCTCTCTCTCTCTCACTCTGTCTGTATCTCTCTGCTTGGAAATAAATAAAATATTTACAAAAATGTTAACTTGGACATAGAACATTTTTTGACTATGTCTATCATGTGTGTATTTTGAGTAATTTGAAAAATCAAAAACAAATTTAAAATATAGGTATTATAGATAGGTACACACAGTAGTTTAGGAAAGGTTAATGACTAGGCTAGGTTAATACTATTATTTTGTTGGTTTTTTAGGGGCATGAAGTCATGTTTCCTAAAGTAGAAATTATCTAGTTTTCCTTTCATTGCATAATAACGTTATGGCATTTTGGTTGTTAATTTTTGAGCACCCAGCAAGGCACAGGGTGGTCCTGTGGTATTTACAGCCATATGGGGATTTCATGAAGTAGGTACTATTTATCCTCATTTTATTGTTGAAAAAATTGTGCATAGCTGGTGCTGGGTAGAAGTAGGGTCTGTATGTTACATCCTGGACTGGAGAGATTGCTCAGTGCTTAAAGGCCCTTGATGCATGTGACTTCTTAGGCACTTAGTGATTCTATATACACTCCATACTTTCTTTTTTTAAAAAAAACATTAGCTGGGCATGGTGTTGCATGCCTTTAATCCCAGCACTTGTGAGGCAGAGGTAGGAGGATAGCCGTGAGTTTGAGATCACATAGCTAATTTCAGGTCAGCCTGAGTTAGAGTGAGACCCTACCTCGAAAAACCAATATATGTATATTTGCAGGCAGAGAGAGATAGAAGAGAGACAGACAGACAGAATGGGCATGTCAGGGCCTCTTGCCACTACAAATGAACTCCAGATGCATATGCCACTTTGTGCATCTGTCTTTACCTGGGTGCTGGGGAATCGAACTGGGATTCTTAGGCTCGACAGGCAAGCACGTTTAACTGCTGAGCTATCTCTCCAGCCTCTAAACTCCATACTTTCATGCGTTTAATTGCAGAATCAATTTGTTTCACAGGTAGTTATGTATATTTCGAGCATTCACAGACCTGGGTGTGTTTTCACTTCGTGCCAGTGTGCCTGGGTGACACATCTTTCCCTCCTGATTTTGTATTTTGTCTTGGAATTTAGAGTCAGCACTATGCAGGTTTAGGTGGTTTGAGCCAGATGTCCCTCATAAGCTCCTGTGTTCCGAATGCTTGTTTCCCAGATGGTAGCAATTTGGGAATTGGAACCTTGCTGCAGGAAGTGTGTTGTTGGGGGTGGGCTTATGTTCATATTATAACCAGCTACCCCTCGACAGTGTATAGCATTCTCCTGTTTCTTTTGTCCCTTGATGTTGGGCAGGCGGTGACATCCAGCCTGTGGTCATGCCACGTTCCCTCCGCCATCGTGGAGCTTCCCCTCGAGTCTGTAAGCCAAAATAAACCCTTTTCTCCCCTGAGCTGATTTTGGGCAGGTGTTTTATGCCAGTAACAGGAAGGTAACTACACACAGGTCCCAAGACAAGTTGGGGACTATTTTCTTAGCCTTAACTATTACTATGGAGTTACCTTGATTGCCAATGATTTATGACATTTTGGTGTTCATTTCATCTTAGTTACCATATATATATATGTATATATATATATATATATATATATATATATATATATATATATATATACACACACACATACACACACACACACATACATACACACACATACATATACACACACACACACACACACACACACACACACACACACACACACACAGAGAGTGAGAGAGAGAATGGGTGCGCCAGGGCTTCCAGCCTCTGCAAACGAGCCCCAGACGCGTGCGCCTCCTTGTGCGTCTGGCTAACATGGGTCCTGGGGAATCAAACCAAGGTCATTTGGCTTTGCAGGCAAATGCCTTAACTACTAAGCCATCTCTCCAGCTCTTAATTTTTTAAAATAATTTTATTTATTTGAGAGAGAGAGAGAGAGAAAGAGAGAATGGGTGTACCAGGGTCTTCAGCCATTGTAAAGAACTCTAGCTGCATGAGCACCCATTCTCCTGCCCCTTCACAGCTCTCTCTCTCTCTCAAATAAATAACTATAAAAATTAAGCAAGGTAAGTTCTTGCTCTCTTCTTTGTCTCTCTCTTGTCCAGCACCCACCCATCAATAGATAGGCCCCATTGACCATCTTTAGTGTGATAACTACATGCACAGAGAAAGAAGGCCTTGTTGTCCATCCTGGCTCCTGAGGCTAACGCCGCACTTCAACAGTGTGTGCATATGCACCGTTTAAAATTCATTGCAATTCTCTGAAGGCCTGCAGATATTTTTAAACATCACATCATCACATTATTGGATCCAGTGCTTTTGCTTTTCGAACAGAATTCCATTAATGTGGTTTTATTGTTTTATAGAAAGGATTCATTTTCTGGGTAGTGGTATAGTTTATTTTTTATTGATAATGTGATTTTGTTGATGCGCCTAAGGATTTTGTGATGGATTCTTTTATTAGCTAAGTGACTATCTCTGGAATTGGAACATAAGAATTTGATAGAGGATAACATTCATGGTAGCTTAAATGATTTTCTATTCATACACTCTTTCTTTTTGAGATTTAAAATTTTTTTATATTGATTCGCATGTGTTATGCAGTCTCAGGTGGCCTTGAACTCACTCATGCTGGGATTAAAGGCTTGTGATGAGCAATCTTTCCACCCCCACTTGCTTTCATTTTAAGTAGGCAATTATTATGAAAATACAGATAATACTTCAGTGTGTGTCCAAGTATCCTCTTTAGAACTAATGGTGGCTTCTTTCTAATTTTGGCATCTAACTTTGAGCATGGCATTGTGCTTTATCTGAACGTGTTGTTTTATTCCTTTGCATTGTAGGCAGTGTAAAGAAGCAAGTTTCCAAGAAAAAAACGTCAGATAAAAAAGGAAGGCATCAGAGGGAATGTCTCCAGCATTCTCCCCTTGAAGATATTAAACAGCGGAAAGTGTTAGACCTCAGACGCTGGTAATGTGCTTATGTCAGCTTTGTATTTCAGCTCATGAGACACAGTTTGCCATTGATTTGTTGTTCATAAGTTAATTAGTTGCATGTATTATGCATACTGTTAGTTTTAGATTGTTTCTAGGATTTCTAAATAGTCAAGTGTGCCCCAGATTTTGGAAGTAGATCAGTAATGAGCTATTCCAGTGTTTCTTAGACTTGCCAGGCTATTAAAACCCTCTATATGATTCCAAATTATGATGAGCTACATTGAACAGTGTTCAGTATGGTTGTATGCCTGGCTGTTCTCTGCTGGAGAAATTTCAAGGACTTGACTGACGCTTACTGCGTTTTATATTATAGCCTCTGTCCGAGTAACCTTTCTCACAGCTGTGACCAGTACCTGACCAAAGCAGCGTTAGGAGGAAGGGTTAATTTTGGCGAACATGCAAGGTTATATATAGTCCATTGTAGTGGGGAAGGCATGGCTTGAGATCGCTGGTCACACTGCATCTGCAATCAGGAAGCAGAGCGGATGAATGCCCGTGCTCAGCCAGTGCGATCCTTTCCAGACAGCTCAGAACGCCAGCTTCTAGAAGGTGGGACTTCTCACTTCAATTCACCTACCCAAGATTTCCCTGAAAGGCATGCCCAGTGGCTATCCTAACCTAGATAATCCCTCACAGGCATGGCCAGAAGGTGTGTGGTGTGTGAGGATCCAGTATTAGGGACTTTCAGAGCAGTTTCTGGATGAAGGAGCTGACAGCCACATTACATGACTAGTTATTTCTCCTCTGATACCATCACTCGAAGGGACACGGTGGTTTTGGGGAATACTCAGGTTCTCTTCTCCTTCCCACCTTACAATTTTATTTTATCTTTTATTTTTATTGTTTGGTTTTTTTGAGGTAGGGTCTCCCTCTAGCCTAGGTTGACCAGGACCTGGAATTCAGTATGTAGACTCAGGATGACCTTGAATGATTCTCCTACCGCTGCCTCTGGAGTACTGGCATTAAAGACGTGCGCCACCACACCCGGCTCGCCTAGCCAGTCATTGACAGCTCTTGTCTGCATCATTGTGACAAAATGGTTATTTTTTAAAATTCTGTCATTTTTTTCCACTTTCATTACTTGGCCTTCAATCAAGTGCCTTTAACAACTGAACCATCTCTCCAGTCCTTGTTTTCCTTCAAATACCATTTTTATTTTAAAGAAAAAAAATCCTTATGATAGCTTTTAAATATTGCTAATTTCTGACTCATTTATTTTTAATATTCTTTTATCTCTTGGTTAGCATTCCGTCAGGTATCATGGTGGCATATTCAAACACAATTCGTTTTAGTTGATTCTCCTCTCTCATTTCCCAGATCTCCTCATCTCCCCCATCCCCAAACCTCCCTTACTTCCCCCTTCCTGTTTACATGTCACACGCATCCCTTTGCCTTTCCCCATTGCCTTCCTTGCCATCTCTTATTCCCTCTCTTGGCTGCCTTTCAAGTTTTTTATATTTTACCCACATTTGTTCCCCTTTATGTACATACATATAGACATTACCAACTAGGGTTCATATGTGAGAGAGAGTATAGGTGCTGTCTGGCTTATGTTATTCAATGTAATTCTTTCCAGATCCATCCATTGTCCTGCAATGTTTTTCTTCTTCTTTTTTAAGGTTAGAGGTTCTCACTCTAGTCCATGCTGACCTGAAATTCACTATGTAGCTCAGTGAGGCCTCAGACTCACAGCGATCCTCCTACCTCTGTGTCCCAAGTACTGGGATTAAAGGCCTGCACCACCACACCTGGCTTCCTGAATATTTCATGTTTTATTTTCCTTTAGTGATGAGTGAAGTTCAGTTGTGTATATGTGTGTTCTCCACTTTTGCTATTCATTTGTCCATTGATGGATGCCCAGACTGGTTTCATATCCTTGCATTATGAATAGAACAGCAATAAATGTGGATGAGCAACTCTCTCTGTAGTAGACTATGGAGTCTACTGGGTACATGCCTGGGAGTGGTGTAGTTGGGTAATCCAGCAGTTCTAATTCTAATTTTTTGAGAAACCTACATACTGATTTCCATAATTGCTGTATTAGTTTACATTCCCACCAGCAATGAATAAACGGTCCTCTTTCCTTACACCCTCATCAGCATTTGTTTTCAATTTTCTTACTTATCACTGTTCTGACTGGGGTGGGATCAAATCTTACAGTGGTTTTAATTTGCATGTCCTGGGCTGGAGAGATTGCTTAGTGATTAAGGTACTTGCCTGCAAAGCCAAAGGACCCATGTTCAATTCCCCAGGACCCATGATGGCCAGATGCACAAGTGGAGCATGCATCTGGAATTCAGTTGCAGAGGCTGGATGCCCTGGCATGCCCATTCTCTTTCTCTCTCCCTGCCTCTTTCTCTCCCTCTCTCTCAAATAAATAAATAAGTAAATATTAGTTTGCATTTCCCTGATGGCTAGAGATGTTAACACTTTTTAAAATGTGAATTGGCCATTTGTGTTTCTTCTTTTGTGAACTGTTTGTTAGTCTTGAGTCTTACAAGAGACTTTGGATTTTTTTTTTTTTTTTTTTGAGGTAAGGTTTCAGAGTAGCCCGTGCTGACCTGGACCTCCCTATGTAGTTTCAGGATGGCCTCGAACTCATGAAGATCCTCCTACCTCTTCCTCCCAAGTGCTGGGATTAAAGGTGTGTGCCACCACGCCCGGCTTGAAACTGGCTATTTGAACAGTGTTAGGACTGTTAAAGATTATGGGGAATTCAGGACACTGAATGCATTTTATATTGCAAAATGCCATGAGCCTATGAGGCCAAGAGTGAAATGCTTGAATGTAAAATGTCCTCATAGTCTCATATATTTGAGGGCTTGGTCCCCAGGTGGTGGCGCTGTTTTTGATGTTGCAAAACCTTACCAGGTGGAACGTTTGTGGAGGAAGTGGGTCATGGAGGGTCTTTCACCATATGAGAAGAGAAGAAGCAAATTTATCATGCAGATGACATGGTCTTATATATAAGCTATTTGAAATTTCATAGAGCAGCGTTAGAACTGATAAAAGAAATCCCATAAAGTTGCATAAATAAATAAAGACATTTGAACCAGTGACATTTCTGAATATGAACAATGAACAGTTCAAAAGAAACCATCCCCTTTTCAACAGCATTAGAAATAACATAATGAAGCTGGCCGTGGTGGCGCACGCCTTTAATCCCAGCACTCGGGAGGCAGAGGTAGGAGGATCGTCATGAGTTCAAGGCCACCCTGAGACTACATAGTGAATTCCAGGTCAGCTTGGGCTAGAGCGAGACCCAACCTTGAATAACCAAAACAAAAAAACAAAACAAAACAAACATATTGGGCAGGCAGTTCAATTACTGCCATGCCTGCTGTTGTCTTTGTAGAACTAAGTAAACTTGTTTTTTCCTTTAAAAGAAAAAGAGAAAACCAGAAACAACAATAAAAGAACAGAATACTTAGAATTAAGTTCAAACAAGGGTGCAAAAGACTTGTGCCATGAAAATGTCAAAATATTGCAGAAAGAACCTAAAGACAGATACGTGGTCATCCATGAACACGGACAGCAAGAGTGGGCATTGTTAAAGTGTCTGTGCTGCCCAAAGGGATCTACAGACTCAGCATGACCCGTACGAAAATCCCAAAGGCGTTCATTTTAAAAATAGAAAGGTGGGCTGGAGGGATGGCTTGGCGGTTAAAGCGTTTGCTTGTGAAGCCAAAGGATCCAGGTTCGATTCCCCAGGACTCACGCCAGCCAGTTGCACAAGGTGGCATATGTGTCTGGAGTTCATTTGCAATGGCTGGAGGCCCTGGCGTGCCCATTCTCTCTCTCTCTTTGTGCTTACAAATAAATAAATAAAAAAAATTAAAAGTAGAAAAAAAACATCCTAAAATGTGTAAGGACTGTCAAGATCTCTTTCTCTGCACCCTACAGTGTGGCTCACTCTTTCTTCTTTTCTTTCTTTTTTTCTTTCTTTCTCTTTCTCTTTCTCTCTTTCTCTTTCTCTCTTTCTGTTTCTCTCTCTCTCTCTCTCTCTTTCTCTCTCTCTCTCTCTCTTTTTGGTATTTTGAGGTAGGATCTCACTCTAGCCCAGGCTGACCTGGAATTCACTATGGAGTCTCAGGGTGGCCTCGAACTCACAGAGATCCTCCTCTCTCTGCCTCCTGAGTACTGGGATTAAAGGTGTGTGCCACCATGCCCCACTGAGAAAAATTTTTTTGTTGTTGTTTCTTTTTTTTAAGATTTTTAAAAAATTTTTATTTATTTATTTGAGAGCGACAGACACAGAGAGAAAGACAGATAGAGGGAGAGAGAGAGAATGGGCACGCCAGGGCTTCCAGCCACTGTAAACGAACTCCAGATGCGTGCGCCCCCTTGTGCATCTGGCTAACGTGGGTCCTGGGGATTCGAGCTTCGAACCGGGGTCCTTAGGCTTCACAGGCAAGCGCTTAACCGCTAAGCCATCTCTCCAGCCCTTGTTGTTGTTTCTTGTGGTGTTTCAGGTAAGACTGCTTAGTGACAAGACTTTCCCTATTGGCCACTACTTAGTACTCATCACTTAGGATATGATCAATTGTTTGAAAGTCAGCCTTATGTTTTTATCAAAAATTGAATGCTGCTGGGTGTGGTGGCGCACACCTTTAATCCCAGCACTCAGGGAGGCAGGGGTAGGAGGATCACCACGAGTTCGAGGCCACCCTGAGACTCCATACTGAATTCCAGGTCAGCCTGAGCTAGAGTGAGCCCCTACCTCGAAAAACAAACCAAGCAGACAAGAACAACAATTGAATGCTGTAGCCTTTCTTCCCCTTATGTTCATGTTAGCGTTCCTGTTGTCCTGACACGTGTCCACCTGGAGGCCTTTTCTGGCTGTGCGGTGCACTGTTGTGCTGTGAAGAACACTGCTTTGCTCTCAGTAAACTTTCAATGACTGTTCAGCCTCACAGCTTCTTGCCTGAGGCTTTGGCTAGACACAGCAGGTGATGGATGTTTTTGAGTGTCAGTTGAAGGATCTCCCTGAAAATCTGATATGCAGGGGCAGAGCTTTGCTTTGTTTCTCCAGAATTTCAAAAGTTGCAAGTAATGCATCCAGTTCACCCAGGCATTCAGTCAGAACTTTTGGCAGTGGATAGCACAATTTATATCTCATTCATTTTTTTTTTCCCCATTGGTTTGAATTTGATATACTTTTTTTGGAGGGGGGCGGGCAGGGTCTCATTCTAGTCTAAGCTGACTTGGAACTCACTCTTTAGCCTTAGGCTGTTCTTGAACTCATAGCGATTCTCCTCCCTCAGCTTCCCGGGTGCTGGGATTAAAGGCGTGTGCCCTGCACAGTTTTTCATTAGTAGTTTGCTATTCATAATTAGTTTTCTTTGCTCAAATGATTTATTACTGCTAGGTACTCATAATGTTTTAATAAATGTGAAATATTTATAATGATCAAAGGTGTTACATTGCATTAAATTGTCACTTCATTTCATTTACTATAAGATGTATATTTCTGTTCTGTAGTTTTTTTTAATTTATTTTATACGTTCAATGACAAAAACAGTCTCTTGTTTTCTCAGGTACTGCATAAGCCGGCCACAGTATAAGACTTCCTGTGGCATCTCCTCATTAATTTCTTGTTGGAATTTTTTATACAGCACCATAGGAGCAGGGAGGTAAGTATGCCAGCTTATTGCCTCAGATGCCATGCTAGAAAACAGTTTGATGTTCCTTCTTCTATAATGGAAGACTTTGAGAACAGATTTTTCATAAAATAAGGAAGTACGATGTATATTGTCACATGCCTTTTACAGCTTAAAATGTTTGCATGTATTTTTCTCAACAAAATAACAGTGAAAAATATCACCAAAAGTGTTTGCAAGCTAGACTGATCTATTAGCATTGAGACAAATTACATTTGCCTGTGACTGGAATTGTGAAATGAGCGGTAATGTTTCTTTTATAGTCTTCCACCTATTACCCAAGAAGAGGCTTTGCATATTTTGGGCTTTCAGCCCCCATTTGAAGATATTAGGTTTGGCCCTTTCACTGGAAACACAACGCTCATGAGGTATGGAGCTGCTGCCTAGGGGCAATACCTTGTTTCTGGTTCAACAGAATAATGATGTTACAGTGTGAGTGGACAAGAAACTGTATTTTGTTTTGGGGTCCCAGCCTTCCATGGATTTACAAAGTGTGGGCTGTGCTTAAGTTTCTTTAGAACTAGAACAATCGCCTTCCTTGTATGAAACCATCGTGATGAGCAAATCTTCTTGTCTTCAGGTGGTTTAGACAAATTAATGACCACTTCCATGTGAAAGGATGCTCCTATGTTCTCTACAAGCCTCATGGGAAGAACAAAACAGCTGGAGAGACAGGTAAGTGCACTGAGACCTGCACAGGTGCGCGTACTGTAAGGTCCATCTCCGGGACTGGCTTTGGTTTCATGGGAAATCAAGTTAACCCTCAACACGGTCTGATGTTTTCATGTCTCTTTATCTTCTTATTCAAGGGGGAAATCATGATAGTGTTCTATAGAGCACTTTTCAGTGGACAGCTCAGTATTTTTCCCCTTCTGATATTTGCATACGGAACCAGGCATCAACATATCTTACCACTCTCTTTGTATTGTTTGGGTCCATTTCATTTGCATGTATACATGTGCTAGTAAAACTGTGAGGAAGCACTGTGAATTTGCAATTCTTTTTAAAGAGAAAGAGGATATGTGATGTTAGAAATTAGGACTATGGGGCTGGAGAGATGGCTTAGCGGTTAAGCGCTTGCCTGTGAAGCCTGAGGACCCTGGTTTGAGGCTCCATTCGCCAGGACCCACGTTAGCCAGATGCACAAGGGGGTGCACATGATTCATTTGCAGTGGCTGGAGGCCCTGGTGCACTCATTCTCCCTCTCTCTCTCTCTCTCTCTCTCTCTCTCTCTCTCTGCCTTTCTGTTGCTCTCAAATAAATAAATAAAAATAAACAAAAAAATTGAAAAACAAGAAACTAGGACTATGAAACTTACATAACTCCATTATAAAATTCTTAGTCCTAACAGAAATATTAATGAAGTTATCTCAAGGATTATTTTGGTTATGTGCTAGTTAAATTATTTGTACTAGTTAACGATTCCCATTTTCTTACCAGCACCAAGTTTTATTAGGTATGTGACAATTTACATTTTTAGTCTTTTTTTTTTTTGGTTTTCCAAGGTAGGTTCTCACTGTATCCCAGGCTGACCTGGAATTCACTCTGTGGTCTCAGGGTGGCCTCGAACTCACAGCAATCCTCCTACCTCTGCCTCCCAAGTGCTGGGATTAAAGGCGTGCGCCACCATGCCCAGTTTACAATTTACATTTTTATATTGTGACAACGGTCATTGAGTTTTACAAATCAGACACCTGCAATGCAGTGTCAGAGGAGAAGAAATGGAAGGAAGACCTCACTCCAGATGGTTGTGATAGCGATGAGAGGCTGGGCTCAACTGGTCTGGCAGGATTTTTCTACAGCTGCACACAGAAGCTCACGTTTGAGAAGAAAGCTCCCAGACTGCTTAAGGAGAGAAATTCCAACAGAGCTTTGTGCTTTCCAAGGCCAAGAATCGAGCACAGAATGAGGTGTATTTCTGTTGACCTATTGAAAGGTGGAGGACCTGAGGAGATAGGGAGAAACTTCTAGAAGAGGATTTTGTTTTTCTATAGCCAACGAGTGGGCATCCTTCTTTGGGAAATGCGTTTTCATCTTGGTTTGTAAGGAAAGCACTTAGGTCTGTAGCTCATCTTTTCAACTGGCTTCTCCCTGCCCTCCGGGACACGCAGGCATGCACATCTGCACGCTAAGCCCCACCAGAATTGTCCTGTGAACTTTGTCTTTGCTGTCTTTTTGAGTTCCTTAGTTGTCAGTTTTTTTTTGGGGGGGGTGGGTTCTAGATGTTTTCCATTCCTAAGGAACTGAAATTTGCATTTACACTGATCTTGACATTGTAAGTGTTCAGTAAAGGTTAAGATAGGACTGCTTTATGTTTCTTGTCATGGAGTATGGACCAAAACGTTTGTGTGGGGGACTGGAAGCAATGGGGAGGGTGTCACACGTACACAAAGGACACAGCAGACGGCACTCTCTGGGGTTCTTGGGCCTGTGTCCAACGCTGCAGTGTGAGAAGGGCCAAAGGACATCAGTTCAAATCCATTACTCCTTTCACTTGCTTGTCTTACTACCCAGTAACCACAAGAGGGTTTCATGAGCACAGTTCATGCTTTCTGCTCTGTGAACACTGGCCGCATTGAGATGGGGTGTCAGGAATGCGCAAGAGCCTAGGATGACAGAACCTTTGGGTACAGAGGAATCATCAGCTGTGTAAATTCAACCAAGTTTTCAATGTAAAAAAGTGTAAATCTTTTTATTAAAAAAAAAGTTCAGTAAAGGCTGGAGAGATGGCTTAGTGGTTAAGGTATTTGCCTGTGAAGTCTAAGGACCCTGGCTCGATTCTCCAGGTCCCATGTAAGCCCGATGCACAAGGGGGCGCACGCGTCTGGAGTTCGTTTGCAGAGGCTGGAGGCCCTGGTGCACCCATTTTTTCTCTCTCTCTCCCTCTGTCTCTAATAAATAAATGAAAATAAAAAATAATTTTAAAATGTTCAATAAGATGCTGAAAAGGGCCATAGTGAGAGTTGACGTGGGTTCCAGCATTCTGGGAACTCTGCCGGCTTCCGGCAGCACTTCAGCACACCTCGGGTACACAGTGCACGGATACTGTTTGCTTCACCCCGTTTTCCTCCAGTTCAAACTCAGTGTCATACCACAGAGATCTCTAGCCTGCAGCGTCCACACACCCCTGTCCTGCTTGTGGGCCCTCCAGGCTTGTCTGCAGCATAAGCTCCATGCTGCCCACGGAAGCCAACGGTGATGGACCTTCCCTGCTTCCTCAGTGTGCCCGCTGAGTTTAAAAGATTCCTTGGGAGTAAGGGCCTTGTAGGGCAGTGGGGTGCTCCTGGGTCACCTCTTACATGCTAGACTCTCTCCCTTGCTTTGAGTGTATAAGAATGCCTCAGGAGTTCTAGAATTCCCCAATGTTCTTCTGTAGAAGTACAATCTCCTACTAAACAATCCAGAGAACACCAGGGGTTAATAATGTTCTTACATGAGACTTGCATGCCACAGAGGCCCTGATTCTCTCGTTGGCAGCTCAGGACATCACTGCTGTCCACTGTGCAGCGGGTCCCCATAGCTTCGCACCTCCGTCTCTCCAGCACACAGTTTGGGGGGTCTGCATTTGAGAGTGGCTGCTCCGTCACCGAGGCGTACGTCTCTCAGGTGTGCTCTGGGGCAGAGTGACTGGCATTCTGACCTTAGTGTCCATCAGTAGTACCATGCTTGTCTGATGCACAGAATCTTTCTTCATGTGTTTAAACGCTGTCTTACTGTCTTTTATTTCAGAGGGTGATCTTTTTCTGACTTTGTCCTGAAATTGTGGGGGTGTCCTACGGTAGGCTGCTCTCTGCCCTCAGACCCTATGTTCTAAACGAGGTGACTTGCCATTCCCTGAGTCCCTCCCCATCCTGTGGATTGGCTTTCCCCTGTGCCCTTCCCTTTGTCTGGACTGTAGAAATCCCAGGACCTCATTAAGTTCCACTGTGAATGCACCCTTCCTGATGCCCCGAACCCCATGTGCGCTTCCTCCTTTGAATTCAATGCCCTTTTGTGCCTTCTTTTTCCACCTTAAGGGTACCTGTTTCCTCCTTCCTTGCCAGAGCTTGTCTTGTCCCTGGAGCATCTGATTGAGTTTCTCAGATGCTCATGAATTAAGTTAAATTTTCCTTTGTCTCTAGACCAGCAGCTCTCAAAATACAGCTTCTGGATCAACAGCACCCAGTAACTTGTTAGACAAGCGGAGTCTTGGGGGTGAGCGTGACCTTAATCCCAGCACTTGGGAGGCAGAGGTAGGAGGATTTCTGGGAGTTCGAGGTCACCCTGAGACTACAGAGAGAATTCCAGGCCAGCCTGAGCTAGAGCGAAACTCTACCTCAAAAAAAAAGAAAGAGTGAGAGTGAGAGCGAGAGCGAGAGAGAGAGAGAGAGAGAGAGAGAGAGGAAGGAAAGCAGAGTCTTGGCCCCCATCCCAGACTCCCAGTGCCAGCTACCAGGAGGGCAGGTTCTGGCAACCTGTCATTGAACAAGTCCCTTGTGCCATCCTTCAGAAGTGGGATCGAGCTTCACTGTCAAGAGCTTGGCTTTGCACTGATAGGAAACACAGTGAATTTCAAACCTGCTCAGTTGAGAGACTGGAGGGTCCAGTGAGCGCGCCTTAGGGGCTGGCAGGGGTAGGTTGGGCACTTGGAGTCCTCACACGCTTGTTTTGGCCACACGAGCTTGGCTTTAAGAACAGGTTTGCCGATCTCTAAATCAAACAGAAGGTACTTATATACCTTGAAGTAAGAAGAAAAAAAATCCCTGAGCCTCAAAAGTCCATAACCATTATGATATATTGTTATGAATAATACATCTATATCCATCAATCATCTATAAATCTATACTGTACATCATATTTAATAAGCACAGAGATATTACTCAGTAGAAGAAAACCCATCTTGGCTCTTTGGAAAACTAGGACCTAATGCAAAAATATTTGATATGAATACTGAGAGCAGGCTCTCTTACGCATTTCATTTGCCCCCAAAGTCCTGAATATATTCTGTAACATAAAGTGTTATTCACTGTCATTATCTTAATAATGAAAATTTTTCTTTTGTTTTGTTTTTTTTGAGGTAGGGTTTTGGTCTAATTCCTGGAATTAGGCTCAGGGTGGCCTCGAGCTCATGGCAATCCTCCTACTTCTGCCTCCCAAGTGCTGGGATGAAAGGCATGCACCACCACACCCAGTTGATAATGAAAGTTATTATTATTATTATTATTATTATTATTTATGAACAGTGTCAGGCTGCCAGGCATGGTGGCTCAATGCCTGTAAGCCCACACTCAGGAGGCTGAAGCAGGGCTGTTGTGAGTTTAAGACCAGCCTGGGCTACATAATGAAACTGTCCCTAAAACAACCATCACAGCCCCTTGTGAGGGCTGAGGATGCAGCTCAGTGGTAGAGAGCCTGCCTGGCAAATGGAAGGCTCCAAGTTCAGCCTCTGGTAGAGCCAAAACAAAAAAGGGTAAGTCCTGTTTTTGAAACAGGGTTTCATGTAGCCCAAACTGCCTTTGAATTTGTTATGTAACCCAGCATATCTTAAGTGTTGGGGTTATGGGCATGTGACTATGCCCTGTTTGTGGTGCTGGGTGTGCATATTAGGCAAGTAGTGTGCCAACTGAATTATGCCCCCTTCCCTGAGAAAGCTTTTCACACTTAAATGATGACTCTAAATATCTTTTCTAATAACTGAATGTATAAAGGATTAAAATCCACATCTTTTATCTTTCTTTGTTCACTGCCTATAATCAAGTTCAACTGTGGGATAAAATATTGACCCTCTGTTGAATTTGATTCATAAAAGTTTTTTTTTTTTTCAAGGTAGGTTTTACTCTAGCCCAGGCTGACCTGGAATTCAGTATGTAGTATCAGGGTGGTCTTGAACTCATGATGATACTCCCACCTCTGCCTCCCGAGTACTGGGGTTAAAGACATGCACCACCATACCAGACTCACAGAAGTTTTCATCCAGAGCTGCCCAGGAACCAGTTTGTAAATTGTGAGAGAAACACAACCAAAACCTATGGAAAGGCCCATTTTTCCTCTGTCTTTGTAACATGCAGATTATAGTGGGGAAGATCCCCCATCTGTGCAGGGAAGCTCTGGTGGTCATCCAGGAAGTAAAAGATATTTGCAGAAGGACTTGAGGTTTCAAAGGTTCAAGCCAGAAACATTACTACCTGCCCGGGCAGAGCCCCTGAGGGGGGCAGTGTGCCGCCCTTCCCGGCCCTGCACCTATGGGCTGGTTGTTCTTGGTGGTCTGCATCTGTTCCATTGGCCAGGAAGTAGGTTGCTGGGAATATAACTCGCAGGCTTTTACCTTGCTATTTTTAGAGTTTCTAGCTTTAATGAGGTACTTCTTAATGAATAATTTAATTTTTTCCTAGGAATTCAAGTTAATAAAACTTCAGTTAATGGCTTTGAGTACTGACTGCTGGTAAACATTTATTTCTTATGGTAATTCTTTTGAAATTACTTGACAGTTATTGTAGTTGCAGGAAGTAGACGAGGAGAAATGGGGCTCCAGCTTGGCTCGCTTACAGACTTTCTATTGCTGTTGAAGTTCCTTGCTCATTGCTGGGATAAAGCACCCAACCCAAAGCAGCTGATGGAAGGAGAGTTTCTTTTGGCTTACAGTCTTGAAGGAAACTCCGAGATGTCAGGGGAAGGGATGGCATGAGCAGAGGATGGGCAGTAGGAAAGTGAGCTGAGTTCTGGCAAGGGGGGAGCTGGCTATAACACCATGAGCCCACCCCCAACAACACATCTCCTTCAACAAGGTGCCACCTCCCAAATTGCCATCAGCTGGGGACCAGGCATTCAGAACACATGAGTTTATGGGGCATGTGTGTCTCAAACCACCACAATCAGTTTGCCTTTGGTCTATGTAATTTTCTTAGAAAAATAAAAAGGTGTGTTGTTATCTAGAGGAGGAGATGTTGGCATTTTTGGAGTCCGTTATGTGGAGTTCACATTTATCTGTGTGTTTCAGTGATCTTTAAAATGGGAGGTACACACTATATATATACGAGTACATTTTAAATCTAATTTAGTTCTTTCTATAAATCCTTGCATAGCAAATGCATGAATTTTACAAACAAATGTGCTTAATTTTGAGCATGCTTATTGAGACATTTTCCATGACAGGTACACACAGAAACGCTGAGACCATCACTGTATACATGTTACTAAGCTTTACACGGTCGTTACCTTTCACAGCCAATTTTGTGTACTAGACAGTTTTGGAAAGCAAGGACACATTTCAGTTGTTCTGCTATGGAATTCATCTGAATTTTAGTCTAAATGTAAAACTAAAAGTGAACTTTTTTCATTCCCCATCCAGAGCTTCTCTTAGGCCTTCAAACCCAGAATGTCCGTGTTCTGCGTTATGCCCTTTTGTTTTTCTGTTCTCAAGTAGTCCTTTGTGTGTAATGTGCACATTGCTCATGGGCCCTCATGTTGCTTGCCTGGTTTTGTGTTTTGTAGCCTCAGGGGCCTTGTCAAAGTTAACCCGTGGACTGAGAGATGAGTCGCTGGCTTTTATCTATCATTGCCAAAACCACTACTTTTGTCCTATTGGCTTCGAAGCAACGCCTGTGAAAGCTAGTAAAGCTTTCAGGTAAGGATGCACAGACTTCACTGGGCTCGTCACCTGGAAAACAGGTTGCAGAAAGAGTTCTAAGGATTTTTCTTTTATTAAAAAAAACTTGTCCCTTAGAAATTGGGAGGTTTGGTAATCAGTTTGGGTTACTTCGATTCTGACTTGGTAATGGACTCTGATTACATCCAGTTAGACTCTGTTTTAAGCATCGGAGAGGGTTTTTGGCAGAACTGCATAGTGGTAGAAGCTGTTGCTCAGGCATTCTAGAAAGCCACTTGAATAACCCTTTTTGTGACTACTGTTAACAGCCAGGTGGTCTTGATACACTGTGTTCTCATCCAGCTTTCCACACGCTGTGTGTAAAGATTCCCACAAAGGAGTTAATGAAAAAGTTCCTTCTCTGCTGAGAGTGAATATCAGGGGTACTGCCCTTTGCCTTGGTGGCATGGAATCTCAGCACCAAGTGTTCTGTTTTTCTGTCTAACCTTCATGGTTATATTTGCTTTGTTCTTTGCCTCATTCAGAGTTCCTATTCTAATTAAGAACAACATATCTTCACAGGGCACCCCTCCCTCCCCAATTAAGAAAAGTAGCTGAGTTTGAACACTTTTCTTCCTCCTGAGCAAGTTTTTGTTTGCACTGGGTTGAGTGGATGCTGGGAATGTGTTCGTGCTGGCTGAGTGAATGCCAGGAGAGTGGAAAGCAGAGAAGTATCCTGATTCAGAAATGGTGAGAACAGAAGCCATGAATGCCTTGAGTGCAAGTACTTTTTGGTGTGACCATCTCATGCCTAAGGTTCTGGCCTATTCACACTTGGCTTGGTGGGATTGGTGACCAAGGAGGAGGAAGAAGCTGTCTTTTCAGTGGGGATCCAGAGTCTGACTAGAGAACATGGATTGGCCATTTGCATAGGAGGATTCTTTTTTTAAAAAAAATATTTTATTTATATATATATATTTATTTATTTTTGAGAGAGAGGGGGGGAGGGGGAGAGAGAATGGGTGCACCAGGGCCTCTAGCCACTGCAAATGAACTTCGGACGCATGTGCCACCTAGCGTATGGGGCTTACGTGGGTACTGGGGAATAGAACCTGGGTCCTTGGGCTTTGTAGGCAAGTGCCTTACTTCTAAGTCATCCCACGAGCCCTGCATAGGAGGATTCCTTGCAGTTGGAGGCCAGAGGCTCTTGGGCGGTGGTGAGGTGGGAACCTGAGGAGGCGGGAGCATGCTAGAGGGAGGGTGGACATTGTAATTTTGTACACGAGGAGCAAGGAGGAAACTGCTTGGTCTCTCCCGCACCAGAGTGATTTGTCCATTTCTCTGGAGTGGAATTTCTTACAAGTGAGGTGCATTGTTTTGCTTTTCTGATTTCATCCTGTGATTTAATCAAATGTGAAACCAGAGTTCACTTTGACCTGTACCCTTTAAAAGACTGAGTTCCTTATCAATGCCTGTGCTTAGGAATCACCTTGGGATTTTTGTTTATTCAACGGCTAATCCCTAAGCTCTGTTCCAGACCAATTTGGATTAGAATTCCCGGGAATGGGACTGGTGTTGAGCATCAGAGTGTGAGGGTCCTGCCCCTTCCCCCAGATGCTTTATTGCTTTAGGGTTGTATTTTTAGGACGCCAGTGGAAACCTGGATGAGTAGTGGAAAGAGACTGAGTGACTGGAGAACTGATGGTGGGATGTCCTTTCCTCTTAGTTTCCTAGGATCTTTTTACCCTAGATTTTCAATACAGAACTAAAGCTTTAAGGGTTTTCTTTAACGGCCCTCCAGAAGTGTGCTTAAGTCTAATCTGTACTATCTATTCTAGCTTAATGAATGCACATTTGAGTAGATGTTCACAATCACTTATCACTGCATGGTAGGAACAGTGTATGCAGGGAGTGGATGACCCCTGTGAAGCTCACTGTGCATGTGTTTTATATTCAGCAGGGGTCCTCTCTCACCACAGGAAGTAGAATACTGGATTTTAATTGGAGAGTCCAGTAGAAAGCATCCTGCCATTCACTGTAAAAGGTATCCTTCAGTATCTGTTTCTTTTCCAACTGGGGTAACATTTGCTTGTAGTCAAAGGACATATGGTGAGTGTGTGTTAGGTGGGCACTGGTGAACGTCTGCACTCATGTGCCCATCACCCCCGTCACAGCATGGCGCCTCTTCATCACCACAGGGGGAACCCACTCCCCACTCCTCTGCAGCCCCACACAGCCTGTGCTGGGCTCCCGCTTCACCGACGTGCTCTGCCTGTTCTCCAGTCTCACGCAAGTGCAGCAGGCAACATCCAGTGTGTGTGCTTATGCATTTGAATAATATCAAGAAACTTCACTTTTCTATGAAAGTTTTAGAATTTGTCAATTTCGGTTAAAAATTCCATAGAATATTTGATTAAGATAGAATGTATAGAATTTATAATTTAGTTTAGGGGAATGGACACCATGATAGCATGTAATCTTCTAAGCTGGCCATGGACTACCTGTTGCTTAATTAGAACTGCACATTTTCTCAGCAGTGGTTTGTATTTTTCAATACAAAGTTATGTTAAAGTGTGTGTTATATTTATTGATGATATTTTAAGTGGATCTTTAAAAAATTTCATTTTCAAGTTATTTGTTGGCTGTATTTGGAAAAAAAATCTCCAATTTTCTTATATAAACCTTGAATCCATATGTCAACAGAATATACTTATTAATTTAGTAACCATTCTGTAATTTCTTTGGATTTCCTGAAAATCATGTTGAATATCAGTAGAGATAGAGTATCTTTTAATTAAAAAAAAATTATCCAGGCACAGTGGTGACATGTAGGTAGTCCCAGGAAGATCACTTGAGCCCAGGAGTTCAAGGCTAGCTTGGTAACATATCAAAATCCCATCTCAAAAAACTAATTGATTTGGTTACCATTAAAAAGAAAGTATGACAAACTGCTGCTTTAGCCTGAAAGGTGTCATATATGTTGATGTATGTTATGCAAATAGAAAATTGATAATTTTGTTTGTTTATTTATTTTAGAGGGACAGAGAGAGAAAGAGGGGGAGAGACAGAGAGAGAGAATGGGTGCACCAGGGCCTCCAGCAACTGCAAATGTACTCCAGACGTGTGTGCCCCCTTGTGCAACTGGCTAACATGAGTCCTGGGGAACTGAGCCTCGAACTGGGGTACTTAGGCTTCACAGACAAGCACTTAACCACCAAGCCATCTCTTCAGTCCAAAAATGGACAATTTTGGATAGACATAATTATCATGAAACAATGCTTCAGTTGTCTAACAGATGTTTAGTGGATGGAACCATGCTGAGATTATCTTTAGTCACTGCTGTGTGATACTCTAGTAACTTGCCCTTGAGACAAATGTTGTTAAAATGGTTCTTTTCCTTTTCCTTTTCTTTTCTTTTCTTTTCTTCTCTCCTCTTACCATAGATGGGCAGATATTGTCACTGATCTCAATACTCAAAATCCAGAATACCTCGATATCCGGCATTTAGAGCGAGGGCTACAGTTTCGGAAAACAAAGAAGGTAAGAACTCCACCAAGCTGTGTTTGAAGGCATTTCCCAAGTGACCGAAGTGTGGAATTTCACCCCGCACTCTTAAGGTGGTAAATAACAGAAATCTGATTCAAGTGACCTTACACAGAAAAGTAAACACAGGGTCTACACTCCAGAGCAAGAACAGTCTAGAGTCACAGGAATGACACCGGTACTGGCAGAACCCGGGCACCTCACATCACTCACATGTAGGTAGGCTACGTGTTGTCCTTAGTGCTTCTTTATCTGATGCTCCATTTCTTGAGGATCATTATTGTTCACTGATGGCTCCTTTTGTGGGTGAATAGTCTAGTGAGCTTGAGACTGACTGACCTGCCACAGCTCAGCTCCACAGTCCTGCCCCGGATTAACTGTGGTCCTGGGGCAGTGCCATGCGCACAAACATGGCTTCAGCGAGGGCTGTCAGAGAAAAGCAGACATACGCTGTCAACTGAGTCCACATCCTTTTGATAAAGGACATATGAAGCTGGGCATGGTGGCACACGTTTTTAATTCCAGCTCTTCAGAAGCTGAGGCAGTAGGATAATGAACTCTGGCACAGTGTTGCAGTCCGGTTCGCACTGCTGGTAAAAATCACCCACCCAAGAGCAGCTTCTGGGAAAAAGAGGTTTACTCTGGCTTACAGGCTCGAGGGGAAGATCCACAATGGCAGGGGACAATGATGGCATGAGCAGAGGGTGGACATCACCCCCTGGCCAGCATAAAGTGGACAATATCAACAGGAGAGTGTGCCAAACAGTGGCATGGGGAAACTGGCTATAAAGCCCATAAGCCCATCCCCAACAATACACTGCCTCCAGGAGGCGTTAATTCTCCAATCTCCATCAGCTGGGAACCTAGCATCCAGAACACCTAAGTTTATGGGGGACACCTGAGTCAAACCACCACATTCTGCTTCTGGCCTCCATGAACTGATAACCATACATGATGTCAAATACAATGCATTCATCTAACTTTAAAAGTCCCATACTTTTTATCAATTCCAATGATGTTCATACATCCCCATAGTCCAAAATCTTTTAACTGAGCCATAATACCAAAAAATAACCTCAAAAAACCCATAATGGCACAGAATAAATATTCACACTGCAAAAGATGGCATTGGGCATAGCAAAGAAACATTCAGCCAATACAAGATTTAAAACAACTAGGGCAAACACTAAACTCTGTAGCTTCAAGTCCAACAACTCTCGCCAGTGAGAGATCTCTAAGACCGATAATTCTAACCAGCAACAAGTGTCTGGCATTCCAATTCCACCCCCCACCCCCAGCTAGGCTACTCACAGTCCTGGAAACCTTCACTGGGGCTGGCAGCTCTCCTTGGCAGCCATCTCATGGTCCTGGCATCTCCACTGAGTCTCCACTGCAATCCACGGTTCATCCTCATGGCCCCATGGGGTCTCCGTTCAGGCATCCAGCAAACCCGCTTCACACTGCCCATGGCCATTTCCAAAACACATGACTGTGTTGCAAACTCAATCACCCTCTCTTTTCTGCATTTCTTATACTCCACAATACCAGGTAGGGTGCCAATTTGTTAATCCAGGGGAAATAAATCAGACTTTGAAGAACAGTACACTCCTTGAGCACTCAGGCCCCTACAAAAGAATCGACATTCTTCCTGTTGCCCCAGAGCAGGTCAGCTAGCCCAGTCTCAAAGGTTGTAATCTCTCAGTTGCAGCTGAATGGGCAACAGTTCACCCAAAGATTTTTCGTGCCATATCCCTCTGCTCACACCAGTTCATTTCTACACAAAGCAACCCTGCACAACTTCTTAGGACATGGGCATAAGAGCAAGCTTCTCACACAAACTGCTAGCCCAGTCCAAGCAAAGCTCTTTCTCACCCTCATAAACCAAACCTCACAGTCCATAGTTCTTACTGCATTCAGGTCTTGCAGCTCAGACCAGAATAGCCCATTAAGCTGTACTTACAGCACTGCAAGGCATCTCTTAGGCCAAGGTTTCGAATCCTTCCACATTCCTCTTGAAAATCAGCTCCAAAAGGCCAAAGCCACACAGTCAGGTGTCTAGCAGCAATCCCACTCCTTGGTACCACTTTACTGTTGCAGTCTGGTTCGCATTGCTGGTAAAAATCACTCAACCAAGAGCAGCTTCTGGGGAAAAGATTTATTTTGGCTTACAGGCTCAAGGGGAAGCTCCATGATGGCATGATGGCAGGGGAAAATGATGGCATAAGCGGAGGGTGGACATCACCCCCTGGTCAACATAAGGTAGACAATAGCAACAGGAGACTGTGCCAAACACTGACATGGGGAAACTGGCTATAACACCCATAAGCCTGCCCCCAACATATACTCCCTCCAGGAGGCATTAATTCCCAAATCTCCATCAGCTGGGAACCTAGCATCCAGAACACCTAAGTTTATGGGGACACCTGAATGAAACCACCACATACAGTTTGGGATATATAGCCAGTTTGAGTGCAGGCTGAATTATAGTGAGACGTTGTTTCCAAAATCATGATGGGCAGGAAGAAGGGAAAGGAGAGGAAGAGGCATGACTTCAGTGTTTGAAGTAGGCATACGTGGCCATAACTGTGTTGACAGTAAGTTGTGGAGAGATGACTGGGGACCAGTGTCTGTCTTGTTGAGGACATTCTTATATTTGATCTTTTTAAAAACATTTATTTATTTTTAGAGAGAGAGAGGGGGGGAAAGAAAGAGAGAGAGAGAGAATTGGTGTGCTAGGGCCTCAGCCTCCATAATTGACCTCCAGATGCTTGTGCCACCTAGTGGGCATGTGCAACATTGTGCTTGCCTCACCTTGTGTGGTCTGGCTTATATGGGATCTGTAGAGTCGAACATGGATCCTTAGGCTTCACAGGCAATCACCTTAACCACTAAGCTATCTCTGCAGCCCATTTATTTATTTGTTAAAAAGAAAGAGAGGGAGGGAGGAGAGAGAGAGAATAGGCATGTCAGGGCCTCTAGTCACTGCAAATGAACATCAGACACATGTGCCACTTTGGGCATCTGGCTTATGTAGGTACTGGGAACCAAACCTGGTTTCTTAAGCTTTGCAAGCAAGCACCTTAAGTACTAAGCCATTTCTATAACCCCCCATTCTTGTATAGGGGCAGTTGTCAGAACAGCTGGATAGGATGAGGGCTAAGCAGAAAAGCAGTTTTCAGGCATGCGAAAGAGCAAGAAGCCAAGTACGTCATAGGGACCCCACAAACTCACGTGATCAATTCCTTATTTTCCTCAACTCACCTTTTCTTCTTCTTCTTCTCAGGTTGGAGGGAATTTGCATTGCATCATAGCGTTCCAGAGACTTAGTTGGCAAAGATTTGGCCTTTGGAACTTTCCTTTTGGAACCATCAGACAAGAGTCCCAAACTGCCACACATACGCAGGGAATTGCCAAGTCTGAGAGTGAAGAGAGCATCTCCAAGAAGCAGCATGGGCGCCTGGGCCGCTCCTTCAGTGCCAGCTTCCACCAGGACTCGGCTGGGAAGAAGACGCCCAGCATCCACGAGAGAAGGAACAGTGGCTACCACGGCTACAGCGATTACGATGGGAACGTGTGACTACACTGGGATCTGAACACCTCAGGTGTCCACACAGCTGTTGTGTACAGGGCTGCATTAAGACAGTAGGAGGTTTTTATTAAGTCTATTTGTAGGAACAGATTTTGTGGTACAAAGCATAACCATGTAGTTCTCTAGTAAATAAGCTTACATGATGACGATGGGTGATTTCAGACATATAGGCAGATAAGCACAGAATATTGCCTATATAAAGTTAAGAGTATATAAACAGTGTGGACAGAGAGTCTTCACGGCATCCGATAGAATCACCCCCGCTTCTAAACAGAAACACAAATCTACTTAAGAGCATCAAGATTTGAACACTTAAGTAAGCATGAGGTGATTCCTTAACACTTGATCCCTAGTCATTTATTACAGATAACTATTGCAGATCAAGATGCAAGGTACTGTCTACCCTTTGAAATATGGGGCTATCCATTTCTAGTTTTTGCTCATGGTTAAAGCTTGTTTCAAATTATTTTGTGAGTCTAATAGTTCATTCACTTCCACCAGTATCCCCCTTGCCTCACTTTCTGAGTAACAGTCTCAGGATTCTTAATCAAGAGGCAGAAGAGAAGGCTCAAGAAATTGATCTTTTCCATTGGTGCAAACTGGTGACTTAGGGAGCTGACTCAGATTTGTGTGTTACTGTGAACTAGTTACAGGAGCTGAGCTCTTGAACGGCACCCGTTGGTCTAGAATAAGCCTCGTTCCAGGGTCATCTGTGCAGAGATCTTCTAAAGCTTGATTGGTCCCTTAAATGTAGTTGTGTGTTAAAAACAGCATTGAGGACGCATTGGTGATGTGTAGCTCCCTCAAGAGCACAGTTGTCTGCATTATAAACTCTGAGTGCTTTCATTTTGTGAACCGCATAGACCTGTAGCTGTTTGAAGTGTTAAGTGTTTTGCAAGTGTGGACTTCAGTACTTGAGCTCCTCTCTGGCTGCTGTCAGTTCTCCTGCTGCCAACGTGTGACTCACAGCCTTGTGGAATCTCTTCTGCTTTCCTGTTAGGGGCTCATACCAGGATTCAAGCCTGTAACTTGGGGATTACAAGGTGCTGAGTGTGTTGGTAAGCATACTGCAATACACCTCCAGAAGAGGGTTCAGATTTTTATTTTTAAAATATTTTTTTTCTTTTTCCTCTTGAATTTTATATCCATTTAGCCACTCATACATTTCTGGCCTACAGAAAGGGATATATATTAAGAAATGGTCATTTTTCTGAAGAGAATATTTTGCTTGAAATGCGAAATTCTGAGAGATTTGTAGGTTGTTGATTTTGTTACTTCATACTGGAACTTTTAAAAAGTTTTCATCAAATAAAGTTTTGTTTTCTACTTTTAATCATGTGAATGTTACTGAAGCTGATTTAGCTAGAGAGTACCCTTCTAGCTGTGAAGTACATGGTAATTTGCCAATTTTGCATAGTGTCATCAGAACCATCTTAACACCTTTTTATAACCAATTAAACAATATGCATTATGATGGGAGATAAATTTCTCTAATACTAGAAAATTATGTTGGCTTGAAACAAATGACACTTGCCTCTGTGACTCAAATATAAACTATCTTATAATAATTCAGCTGAATATCTCAAAGAACTATGTGAAAAGGGTCACAATGAAAGAGAAATGCAAAATAAGAAACTAAGAACAGAGTGATACCTGGGACAAGAGAATGAGTTTACTCAGAGTATGTGTATGCATGTTTGTATGTGTTGGGCAGACGTGTGCCTATGGTGGCCAGAGGACGACTTTGGCTAGCGTCCTCAGGTAGGTCACCTACCTGTTTTGAAATTGGTCTTTCATTGGCCTTACCTCACCCATTAGGCTAGGCTGGTCGGACAGGGAACTCCAGGGGTTCTCCTGTTTCTTCTTTCCCAAGTGCTGAGATTACAGGCATAGGTTTGGGGATCAAACTCAGAATATTACCGCCTGACCATTCTCCTCAGTCCTCTAATTTCATTTTGGAAACATGCTGACAAATGTTGTAGCTTCCATGTTTGGAAGTTATTCAGAACACATTGAGGTTTAAGTGTAATGGGACTTTTTTTTTTCCCCAGAAAATGTAGGCATGAGTTTCTGCATACCTCTTTAAACAGTACTAACTCCCTTGTCTTATCTTGACTGCTGTCAAGCTGGCTCCTGCCCTCTCTTAGCAGTCTCCACAGAAACACTGACGGTGAGATTCTGGTCCTGTAATTACCAGGAATGCTGAGACTAATTTTCCTGTACTTCCTCACTGAGGGACTGGAGAACAAATAACCTCATGCATGATGTGTTGGGTACACTGCTTTGTAGACAGCACGTGCTACTTAAGCGCTTGCTATTATTGCAAAGACATGGTTTACTGCTCAAGAGATTTAGAGCCCTTGAGCAGCACTGAACAAAGCTAATGTCATGATCAGCAAACATATGCCTTTTAGTGGCTGTTCATTCGAAAGCATTTCATATTCAAGAACGTTCTTCTGGTTTTCAAAGACTGTGTAGTGCTTGGATGGCCGCATTAACTAGTTTACCCACCTGTAGAATGAGTGTGTTTGGATCAAATTCCCTAGCTATTCCTTTTCTCACTACTACAATTAACAGAAATATGACCCATTATCGGCCAAGCTGGTACTGTAACTAATTCTTCCCAACTCACTTTGTCCCAGGCACGGGATGGCCTCAGGTTGCTGCTCTAGGATCTACCACATTTTTGAACCGTTTTCTCATAGCATTTCCACTCTGCAGTATATGTGTTAATTTTAGTACTACTCCCTACTAGGCTTTTAAAATTCAGAACAACTCTAAGAAATTGGTGGCACTCATAAGTTGCTGGCAGGAACTGAGACTCTCATTGGTGGAGAAACTTGCCTAGATTACAGAGTATCTTGGTTCACCACAGCTACCATGTTAGAATGCCACAACCTGGGCGGCCTACAAAGGGCAACTTCTCATAGTGCTGTAGGCTAGGTGTTGGCAGGTTTGATTTTTTTTTTTCTGGTATCTCTCTTGGGACTTTTGGATAAACATCTTTTTGTCCTCATAAGTCCTTTCCTCTGTGTGCATGCACGCAGGGTCTGTATCCAAATTTCCTCTTTTTTCCAAAAATATTTTATTTATTTATGAGAGAAAGAGACAAAGGAAGATGCAGAGAGAGAATGGGTGCACCAGGGCCTCCAGCCACTGCCAATGAATTCCAGACTCATGCACCCCCTTGTGCATCTGGCTTATGTGGATCCTGGGGAATCAAACCAGGGTCCTTGGGCTTCACAGGCAAACGCCTTAACTGCTAAGCCATATCCCCAGACCTACTATCTTTCTTTCTTTCTTTTTTATGAGATACAGAAAGATAGAGAGGGAGGGAAAGAGAGAGAGAATTGGTGCCCCAAGGCCTCTAGCCACTGCAATTGAACTCCAGATGTGTGTGCCACCCATGTGTGACCTGTGTGTCTGCCTTACATGGATTCTGGGGAGTCAAAACTGGGTCCTTAGGTTTCTCAGGCAAGCACCTTAACTGCTAATCCATATCTCCAGCCAATTTTCCTCCTTTTTTTTTTGTTTTGTTTATTGAGGTAGAGTTTCACTTTAGCCCAGGTTAATCTGGAATTCAGTATGTAGTCTCAGCCTGGCCTTGAACTCACAGTGATCCTCTTACCTCTGCCTCCAAAGGGCTAACGTTAAAGGCGTGTGCTACCATGCCCCGCTAATTTCACTTTTTGTGTGTGTCAGTGAGGTGGTAAGAATCCAATCCATGGGCTCACACTTATCAGGCATGTTTCCTGCTACTAAACATGCTGCCATCAACTCTACTGCTAACATGGCCACCACAAACTATTTGGAGAAAGAAATGGCTGCTAACAACCATTCCTACACCTCAGATTCTGGTGGCCTCATTTTAAGTTAACCTTGTAAAGGTTCTTATCTTTGAACACAGCCATATTCTGATGTACTGGGCTTTAGGGCTTCATCATGTGAATCCTACAAGACAGAATTCCACCCTTACCACAGGGGTATCGTATGGCCCAGATGAGATCTGCATGTCTGCCTGATCTCCACAAGGTGAAAACTGCTCTGGGAAGTCTCAAACTGGAGGCTTGAGAGGTAACTTAGGCAGCATTTATAAACTCCGGCTATACTGCCAGAGTGGTGGATGTAACAGGTAAGATAGGGATTGGTTTAATGGGTTTATGGTCCTCTGTGAAGGGAGACAAAATTAAGTAGGCAATTATATTACCCTTAGTAAAATCTTAAGTATAAACAAATTTTGGCAACTATTTTTATATAGAGAGGAAATGCAAAAAGCAGTTTGTAAGGCTTCTTCTAGAAAATTAGTTGTGACTAAGTGAACTAAACACGACTGCTAGAATCTATCTGTTTGAACGTAGCACTGCTTTTTGTCAAAAACTGATTCCTGATGTATTTCTGTAATGCAGGATTCCTCTAAGACTTCCTTTCCCTCTTTTCACTTCATTTTTAGACAAGGTCCATGTAGTCCAGGCCTTGATCTTGTGATCTTTCTGCCAGGCAGATCACTGTACACCATGCCTGGCTGCACCTGTTCTTTCAAATTAATCTTTTCACTGTGTTTGAATTTAGTTTCACCACGAAACTTGAATCAATGTGTATGCTAATAGTATATTGCAAGCGCTAAGTGCTTTGCACATCTCTACTTTAACAGCCTGAGAGATTGTTTATTATGTCCTGCTTACCAATGATCTACAGAAATGTGATGTCGCTAAACATTATAATGAGACTCATGGTTGGGATTTGTGAGCATTTCTGGCTGTGGAAATGTAGTCTAGATGCTGAAAAAAACCACTTGTATTTACGGGCAGATACTAAACTGTACTTCCATCTAGTAACTGCACGTGACTGTCAATTTTTTTTTTCCAGATGTAGTGTCTCATTAGCCCAGGCTGACTTGTAATTCACTATGTAGTCTAAGGCTGTCGAACTCACGGCGATCCTCCTACCTCTGCCTCCCTAGTGCTGGGATTAAAGGTGTGCGCCACCAAACCGGGCTTCCAATTCTTTTTTTTTTTTTTTTTTTTAATATTTTATTTGACAGCGAGAGAACAAGAAAAAATGAGTATGACAACATGGGTGTGGCAAGGCCTCTAGCCACTGTAAACGAATTCCAGATGCATGCACCACTTTGTGCATCTGGCTTTACGTGGGTCCTGGAGATTCGAACCCGGGCTGGTAGGCATTTTAGGAAAGCGCCTTAACCGCTGAGCCATCTCTCCAGCCTGGCTGTGCCAACTGTCAATGTTAAAATTTAAAACACCCAGGAACCACTCGCCTTTCTCTGCCTCTTCCCGTGTAGCACAAGTTAGAGGCAGGTCTGCACACAGGGCAGCGCAATGGGGAGAAACTAAAGTTGGAAAAGAGCATAGCAGTCCTTACCCCAGGTGTCGGCTATCGTGCACGTGCTCTTAACATTTAATGCCGACAAATGCCAGCAAAAATAAAAAGTAGAGGCTAGGAGATGGCTGAGCGGTTAAAGGTGCTTGCTTGCAAAGCCTATCTGCCCGGGCTTCTTTCTTTGAGAATGGGCATGCCAGGGCCTCCAGTCACTGCAAAAAAAAAAAACTCCAGACGCATTCGTCCCCTTGTGCATCGGGCTAACGTGAGTCCTGGGGAATCGAACCTTGGTCCTTGGGCATTGCCGGCAAACGCCATAACCGCTAAACCATCCCTCCAGCCTACCTGCCTGGGTTTCTAGTTTCCCAGTACCCGGTAAAGCCATGCAGCTGGCGAAAGGCCGTGGTGTGCTCATACTCTGTTCACAAATAAATAAAATATTTGTATATACGCATATATAGTGTCTTTTAAGACGCAAGGCAAAAGACAGCTACGTAGACACTGACGCGGTTCCGCGTGATCACTTCCGGACCCCTCTAGGCGCAGGGAATATACGTCACTGCACGCGCGGGGGCGGGACTTCCGCCCTGCGCGTCTCGGTAGACGGAAGCTGAGAGGGCTCAGTTCTTGCGGTTTTACGGATGCGCAGCAGAAACAGCGGTCCGGGGGGCGACGGGAGCCTGTGGTTGTCCACGCCGTCCCGCTCCTCCTCAGCCAGGTCGCCCACGAGGAATGCGCACGTATGGGAGGCTGTGGGCGCCATGCGCGCCCCCTCGCGCACACGGCCGTCCTCCGGTCCCGGCCTTCCGGCAGGCGGGGCAGGCGCCGGAAGTGCTCCCGTGTGGGTGTTCGCCTTCACGTCGCCGGCGGCGCCGCGGACTTGGACACGGCGGTTCCGCGTGGGGCCGAACAGGACCGCCTTCTCCGGGCCGTGGCGCCTCTGCCGTGGACGCCGATCCGAGGGCTCGCGGGCGTCCGCGCCATGGGAGTGCAGGGGCTCTGGAAGCTGCTGGAGTGCTCGGGCCGCCAGGTCAGCCCCGAGACGCTGGAGGGGAAGATCCTGGCTGTGGGTATCCTTCAGGCCTTGCCGGCGCCGCGGAGGCCGTGACTGCCAGGCTCTTCCTGGAGGAGGAGGAGGAGGAGGAGGAGGAGGAGGAGGACGGTCCTCCCGGGGGAACCGGGCGCGTTCCCGGGGGTTGGGACGTCACCGAGGGCGGTGCTGTGTGCCCGCTGGGCATGTCCCCTCCGCGAAGTGGAGGTGACTCTGGGCATGTCCCCTCCGCGAAGTGGAGGTGACTCTGGGCATGTCCCCTCCGCGAAGCGGAGGTGACTCTGGGCATCTTCCCTCCGCGAAGTGGAGGTGACTCTGGGCATGTCCCCTCCGCGAAGTGGAGGTGACTCTGGGCATGTCCCCTCCGCGAAGCGGAGGTGACTCTGGGCATCTTCCCCTCCGCGAAGTGGAGGTGACTCTGGGCATGTCCCCTCCGCGAAGCGGAGGTGACTCTGGGCATCTTCCCCTCCGCGAAGTGGAGGTGACTCTGGGCATGTCCCCTCCGCGAAGTGGAGGTGACTCTGGGCATGTCCCCTCCGCGAAGTGGAGGTGACTCTGGGCATCTCCCGTCCGCGAAGCGGAGGTGACTCTGGGCATCTTCCCCTCCGCGAAGTGGAGGTGACTCTGGGCATCTCCCCTCCGCGAAGTGGAGGTGACTCTGGGCATCTCCCCTCCGCGAAGTGGAGGTGACTCTGGGCATGTCCCCTCCGCGAAGCGGAGGTGACTCTGGGCATCTTCCCTCCGCGAAGTGGAGGTGACTCTGGGCATGTCCCCTCCGCGAAGTGGAGGTGACTCTGGGCATGTCCCCTCCGCGAAGCGGAGGTGACTCTGGGCATCTTCCCCTCCGCGAAGTGGAGGTGACTCTGGGCATGTCCCCTCCGCGAAGCGGAGGTGACTCTGGGCATCTTCCCCTCCGCGAAGTGGAGGTGACTCTGGGCATGTCCCCTCCGCGAAGTGGAGGTGACTCTGGGCATGTCCCCTCCGCGAAGTGGAGGTGACTCTGGGCATCTCCCGTCCGCGAAGCGGAGGTGACTCTGGGCATCTTCCCCTCCGCGAAGTGGAGGTGACTCTGGGCATCTCCCCTCCGCGAAGTGGAGGTGACTCTGGGCATCTCCCGTCCGCGAAGTGGAGGTGACTCTGGGCATCTCCCCTCCGCGAAGTGGAGGTGACTCTGGGCATCTCCCCTCCGCGAAGTGGAGGTGACTCTGGGCATCTTCCCCTCCGCGAAGTGGAGGTGACTCTGGGCATCTCCCCTCCGCGAAGTGGAGGTGACTCTGGGCATCTCCCCTCCGCGAAGTGGAGGTGACGATGGGTATCCCCCCTCTGCGAAGTGGAGGTGACTCTGGGTATCTCCCCTCTGCGAAGTGGAGGTGACTCTGGGTATCCCCCCTCTGCGAAGTGGACGTGACGATGGGTATCCCCCCTCTGCGAAGTGGAGGTGACTCTGGGTATCCCCCCTCTGCGAAGTGGACGTGACTTGAATACTAAAGTGGCGGCAAACCTTGAAAGTCGTTAACCTGAGTGGAAGGTCATGGATACAACAAAGTAGAGTTCTGATCCCATTTTTCCCTTTAAAAATATTTTAGAGATTTGAGAGAAGGAGAGCGAAAGGAAGTATGGGCATTCTAGGGCCTCTATCCACTGCAAACGAACTCGATGATGCATGGTCATGTTGTGCATCTGGCTTTAAGTGGGTACTGGGGAATTGAACCCCAGTCCCTCAGGCTTTGCAACTGCCTTTAACTTAAAAACAATTATTTATTTGACAAAGGGGTGGGGGTAGAGAGAATGGGCGCGCCAGGGCCTCAGCCACTGCAAACGAACTATAGACACGTGTTCCCTCTTGTGCATCTGGCTAACGTGGGTTCTGGG
The DNA here is from genome assembly GCF_020740685.1 of Jaculus jaculus. Lineage (NCBI taxonomy): Eukaryota > Metazoa > Chordata > Mammalia > Rodentia > Dipodidae > Jaculus > Jaculus jaculus. The sequence goes on along the minus strand of NC_059104.1, from coordinate 9,606,151 downwards.
GAATCCAACTGAGGTCCTTTGGCTTTGCAGGCAAATGCCTTAACCACTAAGCCATCCCTCCAGCCCCTTTCCCTTGCTGCTTTTCCTTCCTCCCTTCTTTCTTTCGTACTGGTTTGAATGTCTGGCGTTTTCATCTGTTTGTCTGCACCTCTTCCCCTGTCTCAGAAGCCAGAGGCACTTAGGCCGCTTCCTCAGCGAGGACGGGAAAGACTCATGTCAGTATTGGTGTGCGTGTGAGCTGGGGATGAGTGCGAGTTTGTTAAGCCCAGAAGCCGTTGACCAGGTGGTCAATTCCTCACTGTGTGTGCAACTTATAAATAATGGAACACTGCTCATTTTAGAAAGTGCCATTGTGTGCCAAGTTGCAATACTCCCGTTAAACAAAAGTTTGCCTTGACAGTTTTTGTGCAAGAGGTGTTGGTTTGTGGATCACGTGCGCTGTGTTGCCCCCACGTGGTTTCTCAGTGTCACTGCCCTCAACCCCTGGAACCTTAGTGGAGGGAAGCACAATTTTCAGTGACAGGAACCCTTAAAACTTCACCACTAAGAGGTTCAGCTCCGTGGCATGCTTTCCTAGTAAGTGTGGGGGACCCATCCTCACCACTGAAAAATCTGATGACGTCAGTAGAGATTTAGGTGGTTTTGTGTTGAAGCCCTGTGAAGTTCTACATCCCAGGTTCTGAGACGACAGAGGACAGGTAGACCATGGCGTTTAGATCATCAGCTTGTGGCTGGCTGGGTCCTTTTTTGGGATGTGGAGTCATATGTATGAAGTTAGTAAACGTTTCTGGAAGATTGGATCATTTAAACAGTACTGTCAAAGGTACTCTGCTTACAGTAACCTGATACATATGATGTAATAACGCAATTACTTGTATAATTGATTTTTCCTTGTTGTCTCTTCATGGGAATCCAGACACCTGAAATGCAGGTGTTATTCTTTTATTAATAAAGAACTTATCCACTATTATACCAGGTTCATAATTTACTCTTACACAAATTATATTACCAAATAAAGTGTTTGGTATTTGAACCATCTGGATAGCTGAGTGTCTTATTTATACAGTTTAAATGTCTGTGTCAAAGAATTCATAGTTAAGTTTTTTTTGTTGTTGTTTCTTACAGACGTTAATGTAGATGCATTTAAATGTGTTAGGATTTTACACTTGGCTAACATACACGGGGATTAATTAAATCTCTAGTCACGTAACTAACGAAATTTACCTTTTGTTCCAAAATGTTACTGGATTTTGGATCTTAATTCAAAAGGGACATTTCTAGCCCTATAAATATGCTGAAGCTTGACAAGTTGCACACTTTCAGCTTGTTTGAAAATCTCTAGACTTCAAGGCCCTAGATGAGAATTGGCCTGACCATGATTAATTTAAAAGTTAAAAAAAAAAAAAAAGAATCACCTGAGCATAATTTAGTGTTTTGGCCTATGGGGTTTAATAGTGTTTTAAAAGCTGTAGGAAATACATCCTGCTTTAATAGGGCTGAGAGCTGTTTATTGGAAATTAGGTTTGTTGATTTTAAACTTGAAGCCATGGCCGTGTAGCCACTGCTGCAACTCCACCTCAACACGGCAAGCCCGAGCCACAGAAGGCAGAGCTGAGTTGCAGAGTCCTTGCCTCTGCCCGTCAGATGGATCCTGGCCTGACCACTTCTTACGTCTGTACTACTACCAGGAAAGTGTCCCATGGTTTAGACTCGGTGGTGTGCTAAGAGGGGGAGGAAGGGTCATGGGGTGAAGTCCTGAAGGCAGGAAGGAGTTGAGAAATTTCCAGCATTTTTGAAAAGCTAGTATCTTAACATGTGACAAGAGAAATGAGCAGAGATCAGATGATTCAGGGGTTATGTAGGTCAAGGGAAGAGTTGTGGATATCCTTTTTTATAATTTTTAAATTTTTAAAAAATTTTTATAAACAACTTCCATGATCACAAAAAATATCCCATGGTAATACCCTTCCTCCCCCTACTTTCCCCTTTGAAACTCCGCTTGCCATCATATCCCCTCCCGCTCTCAATCACCCTCTCTTTTATCTTAATGTCATGATCTTTTCCTCCTGTTATGATGGTCTTATATAGGTAGTGTCAAGCACTGTGAGGTCATGGATATCCAGGCCATTTTGTTCCTGGGGGGAGCATGTTGTAAGGAGCCCTACTCTTCCTTTGGCTCTTACGTTCTTTCTGTCACCTGTTCCACATTAGACCCTGAGCCTTGGAAGATGTGATAGAGATATTATTACAGTACTGAGCACTCTGGTGACTTCTTTCCAACACCATGATGCCTTCTGAGTTATCCCAAGGTCACTGCCATCTGAAAAGAGAAGATTCTCTACTAAAAGTGAGAGTAGCATTAATATAAGGGTATGAACATTAAGAGAAGTGCTTACTGGGCAGTTTGGTAAGCATAGTATATACATTTAGCCAGACAGCAGTAGACGTTACATCCCTCGGGCTCATGACTACCATTGTTTTAAGTTTTCAGTATCAGGGATGTATTCCCTCCCATGGAGCATGCGTCCAATCCAATTAGAGGGCAGTTAGTTTCCACCATGACAGACGTGCCACTATTGCACCCGTTGGCTCATTTGGCCTGGCTGAGTTGTGGATATTCTAAAGTGAGTGGGAAACTTGAACATGCTCTTACTAATACATTAGTGAGACCTCATTGTACTTTTCAGGTATATTAGAAGGTAGACTTGGTAGGTTCTCGAACTGGTTGGATGAGGGATTATTTGGCTGACCCCAGAATTCTGGCTCAGGTGAAGGGAGTGAGTGATTCACTGATGGGCTGTGAGCAGCTTAGTGGTGAAAACATAAATTTTGAGTTGGGTCATGTTCAATTTGAAATGTCTACGAGGCATCAGGTAGGGATGTCAGCTGGGCTATTGGATCTGGGAGAGTCTGCTCTAGACAGAGGTGAACGTGGGCAGGGTGTGGTGGTGGTTGAAGTATTTGCAGGTGGTGCAGACAGGAGCGGGGAATGGGCCTAGCAAAGATCACTGCCGAGCAGCTCCTGAATTGTAAGTTGTAGGAGCTTGCAGCAGAGAGAGGCAGCAGGCCCAGCAGGGGGCTGGGCACTCCATGGACAACCCGGGCGCACTCAAAAAGAGCACTGTAAAGAGAAGTTTACAAAATTCCAAGCAGAGAGCATAGATTAATTTCAGCAGAGATAACTTTGTGTACTGTACACGTGTCTAGCTGGTACACGAGTGGTTTCTTTTGGAGACACTTGCTGTGCATCCCCGGCTCGCAGCGCGCCTTCCTTGCATCTCGGCTTCATTACTGCCACATCTGCCCCCTTTATTCCCCCGTGCTAGTTATCAATTGACCCCGGTATTGTATGTGCTACCCGAGTGCTGACTCACTGAGGTACACCTCCAGCCTTTGTAGTATTTTTAAAAATATTTGTGTATTTATTTATTTGAGAGAGACAGAGTCAGAGGGAGAGGGAAGGAGAGAAAGAGAGAGAGAATGGGCGCCCCAGGGCCTCCAGCCCTTGCAAACGAACTCCAGACACGTGCATCATCTTGCGCATCTGGCTTACGTGGTTCCTGGGGAATCGAACCTGGGTCCTTTGGCTTTGCAGGCAAGTGTCTTCACCACTAAGCCATCTCTACAGCCCCTTAGTAGTATTTTTTTTTTTCCCCAATGAAATGAAAACATTTTTTTTTTTTTAGCCCATTCTAAATAATGGGCTTCATTACGACGTGTCGCACATGTATATCTCTGTTGATATTCACTCCTGTCCTTGAGGTATTTTCTCCCCGGTTACACCTCTCGTTGGCATTCTCAGGTAATCCCCCTCTGCTTTCATGGCACGTGTTTGCCACTAGACATTTCTTTTTATCACAAAGCAGATTCACTGGATTAGCTTACAGCTAGTAGACGTTAGAGGACGAACCTGTCTCTGGTTTAAAAATCCCTCGTGTGAGTGGAAGATGGGCAGGAACGGAAGAGCGGGGGGCAGGGGCTGTGGAGCTCTGGCACCTGGGCGTGACAAGGCCATTGCGCCTGTGGACCCACAGCAAACACAGCTGCCTGCATTAATCCCACATGTGATGCGTCCAGGAACGCTCTGTAGAGGGGGGTGGCGGGGCGTGTTGGGGAGGTCACTTTGTAATGAGCTCATGACAGTTAATGGTTACCAGAGAGGGAGAGTCATTTTTTCCCCATATCGTAGCCACTACAAGGAGATGAGAAGAAATATAAGTGACTGAGAGGGATAAGGGTAATGTGGGGTACAGATCATCAAAAAGTAATATGTATGAAAATGTCAAAAACTGAAACAACAACAAAAACAAAGAGCTGACGTACAGCTAGCTGACAGGCTGATTAAGAGGTTCAGGTGTTTTTCTTTCACTTTGACATTTTGAGGCTGGGGTTAGGCGTTCCAGAGTGTTTTCCTTTAACCGTTCTCACAGATATCAGCATTTGGCTAAACCAGGCACTCAAAGGAGTCCGGGATCGGCATGGGAACCCCATAGAAAACGCGCACCTTCTCACTTTGTTCCACCGGCTCTGCAAGCTCTTGTTTTTTCGCATCCGTCCTATTTTTGTATTTGATGGGGACGCCCCACTGTTAAAGAAACAGACTTTGGTAAGTGTCATCTAATTCTCTTTCCTCTTTTTTTTCACAAAACTATTATCAAATGTTTTCAATAAAAAAATTAATTAATTAAATTTTTTTTTTTTTAGTTTTCAAGGTAGCGTCTCACTCTAGCCCAGACTGACCTGGAATTCACTATGTAGTCTCAGAGTAGCCTCGAACTCATGGCAGTCCTACTTCTGCCTCCCAAGTGCTGGGATTAAAGGTGTGCGTCACCACACCTGGCTTTGAGTAAAGTTTTAAAATTTTATCTTTTAACAAGTAAACAGTCTTTTTTTTCCTTTTGGTTTATTTCTAAATGGCTTATTTATTTATAAAGTACACCATGGAGCTAATGATAGAATTCTTACTGAGTTTTCCCATTAGGTAGCATGTATGTTTAGTGGGTCCATGTGTATAACGACTGTGTGCCATTGCTCAGGACTTTATGGAGAACCCACTTAGCAGAGGGCACCACTTTGGGGATGGGGGGGCTGACCTAGTGGGTGGAAGGAAGAAAAGCGGTTTCGTGGGGGCGGGAGAGGGCAACGGAGCGTATAGGGGTTGCATATGGTCAAATGCAGTGTGAGTGTGAACTTGTGAAAGAAGGAACAGAGCGTATAGGGTTGCATATGGTCAAATGCAGTGTGAGTGTGAACTTGTGAAAGAAGGAACAGAGCGTATAGGGTTGCATACGGTCAAATGCAGTGTGAGTGTGAACTTGTGAAAGAAGGAACAGAGCGTACAGGGGTTGCATATGGTCAAATGCAGTGTGAGTGTGAACTTGTGAAAGAAGGAACAGAGCGTATAGGGTTGTATATGGTCAAATGCAGTGTGAGTGTGAACTTGTGAAAGAAGGAACAGAGCGTATAGGGGTTGCATATGGTCAAATGCAGTGAGTGTCAACTTGTGAAAGAAGGAACAGAGCGTATAGGGGTTGCATATGGTCAAATGCAGTGTGAGTGTGAACTCGTGAAAGAAGGAACAGAGCGTATAGGGGTTGCATACAGTCAAATGCAGTGTGAGTGTGAACTTGTGAAAGAAGGAACAGAGCGTATAGGGTTGCATATGGTCAAATGCAGTGTGAGTGTGAACTTGTGAAAGAAGGAACAGAGCGTATAGGGGTTGCATATGGTCAAATGCAGTGTGTGTGTGACTTGTGAAAGAAGGAACAGAGCGTATAGAGTTGCATACGGTCAAATGCAGTGTGAGTGTGAACTTGTGAAAGAAGGAACAGAGCGTATAGGGTTGCATATGGTCAAATGCAGTGTGAGTGTGAACTTGTGAAAGAAGGAACAGCGTATAGGGGTTGCATATGGTCAAATGCAGTGTGAGTGTGAACTTGTGAAAGAAGGAACAGAGCGTATAGGGGTTGCATATGGTCAAATGCAGTGTGAGTGTGAACTTGTGAAAGAAGGAACAGAGCATATAGGGGTTGCATATGGTCAAATGCAGTGTGAGTGTGAACTTGTGAAAGAAGGAACAGAGCGTATAGGGTTGCATATGGTCAAATGCAGTGTGAGTGTGAACTTGTGAAAGAAGGAACAGAGCGTATAGGGTTGCATATGGTCAAATGCAGTGTGAGTGTGAACTTGTGAAAGAAGGAGCAGAGCGTATAGGGTTGCATACGGTCAAATGCAGTGTGAGTGTGAACTTGTGAAAGAAGGAACAGAGCGTATAGGGTTGCATATGGTCAAATGCAGTGTGAGTGTGAACTTGTGAAAGAAGGAACAGAGCGTATAGGGTTGCATATGGTCAAATGCAGTGTGAGTGTGAACTTGTGAAAGAAGGAACAGAGCGTATAGGGTTGCATACGGTCAAATGCAGTGTGAGTGTGAACTTGTGAAAGAACAGAGCATATAGGGGTTGCATACGGTCAAATGCAGTGTGAGTGTGAACTTGTGAAAGAAGGAGCAGAGCGTATAGGGTTGCATACGGTCAAATGCAGTGTGAGTGTGAACTTGTGAAAGAACAGAGCATATAGGGGTTGCATACGGTCAAATGCAGTGTGTGTGTGAACTTGTGAAAGAAGGAACAGAGCGTATAGGGTTGCATACGGTCAAATGCAGTGTGTGTGTGAACTTGTGAAAGAAGGAACAGAGCGTATAGGGTTGCATATGGTCAAATGCAGTGTGAGTGTGAACTTGTGAAAGAAGGAGCAGAGCGTATAGGGTTGCATACGGTCAAATGCAGTGTGAGTGTGAACTTGTGAAAGAACAGAGCATATAGGGGTTGCATACGGTCAAATGCAGTGTGTGTGTGAACTTGTGAAAGAAGGAACAGAGCGTATAGGGTTGCATACGGTCAAATGCAGTGTGAGTGTGAACTTGTGAAAGAAGGAACAGAGCGTATAGGGGTTGCATACAGTCAAATGCAGTGTGAGTGTGAACTTGTGAAAGAAGGAACAGAGCGTATAGGGTTGCATACGGTCAAATGCAGTGTGAGTGTGAACTTGTGAAAGAAGGAACAGAGCGTATAGGGGTTGCATACGGTCAAATGTAGTGTGTGTGTGAACTTGTGAAAGAAGGAACAGAGCGTATAGGGTTGCATATGGTCAAATGCAGTGTGAGTGTGAACTTGTGAAAGAACAGAGCGTATAGGGGTTGCATACGGTCAAATGCAGTGTGAGTGTGAACTTGTGAAAGAAGGAACATAGCGTATAGGGGTTGCATATGGTCAAATGCAGTGTGAGTGTGAACTTGTGAAAGAAGGAATGGAGCGTATAGGGTTGCATACGGTCAAATGCAGTGTGTGTGTGAACTTGTGAAAGAAGGAACAGAGCGTATAGGGGTTGCATATGGTCAAATGCAGTGTGTGTGTGAACTTGTGAAAGAAGGAACAGAGCGTATAGGGTTGCATACGGTCAAATGCAGTGTGAGTGTGAACTTGTGAAAGAAGGAACAGAGCGTATAGGGTTGCATACAGTCAAATGCAGTGTGAGTGTGAACTTGTGAAAGAAGGAACAGAGCGTATAGGGTTGCATACGGTCAAATGCAGTGTGTGTGTGAACTTGTGAAAGAAGGAACAGAGCGTATAGGGTTGCATATGGTCAAATGCAGTGTGAGTGTGAACTTGTGAAAGAAGGAACAGAGCGTATAGGGGTTGCATACGGTCAAATGCAGTGTGTGTGTGAACTTGTGAAAGAAGGAACAGAGCGTATAGGGGTTGCATACGGTCAAATGCAGTGTGAGTGTGAACTTGTGAAAGAAGGAACAGAGCGTATAGTGTTGCATATGGTCAAATGCAGTGTGAGTGTGAACTTGTGAAAGAAGGAGCAGAGCACGTAGTTGTGCTGTAAGAAAAGCAGAGCTTGCGCTGCCGAGTTTGGGAATTTATCTGCTCACTGCTTCGCTCAAAGCAGGCTGACGGAGACACCGCAGGCGCCCACCAGCTGCTCGCCCTCAGTGCGGTGCTCTTGGGAAGGGACGTCCTCTGGGGCTGTTGGGCAGCGCCCAGACCCGCCACAGATCCAGCCCTCAAAAGTCGCGAAAGGCACACACGCCCTTTTCAAACAAGAGTAGCTGCGTACAAGGGGTCTTTCGGGAAATGGAAAACCCGCCCTTTCCCTCTGGAGTGCTGTCCCCCTTCGGGGTGTCAGTGCAGAGTGACACCATTCCGCCTAGCCGGGCATTGCTTACAGGGTAGTTCTGTTCAGTTTAGGGACTGGATCTCACATGTTGAGGGTTGGGTGCTACAGTATATATATGCAAGAGATATTTTTTGTGTTTCTTGTTTTTGTTTTTTTTTTTTTATAAAAAAAAAAGCATGCACCTTTAACCACTGAGCTATCTTCCCAGGCCCCAAATAATAATTTTTTTTTATTTTAATTTTATTTATTAATTTTCAGGTTCTTATAGGTGTGGTCTCCCTATTGCTCAGGCTGACCTGGAATGCACTATGCAGTTTGAAGGTGGCTTGAACTCACATTGATACTCCTACCTCTGCCTCCAAGCATGAGTATTAAAGGCATATGCCATCACGCCATTCGAGGCTTCTTTTGAATTGCTGATTGTTTTCCTTGACCAAAACTGGAGTGAACTTCCCAACAAGATCACCTTGACTTTCTGGCCTGTTAGCACCACGCTTCTAGACTTAATCCTACAATAGCTTCCCTACAATTGAGTGATTTGCATCCAAGGAACTATCATATTTTACATGTATGTATATCATGCATACATTACCAAAGTTAACATAACTGTTTTTGAAACTCTTAATGAAATGTTTTTCCTTTTTTTGGGGGTGGGGGGCTTTTGGAGGTAGGGTTTGCTCTAGCCTACGGTGAAAAGGAATTCACTGTGTAGTCTCAGGCTAGTCTGGAACTCACAGCAGTCCTACCTCTGCTTCCCTCTTGAGTGCTAGGATTAAATACATACAAGCCATCAGGTTCTACCCCCAAAAAAAGAACTTTAAAATTTTTTGTTTATGGGGAAGGAGGGCGACAGAAAAAGGGCGCACCATAGCCTCTTGCCGCAGCAAACGACCTCCAGACACATGCCCACTACGAGTGTCTGCTTTTCGTGGGTACAGGGGAATTGAACCATGTCAGCTCGCCTTGTAAGCAAGTGCGGCTAATCTCAGCCATGTCCGCAACCAATCATTACTCTGTAATTATGAATAAATGTATAGGGAAAGGTCAAGATGTCGCAACAGTTCACGAAGAGCAAACCTAATCACTGGAACAGAATCCATAGCAGACTAATCACTTCAGTCAGAACCTCCAAACACACGACCAAAATACCTCTTGGTGACCGTGGCGCGTGAACCGAACATGGCGGTGGACGACCCTGAAGCCAATAATTTTTTTTAAAAGCACAATATTGGAAATTATTTTTGGAATGTTATGTTTTAAAGAATAAATTAATGATAGTTTACTTTAGGAAGCATTTACTTGATTATATATCATTAAGTTTTGGGTTTCTTTTTTTTTTTAAATTTTTTATTTATTTATTTGAGAGCGACAGACACAGAGAGAAAGACAGATAGAGGGAGAGAGAGAATGGGCGCGCCAGGGCTTCCAGCCACTGCAAACGAACTCCAGACGCGTGCGCCCCCTTGTGCATCTGGCTAATGTGGGACCTGGGGAACCGAGCCTCGAACCGGGGTCCTTAGGCTTCACAGGCAAGCGCTTAACCGCTAAGCCATCTCTCCAGCCCAAGTTTTGGGTTTCTTAATGCCATAGAAGGGCAGTTAAAAGAAACTGAAAGTAAACTAACAGTTTTCCACACACATTTTCCAGTGTTTAGGAGGGACTTGAGTGTCCATACATAGCAGGACTGAAAGATGTTATTGAAGAGAAATTCAGCAAAGCACTAAAACAGCTGGAGTTCAACACTGGCCAAATCAATGTTTTAGGCAGAGTACCACCCCAAAGTGAACTCTTGTCCCCCTCCCTGTCCCAGGCCAAGAGAAGACAGAGGAAGGACTCCGCCTCCGGTGAGGCCAGGAAAACCGCGGAGAAGCTGTTGAAGACATTTCTGAAGAGACAGGCTCTCAAAACAGCCTTCAGAAGCAAAAGGCAAGAGGACGAACACACCTACTTTAGAGAGTGCTTCACAGAGTCGTTCAGTTCTTTCTTTTTAAAAAGTTTATTTATTTTGTAATTGAGAGAGAGAAACAGGCAGAGAGAGACAGAGAAAGAAAGAGAGAAAGAAAGAAAGAACGAAAGAAAAGGCATGCTCCAACCTCTGCAAACAAATTCCAGACACATGTGCCACCTTGTGCATCTGGCTTACGTCGGTCCTGGAGAATACGATCTGGGTCCTTTGGCTTGGCAGGCAAGTGCCTTAACCACTAAGCAAGCCATCTCTCTAGCCCAAGTCTTTCATTTCTGTGTGAATCCCTCATGTGCTCTCTCCCTATTTAATGTAGTTTTAAAAAGTATCTGTATTTCTTTCTTTGCAATGAGAGAGAGAGAAGGAATTTGCATGCATGAGTGCCAGTTGGGTATACAGGGTCCCTTGCCCCTGCAAACAAAGTCAAGATGCATGTACCACTTTGTGCATCTGGCTTTGCATCAGCGCTAGGGAATTGAACCTGTGCTAGTAGACTTTGCAAACAAATGCCTTTAATTGCTGAGCCATCTCCCTAGCCCCTTACCTAATTTCGACTTTCAATAAATGAAGATTAAATTGAGAGGAATAAGTAGATGTCATTAGACTTGTTAATTTGAAATTGGGAAAACTCTGAGAATCAACTTTGCCAACAAGAGAGCAAAAGATGTTGGGGCAGACTGCTTAGATTTAAAATTAATTAGTTCATTTACTTTTACCTTTTCAGTTGTCCTAGGAATGGAACTTAGGGCTTCATACATCCATGGAGTTCAGCCTACTTTCTACTTGGATAAAGCTTGTCTTTATGACTGCAGTTTGTGCTGAGGCAAAAGCTGTGAGGAGTCCCAGCAAATTCCCCTTCTCCCTGTGTAGTACTGAGCTGTTGCAGAGACTTCCTGGGGACAGCTGGTCTGGAGGGGACAGCTACTGCCCTTGAGCAGGGCCTGTGTGACCAGTCGGGGGAGGGTTGACTGAAGATGCCACCTCATATGATCTCTGTTGAAAGCTCTGTGTGCCTTTCAGAAATGAAGCACTCCCCAGCCTTACACAGGTTCAAAGAGAAGATGACATCTATGCTTTGCCACCTTTACAAGAGGAAGAAAAACACAGGTGAGTGTTTAACTCCTTCAACATTCATTTTTTAATCACTGGTATGTTCAGCAGGACTGAAACACTTGTTTTGTTAATGGATCTGAGAGGCCCCTTTGCGTCGTTTGGACGGGTTCTCAAAGGTTATATTTTCCATTGTCTGACTTGTCTGTGTTGTGATTTACTGTTTTGTGCTCTTTCTCGTTGTGAGGCAGTCACTGTTGGCCCTGAGGACTTAAAAACATGTCAGAACACGGGTGTAGGTTTTCTTGCACTTAGCTTGCAGCTGCTGCCTGACCTGCTCCTAGCTCAGCTGTCTCTTCACCAGGCTGCAGCACCGTGCACCGCCGAAGGCAGATGCTCGCTGCTTCTCAGCGCTCTGGGCTTCTGTGCCCATGGTGGGCCACGTCCTGCAGACTTGCCCTTCTGGGGCCTTTCTGGCCACTCCTCCACCGAGTTCTCTTCCACTGGCTCTTAGCACTGAGGATGTGTGTGTGTGGAGGGCCAGAAGTCTGGACAGGGAAGCTTTCTCTCCAGTCCCCACTTCCCTCCCAGGGGACATTGTAGCTTTTTTTTTTTTTTTAATAATTTTTATTTATTTATTTGAGAGACAGGGAAAGAGAGAGAGAGAGAGGGAGCAGGAGGGAAAGAGAATGTATTGGTGTGCCAGGGACACTTGTGCCACCACCTGTGTATCTGGTTTACATGGGCCCTGGGGAATTGAACCTGGGTCCTTTGGCTTTGCAGGCAAGTGCCTTAACTGTTAAGCCATTCCTGCAGCCCCATTGTAGCTTTTGCCGCAGCCTGCTTTCTTTCTCTCCGTTACCGCCCTCGCCATCACCTCCCGGGACCCGAGTGGCACCCAAGCTTCCTCCTGTCTTCTCGCGATCGCGCTCTAATCCCTTGGCAGCACCTCGGCCCCACCTCCTTACCCAGTCCCTGCTGGGTACGTAGACTCTTTAAAGCCCAGTTCTGGTACTTGCAAAACTTCATAGCGTTTCATTTCTTTTGAGACAGGGTCTTTTTTTGAATCTGAGGCTGACCTGAGATTTACCCTGTGGCCAAGACCGGTCTTGAACTCACAGGCTTCTTGCTACACTCTCTGCAGTGCTAGGATTCAGGCATGCATTATTAGGCATGCATCATTGTTATGTTATTTTAATATTATATTATTAGGCATACATGCCCAGCTAGTTTTATTTCTTCAAGATAAGCCTTCAACCCCTCAATCATTTTCTCCACCCTCCCTCTTGGGCTCCTCGCACTGTCCATGGACAGGTTGTCCTGTCCTTTCTTCCAGGGGATGTGGAACTCCGTTGTGTCTAGAACGTGCTCTTCCCTCATTTCCTACAACTACACTTACTTTGTCTTTTTTTTTGGTTTTTCAAAGTAGGTCTCACTGTAGCCCAGGCTGACCTGGAATTCACTATGTGGTCTCAGGGTGGTCTTGAACTCACAGCAATCCTCCTACCTCTGCCTCAAAGGTGTGTGTCCCCACGCCTGGCTCAACTCTGTCTCTATATTTATGGATAACTCCAAACAGTATAATGGTAGAAGATTCTAGAAAGCCCTCCTTTCCATTCAAACTGGCTTGCTGTGACTCTCCTCTGTTCATTGTCAGCAACTCTGTCCTCTTGGAGTAGAGGTTAAAGGAGGTGATATTGTAACCAGTTACTTGAATGTGCTCCCCACCAGACAGAGACATCCTGTGTTGCAGCCAGGTTCAGCGTTGCTGGTAGAAATCACCCAACCAAGAGCAGCTTGTGGGAAAAAGAGGTTTGGCTTACAGACTCAAGGGGAAGCCCCATGATGGCAGGGGAAAATGATGGCATGAGCAGTGGGTAGACATAATCCCCTGGTCAACATAAGGTGGACAATAGCAACAGGAGAGTGTGCTAAACACTGGCATAGGGAAACTGGCTATAACACCCATAAGCCCGCCCCCAAGAATACACTGCCACCAGGAAGTGTTAATTCCCAAATCTCCATCATCTGGGAACCTAGCATTCAGAACACCTAAGTTTATGGGGGAACACCTGAATCAAACCACTACACCCTGGAATCACACATTGTCCTGTTCTATTTACCTTTGGAGTCCTGGTGACTAATAGTGCCTTGAGTTCAAGAAGCATCTTTGTGAGTAGCCTTAAAAGTCAAGGACATTCTAAATATGTGCTTGACTTTCAGTTCAGAAGAGGAGGAAGAAAGACAATGGCAAGAAAGGATGGATCAGAAACAAGCATTGCAGGTACTTCCACGGTTTAGGGACTTGGAGTGTGTTTCATCATTCCAGATGAATGATAGGAAATGAACACTATTATAAGGTAGGGTAGATTATGAAAGTTCCTGGTAAAAAGTAAAGGCAGCTGCCTTTTGTTTGTGTGTGTGTATGTGTATATATGTACCTATAAAATAAACATCCGTACTCATGCATCTTTTAAAAATTTTTTACGATTTATTTTTATTTATTTATTTATTACAGCCAGAGAGAGGGGAGAGAGAGAGAGTGAGAATGGGTGCGCCAGGGTCTCCAGCCACCACACATGAACTCTAGATGCATGTGCCACGTGGGACCTGGAGAATCGAACCTGGGTCCTTAGGCTTCACAGGCAAGCGCATTAACCGCTAAGCCATCTCTCCAGCCCCTTGCTCATCCATCTTTTTGTGCATTTGTCATTATGCACATGTGTATATTCACAACAAGCCAGTTTCCTCTAGAAACAAGCATTCACCATTCAAGATGTAAATCGTAATGCATACTTATGCAGACTGCAGGAAAACGGCTGTCCCAAGGCTGGGGTGTAGCTTGGTGGTGTGTGCTTGCCTTACCTGTGCAGTGTCCTAGGTTCAGTCCTCAGTTCTGTGAGAGAAAGTACAAGAGGAAAAGTTCACGCCTCCATATTTGTAAATAATCTGAAGTGATGTTTTGATTTACTTTAGACTGTCGCCCCATTTGGTTAAATGCCAATATGTATGGATTTGATGTGTGTACATGTACCAAATATACATGTGTTACACGTGTTTGTGGTTATGTACTACTGTGTGTGTGTTCTGGTTGTGTGTGCACGTGTACATGTGCTTGTGGAGCCTGGAGGACACTCCAAGGTGTTGTCCGTTTTGAGACAGGGTTTCCTCACTGGCTTGGAGCTCTCCAAGGAGGTCAGACTGGCTTGCGAGCAGGCCCCAGGAACCCATTTGTCTCTGACTCCCTGACACCGGGATTGCGGGCATGTACCCCCATGCCTGACCTTTTCTTTCCTGTGGTTCTGGGGATCCAAACTCTGGCCCCCATGCTTAGAAGACATGCAGTTTGCAGCTGAGCTCCCTAGCCCTTAGTTATCTTTTTTTGTTTTGTTTTGTTTTTCAAAAAGTAGGGTCTTTCTCTAGCCCAGGCTGACCTAGAATTTACTATTGGTCTTGAACTCACAGTGATCCTTCTATCTCAGCCTCCTGAGTGCTGGCCTTGCAATCATGGACCACCACACCTGGTTCTTGCACACATTTAAAAAAAATGAACATTTTGTTGTCTCACATTTCTTGTTATAGCAGATAAAAAGTTCTTTGATTCCCAAATCTCTATTCTGTTTAAAAATTGGTTTATTTGCAAGGGGAGGGGAGACAGACAGAGAGAACATACATGAGCAAGCTCACCAGGGGTTCTTGCCACTGCAAATTAATCCCAGATGCATGCACTACCTTGTGCGTCTGACTTTACGTGTGTGCTGAGGAATCAAACCTGGGCCTCAGGCTTCTGCAGGCAAGTGTGCCAAGCTTGTGCCATCTCTTCACTATTTTTCATGCTTAGCTTACATGGCCACTGGGGCATCCATGTCCTGGTGCGCAGGGCCTGATGCCTGAGGGGTGCCTGGTAAAGACTTTTCTTGGGAGTGGAAGGAAGATCTGCTTGTTTCCTGTGGCCTGCTGCAGGTGGCCTGCTGCTGGTTCAGGCTCGTGTAGGATGTGTACAGGTGTGTTCATGCTAGGAACGGTAAACGTTGGTAATGATGAGTAGATCTGAGTGCACAGAATGTGAAGGCCACGGTGTCCCATTTGACTCCTGACAGGAGGAATTCTTCCATAATCCTCACGCCATTGACATCGAGTCGGAGGACTTCAGCAGCCTGCCCCCCGAGATAAAGCACGAGATCTTAACCGACATGAAAGAGTTTACCAAGCGGCGGAGGACGATGTTCGAAGCCATGCCAGAGGTACAGCATCTGGTGACGTACGGTGGCCAGATGGAATCAAACTGCCCAGCAGAATCTCATTAGAAAGACGGGGCAGCTGAGAGGCAGGACCTAGGCAGCGTCTCAGTTTCCAGTAAATAGCGTTGGTGCTTCTTGGGACCTGTGAAGCATCATTTCTTTGCACACTTGGACTTGTAAACAGTTACTCAAAGAAGTCTTCTGGACTTATCCACCCAAGACCAGGCTCCTCCCCTCCTCTATGTTCTCAGCACCCTGTGATGTTGTTTTCTCATTCTCGGCACCACAACGTGCCTGCCCAAGCACCCTGGCATCCTCAGCAGGTGGCTCAGTGTCTGTCATGCAGCCAGCGCCCAGCGTGCACCTCATGACCTGGTTCTTAGGCTCGTCCTTCAAAGTTATTTGAAACCATGATAGACTTCCTCTCTCACCACTGATCTTGATCTAGTGATGCGGAATCTAATGACAGTAGCGAGCATACTCTGGCTTGAAGTTCCAGGAGTGTTTTCCTCTGCTGCAGCTCTGAAGAGGCTGCTGCTGTCTGCCCCTCTCGTTCACTGTGCCCGGTGGGAATAATGTCTCTTCGGTGTGATGCCTCCCTGAGGGCTCCGGAGTCACGGGCTGAGCAGGGGTGGCATGTGTGTGGTGTGTTGTTGCTGTTTTCGGGTAATTCCACCATTAATTACTTGATTCCTACCACCATGAGCTCCTTGGTCCATATGGCCACCACCAGCTGCTCACTGTCTTCTGCTCCACATGTTACTTCTAACATAGTCCTCTTACCTCTCCAAGGCAGAAGATATGTTGTGTGGCATCACCTTTTTTTAAAAAAAATATTTTATTCACTTATTTTAGAGAGAGAGAATAGGTTCATGGGCATGTTGGGGCAGGGTGCTGGGGAATTGAACTCAGGCTGCCATGCTTTGAAAACAGCCTCTAACCATTGGGTCATCTCTCCAGCCCTGCAGCATCATTCTTAATAAATTGATGTAGTTTTTTTCCTAGATTAACTCCAGAAATCTGGAAAAGGGTGATTATCTTTCTTTCTCCATCTCTCCCTTTTTTCCTGTGATAACGTGAAGGTTATCTTAATGATAGCCTTATGATAACAGAAATGATAGTTTTTTTTTTTTTCACTCTAGTCTAGGCTCACCTGGATGGAATTCACTTTGTAGTCTCAGGGTGGCCTCAAACTCATGGCAATCCTCCTACTTCTGCCTCTCAAGTGCTGGGATTAAAGGCAGGCACCACCATGCCTGGCTTTCAGAAATGATAGTTTTGAATTCTTGGGTCTTTGAGTATAAGTAGTAAATTTATTTTTATTTCAGGGGAAAAACTCAGCCTTGATCTATCTTTCAGGTATCTTATTTCATGAGTGTGAAGAATCTCTGGGTATTCCTGAAGAAAATAGGATTTTAGTGGAGTGGGAAGGAGGGGAGAAAGACAGTCCTTAATACTTTTCTTTAGTTCTCTTTATTCTCATTCAGAAGATAAGACATTAGAAAGTAAGATAAGAAAGACAAGATTGTTTTCTTTATTCCCTTCTTGGAACCATAGCCTTTATGACTGGTAGTCTGTTGGGTAGTGCGGGAATAGCAGCTTACCTTATCTGTAGGTTGACAGAGAAGTTTGGTCAGCCAGGATGCAGGATGAGCCTTTGTGTGGCCCCTCCATTATGCACATGTGATATTGATGAGATAATATGCTCATAGTGGAAACTGGAATGGCGAAGATAGTAACAGACTGGATCATTGTAAGTCAGCCTCCCCAGAGCTCCCATGGGATTCTGGTGACAGGGTTTCAATGTCCTCATCCATGGGAATGGAGATGATGAGGAGACTCATAGACTATGAGAAGAAATCAAGGTAGCTTATCTATAAGAATGCCTAGGAAAAGGCCCTTGATGGAAAAGGCTTTACAAGCACTATTACCAATAACTGTGATTGCCAGGTGAGGTGGCACACGCCTTTAATCCCAGCACTTGGGAGGCAGAGGTAGGAGGATCGCCATAAGTTTGAGGCCACCCTGAGAGTACAGAATGATTTCCAGGTCAGCCTGGGCTAGAGGGAGACCCCACCTCGGAAAAAACCCAAACAAGCCAGTCACTGTGGTCACTGTGGTTGGCTGTCTCTGTGCGCAGTGGGCCACGGACACTGACAGACACCTTGCCCACCGTCACTTTAGACACTCTTCTGTGATGGGCTGCTGTCGCCTGTCATTGCTGTCATGGAGCGTGCTCAGGACATTGTTGTTAAACGTTTTCAATTTTTAAAGTTTTATTTATTTGGGGGGGGGAGGAGGAGAGAGAATGGGTGCGCCAGGGCCTCCAGCCAGTGCAAACAAACTCCAGACACATGCGCCACCTTGTGCATCTGGCTTATGTGGGTCCTGGGGAATGGAACCTGGGTCCTTTGGCTTTGCAGGCAAGTACCTTAACTGCTAAGCCACCTTTCTAGGCCAGGACATTTATTTTTTTCTTTTTTTTGAGGTAGGGTCTCACTCTAGCTCAGGCTGACCTGTAATTCATTCTGTAGTCTCAGGGTGGCCTCAGACTCACAGGGATCCTCCTACCTCTGCCTCCCGAGTGCTGGGATTAAAGGAGTGCACCACCATGCTCGGCAGGACATTTTTTTTTTTAATAAGGGATTAAATAAAAACAGCCCTTATGATTTTCTTTTTTTGTTTAATTCTTTTTTTTTTTTTCCCCCAAGGTAGGGTCTCACTCTACCTCAGGCTTATCTGGAATTCACTATGTAGTCTCAAGCTAGCCTCGAAATCATAGCACTCCTCTGACCTCTACCTCCCAAGTACTGGAATTAAATACACATACCACCACGCCCTTGCTGTTTTAGTTTTTTTAAAAGGCAGTTATAACTCTGAGTGTAATGTATATATATATCTATATCTATCTATCTATCTATCTATCTGTCTGTCTGTCTGTCTGTCTGTCTGTGTGTGTGTGTGTGTGTGTGTGTGTACTCAAGAAGTAGAGGCAAGGGGAGTTTGAGGTTAGTGTGATCTACATAGTGAATTCCAGGTTAGCCTAGGCTGTATAGCAAGACCCTGTTTTACCCGCCCCCCCCCCCAACAAAAGAGAGTTATAGTTTTTTTCCTAGTTTTTAACTTTTTTTTTTTTATAATCTGAAACTACCCCTGTTTTCATAGTGTGAATCAATTCCTTTTGGGATATAACCTCTGTTGATATCAAGCAGTAATTGCGTTTCTGTCACCTTTAGGAGTCTAACGACTTCTCGCAGTACCAGCTGCAAGGCTTGCTGAAGAAAAACTATCTGAACCAGCACATAGAGAACGTGCAGAAGGAGATGAACCAGCTGAGCTCAGGGCAGCTCCGGAGGCAGCTCGAGGAAGAAGGGGGCTTTTTGAAGGAGGTGGAGTCACGGAGAGTGGTCTCAGAAGACACATCACACTACATCTTGATAAAAGGCATGTGGCACCATTGTTTCTTGGACACCTGAAAGCCTGGGTGTGCTGTGGCTCTTGAGTCTTGACCACTCCTGGGTAATGTCATTGGAGTCCTACAAGTGTGTTAACAGTTGTATCAGTGGTTAGCGGATTGATACTGCAGTGCCCCTAATGAATCTGAATTAGCTCTTAGTTGCTGATTGAATAAAAAGTATAACTTTATTCGTGGGAACAGTATTCCCTTGTTCATCTTCCTAGAAATACTCTGTCGCGCTGTGTAGTGAGAAATGCTGTAATTTCTCTAAGGTATTCAAGCTAGGACAGCTTCCGAAGTGGCCTCGGAGTCTCTTCCTTCTTCCAGCAAAGCGCACCCCTCGTCTTCGAAGGCTCCCAGTGACCCAGGGAAACCCCAGCAGGAGCCCGGGGCCGCGCCGCCTTCTCCAAGGACCTTACTGGCCATGCAGGAGGCCATGCTGGGCAGCAGCTCCGACGACGAGCCGCAGGGCGGGGCTGGGGGCCAGTCCGGGGAGGGGACCCCAGGGCCCCCCCCAGACGCAGGCTCCGTCTCTCCGCGGACCCTGGCGGCTATCCAGCGAGCGCTGATGGGAGGCGACGAGGCCGCGAGCGAGTGCGCGGGGCCGGCCGTGGGAATGCCCTCCGGAAACGGCCCCGAGCAGGCTCTGGGCGGAGGGGCCGCCGTGGCCGGTGGGGGAGCGCTGCTCCTCGCCCGTCCCCCTTCGGCCGAGCGTGTGGCCAGCACGGGAGGACAAGCACAGCTGGACCCGGCCTCTTCTCCCCGAGCTGCTGCTCCTCGCCGTGGCGCATCCGATGGTCCAAAGGAACAAGGGTCCCCCGTGCTTGTGGCCCGCGAAGCCTCGCCGACAAGCCGGGCGGCTGCGGGTGAGGACAGGGAAGGCCTTGCTTGCGAGTGCACCGAGCTTCCTTGCAGCGATGCCCCCGGCCCCCCCAGAGGAAGGGGACCTACACCAGAACCTCCAACAAGCGCAAGCTCTGCGCCGGGGAGGGAGCCACGCGCCAGAGAGCTCGAGCTCCCGAGTGACCGCCGCGCACCCGCGACCCAAAGGGACTCCTCGCCTCCTGCCAGTGCTGACGAGTCAGATGGTGGGCAAAACCCTGCTGGGCAGGAGAGGTGTGCAGCTCAAGTCCCTCCAGAGGCAATGGGTGACCTAGAAAATGCATCGTCCAAGGCTGAAGAACATGGCCATCCCTTAAAATCCACCCAGGAGCTGGAGACGCCCGAGCAGTTGATTCCAGCCCCACGGTCCTTGGAGCCAATGGAGACGCAGTCTGCAGACAGCGAGTCTGATGGTAGGTGCCAGGCGCTCCGCAGGGAAGGAACGGGAGGAGGAGGAGGCCACAGCTGTAGGGACCCTGACCACGCCCTGCACCCTTCCACTCTACAGTGAAAAGGAGCTGGGGAGAAAGGAAAATGACCTTGGGGACACAGCCAGGATTGGGATGCCACTCTTCCTGCTTGCCAGGGCTGTCTGTCGTCTTTAAATGGAGGGACTGCCCTGCTTGGAGAAGGAAAATCTGATTTTCCCATAGCTTTTATTTTTAAGTTAAAGGATTTTAAAAAATTTTATTTATTAATTTATTTGAGGCACAGAAAGAGGAAGTGTGAGAGAGAGAGACAGACAGACAGACAGAGAAAGAGGGACAGAGAGAGAATGGGCATCCTAGGGCCTCCAGCCACTGCAAATGAACTCCAGATGCATGTGCTACTTTGTGCATCTGGCTTACTTGGGTCCTGGAGAATTGAACCGAGACCTTTGGCTTTGCAAGCAAACGCCTGAACCTCTAAGCCATCTCTCCAGCCTATTTATTTATTTATTTGAGAGAAAAACAGAGTGAGTGTGAGGGAGGGAGAGAATGGGTGCGTACCTGGGCCTCTAGCTGCTACATATGAACTCCAGATTAATGCCCCACCTTGTGCATCTGGCTTATGTGGGTCCTGGGGACTTGAACCTGGGTCCTTTGCCTTTGCAGGCAAATGCCTTAACCACTGAGCAATCCTTCCAGCCCCCATTAGCTTTTTTTTTTTTTTAACTTTCTACTTTGAAATGATGCATGCTTTAAAAGCTTGAAAGAAAACCACAGAGCACTGATTTCTTGTTTTGCCACATTTGTTTAATTCTCTCCCTGTTTCTTACCACATACTTTCCCCCGTGCATAGCATCTCTGTTTCTGTACTGTCTTGTGCACACACACCAGGTCCTCATGTCTGCAGATTCCGTATTTGTGAGCTGCCTGCTCACTCAAGTTTATTTGACTTCAGAGCCATTGCTCACACATTTGCAGAATGGGGGAAAGTTCTCTTGTCCCCCTGTCCCGCACAGAGATGGAGTCTGGGAGATGCTCTGCTTGGTTTCTGTGGGTCTGCAGAGACTTTCTGGGGCCCTTGGGGTGGGGATCCTTTTAGAGCAGAAGCCTCCAGCTAGGAACCTTCCCACCACAGTGGCACCATTGTTAGGGTGAACTCAGGCAAGTCAACACCAGCCTCACGTCTTGTTTGTAAAAATAAGACGATCTACCTGCTAAGACGGGTTGTTTTTAGAACTGCATACAATATGGGGCTGGAGAGATAGCTCAGTGGTTAAGGCAGTTGCCTGCAGAGCCTAATAACCTGGGCTCGATTCCCCAGTACCCATGTAAAGCCGGGTGTACAAAGTGCTGCATACATCTGGAGTGCATTTGCAATGACTGGAGACCCTGGAACATCCATTCTCTCTCTCTCTCTGCTTGGAAATAGAAGATATTTAAAAGAGGACTTTCAGATCATGAAGTCATGTTCACACATACATGTGTATCTGTGCATGCATGCATGCGTATTTCCTTCTGAGCGCAGCGACTCAGTGTTGAGTGACTTAGTGACTCTTAAAGTGATGAGAATCAGCATACACACTCCCACAGTATTTGTGTCCTGGTCCTGGTGCCTGTCAGACTGCCAAGTATTTTGTATGTGTTGGCGACAGGGTCTCACGTAGTCCACGCTGGCCTCAAACTTGGAATGCAGCTGCGGCTAACCTTGAACTCCTGATCTCTGCCAGCCAGTGTTTCAGGAAGAGGTGCCCCTGAGCCAGCTCCCACTCCCGAGTTGTGCGTTCCTGGATGGCGCGCATCCGAACAGGCGGCTGCTGTGATGGTGGCCAAATGGTTTTCCTGCTCCATCCTTCTTAAGAATTTATTATTTGGCATCCTTTAAAAGGAAGGCCCTTCCCTTCTCTCCTCGGCCTCATTATTATCACATTATCATTACTGCTGTCAGCATGGGCTCCGGGGTTTGTGTTTCCCTCAGGTACAGCCCAGCACCGTCATGAGACACAGTGTTGCTCAGACTGCCCAGCGCTGGCCTGCCAGGGCTCCTCGGGCGGCTCCTGGGGCTCTTGTACGTTCCTCATTGCATTCTGAGCATTTTGTGCTTTCTGGCCAGGATGTCACAGGCTTTTCTGAGGCAGACTTTGCTGTGATCGTAGACTGCATAGGCTGCCCGCCAGCTCTCTGTAGGCACAGATGTGCTTACACGTGCACACGCAGCTGTGTGGAGGAAATGACATCATTGTTTTGGTGCAGGAAGTTTCATTGAAGTGCAGAGCCTGGCCAGCGATGGTGAGGAAGGCTCCAGGCCTCCCTCTGAAGGCGAAGAGGAGGAGGAAGGCTCTGTGGACTCGGAGCGCCTCCTACTGGGCAGCTCCGGAAGTGAGCCTGTGGACACGGACGTGCACAAAGGAAGCGAACACGATGATGCAGAGGGCTCGCTCAGTGAATGGCAAGATATTAATTTGGTAAAAATGCAACATCTTGTGTGAACACATTGCGGAGGAAGCCAAGCTCAGTAGCTTTGTGTGTGTGCATGTGTGCGTGTGTTATATCCTGAGGCAGGGTCTCTCTCTGGAACCCAGAGCTCGCTGATTCAGCTAACCCTGCTGGCCAGCTTGCTTCAGTGATGCCAGATCTGCTTCCCACGTGCTGGATCTGCAGGCTGGCCTTTGTACCCACCTGGAAGTCACGTGGGTGCTGGAGGTCCACACTGAGGTCTTAACGCTGTGGCAAGTGCTCCTCTGACTGAGCCATCTCCCCAATCTCTTGTTTTTCTTTTTTCGCTTTTAAATTTTCTTTTGGTGGGGGGTGGTTCAAAGAAGGGTCTCTCTCTCTAGCCCAGGCTGACCTGGAATTCACTATATAGTTCCAAGCTGACCCCAAACTCGAATTTACAGTGATCTTCCTACCTCTGTCTCCGAAGTAGGGGGCCTTTAAGCATGAGCCACCACACCCAGCTTTTAATTGGCAACTTCCGTACACACAGACAGTATACCATGATCATAACTTCCTCCGTCCACCCTGCCTTCTTTCCAATAGTCTCTCCTCTATTTTGCTGTCATCCTTTTCCCCTCCTGTAATGCAGGTCTTGTGTAGGTAGCTATAGCCACACGCCCCCTTGAGTTTTAAATACTTGCTGGATGGTTGTTTACTCACTGTTGTGGGGCATCCTCTTGTTACTGATGGCTCCCAATTTCCGTATGATTTAGTGAGGGGATGGGAGGTATTAAAGAGTCTTGCTCAGAAATTCAGTGAAATACTTTGTAAAGAGGACAAAAGCTTGTTAGTAATTTCAGCCAGATGAAATGTAGGCTTTTAATAACGAATCATTGAATCATTAGTGAATTGCCCTCAAAATGAGAACTTATTGATAGGAGGAGCTTGAGGCCCTGGAGAGCAACCTTCTAGCAGAACAGAACTCACTGAAAACTCAAAAACAGCAGCAGGAGCGGGTCGCCGCCACTGTAACGGGACAGATGTTCCTGGAGAGCCAGGTAGGTGACTTCAGCTGGGGTCGCCCTTGCTGCCTTCTCCACACTCCCCCGGGTGAGTGGGGGGGAGTGCTGTGTCCCCTGTGGTCAGGGCCCAGAGTGCGTGTCCCTGAGGTCACATGTCGCACCTCAGGAGCTGCTGCGTCTCTTTGGCATTCCCTACATCGAGGCCCCCATGGAGGCGGAGGCGCAGTGCGCTGTCCTGGACCTCACTGACCAGACTTCTGGAACCATCACCGACGACAGCGATATCTGGCTGTTTGGAGCCCGGCATGTCTATAAGAACTTTTTCAGTAAAAACAAGTTTGTAGAGTATTACCAATATGTGGACTTTCACAACCAACTAGGTAAGACTTCACAGTGTAATGACTTTCTGAAATTTGCCCGCACAATGTTACATTCCTAAGGAGGTAATTTGAGGTATAAGTGTAAATATTTGGTTTTACCAGGTTTCATATAACTCATCACATATAGAGGAATAGGATTTTAAATTTTATTTATTTACTTGCAAGTATGTGTGTATGTGTGTCTTACCAGTGCAAACAAACACCAGAGGCAAGCGCTGTTTTGCATCCAGCTTTGCATGGATGGCTAGGGAATTAAACCTGGGTCAGCAGGCTTTGTGAGCAAGTTGTAGGCAAGTGCCTTGAGGTGCCGATCTATCTCCCCAGTCTCAAAGAACGGGATTTAAAAAATTAGACTTAAGACACCAAAACCCTGGTATGTTCAGCTCCTCGCTCCACTCGCTCCAGGAAGCGAGCGGAGCCGCGGCTGCTCCGCCCTGTGTGGGTGCTGCGGGTGTTGACCGGGCACTCATCCGTCCACGTGGCAAGTGCTCGCTGAGTGACTCCTCTGGGCCAGTTATTATTTTGAAATGTTTTCTCCCAGAAGTAGTAAACCAATGCCGTAAATAGGTGTTGGGCAACGAGTGTTTTGAAGGCCTGGTGGCAGGAGCTGCTCCAATGCAGGCTGTGGGGAGCGAGGCGGAGGAAGAGCGCAAGCGCGGCGGTGGGTGGACTGCGTGTGGGCGGTGTCCTGAGCCCTTGTGCAGAGCTCTGAGTGCACGGCAAGGAGGGGTCCTTTGGGACGCGCTCAGTTTGAGATGGCCACTAAGACACTCAGGTGGACATCCTCCGGTGATAGTTGAATGTGTGGCCTGTGGCTCACACAGAGCAGGGCTGGATAGGTGATTAGGTGGTCAGAATGTAGAGAGGATTTACATATGTTCAGATACATAAAGCTTCTAAATGTTACGTATTTTTTTATGAAAAAGTATTAAAACTAGCAATTGTTATTCTTACAGGATTGGACCGGAGCAAATTAATAAATCTGGCCTATTTGCTGGGCAGTGATTACACAGAAGGCATCCCAACCGTAGGTTGCGTTACAGCCATGGAGATTCTCAATGAGTTCCCAGGACGCGGCCTGGAGCCGCTCCTGAAATTCTCGTGAGTTCTTTCTTCATTTCTGTCATTTAGGTATATATAAAAATATTCAAATTAGCAAACAGAATTGTGTTCTTCTCTGCTGAGGTTAGCCCATATTGTCCATCAGTGAACTTGTGATCCCCCGCCTCAGCCTCCCAAGTAGTTGGGCTGCAGGTGAGGGTCACTGGGTCCTGCTGGAAGTACTTCTCAGGTCACATATCATGAGCCGTCACAGGGTGCTGTGCATTGAGGCTGCGGTTTCTGTAGTTCTGATGAGATTAAGCGTTCATTTCCTTTAGGGGTGCTGGGGCTATCATCACCCGAGGGTGCAGCTCTCATGAGGGAGTGAGTTTCCATTCCTTCCGCCCGCGTGCTCACAGAGCAGCTGGCGTGTGTCAGGTGTCCTGCTGGCCTTGGGGTGGGTGGAGTGCCGTCCATGTCCCCAGTCTCCCTGTCGTCTTGAAGGAAAAGCAGATGGAGTTGGGCTTCTGTGTTTTTGGGGTTCTGAAGGAAGTCAGTCAGGAAAGAGTATGGAAATAGAAGGCCGGGGATTCCGCGTTCTGCCTGTTGTCCGTGAATGAGCTACGCCGACCTGGAAGCTCAGCTCTTCGACGTTGCAGGCCCGGAGATGTTAGCAGTGTGTCTCTGAAAGTAGTTCTTTCCTTTTTAAGTTTTTATTTATTTGTACTCACTCTCTCTGTGTGTATGTGTGTGTCTGTGTGTGTGTTTGGGTGCACTAGGATCTCTTATTGCTGTCTTACGTGGGTGTCTGAGGAATTGAACCTGGGACAGCAGGGTTTGCAAGCAAGTGCCTTTAACCACTGAGCCATCCCCCCTGCCCCAAATAATTCCTTCTTAAGGTTTTCCCTTGATTGCCTTTTTAAAAATAAATAAGTAAATGAAAAACCAGAAATATTTATATACATAGAAAACCACAGATGGCTTTCTTACACACAAATGAAATAATACATAGTCGAAAAACTGTAAGATATGGATTGATAAAGAGTACACCTGACAGTTTGGTTTATAAAATTACAAGTACTCAGAAAAGCCTACAGTTATATTCACATTATGATGCACACACACAAACATGTGTGCTGGTCTGATTGCTCTATCTAAAATAAATAAATAAAAATAAGAAAACACAGCAGGGTGCAAGAAGCCAGAGCAACCCAACATGTGGTTTTATTTTCACTCTCCTGCTGGCCGGGCTCCCTCTGGCCGCAGCCCGAGCTCAGCCGCCTGCCTTGGTCTGACTTTCTAAGAGCCTTGACTCTGCGCCGGCCGCCAGCATTTAAGACCAGGGAGCTTCCTCCAGCAGTACTAGGCTCACTTGAGAGGAAAAGAAGACCGCCCTAGTCCTCCCCCACCTGGGCTGGAGCGGCTGCAGCTCCTCCCCTGGGCCCTCTCCTGGGGTCATCCGCGCTCAGTGTCGCCTTGTCGCACTGCCCTGTGGCTCAGCTGTGTGATGACCACCAGCCTTCCTTCATCGCCATGGGTGCCCGCCGGCCTCTGCTGTCATGAGCAGTGGGGCTCGGGGCTTGATCTTACGTCGTGTTTTGCCAGCTGTCCAAGCTGGAAGTAATGATGTCTGTTTCACATGTGAAAAGTCTCAAGTACTGGAGGCGGGTCATGGGTAATCCTAGTGCCCTGTTGGAAACAGGGCTGTAAAAATGGTGAAGAGCTGGGCGTGGTGGCGCACGCCTTTGACCCCAGCCCTCGGGAGGCAGAGGTAGGAGGATCACCATGAGTTCGAGGCCAGCCTGAGACTCCATAGTGAATTCTAGGTCAACCTGAACTGGTGAGACCCTACCTCGAAAAACCAAAAAAAAAAAAAGATGAAGAAAGGTACTTTTTCTCTTTGCATTCTGATACTGAGGAGGCCTGCAGGTAGTCTTTCCAACACTAGGTGGCACTGCTGCACCGGCGACGTAGAGGGCGCTCAGGCCACAACCTCTGAATTAGTTCTAGTACTGCTAGTGTGTGAAGAGCTGAACCGGGACCTAGGCGTTGTTTCAGGATCCATTGAGGGCCTCGGTTGGTGAGGAGCGTATTTAGGGTTTCAGTTTTTATGTGCATTTGTCCTAATGGCATGCATTTCCACCTGATTTTCTGTTGGGGGTACTGCAAATGACCTCAAGCCTCAGTGGCTTTGATTAGCAGCAGTCTCTGATTTTGGTTCTTAATCTAAAATTTGGTCAGGATTTGGAAGTAAATAGCTGACCTGGGCTCAAAGGTCCGCACAATGTCCTCCCCCTTCCTCACCTTAGCCAGGAGGTGCCTTGTGTTGGGAGACCGGACAGAAGAATGGTGAGCTGGCTTTTGTCTTCTCTGGACCACTGCATGGGCTCAGGCTCCCTCCCAACATGGTGGCTGCTTCCAAGAGCAAATGCTTCCAGGGACCGAGAGTAGGAAGGCTCGAATCTGAGGGGGAGCACACCACCACTTCCTGTCTTGTACCCAAGTCACAGAGCCCAGTTGACCCCCGTTCTTGATGGGAGGAATGTCAACAACTGTGTGGCTTTCTTTAACCTGCTACAATAAGTTTTCGTTATGGTGGAAAAAGTTGAAAATTGGGTGAGGTATAGAGAAGCAAACAAATAGCATGCAAGCAAGTAGTAGTTTTTGCTATTATTTATTTATTATTATGATTTTGGTTTTTTGAGGTAGGGTTTTGCTCTAGCCCAGGCTGACCTGGAATTCACTACAGAGTCTCAGGGTGGCCTCGAACTCATGGCAATCCTCCTACCTCTGCCCCCAGAGTGCTGGGATTAAAGGTGTGTGTGCTCCACCATGCCTGGCTTTGCTCTTATTTACTATTAAAAATATTTGTTTACTTCCTTTCTTGTTCTGTACATGTCCTATCTATTGGCATTGTACTTTGTGTGTGTTTTAAGAAATTACCATATTCTTGGCATTTTTACATTGTCTTCATTGCATCTGATTAGAGATGAGTAGTGCAGAACGGTGACTTACATTTCCCTGCTGACAGACCTGGAGTTGTGACTTCCTGCTACTGTAATTGTGAGCGGGGCTCTGTAGGAGGTCTGTGGACACTGAACTAGTTCTGTGAAGTCTCAGGCAGGTCCATCTTGTGAGTTCACTTTCCTCTTCTGCGAGGCGAGGCCAATGATAAGACTCTGCTTATATAGTTATTGGACAAATAAACTGTGGAACACGGTTCCCAGCTCATAGTTTACATTCAGCAGGTGTTTATCATCTCTGTACCTTGTGACTAGTAGTGCTGGCGAAATCAGTATCTAGCCACTGGATGGTGTGCTGGCGTCAGAGCTCCTTCTCCCCAGGGCCCGAACTGCAGCGTTTCACTGCTTCGCAAGTAAGCGCCTCTTCCGCTCTGCAGAGAGTGGTGGCACGAAGCTCAGCAGCACAGGAGGACGGCCCCCAACCCTCACGACACCAAAGTGAAGAGGAAGTTACGAGAGCTGCAGCTCGCACCCGGCTTTCCCAACCCGGCAGTTGCGGACGCTTACCTCAGGCCCGTGGTGGACGACTCCAAGGGATCGTTTCTGTGGGGGAAGCCCGATCTCGAGAAGATCAGAGAGTATCCTTGATTTCTTAAGACTCAGTGGAATGGGAAGCTGGGTCGTTTTGCCCTCATACTCCATACATAGCCCTTCCTCCTTACCTCTAATGGGGAGCTTACTTTGAAACAAGCAGTGGTGTGTTCATATGCACCACCACTGCCCAAGCTCCCCTTGCTCTGAACGACTGAGAAAGAAAGATGAGAAAGATGCTTCATCTCCCTTTATTATTGATTTTTCATTATGCATGTTTAAGTAAGCATTTGGAAAACATGTTTAAATGGTTACAATAAGATTAACCAAGGAGAGTTCACTTTTTCTCTCAAAAAATGTATAGGCCGGGCGTGGTGGCGCATGCCTCTAATCCCAGCACTCAGGAGGCAGAGGTAGGAGGATTGCTGAGAGTTCTAGGTCAGCCTGGGCTGGAGTAAGACCCTACCCTGAAAAAGAAAATTAGAAAGAAAGAGAGAGAGAAGGAAAGAGAGAAAGAAAAGAAATGTATAGATATTTGCAACTTGCTTTTACTCTAAGTTAGCTGTTTTTGAAGTTAGTAGTCTTTGATGTCTTAGAAGGAAGAGTTAAGTGTTTTTCTGTCCGAAGAAATTGACCAGAACATTCTGCAAGATGATGGTGTTGGAGTGAATTGCTTTGTCAGCCTTTTATTTGACCACTTTAATCTCTATAAGTAGCGTAATCTTTGATGATTCAGGGAGGGGAATTAAGGGTTGGTTCCTGAACCTTTTTATTTATCTTTCCCGTAAATCTGCTTGGAAGCGTCTATAAGTCTTAACTGCCTGCAGGTTCTGTCAGAGATACTTCGGCTGGAACAGCTCGAGGACGGACGAGTCCCTGTTTCCTGTATTGAAGCAGCTGAACGTCCAGCAGGTATCATGGTAGCTCTGCCGCATCTGCAGTGAGGAGAAGTCAGTAGGGTGACGCCTGGCCGCTCCTAAAGCCAGTGAGGCACACGACGTATATTTTGAAATGATATACTAAGGAGCAGGGTAAACAAACAAAAAACAAAAGGGAAAATTGGACTCTATTCATTTTCTAGTGTCATTATTAAAGCTCTTCACTGGTGTCCTTTCTGACTTATTCAGATTTTGAAAAAACTTCAGTCTCATAACTGCTCTTATAGCAAGGTGTTTCTGACTGAGTAGTGAATATGTTATTCCTTTGGAGTTGTCTTTAAAGTTTCTTCAAATACGAACACTTTGATCTACGATTTGTGACCTGATCTCTAAGGGCGGAGGCTCAGTCATTGTAAGATATCACCAGCAGAGTCTTGTGAGGAGGAAAACTGTCTTTTGTATCAGTTAGGCATTGACAGTAACTATGTCTTGCTTGTATTTTGCTCATATCAGACAGGCGTTCTCCCCTCTCAGAAATAATCCATGAGCCATGACATACAGAAAAACCAGTCCGCAGAAATGAAGCCATATCTTTTAAGATAAATAAATCAATTCCCATTAAATTTGGCTAATTTTGGAAAACTGGTGATTGAAAAAATAAATATTTCCAAGAGTTTCTTTTTTCTGTCTGATCACTTTTTTTTTTCCTACTGGAAACACTATAAACTAACTGAGAATGAAAATATTTCCTAATGAGCTGTTATTCCTTAATTTCAGATAAAATGTGTCATAATATATTTTCATCGCAGGTCTTAAACTAAGTTCCTTCTACAAAATCAGAAAGTTAGAAAAGTGAAGAACTGTTGTCTCACTGGTCAAGCACAGTTGCTAATACTTACACTGTTTTCTATTTGCCCGTATAATCTGTTGCCCTATATCAGTGTGTCTTTACAGAAAGAATATACCCTTTCCTCCTTACATAGTAGTAAAGCTTTTTTTTTTTTTTTTTTTTTTTTTTCTTTTTCTGGGTGTTGGATGGTTTTTATAGCTTCAGAGGGCCAGGGTACATTTCATTAAGGAGATGTAATTTGGTTTTGTTTACTTGTTGGGCTTCTAGTTTTCAGGCTTTTATAGAAATAGTGATGTGATCGGTGTGCCTGAAACACTGCCCGTATGCAGCTGTGTTCTGCGAGTGTCCTTTTGGGCGGGGGATGGGGCTCAGTGAGTGAAACACTTGCTCTGCAAGTGCGAGTGTCAGGGTTCCGACCCCCCAACCCCTGTAAAAGCCAGGTGCAGTATGAGGGGACGTAAGCCCAGCCCTCCTGTGGGGAGATGGGAGGTGGAGACGAGAGGATCCTAGATGCTGGTGTGCCGGCTCGAGAGAAAGAACGAGAGATTCGCCTCCAGCAAGGGTGAAGGCAAGGACCCACATGTGGGGTTTTCAGCTGTGACCTCCACCCAATACAATGCACCACATGCACGCTGTGCACGCACACACACACACACTCAAGGATAATAAAGAAAGGTATTTTCTCAAAAAAGGATTGACAGAAGCCGATTTAAACATATTAACTGCTCTCTGAGTGTGTCAGAAGGGTTGGGACAAGTGCTGTGTTGAGCGTGACAGTGACATTACTGAACTTGTCTGCAGCTCACTGAGCAAGAGCCAGCTTTTGGGAGGAAGTGGGCTCGTGTAGTGACGTATGGCGAGGGACCAAGGTTGAGCTTGCCGACTGTGTAGACGCTCCTCACTCATCCGATGTATTACCGTGTCCTTTGTAGACGCAGCTGCGGATTGATTCGTTCTTTAGATTGGCCCAATGGGAGAAAGCCGATGCCAAACACATCAAGAGCCGGAGGCTGAACCGAGCGGTGACGTGCATGCTGAGGAAAGAAAGGGCAGAGGCGGCCAGGGAGGTGGAGGCAGCCTCTGCGCTCATGGAGGAAGACTCCGAGACCCTGGGCGAGGCTAAGGGGACGACCCGCAGGAGACGCCCAAGGAAGAGCTGCGGAGAGGCATCATCGCCTAAACAGAAAAAGCTCGCGGGTGCTGCCCGAGAGGACAAGAGTGGTGGGTTTCTCGGGGACTCCTGCCTCCCCGAGTCGCCTGGGGTGTCTTCTGTATGTGTGGAGCACGCACAGGGAGCCCAGGGGTCCCAAGCCACCTCCTCAGAGTTGCCCGGCCTCCACTTGCTGAGGGATGTCCCCGGGAAGGGAGGTGGCGTCGCCGTGAGTAGCTCCAGTGACGAGGATGAGGACGAGGAGGAGGCAAAGGTGACCGCTAGGCCTGTGTTTGGGAGGAAATCAGGGAAGCTGAGAAGCTGGAGGGGAAGGAAAAGGAAGGCCTGATTGAAAACGTGGATCTTGTACTTGGAAGGACAACTCTCTGTGATGAATTTGTACTGAGGACCTAACATTAAATCTCTATGGACAGCCCATGCTTTGAATGTGTATGTGTGTGCTTCATTTCAGGGTAGGGTCCCACCCCAGCCTGGGCTGACCTGGGACTCACTCTCCCGTCCCAGGCTGGTGGGACACCCGCTGCGATCCTTCCACCTCTGCCTCTCCGGCATGGAGATTAAAGGCGTGCCCCACACCCAGCTGCTTTAAAGACCCATGCTAAACTTGACAGTGTTTCAGTTACCACATTTTTCTTTTCTTTTGTTTTCTACCTCATCCAGCGCTTGCTTGTATGTATAACACTGCCTGTGTTATGTTACAATATCTGACGCTCTCTGACCACATTACAAAGAGGAAAAAGGGCTTATATTGATCATACTCCCTGTGACTCAGACTGGACCAAGAGGAAAGGTACCCCGGCTTTTCATTCTACAGAAGTGGCAGTTCCACCAACCAGTCAAGGTTTGCTCCCCACAGTTGCCATTTCCCCAGGCTCCACTGCAAAGGCAGCAGGAGGTCCCTCACACCTGGAGAACACGGAAGAAAATGTTTGCTGAGGTTTTAGCAAATAAGCAAGAAACCTAAGTGGGAGCCTCATGCTACCTGTGAGCATGCACTGTGGGAACCTCTGGCTCCTGCTCAGTAGATTTGGGGCCCAGGCCTGTAGCTGAGCCCAGTCGACTTGGGGGGTCAATGATGTCTGTTCCAGCTGCTCCCACCAAGGCCTGTGGGAGTCCTGAGCTACTGGCTGCTTAGGATCCAGAAGCAGCAGGAGGCGGTTAGATCGTGCAGGGCGGAGGCCTTCGGCATCAGTGTGCCCCACGCAGCTGTCACCTGCCATCTCAGCTCCTGTCTCCCCTGGTTCTCCTTTGGCTGTAAAATCAAGATCCCTCACCAGAGAATATGGGCTTGGAGGGGTGGCTTAGCAGTTAAGGTGTCTTCCTGCAAAGCCAAAGGATCCCGGTTTGATTCTCCAGGACCCACGTTAGCCAGATGCACAAGGGGGCGCACGCTGTCTGGAGTTCACTTGCAGTGGCTGGAGGCCCTGGCGCGCCCATTCTTCTCTCTCTCTCATTCTCTACCCCTTTCTCTTTCAAATAAATAAATAAACTATATTTTAAAATATAGTTTAAAAAATCCTCATCAAAGGATACTACAAGGGAAGGTTGATGCCTTTCAAGTGCCTTTGCATGACTATTTAGACTCACATTTACACTTTCTTGTGTGTGTGTGCACACACGTGTACAACCTGTGTGTGTGTACGCAGAGAAGAACAGTGAGTACCTCTAGTATTGCTCATATCAATATTTTAGCTTCTTTTTCTGAGGTAGGGTCTCACTCTACCCCAGGCTGACCTGGAATTCACTGTGTAGTCTCAGAGTGGCCTCAAACTCACAGCAATTCTCCTGCCTCTGCCTCCTGAGCACTGGGATTAAAGGCGTGCGCCACCATGCCTGGTTCTCATCCTTACCTTTTAGCAAACTTCTCAAACACTTGAACAGCAGTGGCCACCTCGCTCATTATTTATTCCCAGGTTCAAGGATCTCTCCTTGGGCTTCTAGTATCCTCCTCAAGTCAACAATAACATCCACAGGAAAATCTCACATCCTTTATTTTGTTTTTAAAAATTTGTATGTATGTATGTAGGTGATGATGATGATGATGATGATGATGGTGTGTGTGTATGTGTGTGTGTGTGTATGTTGTAGTTAGCTTTTAGTTGTTGGCAGAAGGAAGGCATCCCATGAAGAGCATCTTGTGGGAGGAAAGGGTTTATTTTGATTTACAGACTTAAGGGGAAGCTCCTTGATGGCAGGGGACAACAATGGCATGGGCAGAGGGTAGGTATCATTTCCTGGCCAACACTGGGGGGACAACAGCACCGGGAGAGTAGAGTGTGCCAGACACTGGCAAGGGGAAGCTGGCTGTAACACCCGTAAGCCTGTCCCCAACAACAAACCTCCCCCAGGAGGTTCTGATTCCAAAATCACCATCAACTGGGGACCTAGCCTTCAGAACACATGTGTTTATGGGGGACACCTGACTCAAACCACCACGCCACGGGCATGTGTGTGCCACATTGCATGTGTGGAGGTCAAAGGGCAAACCTGGAGTGTTGGTTCTCTCCTTTCGCCTGGTGTAAGGTAGGAGCTCTTGTTTTGCCACTGGGAAGGGAAGAGCATGTGGCCCTGTGGCCTTCAGCATTCCCTTGACTGCACCTCCTGCTGCTGAAGGCACATTGGTATTCCAGGTGCACACACTGCTTCTGCACCCTCCTTTCTGTAGGGGCTGGGGTCTGAAGTCTGGTAGACAGGCTTGTGGATCAAGCACTTTTAACCATTGAACCATCTTCCCAGCACCTCAAATCTTTTCTTAACGCTTATTTTCTCTGGAGGCACTTGACAGCAAACATTTTGGGTACCCAGGGAGGGCAACATTGTCTTTTTAATGTTAATCACATTTTTTTTTTTTTTTTTTTTGGTTTTTCGAGGTAGGGTCTCACTCTAGCCCAGGCTGACCTGGAATTCACTATGTAGTCTCAGGGTGGCCTCGAACTCATGGTGATCCACCTACCTCTGCCTCCCAAGTGCTGGGATTAAAGGCGGGCGCCACCACGCCCGGCTCAATGTTAATCACATTTTTAAAGTGACTGACAATTGGCGGGGGGCAGTCTCTATGCATATATACTTATGGATAGATAGTGATAATTTTGTCAGAAATTGAAGTTTTATTGCCCTGCGTAGAAAATTCATATTTGTTTTTCACTGTGTTTGCACAAACAGGTATATGTGTAATTTTGGATGGTGACCACCATACATAGTTTCTCTAAAGGCTGATTCACTAATAGATTGCTCATGTGCCGTGGTCTTAAGTTGCAACGTCATTTTTCTTGTACTCGACACTTGGGCCAGGCTGAGCTTGTGAAGGTATTCAGAGCCCCAGGTTCATATCACCTAGAGTCCTTCCTGCCTTGGTATACTGTTCTATCCTGGTTACCACTAACGTCTGTAAAGGCAGAATGCCTTATATTAAGGGTGACTAAATAAACCACTTTTCCATTTTGTTGACCTGAACTGGATGCCAGGCCACATTTAGATGCGCTCTAACTTGTAATATTTACCTGGTTTGTGTGCCTAGAAAGAAAGGTGGGTACTCAGAAGAAGAAACATGGTAGGAAACAGCACTTTGATAGTTCTACCTCTTTTGCTTTTTTTTTTTTTTTTTTCTTCTCATAACCATGTGAGCAAAGGATAATTACAAAGGAAAACACAGGTTTAGAGACACTAACAGATTTTACCAAATGCACACATGCAATTTCTGGTTCAAAATTCAGGGAAAGAGACTTAAAACAATGACAAGCCAACTTGTCACTTTTCAAAGCCAGGTGGCCTACCAAGAGTTTAGTTGGGATGATGGCCTTCATCCATAAAGGTACCTTTCAGCTCATTAATCTTTATTTTTTTTTTCCTCTCCATTTGCTGTTACACCTATATATTCAATTCTTTACCACCTTGATGGCTAATTTTCCTTTTTTTTTTTTTGGATCATTTTAAACACGGTTACTTTGAAGTCTGTCAAACATTTCCAATATCTGAGTCATGTGTGATTTAATTGCTTATGTCTTTGGGTGCATGGTGAATTTTGAATGCTGGCCATTCTGTGTGAAAAACTGGAGTAGTTCTCTCAGAAGGTTCTAGAAGGTGGGACAGGCAACAGGGGATAGGTCACTTCATTCTGTGATTCAAGTCTGATGTGCAGTCATGGTAAGACTTCACTTCTGCTCTCCCTTCATTCCTAGAAAACGTTTTGTTTTTCAAGGTAGAGTCTCGCTCTAGCTCAGGCTTGTCTGGAATTCGAGTTTCAGGCTGGCGTTAAACTCACAGTGATCCTTCTACCTCTGCCTCCCGAGTGCTGGGACTAAAGACATGCACCACCATGTCTGGAATTCCTAGAAAACTTTTATTTTCATTTATTTATTTATTTATTTGAGAGCAACAGACACAGAGAGAAAGACAGATAGAGGAAGAGAGAGAGAATGGGCACGCCAGGGCTTCCAGCCTCTGCAAACGAACTCCAGACGCGTATGCCCCCTTGTGCATCTAGCTAACGTGGAACCTGGGGAATCAAGCCTCGAACCGGGGTCCTTAGGCTTCACAGGCAAGCGCTTAACCGCTAAACCATCTCTCCAGCACCCTAGAAAACTTTTAATTGTGTCAACTGGAAGCCTGTAGTGTGCCTGTTAAACTTTATCTATTTTTATCCCCCACTTTCGGCTTGCAAAATGACTCTTTTTCTCTAAACAGCTTAATTGGTAAATTCTGACCATTGCAGGATGCTCACCACCTCCAAGCACTATTCCTTTCTTCTTCTTCTTTTTCGTTTTTCAGGTAGGGCCTCACTCTAGCTCAGGCTGAACTGGAATTCACTATGTAGTCTCAGGATGGCCTCGAACTCATGGCGATCCTCCTACCTGTACCTCCCGAGGGCTAGGATTAAAGGCATGCGCCACCATGCCTGGCTATTATTATTTTTTTTTTCAAGGTAGGGTCTCGCTGTAGACCAGGCTGACCTGGTATTCACTATGTAGTCTCAAGGGTGCCCTTGAACTCAAGGTGATCCTCCTACCTCTGCCTTCCAAGTGCTGGGATTAAAGGTGTGCACCACCACGCCCAGCTTTTTTTTTTTTAATTTTTCATTTATTTATTTGAGAGCGACAGACACAGAGAGAAAGACAGATAGAGGGAGAGAGAGAGAATGGGCGCACCAGGGCTTCCAGCCTCTGCAAACGAACTCCAGACGCGTGCTCCCCTTTGTGCATCTGGCTAACGTGGGTCCTGGAGAACTGAACCAGGATCCTTAGGATTCACAGGCAAATGCCTTAACCACTAAGCATTATTCCTTTCCATTCCCAGTTGTGCGAGGTTGCCCAAAGCTCTGTAGGGGGCTTGTGTGTTCTCTTTGACTACATCAGGGTATTAGGTAACATTTCCTCTTGCTGTGGGAAAATAGCAGAAAGAAACAACTTACAGAGGAAGCATTCATTTTGGCTCATAGTCTGAGGAGGAACAATCGGTCATGATGCCTGAGGCCTGGTGGCAGGTCTTGGCTCATAGCTGGGTGGGGCTGGGTTGTAACTCTCAAAGCTCTCCCACTGGCAACCCTGTCTCCTCCAGCCAGGATCTACCTCCTAACTGTTTTACAATTTCCCCCAAGGCGACACCAGCTGGGGACCCTCTGAGTCTGTGGGGGTACAGTTCACACCCAAGCCCTAACAACCAGTGACCCACAATGCCTGGAGTTCCTGGCTGCCTTGCCAGCCCTGTGATGCCATACGGTACAGCTGGAGGCAGAAGTCTATGACCGTCACACACTGCAGGTTTGCTGAGGCCCTTGTTGCTGGGTTAGTTATGGTCACAGCTGCAGGGGTTCAGCACCCTAAGTAACCCAGCCCTGAGGATTGTATGATCTTTCCGGTAACTCCCAGAACAAAAGGTTGATGCTTTTTATTCCTTGAAGAATTATTTAGAATTCCAAGGACACCTGTCATATTTATCCTGCAAATACAAATCATGTGCCTCTTGAACTCCTGTTTCATAGATAAGGAAAAGTTAAGAAAATGGCCTAAAATGACAAGTGGCTGCTGATAGGAATAATGAGGACAGCTTCCGGATTCCTGAGACGTTGAAGTGGCAGCTGCCCAGCTCTGCCCGCCTCTCGTGCCTCTTAAGACAGTGCGTGAGAAAGCACTTCTTGGAAGCCACACTCGCTGGGCTTTTACCTCCAGCAACCTTAAGGAGAACATTTCCAGCAGTGCGTGGGATTTTTGTGTTCTCTGAGACACACCCCTGCGTGCCCACATTTCATTCCTCAGAGGAACGCACATCCCACGCCTCTCGTTCCTTCCCAGCAGGAGGGAGTCGTGGTCATTTGACCCCCGGGGACCTCATGTGGCTGTAGTTATCGGGTTCTAAAAACAGTGTTCACACCCAGATCGGTGACATAAAACGTACGCGGCCCCTGTTCCCCAGGACGTCATAGCCACAGTGTCCTGGAATAACTCTTGGCATTGAAAATTGAAAAAGTGGGGGTGCTTCCTCCAAAGCCTTCACTCGCTCACAGGAGTGGCGTGTGGTCACCCGTCAGCTCTAGCCCTGTCCTTGGGGCGTTCTTACGGTCCGTCCTCTCGTCCTTTAGTTCTGGGCATCTCAGACTTGTTGCTGTGCAGCCAGAGGCGAGGAAGCTGCAGCTGTTGGGACCCTAATCCCTCCTGCCTGCAGGGCCCGCGTGTACAGTAGGGAGCTGTGAGCTCTGGGGACAGACAGCATTGTCGAGCACTATAGTCTCTGCAGCCAAGTTCAGATTGTGGGTGACTCTTTTTCACCTTCTGTAAACTCAGCGACTGAGTTGGGTAGGTCCAGCCTTGATACTCAGCAAGTACTCACCTTCAGGAGGCAGCTGTAAACAATCACGACTGCTCTCTTTGGTGGAAGACGTAGGAAGCTGGGAGCCAACTATATGACCTGCTCTTGCTTTGGCTGTGCAAACCTTGGTGATTTTATTTGATCTTCGGGTCTGTGTGTGTGTGTGTGTGTGTGTGTGTGTGTAGATGATCTGGCTTCTAGCTGACTGAGGCATGATGTAAAGGGAAATGTGACCGTGGGACATGTTTTGGTGTTGTTGGAAGAAAGAGGTGTCACACTTACAGTAGTTTCGTGACGACTTATTTCACACCCAGTCAAGCAGTAGGAACAGCAGGCTGCTCTCCAAAGACTAAGAACTCATTTCAGCCATTTCTAACCATCCTCTCGACTTGGGTGGTGGACAGCACTTGGACTTCAGTTTTCAATGCTTACTGGGATGGTGTGGACTGTTGCAGGCCACCGGATGGTTGGGTCAGTTGAATGTGCTACGGACACGTGGGTGGGAACAGTTCACTCTGACTGACTCCATTGCTAGGAAGCTTTGTTTTAGCTTACTGTCACAGTTTTCACAGTTGCTGTTAGTGCTGAACAGGACAGATTTCCTCCTGATCTCTCAGTCACTTCTTAGATTCCAGAATGGACATCTTATGAGTCAGTGTGACCGTGAAGTCTGTCTTTGTGACAGACGGGGCAGTCATTCGATGGGGAGGGCTATGCTTTCTTTCCCTACTCGTGTTAGGAGTTCCTGACTCTGGGACCATTGCCTTCATTTTGATTTAACTAGATAGTGTGTACAAGGGCTCATAGGGTCTTTGTCAATGAGTGATATTCACTATAATTTCCTTAGCCCTATGAAAATTTAAACAATTTAAACCCTAGGCAAGCAAGATATATTCACTGCACGTTTTAAATTAATTATGACATTTGCTATTTTAATGCATTGTTGGCCTAGGGTTCAAGAAATGATCAGGAAAAAATCACCATATTGCCATCTGTTAATTCAGCAATCAATGAATCCAGAAGATCAGAAAGGTAAATAATTTTGTTTTTTTCTTGCAATGTGGCCAATTCCAAGTGACAAAACAATTAATAGAAAACAAAATCAATCATTTATAGTTTTAGTTAATATTTTAAACTGATTTAGGACTTTTATTAATTGCATATCATATCTTGGCTTGTGCTAACTGGCAAATGTCCCCAATATGTTTAGTGTATACTGTTAAACTCCTATTTTCCTGGTAATAGGTGAGAGAAATGTTACTGGCAATAATAAGCACGTAAAAAACTTGCAAAACACTTACAGCTTTTCCTTGATTTGCAAAGGAATGATTTTGTTCATTTTTTATTTATTTATTTGAGAGTGACAGAGAGAAAGACAGATAAAGGGAGAGAGAGAGAATGGGTGGGTGAGCCAGGGCTTCCAGCCACTGCAAACGAACTCCAGACGCGTGCGCCCCCTTGTGCATCTGGCTAACGTGGGACCTGGGGAACCGAGCCTCGAACCGGGGTCCTTAGGCTTCACAGGCAAGCGCTTAACCGCTAAGCCATCTCTCCAGCCCCCAAAGGAATGATTTTGTTACCAAGTGCCGCATACTTGATACCACACATTATTGTAATTAAACACATTATGGTAATTTCTAAGTTACTTCAAATAAGAAGTTTGCAAGATACATCCAAACAGGTTCCTTTTTGCTTTTTGAAGTAGGGTTTCTCTCTAACCCAGGCTCACCTGGAACTCACTATGTAGTCTCAGGGTGGCCTTGAACTCATGGCGATCCTCCTACCTCTGCCTCCCAACTGTGCGCCACCATGCCACTACAATCAACTTCAGATGCAGGCATCATCTTGTGTGCATGTGCGACCTGGCATGCTTGTGCCACTGTGAGTCTGGCTTTTAGAGGACCTGGAGAGTGCAACATGGCTCTTTAGGCTTTGTAGGCAAGCACCTTAACCACTAAGCCATCTCTTCAGCCCATCAAAACAGTTTCATGTAGGGCTGGAGAGATGGCTCAGTGGTTAAAGGTGCTTGATTGCAAAGTCTGAGGCCTGAGTTCTAGTCTGCCATACCCACATAAAGCTGGACGCGTAAAGTAGCGCATGTGCCTGCAGTTTGGCTGCAGTGGAACTAGACCCTGGCATGCCCATTCTCATTGCCTATTTCTCTCTGTTTCCCTGTCTATCTCTGTCTGTCTCTCTACTTGCAAATAAATAAATAAAAATTTTAAAAAGTTTTATGTAAAAATTAAAAATTTTACAGACGCTTAGATAAGAGGTGAAGCTAGGCTACAAAATATCTTTAACATCCATTTATGGCCCATCCCTGTGACTGCTAATTAGATACAAAAATATTTAATGTAATTTTTTTTTTTTTTTTTTTGAGGTAGTGTCTTGCTGTAGCCCAGAGTGACCTGGAACTCACTATGTAGTCTCAGGGTGGCCTTGAATTCATGGCGATCCTCCTACCTCTGCCTCCCAAGTGATGGGATTAAAGGCGTGTGCCACCACAACTGGCTTTATAATATAATTTGACTTCTAGATGTAAGAAGAATTTAAATTTGATTTCTATTACCAGTGTAATTACTTGAAATAGAGCCACATTTTTTTTTTTCTTGCATGTGAAGTATGATTTGGCATGGATTATAAAATTTAACTATCTACATTGAGGTAAAAATTGCCTAGTTATTTTTTTTCAATTTTTATTTTTATTCATTTATTTACAAGTGAGTGGGGAGGAAGGAAGGAGAGAGAAAGCATGGCTGGGCCAGACCCTCTTGTCACTTAAAAGGATCTCCAGATGCGTGTACCATTTTGTGCCTCTGGCTTTACATGGGTACTGGGGAATTGAACCCTGTGGCTGGGCTTTGTAAGCAAGCATGTTTAATTGCTGAGCCATCTCTTCATTACCTCCACCCCCCCAAAATGCCTAGTTCTTGACATAGCCTAGAAGAATTGCTGGTTTTGTAGAGTACATTTTTTTTGTTTATGTGTAGTTGTGTATAATGTAGTGTGTGTGTGTGTGTGTGTGTGTGTGTGTGTGTATGGCATAGGTACACCTATGTGCCCTTGTGGTGCCCCATGAGCTTGACTGTGATGGAGCCAAACATTGGATGTCCCACCCAATGCTCTTCCATCCATTCTTTTTTTTTTTAATTTTTTTGTTTATTTTTATTTTATTTGAAAGCAATGGACAGAGAGAGAGAGAGAAAGAGAGAGATAGAGAGAGCACGCCAGGGCCTCTGGCCACTGAAAACGAACTCCAGATGCATGCACCCCCTTGTACATCTGGCTAATGTGGGTCCTGGAGAATCGAGCCTTGAACCGGGGTCCTTAGGCTTCACAGGCAAGCGCTTAACCATTAAGCCATCTCTCCAGCCTCCATCCATTCTTATTCGAGCCAGAGTCTCTTACTGATACCAAAGATTGCTGTTTCTCCAAAGCCCTGGCAATTGTCTCATTTCCTGGTTTCTCTGCTCTCCTTTGTGGGACTGGTATTACAGGCATGTGTGGGCCACTCCCAGCTTTATGTGGGATTTGGAGATTTGAACTGGGGCAGGCTCAGGGTCCCTCAGACCTTCCCTGCTTGTGCAGGAAGCATATCTAACTGCTGAGCCATTTCTCCAATCCACATAGAACAATTATAATACCAAATCATCTTGCTTTTTCTCCTTGTCCCTTGTAAGCATGCACACTGTTAGATATTTCCTAAGAAGTTTAGTCTTCTTTTCTTTCCTGCCACCCCAGGGAGCTTCTACTGAGGTGAGCATATCTGTAGGCAGTGCTGGATGCCAGCCCAGAGTTGGCAGCCTACCTGCTTAGACATTAACACTCTCACTGTAGGGATCCTTATGGACCTAAGCATGGAACTTGTAATCACACAGAGAATCTAGCCCTTTAGATAATTTGAACGAAAATGCAATTTTTACGTGGTGTATGAATAAAATTATGCCATTCTCATTACCATTAGTAACAATTCTTGGTTTCAACTGTGCACATGATAATTTGGCAAGTCACGAATGAAGCAGAGAAAGTTCAAGGCAGGGTTCAGACAGAAGGAGGATTATAGTGTTTTACAACATGAACAAATGCACCCCATAATCATCCATGTAGCCAATTAAAGCTTTAAAATATGTTCAAATATACAATGCTAAGAGGATTAAGTGTGCTGCTTCCTGGAGATGAACCAGGTGGCGTGTTTTTTTTTTTTTTTTTTGGCAAGACTTCTGCCAAAGAGGAACACTTGGTTCTCAAGTACTGGAGGGTATTCATTTGTCCTGTCCTAACACTTTTATACTTAGTATCTTGGGCTTTGAAGGGATAGAGCCAACCCAACTTTTAGTTCTAGTATTTCAGCACTGGCATAAACATTGGTAGATTATAAAATGTCACTTAAATATACTAAGATTAAAACTAGGGTAAATACTAACTTTTTCTTTCTATGTATCTAACACTGCGTTATAATCTCACTTGTCTAAAGACTCACCCGCCTTAACTCTTCTGAGCACCATATGTTGCCTGTCCTATGCCTGCAGCTCCCGTGGCAGAGGCTTTACGATCGCAGTCTCTTGTGGGTCTGCAGCCACGGGCAGACCCACCCCAGCCCGAGGGTCATGCATCCCTGGGCACAGTGGCTCCCAAGCATGTTGCTGCTGGTGTTTAGCTGATGATATGTCCTGCCTTGTGTTAGGTTGGGTCCCTCCAGAAGTAATGCCAAAATGGGGTTAAAGGACCTGAGAGGGGGCTTAGCAGTTAGGGGGGCTTGCCTGCTAAGCCTAAAGTCCCACATTCGACCCTCCAGATCCCACTAAAGCCAGATGCATAAAGTGACGCACGTGCCCAAGGTGGCACATGCATCTGGAGTTTGATTGCAGTGGCTAGAGGCCCTGGCGTGTCAATTCTCATTCTCTCTCTCTCATAAAATGGGGCTAAATGTGCAAGAGAATTATTTGTCATGAATGTTTCTGGGAGATACAGAAGGAAGGAATAGCAATAGGCTGGGAGAGCTTTCAGGTCCCAACACAGGCACTCAGCATGTAAGAGGACAG
This sequence comes from Jaculus jaculus, assembly GCF_020740685.1. Taxonomy (NCBI): domain Eukaryota; kingdom Metazoa; phylum Chordata; class Mammalia; order Rodentia; family Dipodidae; genus Jaculus; species Jaculus jaculus. The sequence continues at coordinate 9,562,775 of NC_059104.1, read as the reverse complement.
GGAACTGGATAGTTGGTAGGAAGACTCATTACCTATTACGTGGCTCTAAGGAAGTCTCAGGTGGTCTTGCAGGGGAGGCTCTGAGCAAGAGCTGACCACAATAGGAGTGACCTGCCGACAGTGGCTTTAGCAGGTAGCCTCAGTGGGGTGTAGTCTCCCACTATTTCAGGGTGTAGCAGCATCTTGTCCTGCTGGGAAGCTGTGCTTCTTGCGGCGAGGACCCTCAGTCTTAGTGGCACGCCTGCACAGCCATCACATCATCCGTGGGTATTCATCGATGCATTGGAAGTCATTTTCCTTTATAAACTTGCCCCTCTTCCTATATTTTCTATCTCCATGTATGGCAGCAGCATTGTTTTCTGGCTACTTGAAACCTGAGGTCGTTCCAGACTTCTCCCTCCCCTTCATCTCCTTTATCATTTCATCCAGTTGGTTTCTTCCTCCACAGCCTTTCGTCCTGTTTCTAACACCGATCGCCTTGAGTCTGGTCTTTACTCATTTCTTCTCGTACATGCTGTTAGACTATCCCTAGTTGGCTGCCTTCTTGGACTTTCTTCACCCTCTGTAGTTGTTCTCCCACTCTGTATCTTGAATGATTTTGTTTTTTTTTAATAAAAGAACATTTAGGGCTGGAGAGATGGCTTAGCGGTTAAGCGCTTGCCTGTGAAGCCTATGGACCCCGGTTCGAGGCTCAGTTCCCCAGGTCCCACGTTAGCCAGATGCACAGGGGGCGCACGCGTCTGGAGTTCGTTTGCAGAGGCTGGAAGCCCTGGCGCGCCCATTCTCTCTCTCTCCCTCTATCTGTCTTTCTCTCTGTGTCTGTCGCTGTCAAATAAATAAATAAATAATTAAAAAAAAAAAAAAAAGAACATTTAAATCTTGCCACTCTTTTCTCCTGTTTAAAATTCTTCCGCGTCTCATTATTTCCTAGGGGATAAAATGAAGACTTCCTAGCATGGCATGAAGCCTCTAATTTCATGCCACTATACCACTTAGCTTATACTCTAGTTCTCAGAGTTTCCCAAATTGGCAAATTGGCCAAGAGACCTTATTGCCAGTGGCATGTCTTCCCTTATTTGATGGCAGACTCATGAGCATGAAGTTCTGATAAGTCTGCTGAGCACGGGGAGATGTCGGCCTTTCCAGTTTTTTGAGGTGTCGGGTGAAGCCTCTGTGTTAGAACTTACAGGTGCCTCTGTCTTCACAGTCACGTTGCTCGGGTGCTCGGCGAGTAAGTGAGTTAATGCCTGAGCGACAACATCGGCGCTGGTGGCTCATTAGTGCAGTTCTGGTCATGACTCACTTGGCTCTCTCCAGGGCCTCCTGCAAAGTTCTACTTGGGACAAGATAGGAAAATTTCTCAGGAGGATTTTCATAAGTCTTTACCAACTTGTAGCAACAGGTAATGTGGATTTTATCATTAATATTGCTTTACTAGATGAAAAAGAAAATTTGGGGGGCTGGAGAGATGGCTTAGTGGTCAAGGCAGCTTGTCTGCAAAGCCTAAGTACCCAGGTTTGATTCCCCAGGATCCATGTAAGCCAGATGCACAAGGTGGCGCATGTGTCTGGAGTTAACAGGAGGCCCTGGTGTGCCCTCCCCGCCCCCGTTTTTTCTCTTTCCCAAATAAATAAATAAAAATATTAAGAAAATAAAAAATAAAAATATTAAGAAAAAGAAAAGGAAAGTCTTTCTACTTCAGCTTTGTTGAAGAAACCTGTCAAACTATAACATTAGGTAATCTATTTGATATACTACTGAGAGTCTATATCACATACCATGACTGGTGTGAAAAGCACATTTTGTTGGTTTAAAAGATAACCTGAGGGGCTGGAGAGATGGCTTAGTGGTTAAGACATTTGTCTGCAAAGCCAAAGGATCCTGGTTTGATTTCCCGGGACCCATGTAAGCCAGATGCACAAGGGGCACATGTGTCTGGAATTCATTTGCAGTGTCTGGAGGGCCTGGTGTGCCCATTCTCTCTCTCTCACTCTGCCTCTTTCTCTCTCTCAAATAAATAAATAAAATATGTTAAAAATGATAACCTGAATAAATATGTGCTCAGGCTAAGTTTCCACATATTGCATAAATAATACCTTAAACTTACCAGTTTCCTTTAGATATCTTCAAAACTTAGATTTTAATGCAAGTTACTGTTTCCAAGGGACTTATGTCACTACTTCAGAAACACATAGCTTCATTCTTGCTTTCTCAGCTATGACTGCTCCCTCCATTCAGACTCTCGCTGCCTTTTATGTAGACCATTGTAACAGCTTTCTACTTAGCTTCTCATGTTGCTGGTCCTTCAGCTCTGCTGCCAGATGGAGCTCTTAAATATCACATCGGATCATGTCAGTCTCCGTCCCAACAATTTTTATGGGCTCTTTCTTACCTTACGAACAAGTCAATGTGGAACCTAATACCTTCTCAACCTACTTTTTCAGCCTGATCTATAGTGCATCTTGACCTGACAGCTTCCTGGGTACAGATAGCACCTCCTTTGGAATGCTTCTCCTGATTCAACCACATAGCTTTGGTAGCACTTTAGATATTTCTCTGTCACAGAATAGCGTTGATATCCATTTAGTGTGTTTTCCTTTCATGACCCACAAAGCACATCTTCTTTTTTTTTTTTTTTGAGGTAGGGTCTTACTCTAGCCCAGGTAGACCTGGAATTCACTCTGTAGTCTCAGGATGGCCTTGAAATCATGGCAATCCTCATACCTCTGCCTCCCGAGTGCTGGGATTTAAGGCATGCATCACCATGCCTGGCTCAGGATGCGCATTTTGAGTATAACAAATTTAATTTCTTTATGTTGCTTTCCATTTGCATCCTGAGCAGTCTTGCTGATGAGGAGTTTCCTGTCTTCTGTAAAGACATGACATACTGTATTGTTTGATGTACTTGATGAGTTGCAGACCTTGTACCTTTTTGAAACCAAACAGAACATTAGACAGGAAATATCTGTGGAATCTTTGCAGGAATCCATTTCAGTGCAAGAGACCAAGACATTGCTGAAGTGTTTGGAATTGTGTATTCCATGTTAGTCTGTGACCATTTACTGATCCAAACATACCTTAAAAAAACATACCTTAAAAAAATCTGTATGCCTTTCTGAAAAGCACATGACATTCATCTTTGAATAGAACAGTCACTTGAATGACAGTCGCCCACCTAGTGGTGTGGAGTTGACTTGAAATCTGCCAGCAGGCTTTTATGACAACCCTTCAAATGGGAGCTTGCTTCCACTTGTCATAGCTGTTAAAGAAGTGGTGTTTTTCCTGTTTCTCAGTGTATTTCTTTGCTTTGACCCTCCACTTGTTATTGTTCTAACTGACCTTGAAGGTATAAAAGAGAAGAATACAGACAGAGACCCTGTTTCTGAAGGCCATCTGTAATCCAGCAATGAGGGCGATTCACCAATGAGCTCTCTTCAAGAAGACCATCACCACACTGTGGCAGAATCTCGCTAGTTTCCACTCCATTCTTGACATCCCCCTCAGTTCTCCGGAGAACTCAGGAGAGCACCTGGCAGATTTTAAATTACCCAAAACAAGGATTAAGGGCAGAAAAATGGTGCTAGGACTTTTTTGGGGGGGATGAAAAAGCATTAAAATCGATAAGCCTAAGATAGCAACATAACTGTAAAATGTTGTCTCAATTGTATTTTATTTTAATATTTATGTTTAAGTAATAAATTTGTCAAGAAAATCATAAGATGATGCATCTTTTTAAAAATATTAATGAGGTGGCGGCAGGGGGAGAGAATGAATACGCCAGGGCCTCTAGCCACTGCAAATGAACTCCAGACTCATGCGCCACTTTCTGCATCTGGCTTTTATGAGGGTCTTGGGAAATAAGACCAGGGTCCGTAGGCTTTGCAGGCAAGTGCCTTAACTGCTAAGCCATCTTTTCAGCCCTGATAAGCTTTTGTCTCAAGCACAGACGTAATGAGGTGTCGGCTTCCCACACAAGGAGGCCAAGATCCAGCATCTGTGTGATGCTGTTTTGCTGCGGTTGTTTGCTGTGGGTCGTGAATACTAGAAAACAAAGAAGATATGCAGAAAAGTTAATCTTTGGAAATATATACTAGCATTCCATTGTACGATGATGATATTAATTGTTGGAGGAAAATGGGGCTTTAATTCTTAACTAAAACCCAACCAAACATTATTCGATAATTCATTCATCTTTTTTTTCTTTCCATGTTCAAACCCACACCCAGCAAATCATGGACCCTATGCTTTGAGGCATATGCTCTTTATAAATTATGTTTGGAATAACTTCCTTCATTTTATTACAACAAAAATGCTGTAGGATTACCTTTGAGATACTGCAGCTATTTTTGTCACATTCTAGCTGAAAGATTCTTGTCACACTGAAATAGGTGGCATTATTACTGTAACTTAATATTAAACACACCTTTTGATTTAAATAAGTAATTGCTACTGTACTAAACCTATCGTACTGGGGCTGAGGAGACAGCTCGGCCATGGAAGGCGCTTGCTTGCATGCCTGCCAGCCCAAGTTTGATTCAGCACGTAGCTGGCAACAAGTAGAACACGTGTCTGGGATCTCAACGTGCCTGTGGCAATGACGGGCGGAACCAGTAGAATCTGGAAGCTCGCGGGACAGCTAGATTGGCACATGCTGTAGAAGAAACAGCAAAGAGATGTCTCAAGCAAGGTAGATGGAGAGAATTAAATGCCCCGAGGCTGTCCTCAGACATCCACATGCACGCACACACATACACACACACACGTGCGTGCGCGCACACACACACACACACACACAGGCACGTTTAAACGCCTCAAACATCCCTATTAATTTTTATGCTGGAAAAATAGATGCGGGTGACTTTTTAGATTGAGACCTTTAATATAGGAACATACTGTAATTTGATCCTGTTCCCATCCTATGATTCTCTTTTGTCCCTCTCTCCTAAACCTAAGGACCCTCCTCTTTCTAGGCAGTCCTTCCTCTGTTCTGTTGTCTCATTTCTCCAGTGAAGATGGACGTAATTGCAGGCGTTTGTTCGCTTTTAAAAATTTCACTTGTTCCATCTAGACAAATTACGATTTGTTCTGTCATGAAAATTTTGTTTTGTGATTTATCAATTACTTCAGGAGAATCTTGATCATTTTATCAACATGGTTCTTAAAGCAGCCAAGTTCAGGATATTTTGTTTTCATAATATAAATTATGGTGGTTTTATGAGGTTTACTTATTCTGGAATATTTAAAAATAAGAAAGAATATTAATATTAAGCATAAAGTTTACTCAACCTCACATAGTTAATTTTAAGTTATGAAATATGATGTGACACATAGTTAATTTTAAGTTATGAAATATGATGGATAGAGTCCTGTTCTCTTGGAGTCCATATGCAATTAATAGTGGTTGATTGTTTAGTAAAATCTCTTTGAAGGTTTTATCCTGGGAGTGTATATTAGTATAATTTCCAATTAAACTAATATATTCATGTGTTATTAAAATTTCATTTTCTTATGAAGGTAAAGGTGCAGTTGTTATCAGAGAGAAATGACTGACTCTGTTCAAAGAAAAGACAGTGTGAAAAGCCAAGAATACATCTGCAGTTACCACCTGTTAGCCAGCAGAGTAATGTGGCCAACTGACCTTTAAAGGAATGTGCAAAGTCAGAGATGTCAGACCGCCCCAGTAAATATTCACTGGCCAAGTTTTTATATCAAAGACTGAAGCTTCAATAGATGCTCCTGGGATTTGGTGTACTCTGACATCTATTAATCCATGACACCTTAGGTGACTTGTCAGAGGAGTGCTACTTTTATAAGGAGTCGGCAAGAAGACCCAAGAGGGCACATTCAGTGAAAGGTCAAGGAAGCAATTAATGTTCTCTGCTTTTCCCCAAAGAACGTCCACAGAAAATGCTGCCCCCACTTCAGTCCTTGCAAAGCAAGTGCATATAGTGAAATGAAAGTTAAAGTTCAGACGGAACACGTCACCAGCCGTATTTGGATCTTGGCGCTCTCCCCGAATGTAAATGCTTTACTTGTTTAAGCAGAATTACAGGAAAATATATTAAAGAGATGGCTCTTGTTGAAAGATAACAAGATTTCATCTATTTTCTCTGCAGCTCTCATGGGCAAATATTTGTGGGAGTGGGAGAGTGGGGTGATGGACTGGTATGTTATTGTGGGCTGTGTCTAAGCTGGAGTTTTTTATTTTTAGGGGGGGTGTATGTAGTTTTATCTAGATCTTGACAAGGGTGCCTATGTACATTAGCATACATACACAATTCTAGTCTTTTGTTTCTTAGTCTTTCAGTGTTGTGAGAGTTCTTTGTCCTATTAGGTCTTGTGTGTGTGTGTGTGTGTGTGTGTGTGTGTGTGTGTGTGTGTTGATCCTTGCACACTAACCTCATATGGTTGTGTGGTGGTTTGATTCATATGTCCTCTCATAAACTCATGTGTCTTGAATGCTTGGTCCTCAGCTGGTGGAAGCTTGGGAGGGGGAGCCTTGCTGGAGGAGGTGTATTGCTGGGGGCACACTTTGGGTTGCTATAGCCCAGCTTCCCTCCTGCCAGAGCTCAGTTCGCTCTCGTGCTGCTGTTTTACACCTGCTGTGGCAAGGAGGCAGTGCCCACCCTCCGCTCCACCATCCATCCGCTGCCATCGCACAGCTTGCCTTGGAGACTGTATGGCAGAAACAAGCCCTGTCCTCCCGATAGCTGCTTTTGGTCAGATGCTTTGTCCCAGCAACGTTAAGGTAACTGAAACAGGCTGCTTACTAAGACTTCTCACTTCCCAGTTGCTATAGTCTCTTGGTGCTCCTCAGAACTGGGGTTTCCTCCTCTCAGTGTGGGGTCACCAGTGTGGCAGTTACCTTCTCACTGCTGCACAAAGCACCCACCCAACAGCAGCTGGTGGGAGGAAAGGGTTTATTTTGGCTTCCAGAATCAAGGGGCAGCTCCATGATAGCAGGGAAAAGGATTGCATGAGCAGAGGTGGGCATCATCCCCTGGCCAACCTCATGTGGACAATAGCGGCAGGAGAATGTGCCAGAAGATTGGTAATAGGCTATAATACTCATAAGCCCGCCCCCAAGAACACACACCCCCTCCCCCACCCGCAAGGCTCCAATTACAAAACTGCCACCAGCTGGGGACCGAGCACTCAGAACACATGAGTTTATGGGGGAACACCTCATTCAAACCACCACAACCAATATGGAAAAACCTTTACCAGCCTCCTTGTAGAAGTTACATTGTTCCTTTACCTTTTCCTTTTCTTGGTAGCTGTTTTGTACTTTTGCTCATGTTGAGCTTGAGGCTAAGGCCCCTTTCCTCCCCAAATGATGTCATTAAAGCCATCCTGGTTGTAATTTTGGTGCTCATGTTTATAAATTTCCCATTATTAGATCCTGAATCCACTGTTCAGATTTCACGAAGACATTCACGTTTGTTCTCAAGCATACTTGCCTGCCTCTGACACACTGAGATCATCTGGAAACTTTGAGTACTGCAGACATCCTATACTCCATGTTCAGTCTTTCTCTTAGTCTAGCTGAACTCATCGGTGTCTTAAAAACATGACACTTTAGAATACATGAAGTAGTGTGCATTTCATTTAGTGTTGCCGAAGTGGGATGTGATGGTATCAACTTCAGTAAACGTCAGACAGGTGTTGGGACCCAGTTGTATGAAATATTAGGTTATAATATATCTTATTTTTTCTCATTTTGTAATAGTTCATTAGATTATTTTACATAAGGTCGATGAACCTTCAGCAGTAATTTAGACTAAAAAAATCCTTCATTTCCATCAGGTTCTTCTTTTTCTTTTTTGTTTATTTTTATTTATTTATTTAAGAGCAACAGACAGACAGAGAGAAATAGGCTGAAAGAGAGAGAGAGAGAATGGGTGCACCAGGGCCTCCAGCTACTGCAAATGAACTCCAGACGGGTGTGCCACCTTGGGCATCTGGCTAACGTGGGTCCTGGGGAATCCAGCCTTGAACTGGGGTCCTTGGGCTTCACAGGCAAATGCTTAACCGCTAAGCCATCTCTCCAGCCCAGGTTCTGTTAAAAAGTTAGTTTTTATTATTTTTTTGTAGGCATACAAAAATGTTTCTTTCATACCTCTACATCACACTTGGCTCCTGTTTACCCCAGTGACCACCCTTCTTTGTTTCTTCACGTTTAGCTCCTCTCAAATAGCCCCTGTCTACTTTCAGAATATAGAGTCTGTATATGAGAGAGAACGAGGACTATTTTTTTTAATTCTTTCTCTCACACTGTCCTCTCTTCTTTCCCCTTCCATTACACCTTCCCTCCACATAGTCTTCTTTCTACTGTCATATTCAGAAATCTGAATTAAATTTAGATTCCTCACATGAGGAAAGCATGATATTTACCCTTGTGAGTCGGATTTAATTTGTTCAAGCCACGGACAGCCCCTGCCTTCTCCTCCTTTCAGAGCTCACGGAAGACCACAACGACAAGCAGGTGGCTGCAGAGATCATGGCGAGACGCTTCATTCCAGCTGGAATAACAGCCGTTCCCTGGGAAGGCTTTAATTTTGTTGGTCGTGAGATTCGGATTACTGAGGCCACCGATAGTTACGGTGCTGTGGTCTGGTCATCGGTATGATTTCTTACAAAATTTTCTGTCCTCAATTATTTTCCAGTTTTGTTTATTGTTACATTGTACTTGGAAAAAGAAAACTCGTTGTAATGTTCTGTTTTCTAAAATCAGACAACAACTAAAATTTAGAAATGGTTATCCTTAGTAATTCTAAGTATCAAGATTTGAAAGGTGAAAAAATTAAAAGGTAAATAAAATGTTTTCTCCTTAAATTATAGCAAGGGATTAGAAGCACAATCATTTTCTTTATTTTACTTTCTTTTTTGCATTAAAGTTTGTGATCTCATGCATGTGGATGCCAGAGATAGACCTTGAGTGTCTTTTTAAAATATATTTTTACTTATTTATTTGCAAACACAGAAAGATAGAGAGAAGAGAGAAAGAGGGAGGGAGGGAGAGAGAGAGAGAGAGACAGGGGGAGAAAGAGAGAGAGAAAGGGCAGGCCGGTTCCTCCAGCTGCTGCAAACGAACTCTGATGCATGCACCACTTTGTACACCTGGCTCTTCATAGGTACTGGGGCATCCGGCTCTAGTCATTAGGCTTTCCAGGCAAGTACCTCAACTGCTGAGCCATTTCTCCGGCTCCCTTGGGTGTCTTTTCATTCATGCTTCACTTTTATTCTTTGGAACAGGGTCTCTTGCTGAACTCAGAGCTCATCCATTCATTTAGATTCTCCAGCCAGGGAGCCTTAGCAATTGCGTCTCTGCCTCCCCAGCACTAGGGTTACAGGTGTGCCAAGGTGCTTGCCATTTTATGCGGGTTCTGGGGGTATGAACTCAAGTACTTTTGCTTGCATCTTACTTACTGAACTCTCTCCACAGCCTAAGCAAGCATTTTTGTTTCTCATTTTACTGGCTCCATTTGAGTTTCATGTAAATACGACATCTGTATGAGACTTGCAGGCAGAATATTCTCAAAGACCCCCACTGCTTTACCAGCCATCTGTGGGGGTTAGCAGACCTGCGCCACTTCCTGTCCCAGCCTCTCACACTACTTGGAAATGGCTAGTATTGTTAGAGTTTTAACGATGGCCAAACTTGGTTCACGATATTCTGTGTTTTTATTTCTTTTCTTTTCTTTTCTTTTCTTTTCTTTTCTTTTCTTTTCTTTTCTTTTCTTTTCTTTTCTTTTCTTTTCTTTTCTTTTCAATAATCCTCCAGGACTCTTTCTACCTGACAAAAATGTTGAACCTGGGCTGGAGTGATGGCTTAGCGGTTAAGGTGTTTGCCTGCGCAGCCAAAGGGTTTAAGTTTGATTCTCCAGGACCCACAATAGTCAGATGCAAAAGGGGGCGCACATGTCTGGCGTTTGTTTGTAGTGGCTAGAGGCCCTGGAGCGCCCATTCCCACTCACTCACTCTCTCTGTCTCTAATAAGAACAAATAAATAAAAATAAATCTGAAAAAAATGTTGGACCTATCAAAATATGTACTTTTGGTGACAGTGGTTTTCTGGAACAATGTATATGCACACTTACAGGTACACACACATGTGCACGCATGCACGTCATAATGCTTGCAGCTTATTTATCTGACAGGGTCCAATTTTGCTGTTGTTAATTCCAAACACTTTTCTCCCAATATTTATAGGCCCTTGTTCTATGCTATTTCTTGGAGACAAATGCAAAGCAATACAATATGGTTGACAAAAATGTGATTGAAATTGGAGCTGGAACAGGACTGGTTTCCATTGTCGCAAGTTTGCTAGGTAAGTAGATATTTCTTTTATTTAACTTTTTTTATTAACAACTTTCATGATAATAAAATATGCCCCATGGTAATACCCTCCCTCCCCCACTTTTCCCTTTGAAACTCCATTCTCTTCATCTCAACCAGTCTCTCTTTTATTTTGTCATGATCTTTTCCTCCTCTTATGATGGTCTTCTGTAGGTGGTGTCAGGCACTGCGAGGTCGTGGATATCCAGGCCATTTTGTATCTGGGGGGAGCACATTGTAAGGCATCCTACCCATCCTTTGGCTCTTACATTCTTTCTTCCACCCCTTCTGCAATAGACCCTGAGCCTTGGAAGGTGTGATAGAGATATTGCAGTACTGAGCACTCCAGTCACTTCTTTCCAGGATATTTTTATTTATGTATTTTTTTTTATTTTAAAAATATTTTATTTATTTAAGAGAGAGAGAATGAGAGAATGAGCACACCAGGGCCTCCAGCCACAGTCACCTTGTGCATCTGGCTTATGTGAGTTAGGGGAATCAAACCTGGGTTCTTTGGCTTTGCAGGCAAGCGCCATAACTGCTAAGACATCTCTCCAGCCCTAATTTTTTCTTTTTTTAAAAAAGAGAGAGAGGGAGAAAGAGAGAGACAGAGAATTGGTGTGCCAGGGCCTCAGCCACTGCAAATGAACTCCAGATGTGTAGGCCACATGGTGCACATGAACCACCTGTGTGCATGCCTCATCTTGTGCATCTGGCTTATGTGTGTTCTGGGGAGTCAAGCTTGGGTCCTTAGGCTTTGCAGTCAAGCACCAGCCCATGAGATTTTTTTTTTACTGACTAGGTAATGGTCAGAGAGTTTAAGGATCGAATATCATTAATTCTTTTCCCAGTGTAGTATGAACTGGATCTTAATTGTTTAAAATGGACTTCATCAAGGGACCCCACCCATGTTAAGGTCTCTTTGTTTTTTTCTTTCTAGCACTTTTCTGTATAAATTAATTTCCCCATGGAATATACAGTCACAAACCTTAGCTGAAATATACTGGGCGGCGGAAGGGAGGCTGCTGGAGGGGATGTGCGATGCTGGGCTTGGTCTACTTTGCTGCCTCTGATGTCCTTTAGAGTTTAGCACCATTTCGACGGTCCTGGGTAGCTGTAGATGCCTTCTGGATTTTGAAGTCCTAGATTTTTATGAGCAGGCACCTGTTAGAATAGGAAAGGATTAGAGATCACATTAAAAAAAAATCACACATGGCTTCTATTTTTAGGGGTTTGTCCTTGGTCTTCTTTTCTCATTTCCTTTCTTCTTTTATGGCCCCCTTGTTCTCTCGCCACCAGCATCCTTTCTAACTAAGCGTGTGATGCACCCTCTGCGCCTGGGCCGGCTTCCGCCCAGGCTGTGCTTCTGTTATCTAGCTCATTGCCTTCATTTGGCTGCCTCCTCTGGTGAGCGCTGCCCAGCTCCGTCTTGATTTCCTTGATCTTCAGAAGCACACACCTGCCACTCTAAAGTCTCGAGAGGAACTCAGGATTTAGTAATTTACAACTTTTTAAATGCTGGAGAGACATGGACCCTTGAAGTGGTCCCAGACGTTGAGAAATAAATTGCTCTGTCTGATGCCACTTTCCAAAGTCGCTGCTCCATTCGCTGAGGACAAAGCCAGAGATACTGTTCGATTCACAGGCCTCCCGCTCCAAGAGCTGAGTGTACATGTCAGGAAGTCACTTGTTTTATTACGAGGAATTGATCCCATCGGGATGTTTGTCCAACTTGAAACAAACATCAAAAGGCAAACTTTGTTTTTAGTCAATATTTCTGAAAGTAGAAGTGTTTATCTTTCTAGATCCAAAAATCTTAAATATAATAGTTCGGTAGCTTCCGTTTATTACAGGCAGAGATATTCTTTAACTTGGGATTTTAAAACTATTTATTGAAAATGATAGAAATGATTAGAATGTAAGATTTCACATATCTCAGATCCTACCAATTATATTTATATTTCCCTCCATTTTAACATTTTCACAAGAATGTTCCTGCAACGGATATTAAGACACACTTACAATATGACTGAGAAGTGGGTTACAATTTGTTCTGAGCCAAATGAGACTTTTCTCCCAGGTCTGGTTTCCCATTCTTTATCTTCTCTGAGCTTGTCGGATGCTGTGGAATTGGCCAGTTCCAGGTTTAAAGATTCTGTATGCTCCACTACTGGCCAAAGTTCACTTCAAGGACAAAATTTCTAGAAACGTGCTCATGCCAAATTTCTGCCTGAAAATAACCACTGCTATTCATGTATAACACATAAATTGTTTATCTCTTCTTCACATAAACATTCTGTCCTTCGTCTATGGTCTTTGACCTTAAAACCACTGTATACATGAGTGGCTAGGTTATAAATATCTTCTCATGAGAAGATTTACACTCAGGATGACATCAAGTTGAAACTCTGGGCATAAACATGGGTGTCATGATGCATTCCATAAAATGCACTGAAATTATTCATTTCTCTTCCTCTACGTCTCATGTGAGCGCTTCCTGTTCAACCGCAGGATGGCCAAATTTACTTACATTCATTTGGTCCCACATGACAGGCTCTCCCCCCACACCCCACCCACCCCCAGTTAGGCTCTTGCTGTAGCCCAGGCTGACCTGGAATTCACTATGTAGTCTCCTCAAGGATCCACCTACTTCTGCCTCCCCAGTGCTGGGATCAAAGGTGTGTGCCACCCCACCCGGCTCCAGGATTATTTTGTTTCCCCTCTTAGTGATTATGTTTACTAAAGAGCTGGAGAAAAATCAAAATGCCATTTACCTTAAGAAGCTGTTAGTTACCTGCAAATCAACTCATTTCAGAATGGGAAGAACCAGGTCATTTCTCAATAGCAAAACGCACGCAGGCTTCTGTCTTCGAATGCCTTGTACAATTGAAGAGGCGTTGTACAAAGTCTCCCATTTCTACACAGGTTAAGTCTTTGTTTCAGCCAGTTCTCAGTTGAAGGGCAACTAGTACAGACAGCGCCACCCCTCCGACAAGGACCACTGGAGTATTACCCTTTGTCGATTTATTTATCTTAATTTATCCTCATCCCATTCACGTTGTGCTCACAGCTACTGACACATCACATAGTATCGTATTCAGATGTCTTTGTGTGTGTGTGTGTGTGTGTGTGTGTGTGTGTGTGTGTGTGTGTGTGTGTGTTTTGAAGTAGGGTCTCATTGTAGCTCAGGCTGACCTGGAATTCACTCTGTAGTCTCAGGGTGGCCTCAAACTCACGGCGATCCTCCTACCTGTGCCTCCTGAGGGCTGGGATTAAAGGCGTGGGCCATCACGCCCGCCTCAGATGGACGTTTTAATGGGCCTGGAAGCTCTTGTTCACTTCTCTTCTTCACAGGGATTTCCTCACCCAGGTTGGACCTGATGAGTCCCAGGGGATCTGTAGCTGCTCTGTGTCACCTGCCATGCTTCAGAATTGTCGAGGCTCAGAGTTCTTCTGGACAAGGACCTCTTTAGCTTTCACCAGTGACTGTGGAGTGTTCTAAAGAGGGCACCAAAGATTTCTCTTCCTCTTTTACTTGGTTGTTTTCTACTTTCTTAGATAGAGAGAAAATGACAACCACGGATATGTTAAAGAGGCAGGGGAACAGAACGATACAGGGGCCAGTGGTGTGAAGACGTGCTGTGGGGTTCTGTTTCTTCCTTTCTCTTGGCGTGCAGGAGGTGGTGTGTGCGTGCTATGTGCGTGCCCTTGCTCACACGCGAGGAGGCTAGAGGACACCACATTTCTCCTCTACCGCCTTTCTGCCTCACTTTCTTTTTTTTTTTTTCTTTTAAATTTTTATTAACATTTTCCATGATTATAAAATATATCCCATGGTAATTCCCTCCCTCCCCACCCCCACACTTTCCCGTTTGAAATTCCATTCTCAATCATATTACCTCCCCATTACAATCATTGTAATTACATATATACAATATCAACCTATTAAGTATCCTCCTCCCTTCCTTTCTCCACCCTTTATGTCTCCTTTTCAACTTACTCTGCCTCACTTTCTTGAGACAGAGTCTCTCATTGAATTTAGAAATTGCTTTTTTTTTGAGGTAGAGTCTCACTCTAGCCCAGGCTGACCTGGAATTCACTAAGGAGTCTCAGGGTGGCCTCGAACTCATGGCGATCCTCCTACCTCTGCCTCCCAAATGCTGGGATTAGAGGTGTGTGCTACCACGCCTGGCTGAGATTGCTATTTTTTTTTTTTTTTGTTGTTGTTTTTGATCAGACTGGCCGACTAGCAAGCCCCAGCAGCTCTGTCTCAACTCTGTTCAGCACCTGGGCACATGACCAGGCCTGGCTTTTTTTCGTTTTTTACATGGCTGCTGGGGATTGAGCTCAGGTCCTTGTGATTATGCAGACAGAACTGTTTTTACCCCACTGAGCCAATTAACCAGCCCCTTTTTCTTTCTTTCTTTTCTTCCTTCCTTCTTTCTTTCTGTCTCTCTCTTTCTTTTCTCTTTCTTAAGAAAAGACAGCTATTTTAGAATCTGTTCTGAATAGAACTGTATTCTGTGTTTTATTTTTTGGGGGGGGGTTGGGTGGCATCATAGCCATTGTATAGAATCTGAGAGGATGTGTTGGCTTGTAATCTGCTGATTTGTTCATATTCCAAGGGGCTTCTTTCTTTCTTTTTTTTTTTAAACCAACCTTTGTTCACAGGTGCTCGTGTAACTGCCACAGATTTACCCGAGTTACTTGGAAACCTGCAATATAATCTTTCCAGAAACACCAAAATGAAATGCAAGCATTTGCCTCAGGTTAAAGAACTCTCCTGGGGAGTAGCTCTTGATGAAAACTTCCCCAGGTCTTCTAATAACTTTGACTATCTTCTGGCAGCAGACGTTGTCTACGCTCATCCTTTCCTGGAGGAACTCCTCATTACCTTTGACCATCTTTGCAAAGAAACTACCATCATCCTCTGGGCCATGAAATTCAGGTTGGAGAAAGAAAATAAATTTGTAGATAGATTTAAGGAGCTGTTTGATCTGGAAGAAATTTCCAATTTCCCTAGTCTGAGTATTAAACTGTACAAGGCTATGAAGAAAAATCGGAGGAGCGCATAATATTCCCAAATGAGGACATCAAAGTGCAATTTCTAGTAGATTATTATTTAAAGAAAACCTGGAATAATCTGATGTACCAAGAACTTTTCCAAGAGAAAATACATGCTTTCCTCCTCCCTTCCTCCCTTCTTCCCTCCCTCCCTCCCACCTCCTTCCTTCCCTCCTTCTTTCCTTCCCTTACTTTCCCCCTCCCTCATTCTCACCCTCTTTTTCCCTTTCTCTCCTATGAGAATAAAAGACAGCTTTCTTAATTTGTCTTGTCATAGATAAGGATTTTTTTTTTCACACACAAGTGCATCTGAAGGATTGGGGTGACTAGTTCTAAGTTCCTCCATCAGCATTGATAATCACCCTCCAAATGGGTGGTACCAGGAACTGTCAACCCACTGGGCCCTCACTGAATGCTGTATGCTGTCTTCTAGCACACTGCCGTTATTTCATTGAATGGTACTATTATTATTTTAATGTGTCATGGAAAAATAATAATTTAAATAATGGCATCTCTGAGATGAATGTTGTTGCTAATTTTTTAAAAAATTTATTTGTTTTTAAGGCAGGGTAACACTCTAGTCCAGGCCAACCTGGAACTCTATAACCCAGGCTGGCCTTGGAACTCTCATAGAAATCATCCGATCTCAGCCTCCTGAGTTCTGGGATTATAGGACTGAACTACTATGTCTGACTCTCTTTTCTCCTGTGTTCTTTTCCCCTTCCCTCCCTCTCCTCCCCCTCCCCTCCTCTTCTCTTCTTCTCTCTCTCTCTTATTTATTTATTTATTGAGAAAGAACCAGGGAGAAAGAGAGAATGAGCACTCCAGGCCTTCCAGCCACACTGCAAATGAATTCCAGATGTATGTGGCCCCATGTGCATCTGGCTAACATGGGTCCTAGAGAATTGAACTGGGATCCTTTAGCTTTGCAGGCAAATGTCCTAACCTCTAAGCCATCTTTCCAGTTCCCCGCTCTCTCTTTCTCTCCCTCTCTCTCTCTTTTAGCACTCTATATCCCAGAATGGCCTGGAATTGAAACTTAAAATCTTCATCTCAGCCTCTGGAGTGTTGGCATTACCGGCATGCACCACCACACTCAGTTATACTGTTAATTCTTTTAAACTCAGACTTAAATGACTCTCCCTAAAGATAATGACATTGACCATAGGGGATCTGTAAATAAATCTGAAAAGGCAGATCCATGATGTAATGGTGGATGTCAGACATATGTGGTTTCCATCAGTGCCAGCATATAGGTGGGCTGTCATCTCTGCCTGGTGGTTTGGGCCTCCCGGGTAACGGCTGACTCAGACAAACATTTGGATCTGTCCTTGTGGGCAAGGGCATTTCACTCTACTTAATAAAAAAATGAATGACTAGAAACAACATGAGAATAGTTGAGGTTCTGGAGGAGCTATTGTTTTATTTTTAAGCCAAGTAAAATGCATTTGTTTTACAGAGACATAAATAAATATAAAAACTTTGGGTTTGAAAATACATGAAAAGACTTGGGTTTCTAATCTCAAATAAGCAGACATATGGCTGGTTTTAAAGTTTAAAGCTCTTCTGATGAACATAGATAGACCTAGATATTTGAAACCCTCTGTGATTTTTTTTTTCCCCCAACGTGGGCCTTAGAGATTAGAATAAAGTCTGAAGTAATTAAAGTTACTGCAAAAAGAGTCAAGAGTTAGGATTCTGTGATGGCCGTGGCTTTGTTTGTTGGCAGCCACTGTTCAGTGTCCTCAGCTGGCTGTCTCTGTACCCTTCGATGACCTCCTCTTCTCCAGTGTGGAACCCTGAGAGTTGTGTGTCTGCTCGGGGTGAGCACAGCTGGGAAGGGTCCTTGGACTTCTGACCTGCAAGGCAGGTTCCGAATCACCCAGTGGGAGTTGTGGTGCGCGGCATTCTTAGGAGCATCTCCCAGCGCTCCCCTGTGTCTCATCCTGCTTCCTCCCCATTGTCATTCCGTGCCCCCAGTCACAGCAGGAGGACAGCAGTGTCATCCCTCCTCTTCTCTGAAAAAGAACCAAGCATGAGAGGCCCGGACTATACATCTGTAGAGTCCAGTATGGGAACAATCATCCCCAGGTCTTTTTCGTGAGTGAGTGTGTGTGTGTGTGTGTGTGTGTGTGTGTGTTGGTTCTGGGGATCCACACTCAGGTATTCATGCTTGTGTGATAAGCAAGCCATCGCCCCATCCTACCCAGGTTTGTTTGATCCTAGAGCACCCCGAAGCCTAGCAATTTCTTTATGCATTGAAAAGAGTAAATTTAAAACACTCAAATGAAGCTATTTCTTCAAAAGAAAAAAAAAAACACATTTAGAATGACATACAAATATATTATGAAAGTGAGACCTGTCCCTCCTTACCTGCCCTACTTGAGGGAAGACAGGTAGGACAAGCTTGGGTGAAAGATGACAAATGAGCTTTTGGAAGGGTGAGGGCCATTATTCTGGGCAGAAGGAACGAGGGCTTGGAGGCAGAGGCATGCTGATGTGCTTAAACACACTCAAGGGCATTGTGCCTGGCGGGCAGCAGGGAGGCAGAAGTCGGATGGAAGTAAGGGAGGTGCCCAGAACAGCTCATGGGGGACTGTGCCCTCGCCGGGATCCCCAGATGCAGACCCTGGGCTGGAAGGTGCTGAGTAGACAGGTGTGAGGCTTTGCTGTCGGGATGGAGATGGAGGAAAGGCTTGGATGACCACAAGCTGAGGTGGTGCTACAGTGCTGGTCCAGCCTTAGCCTTGGCTAACCCATCCAGTGCCACACCTTGAGTGGCCTTTGAGGATGGTCCTTCTGGGATGCAGTATCTGGGTCTTGATTCCCTCCCGTGGTGCTGCCCTGGGATAAGGCTGTCCTCAGAAGACCCGTGGCTTCAGATGAGGTGACTTTAGCTGAGGACAGTCTTGCAGAGGGCGACAGCTGTGAGCTGTCTGCCGGCGGCCCTCCCAGCAGGCTGCTGAAGGGTATCTGTGCAGCAAGCACGTGACCTTTTAGGTCACTGAAGAGCACTGGCTTTTCCTCTGGACAAATGAAGCGTCACTGGAGGGTTCTGGTAGCGTGAACTGTCACTGCCTGTGAGGACCAGTAGGGCTGGTGGTGAGAGAGAGACACGTCAAGACGTCGGCTCCAAGCTGTGGCAGCCATCCAAGCAGAGGACAGAGACATCTGCTCAGGGATGGGGACGGGAGAAAGGTGATACTGGCCAGCTCTTGATATACTCTAAGACCACACCCAGCAGGAATTCCAACCACACCAAGTGTGGAATGCCAGGGAGAAAGTCTAGTTTGATTCCGGTGTTCCTGTGAGTTGCTGAGCATAAGCTCAGCAATAGCTTGTGAGGCTCTTTCGTGGATCCAGAGGCAGTGCAGTGAACACGGCCCTGCTGCTGCCTGGATCACGGACACGGGGCGCACATACACAGCGGAGTTTTACTCAACTGTAAAGAAAAGTGAAGTTATGAAATTTGCAGAACACTGAGGAACCCAGGCCAAGAAAGACAATGTTCTCTGCCATACGTGGATCCCAACTTTAATGTTTATAAGTATGTTGATAAGGAGATATGAGTGAGCTATGGCTCAAGACAGGAGAGCAGGAAAGGGACACAGGATGAGAAAATGAGTGAGGAGAGGTTCAAAGGAAACTTGTAGGAAAGAGGGAAGGAGGCTGTTGGGAGGAAGGGCAAGAGGAAGGAAAGGTGTAGTAAAGAGGGGTTACGGTAAGTCATCCCACAAATTTGAGCCCTATTGCTATGTATGTAAGAAAGGAAGAAAATAAATCAGACATAGGTTCATTTTAAGGTTTTTTTTTTTTTTCTGATGTTCTTCCTTCTCCAGCTGTAGGATTACCTGTGATTTCTGAGAAACAAAAATATGAACTTAATGTCACAGTGGTTTTCGAACTGGTCATTAGAGTTGTAAGTTCTTAAAAGTTGCCTCAGGTGAGTCTAGAGGCCTGAATATCGTGAGTCCAGAATGAAGGATTTGGATAAATGTGGAAAAAAATAACCCTGGTTCTTCTTCTTCTTCTTCTTTTTTTTTTTTTAAAAGTGTTTGAATATCACTGTGAAGTTATTTTTAAGGAGACTAGAGAAAATGTCCTTTCAAAGACTGTTGGGACCAAACCAACCATATGGTTCTTTAAAGTTCTTTTTCTCGTGTCACCCTGTCAAACACAACTGTTCTGTATCCATTGTTTCATTCTGTTTATAGCCTTCACCAGAGAATTTTAACACCCGCCTCTGCACACCACACCTCCCACCTCTTACTTCACTGTGTGCTGTCTCTCCTTTCTTCCTTCCTTCCTTCCTTTCTTTCCTTCTTTCTTTCTTTTTCTTTCTTTCTTTCCTTCCTTCCTTCCCTCCCTCCCTCCCTCCCTCTTTCTTTCTTTCTTTCTTTCTTTCTTTCTTTCTTTCTTTCTTTCTTTCTCTCTCTCTCTCTCTCTCTCTCTCTCTCTCTCTCTCTCTCTCTCTCTCCCTTCTTTCCTTCCTTCCTTCTTCCTTGCCCCTCTCTCTCCTTTGTTGCAGCTTCTTCTTACTTTTCTAGGTTTAGTGTGATAGTAATTCAATTTCAAAAGATGTAATTTGAGTAGGCTTTTTTATTTCTTACAATTTCTTTTTTTTAATGGATAGGAATTGATTTGTTAACTTCAGTTCAAAGGGTTTATAATGTGAACTTTTGCTCCTCTATGTTTGGCTCTTGGACAAGTTAGGTTAGATTATGAAAAAGCTTTAGGAATGGGGAGATGGCTCAGTAGTTGAAGGCACTTGCTTGCTTGCAAAGCTTGATGACCTGGGTTAGATTCCTAAAGCCAGATCCAGTGGAGGGAGGTCTGGCATGCCCATAGTCATATTCTCTCTCTATCTTTCCTTGTTCCTCTCGCTTGTTGTGGTAACTTTCTGGGTTTGCAGTGGAGTAGAGTACTGACTGTCAAGGTTTTAATAGAGGTCACCACAAAATAATAACACTTCAGAGAACACAAACAGACCTGTAGGTGACGGTCCATAGCTTAAAGTGACACACAGGCAATTGTAAAAGTCAGAGGTTCCCAGATTGAACCAACTGACCTTAAGGAAATTAAACACTATGAAAAAATTCCCTCTGTCCTATAGTTTAATGGTACATTTTTGTGGCAGTTTTTGTCTGTTGGAACTTTAAAGACACCTTTCCACTTAATATTTATATTCTGTTCTCTCTCCCCTTCTCTGCCGCTCTGTTAAAGAATGAGTGGTATTGAGTATCTCCTAACAGATTTGTAGCAATAGTATAAACTCATTATTATTTTTAAGCCATATTTTATTTATTTATTTGAGAGAGAGAGAGAGAGAGAGAGAGAGAGAGAGAGAGAGAGAGAGAGAGAGAGGCAGAGGCACTAAAGCCTTTAGTTATTGCAAGTGAACTCCAGAGGCATGTACCACCTTGTGTCTGGCTTTACATGGGTACTGGGGAATTGAACCTGGGTTCTTAGGCTTTGCAGGCAAGCATCTTAACCACTGAGCCATCTCTTCAGCCCAGCATAAACTCATTATTATGGGAGAAAAATGATTAGGAAAGATCAGAATGGAGCACTCCATTTTTCTTTAAGGCCTCCAGTTCCAGGAAGGTGGCGTACTGTGACTATATCTGAGTTCAAGCAATGCCACTTGCACACAAGCAGGTAATTTCTAAGCCTTCTTTAGAAACAGGACATGCTCACTGGGTGGTATTTTGATACAAGAAAAGATTTGGAAATAAGCCAAGGAGCTTGGGTTCTGGATAGAAAAGAGTCACTTTACCTTAAATAAATCAGACAAGCAGGCTTATCGTTAAGACCAAGAGAAAATTACTGCATGGCGCTTCTTCACTTTAATTTGGTTTTCTTGTAAAACTTTATGTGGAGGAGTTAAAAATTGCTAAACATGGACATTTTCCACCAAATTATAAGGCAATAACAGTAAATAAAATTGCTGTGGGAGCAGGAAAATATTTTTGTGAGACTGTGGGTAGAGACATAGGCGAAGCAAATTTTGACTATAGGGCACTTTTGTGAGTGTGGATGTGTGTGGCCTTAGTTCCTTACATCTTTGTGAAGCTTGGGATTGACTCCCAAAGGCACTTCACACCTGGGCTTTGTCCTCTGAGTTTGTCCTGCGAAATTAAGTCTAGGGAATTACCGGCAAGCCAGTGTCAATATTTGCACTGTTTCTAAGTTCCTCACGACATCAAAGGCATGTTCTGTATAATTATATATAGTATCAGTGGGACAGGGTGGCTTAGGTGGCCTTAGCATCGATCAGTTCTGAGGTCACATTGACTGCATTATTAAGGGTTCCTGAGCTGGACACAAGTATTGCCTGGCTGTTGCCTAGCTGTGTAGCAATCAGAGAGTTGAATATACACGATCGACTGCTTATTCTAGCGAATGAACCCTTAGCCTCTATCATGAGCGCTGTTTTCAATGGGCAAGCTCAAAGGCATCCTCGATTTTTTCAGTTTCTTTGTTACTGAGGCAATTGACTTCATATGAAATCCAATCAAGCTTTGGAATTGTCACTTACCATCAAGGATTCTTAAGAGTTCTCTAAAAATGGAAACGGGTGTTCAGGTCAAGTTTGAGATCAGCGACATCAATAGAAAATAAAACAAAACAAAACAAAACCTAGATAACCTCTTGCCAACCAATAATACTCTATCATACTGAAAGTATCACTTGGTTTTTCTAACATATGTACAAGCAAAATAAGATTAAAGCACACCATTAAAATATCTTAATAGTAAGGGGTTATTTCACGATGTAACAAATGCAAGATGGTGGTTTTGGAAATCAGATACGTGGCAGCTGTGTGATTTGTAGTTTAGGCCTTGAGGTTTTCTTTGTCTACATCCTATGCTGTCCTTAGATTTTATTTAAATTGTGAGTCAGCCTATTCCCTGGTTTTCTTTCTTTCTTTCTTTCTTTCTTTCTTTCTTTCTTTCTTTCTTTCTTTCTTTCTTTCTTTCTTTCTTTCTTTTTGTTTTTAGTGTCATGATTTAATTTGGGCTTTCTTATCTGGTGCTATGATTTAATTTGGGGTTCTTATCTCTTTCTATGTTTCCTTTGTTGGTAGAGTATAAATTGTAATGACAAAGGTTGTCTCTTTGTTACATCATAAATAAGCCCAAAGGACAGGCCATAAAAATGTAAGAAATTTTTAGATTAAAAATATGAGTAATGTTTTTACCCACCTGGTATTCAGGGTAAAAGTACAGTTTGAAATGGATAAATTATTAACATCTTTCTCCTAAAGATTCCCTTCATATCTCTGTGACTAATAGGAGGTTGATTTGCGAAATAGAAGGATGTCAAACGTAATGAATACATATTATATCTGTGTGTCGGAACGAGGAATTGAGGAGTATGTGCAGCATTTTAAGAATGAGAGAACAAAGGGTGGGAGTGATGGAAATAGACTTTTTAAAAAAAAAATAATTGGGGCTAGAGAGATGCCTTAGTCAGCAAGACACTTGCCTGCAAAGCCAAAGGACTCAGGTTCGATTCCTTAGGACCCATGTAAGCCAGATACATAAGGTGATGTGTGGATCTGGAGTTCATTAGCAGCAGCTAGAGGCCCTGGTGCACCCATTCTTTCTCTCTCTATCTGTTTCTTTCTCTCTTTCAAATAAATAAATAAATAAACTTAATTAAAAATAAATAAATAATTGAAGGAAACAAAGATAAGAATGCCAAATAATCTATGAAACTTCCTCTCAGTTTCCTTAGATTTTGTCTTCTTGTGTTTGGGAATGTTTCTCATGGTTGTTATACATCCATCCACTCATCCATTCACTCACTCATCCATCCATCCACTCATCCATTCAGCCACTCATCCATCCACTCATTACTTATTGAAAACCTACAATATCCCAACGTGGCAGGGGGCAAGGTGGACACGGTGGTCCCTGACCATTCTCAGTTTAGTGCAAATGGCTGTAGGCAGAGTCGCCAGTGGTAGGTAGGGGAAAATGTGCAAGCAAGGCAGTGGGCCATGTTCTGACAGAATCCACAGGCAGGGAAGAGCGAGGGTCGCTGAGAAGCAATCTGCAGCTGGCTGAAGGCGGTGGAGGATGAGGGCAGAGAGGAGAAGAAGGGACAGATTCTGGCTGCAGCGAGACAGCATGTGTGATGCTTTGGAGGCAGAAGAGGAGAGAGACCTGTTTGAACCACTTGCTGGGAAAATTGTTGTTTCTGCTAACCCTTGCAGACTAATAACTGGCATAAATGGAATGTTCCCTGTTGTAGGTCTGTGTTAAAGATCTCTTACACATCTTCATGCTGTCTCCTCCCAGCAGCTCTGAAGACACTGGCCCAATTTACATGTGGAGATACTGAGGTCTCATGGGGAGCAGGGTGTGAGCATCTTCTTCGAGGCGTGATCTTTGGGATGGGAGCTTTGACTGACCTCTATAGTCCCGAAGTCTGTCTGTGCTCTTTTCAGTGTGTTAAGAAAACCCTCAGATGGAATTGTATTCCAGTTCGATGGGAGGGAATACTGCCTTGGCATGTATCTGAGCACACATCAGCTTATGTGAGGGTCTCTTGAGGCTGACCTGGTAGGAGGATCCCCTCTCATGTAGCTCATCTCTAAGAGCATGACTTCACAAGGGCACATATAGACCCATTGAAAGCTGAAATACACTCTTCTTTGCAAGACGTTGGGCCCATATTAGACTAATTAAAGACACACGGCGATCTTGAAGCAGCCAGAGAAGGAGACATGGAAGGCCTTTTTGTATCAAGGAGACACTGAGTGGAAGCCTGAGCTGTTTTCACTGTACGATGGCTCTGAGGAGGGAAGTGAGGGAAGGGAGCAGTGACCTGAGGTGACTTTTCAGCAGAGAAGGCCAGCAGTGTGGGGCTGCTGAACGTCCACACACCATCTGATCTGTTTGTGACGGGGCTCTGTGACTGATGCTGGTGTTTTGGGGCCGCAGAGGCTCAGTGCCTCGGCACACTCAAGCCCGGGGGTGAGGTGGGGACAGCAGCTCTTGGAAACCATCTTCCTGGAAGCAAGCTTTTCCCCGAGACCCAGGCAGCTGAGGACACGCACGGACGTGTAACAGACTGGAACCCGTGGCATTGAAGAGCTTTAAGTGGAAATGACCCTGGGTGTCTCTTAGCCTGAGGTGGATCTGATGACAGGCATCTTGCTTCTGGAAGGCAAATATTGCTCAGTCAGTCTCACTCTCTGGCTGAAGGCTTCTGACAGGTGACAGCCACCAGCTGACGCAGCAGTGGGAGGCTCAGAGTGCTTCCATGATGTCAGAGGAGGCCGCCTTGTGAGGTGCTTGGCCAGGGGACAGCGATAATACCTCTGGAGAACAGTGGCCAGGCCAACTAGTCATAGAATGTTCCAGAGTTGAGAGGAGAAGAGATGATGTTTTAAAACTCCTGATGGGAAATGGCTGCCCTGGGCAGTCAGCGATTGCAGGACGGGACCGTAGGAGTGGAAACCCGAGCTCACGGACCGTCTGCACACGGTTCGCATTCCTGGTCAGTTTTCAGCTTGATCAGGAGAAACTGAAGCCTGTGAAAAGTGGTCTTTGCCCGGCAAGAACGGCATATGAAGTTTGGTAAATGCAAGAGGCGGAGCCAGCATCTGGGGAGACGTCAGCTCAGATGTAGATGTACTATATCCTCAGAACATCCTTGTTTTTTTTTTTAATTTTAATTTTTTTGACTCTATCAACTAGGTGAAAATCTAAGGATTTGGATACTATTCTCCCAAAGGTAGACTGGAAGATCAGCTGAACTGGAAACTATGGACCATGGCCCCTGGGAGGCCCCAGTGGCCTATAAAAAGAGTGTTCCCTTCTGAACAGATGAAAACAGTAGAAATGACTTAAGCAAGTGAAGTGAATGACCACAGATTTCATGCAAATGCACCATAGTCAACCAGGAGTAAACAGACAACAGTATTCTGTACAACGCCACCTTCTTTATTTAATCAGGCGTCACTTAAATCCCACTCCTTCCCTCAGCTCTCTGCACATTATGAAAAAAAAAATACTCCAAGAAAAGAAAGAAAGGAAAAAAAAAGGTAGACTGGTTTCCAGTTCCTTGAACTTTTCAGGTATTTGGCTACATGTGAGTGGCTGAGTGAGTATTTGTGTGAGAGAGACAGTAAGCGTGTGACAAAAGAACGGCGTGTTGGGCTGGAGAGATGGCTTAGCGGTTAAGCGCTTGCCTGTGAAGCCTAAGGACCCCGGTTCAAAGCTCGGTTCCCCAGGTCCCACGTTAGCCAGATGCACAAGGGGGCGCACGCGTCTGGAGTTCGTTTGCAGAGGCTGGAAGCCCTGGCGCGCCCATTCTCTCTCTCTCCCTCTATCTGTCTTTCTCTCTGTGTCTGTCGCTCTCAAATCAATAAATAAAAAATTAAAAAAAAAAAAAAGAACGGCGTGTGTGGCAGGATGGACTGAAGTGACGAGTGGAGACTGAAGGTGGTGGTGTCTGAATTTCACCGCTGAGAGGAAATGCCAGGTCAGATGTGCCTTTGTAAAGCTCTAGTAACTCTCAACATGCATCAGAGCTGCCCAGAAGTTTGGCTCAACTGGTCTTGCTCATCCCCGATTTCAGGGGTTTTGAGTCGTTGGATCTGGATCTGGCATGGCTCTGAGGCTACCAGGTTTCCATGAGCTGCCGATGCTGTTCTCCCCAAAGCTCACGCTGAGACTTACTGTTCTCAAGAATCTCACGGCAACCCTCGGCTAGACCCCCGAGAGCGGGGCATTTTGGCGCACGCAGAGGTAGCGTCCGAGGAGCCCCTGCATGCACCCCTTTCTACGTTCGCTGTGCTGTCTCGGACGAGCCACGGCTTCACAACACGACCTTCTTCCTGCAACCAAAGCTTCCCCAGAAGGCCCTCCGTGTGACCACCCTTGAGTAGTTAATCGGTCTAGGCTCTCCTTTTTCCAAGTTGGTGCAGAGATCACTTTATCCCATTTTCCATAATGTAGGTTAGCTTTTTTTTTTTTTTGCTTGCACTTAATATTCTTTTGTTTATGTGTTCCTTATATCCACTTGTGCCTAACACTTTAAACATAGCTGCAACTAGTCTTGAAGTGAATTAAAAGAAAAATCTTGTAAGGATTATTGCCAAAGGCTAAGGAGGATAGTTCTTAAAATTCTAGCTTGGGGGAGGGGGCTGGAGAGAAGGCTTAGCAGCTAAGGCATTTGTCTGCAAAGCCAAAGGTTCTTGGTTCGATTCCCCAGATGCTCAAAGTGGCACATGTGTCTGCAGTTCGTGCGCAGTGGCTGGAGGCCCTGGTGTGCCCATTCTCTCTCTCTTTCTTTCTCTCTCTCTCTCTCCCTGCCTTTTTTTCTCTCTCAAGTAAATAAATAAAAATATTTTTAAAAAAATCCCAGCTTGGGGACTCTGAGTATAAAATGTAAGCTACTGAAGAACAGACAGTGATGATGTTTAATTTTATTGGGACAGTCTGTGCTGGCTTCATATGGAGACAAGCTCTTAATTAAAAATAAGTGTTGATGTTCAAAGTACGAGAAATCAGCACAGAACCTGTATCTTGTCTTTAGGAGGACAATTCTGATACGTACAAAGAGTGACAGCATTGAGGATAGGGTGTGTCATGGCACAAAGGGGGTCATCAAGGCTGGGGTGGGGACCGGGACACGTTCACTCAAGAAGAGTTCTCAATTTTGTCACCACAGATACACATTGAGGCAACATTTTGTTTGTCCCTCATCATCCCCATCAGCTGGACGAACTAGAAGGTGATTGGCATGAATGAGACTTTCCTTCATTGTCGCAAGTGTAATATTATGGTAGTGGGCAACCATATTTTTTTCTCTTCAGATTTGTGTTGAGTTAGAGTCATTTTCCCATGGCATGACCTCATAGCACATTCAGTAGATAATTCTCATGAAGTAATTTGAAAAACTCAGCATTATCATTGTAAAAACAATTTAAATTGGGAAGGGATGTTAAAAGAAGTATTTATTTATGAGAGAGAAGTAGGGAAAGGAGAGAGAGAGAGAGAGAGAGAGAGAGAGAGAGAGAGAGAGAACTCAAGTGTACTGGAAGACCAAATAAACAATTCCATCCCAGCATGGTGAGCCAATGAGATTAGTGGGGTGACTTCCAGGTAGTCACACACCAGCAGGAAGTGTCCCAGGCAACTGAGAGGCAGGTAAGCTACTAGATTTCCAGCCCCAGCAATTGTTTCTCCTTCTGATTGCTCAAGGGTCTTGTGCGGGTCGTTTCAGATGCTCTGCTTCCAGGTGGTGACCGCCACGCCCAGCCCAAAGGAAACATTCTCCACCATGGGCCTCAGCCTGGCGCCCGGGTGGAATAGCCTCACAGCCTTGCACAGCTGCCGCCTCCAGATCCCTGCTTCAGTGTGTGGGACTTGAAACACAGGCGCTGAAGTGATTGCATTGCGTTGCAGAAATGTGCATTTTTCTTCAGACTTCCCCATAACACTCTGTTGATTGGCTCTTTTCAGGAAAGTCCTGGCTTGGGGCACACAGG
Organism: Jaculus jaculus; assembly: GCF_020740685.1. NCBI lineage: Eukaryota > Metazoa > Chordata > Mammalia > Rodentia > Dipodidae > Jaculus > Jaculus jaculus. The sequence goes on along the minus strand of NC_059104.1, from coordinate 9,534,865 downwards.
CTCTTACTGCACTCTGCACGGCTCGTGATTTACGGAACCACTTATGAATTCCAAATTTTCTCTCTGCATGTAATTGCCAAATAGAGAATTTTCCACATGAAGGACTCCAACTGTATTGACACCAATCTCGGCCATATCGTAGGATGCAGTTCCCCTGGAGCTCAGTCAATACAGAGTAATTGTTTCTGGGGGAAAGAGAACATTTGCTCCTCCCCCCACCACCAGAACTGAAATATTAATTGGCCCAATCGATAGAAATGGGAATATTGCTGTGTTAAACACAAACCTTATCCTCTGCCCAGTGAGCTGCGGCACTGACATTTCCTAAGATCTCCAGACGTCAGCCTCTAGAACGGGCATCTTCTGTCCATGGAGTGGCGGACAGAGGCTAACGAGCGAGCCCAGCTGGAGAGACAAACCCCAAGCAACACGCAGGTCAGGAGGGGAACTGCTCCCCGGTTCTGAGCGCCTTCACGGCTGTGTCATTCCAGCAGTTTTCATGACTTTCTTTTCACTCACTGTATCTGCAGAGTAGACGGAGAACAAACACCTGACAAGACCTAGTGAAACAAAGACCGAACTGGGGCGGGGGGACAGCTCGGTGGGTAGCGAGCTTGCCACGCAAACTTGGGGACTTGAGTTTGAGGCCCCGAGACCAGCGTGAAAGAAGCCAGGCACAGCGGCGCGTGCTTGGAATCCTGAGGCTGGGGGGCTGGAGGTAGGAGGCTGCCCAAGCCTTGCTGGCTAGCCGGTCTAGCCTACTTGGCAAGCTCCAGGCCAGTGAAGTGCCCAGCCTCACATAGTTAGATGGCTCCCCGGGGAACGAGACACTCACATGTGTCCCCTGGCTCCCGTGTGCGTGAACGCCTACGGGCACTGCCTCCTCCCCGACGCACATGCACACCTGAACGCAAACACATTAAAAATCATGGAATTGCTGGGCGTGGTGGTGCAGCTCTTTCATCCCAGCACTCGGGAGGCAGGGGTAGGTGGATCACCGAGAGTTCAAGGCCATCCTGAGATGCCGTAGTGAATTACAGGTTAGCCTGTGCTAGAGAGCGACCCTACCTCGAAAAATCAAACCAACTCACATTCCCACCAATGGTGGATGAGTGTTCCTAATTTTCCAAACCAACCAACCAACCAACCAACCAACCAACCAACCAACCAAAAACAATAGAATTATTTGCAAAAGGTAGGTGAAAAGGGCATAAGAAACCTCTCTGCATTATTTCTTACAACTACACAGGAGTTTATAATTATCCTCGGAAAGATACTGAATAAAAAGTGAGACGTGTTTATGTGCTCAGATGCATTTCCTTGTGGACAGCTGTCCTTTCCCATCCCCACCGTTCTCTTCTCTCTGCTCTGCCTAGGTACCTCAAGGCGACATTCGGTGCATGGAGGGACGCCTTCTAGGTTCAGGTGGAGTGTTTCAGGGTATGACGAATTGTGTTGTAAGAAGGGTCCTGGGTTTTGGGGTTCCTTTTGAACCACTGGCTTTGCTGGCCTCTTTACCTCCAGTAGCTTTTTTATTCCTTGCAAGCAACAGGGAACCAGGTACCAAGACATGGGCTGAAATGTCCCTTTTCACAGATGAGAAAATAAAAGTTTAGTGAGGTTAAGTGGAAGGAGGGATTTGAACCCAGGTCTAACATTGAAGTTCATGTTCCTATGGGTTTATGTACAACTCCATGTGCAAGGCAATGTCAATGTTGTCTACTGTCACCAGATCAAGTAGTTTTGACTTACATTGTGTTGGTTCAGAAGAAACTGCCCCAGGGATGATGCGGAATTCTCATACAATCTTTCGGAAACTCCACTGTGAGTTAAAGCTACCTTAGGAATTAGGAGCCCAATCTTTTGTTTAGTGAGAAGGATTGCTGACAGACCACAATTGGAAATTCTGTTAGACAAGTGACTTTGTCACTGGCTAAACAGTATAGTCGAGCCAAGAGAAAAGATTTCCTTATGAGAATCTGAAATATTATTTCATCTTTTAACTAACAAAACATATACCTTCCCTGTACAACATTCTCCTGTAAAATTGCAATGGGAAGAGTATAAGAGTATTGTGTCCTTCACCCAGGCTAAACATCTCTAATGCTGTTTCAGTCATTTGCCATTTGCCATTACTTTCAGAACCTTGATTATTATTTTTGGACACAATCCAGTTAGTCAATATTGCCTCTTATGTCATGATTTTGAAAATGTGAGGCAGCCATCTGACCAAGATGTGAAGCATTCTCTCTGGAATCTTAGTACCCTAGTATTGGAATATATCAATTCATAGATATGGCAGGAACCAAATATTTTTTTTTCCTAGAATTCTAACTGTAGCTATCCCTTTGGAAATGGAGTATTATGATATCCCATTGGAATATGTGTCTGGGTCTCATTAGGAAGGGAAAAAAAATAGCTATGGGATTTCCTGTGGAAATTCCTGCCCTGTAAACCCAGAGTCATGTATGTGGCAAGTTCAGAGTTCAATGGTTCCATTTTGTCTCAAGTCCAAGCAAGAGTGAAGGTGGAGTTGCAAGGGAGCGGTCATTTGCAGGTTGCTGCGGAATCCCGGTGAAAGGATCAGGTTGATCAGACATTCCGCTGGACATCCTCCCTTAGGTACGTAGGTTCCTCTGAGAGATTAGTAACAAGTCAGCATTTTCTCCAAACCATTCACGTTTTCTCCCAGAAGTGCCAGTTAAGTCACAGTTGCAAGCTTGCTTCAAAACTTTCCTTTTTACAAGAAACCTTGCCACTCAGTACAGACCAAGCATTTCAAAATAGCACAGAGCCGAAAGAGGCTGTATTGACCTTCAGAGTCTGCATATTTATGTCCACCTTCTATTTGAGTTGAATTTCCCTGCTTGTTTGTGTTTCACTGTTGAAACATAGGCAATCCCACAACACTGATGAAAAAATATTATGCTCCCCACTTGTTATTTTTAAACTTTAAGAGCAAATTGGTATGCTTCACTTTCCCCTGTTAGCAGGAACATATTATACAAGTCTTATTAGGGCTCTATGCTTTGTTCAAGAGACATGCCAGGTCTTGAAGAAATGCCAGAAGATTATTGCTATTTTTTAAAATATTTTAGTTTTTTATTTATTAGAGAAAGAGGGATAAAGAGAGAGAGAGACAGAGAGAGAGAGAGTGAGTGAGAATGGGCATGAGAGAGGGGGGGGGGAGAATGGGCATGCCAGAGCTTCTAGCCACTGCAAATGAACTCCAGATGCATGTGCCACCACATGCATGTGGCTTATGTGGGACCTGGAGAATTGAACCTGGATTCTTAGGCTTTGCAGGCATGCACCTTCACCGCTAAGCCATCTCTCCAGCCCCAGAGGATTCTTTACCCAGGGCAGGGGTGGTGTGACTGTGAGGTAGGTTGCCTTCTTTCACTGTGTGCAGGGCCTTCGTTCTGACTCACTGGGAATTATGGAGCCAGCGTTCTCAGCATTGGCACTCCATGCTGCACAGACCTATTTTCTTAATTCTCTCATGATTATGACAAGGTGCCTGACACAAGTGAGTTAAGGGAAGAAGGATTTATTTTATTTACTTATTTTTAAAAATATTTTTAAATTTTTGTTTATTTTAATTTGTTCATTTGACAGTGGCAGACAGAGAGAAAGAGGCAGATATATAGAGACAAAGGGTGTGCCAGGGCCTCCAGCCTCTGCAAACGAACTCCAGACACGTGCGCCCCCTTGTGCATCTGACTAACGTGGGACCTGGGGAACTGAGCCTCGAACCGGCGTCCTTAGGCTTCACAGGCAAGCGCTTAGCTGCTAAGCCATCTCTCCAGCCCTATTTTATTTTATTTTTAAAAATATTTTATTATTATCAATTTATTTGACAGAAAATGACAGGGAGAGAAAGAGAGAGAGAGAGACAGAGAGAGAGAGAGAGAGAGAGAGAGAGAGAGAATGGGTGAGAGAGAGAGGGAGAGAATGGGTGTGCCAGGGCCTCCAGCCCCTGAAAATGAACTCCAGACATGCGTGTCCCCTTGTGCATCTGGCTAACTTTGGTCCTGGGGCATTGAACCTGGGTCCTTTGGCTTTGCAGGCAAATGCCTTAACTGCTAAGCCATTCCTCCAGCCTGGAAGAAGGATTTATGTTAGCTCATGGTACCAGAGGGTCCAGCCCATTGTGGAGGGCCAAACTCATGGTAGGGGGCACGTGTGGCAGAGACTTGTTCACATGGATTGAACCGGGAATCTGAGAGAGCTCGGCAGGTGCCAGGACGAGTCACAACCTTCCAAGGCTTGCTTCTACTGACCTACTTCCACCAGCCAGGCTCCACTTCCGAAAGGCCCCCCAGCCTTCACGATAGCACCACAAACTGGGGGTCAGGATTCAAAGCATGAACCTGTGAGGGCAATTATACATCAGCACTTTGACACGTATAAAGGTGGCATTCCTACTGACAATGTAGCTTTAAGTAGAGGCTGGGCTCCATGGTGTTTCTGGGGAAAGAGTTTCCTTTACATTAAAAAAAATCTTATTTTATTTATTTTATTATTGTTTTTGGTATTTTGAGGTAGGGTCTCACTCTGGTCCAGGCTGACCTGGAATTAACACTGTCGTCTCAGGGTGGCATTGAACTCACAGCGATCCTCCTACCTCTGCCTCCCGAGTGCTGGGATTAAAGGCGTGCGCCACCACACCCAGCTCATTATTTATTTATTTATTTTTTTAAAATTTATTGTTTTATTTGCAAGGGAGAGAATGAGAATGCATAACAGGGCCTCTTGCCATTGTAAACAAACTCCAGACAAATGTGCCATTTTGTGCATCTGGCTTTATGTAAGTGCTGGGGAATCAAACCCAGACTGTCAGGTTTTGAAAAGAAGCACCTTTAACCATTGAGCCATCTCTCTAGCCCAATACCTTAATTTTTTTAAACTTTAATTCCATCTATTGAAATAAATTCTCTTGTTTGATTATTTATCTGCATGTAGAGAGAGAGAGAGAGAGAGACAGACAATGGGTACACTAGGGCCTCCAGGCACTACAAACAAACAAGCATGTGCCACTTTGTGCATCTGGCTTTATGTCCTTACTGGGGAATTGAATCCAGGTCCTTGGGCTTTGCTGGCAAGAACCTTATCTGCTGAGCCATCTCTCCAGTTCTTGTTTGATGATTTTACCATAGTGTCCAGTAGTATTGTAAGTCCTTTACAAAGACAGGCACATATAGGTGTGATGCTCTAAATTTACGCGTTTCTCACAGTGCTAAATATTGTTGTATCATTTACTTTCTCATTGCTGTAAACAAATACCTGACCAGAAACAGCTTATGGGAGGAAAGGGTTTGCTCGGTCCTACAGTCCCAGAGGGTGCAGTCCACCATAGCAGAGGAGGCCTGGCAGGGGGAGAAAGCTAACGTCACGTTGTCACTCTAGCAAGGAGGAAGTAGAGACAGGTGGTGAGAGAGAACAGCAAGTAAGGCTGGGCCATAACGCTTCGAGTTCTGCCCCTAGAGACACACTTTCTCTAGCAAGATCCCACCTCCTAAACACCCCACATCCTTCCCACACAGCGCCATCACCCGGGGATCAAGTATTCAAACACATGGGGGCATTTTATGTTCAAACCATCACAGTGACAGGTAAGACTAGCGTGTTAGGTGAATAGTACATTCTGTCCTTTGGATTGTCTAAGATTTGCATACATGGCATTTTACTTATTTTTTTTAAAATTTATTTATTTATTAGAGAGAGAGAGAGAGAGAGAGAGAGAGAGAGAGAGAGAGAGAGGGAGGGAGACGATGGGCACACCAGGGCCTCTAGTCCCTGCAGATGAACTCCAGATGGATGTGCCACCATATGCATCAGGCTTATGTGGGATCTGGAGAATCAAACCTGGATCCTTAGCCTTCACAGGCAAGTGTCTTAACCACTAAGCAATCTCTCCAGCCCCATTTTATTTATTTATTTATTTATTTTAATTTTAATTTTAATTTTTTTTTTTTGGTTTGTTAAGGTAGGTTCTCTTTCTAGCTCAGGCTGACCTGGAGTTCACTATGGTGTCTCAGGGTGGCCTCGAACTCATGGCAATCTTCCTACCTCTGCCTCCCAAGTGCTGGGATTAAAGGTGTGCACCATCATGCCTGGCTTCCCATTTTATTTTTTACTAGGCGATTGTTGTTACACAGAATGACCTCTTCTTTTTAGCTTTAATTAATTAATTAAATTACACAGAAAGAGAGAGAGACAGAGAGAAAGAGAGAGCGAGAGAGAGAGAGAGAGAGAGAGAGAATGGGCATGCCAGGGCCTTTAACTACTGCAAACAAACTCCACATACATGTGCCCCCTTGTGCATCTGGCTTATGTGGGTCCTGGGGAAACAAACCTGGGTCCTTTGGCTTTGCAGGCAAACATTTCAACCACCAAGCCACCTCTCTAGCCCTCTTCTTAGCTTTTATTTCCTTTGGCAGCAGTTTAAAGGTGAATTCTCTAGGTTTTGGGTGCTTTATAATTTTGGTGGCTTCTGTCTTTAGTACTAACTAACTATACAAGGAGGTTCTGGTGGGATTCTTGTTTTACTCACCAGAGACATAATACAAGACATTCATAAAGTGATTTAGAATTTTAAAGGATTATTATCTATACAGGTAACCATGACTAGATGTCAAGAAATCTGTTGCTTTGGGAGTCAAATCCTCAAAATGTTTTGTGCCCTATGTCTGATGAGGAAATTGACTGCCACTGGCATAGATGCCTTGGTAGGGTGCTGTGGAAGACATTCTGTAGTATGCTCAGTTTTCCTGCCTCTTGTGTGTGTGTGTGTGTGTGTGTGTGTGTGTGTTGTCTTCAAATTTATCCATGAAAGGTCCCTCAGCAAAAACCATTCTTGGCTAATAAGGCAAAATGTAAATGCCAGGGATAATTTAAATGAGATTTCAGTTCATGCTTTCTAACATTTATGGTGTTTCTTGCAGTAAATTTAATAAAAAAACCATTTATTTCTGTGAGATGGGATCTCTCTGTGTATCCCAGTCTGGCCTCAAATTTGTGCCTCAAATTTGTGACAATCCCATGTTAGCCTCCCAAGTGCTGGGATCCTCCTACCTCTGCCTCCCGAGTGCTGGGATTAAAGGCATGTGCCACCACGCCTGGCTGTTTATAATTTTATTTTTCTAGAATACCTTCTGGGATTGAATAAAATTCCTGCCTAGTAGATTACTTGCTAACTTCAGTGCAAAGTTGAAAAAAACAAAACAAAAAAAAAACTCTACTGTTGTGAGTGTTTAAAGTGCCTGAAGGAAGACTTGGGAAAATGATTTTCAGGTGCATTTTGTAACAGGGAAGTGACTGTTAGCATAGCTCTGCCCATCCATCCGGTCAGGAGTTTGAACCTGTGTGCTCTAGGTGCTAAAGGCAAAATGAATAATGCGCAGGTGTGGGGCCCTGGCACTTGAGGCAGATGAGGAGAGAGTGTGAGACAGAGGGCTTGAGGAAGGGCAGGCGACTGACCTGGGCTGAGCTGTTTCACTGCCTGTCACCGCTCATCATGTCTAGGACTTGAGTAGCTGAGCAGGCTTTCGTGAGAAAACCAGATCCCCAGTCTCCTTGGGGGAGATCAAATTGAGACGGCATTAAAACAAAAATGTCAGATTCAGAGTGGATGAGATGGCTTTGCCATTGAATGCATTTTCAGCCTCAGCACCAAGGCTGGCATTGCTTGCCTGTGATTTGTCATGCAGGGAAGATGCAGAGAACATCAAGTGCATCTTTGTGAAATTAGAATATTGTAAGATAATGCTTTCCTCGATCTCATAGAGGCTCCTCTTGATGAGGGCGTTTTTCGCTGCATTCTGACATGACTCCTGAGCATATGCAGTAGTTCACTGGTGTGATGAAGGATTCAAGGATAGTTTGAAGGTCAAGTGTGCCTTTTCCAGAGTGTCAACTGTTTTTTTTTTTAAATTTATTTATTTATTTGAGAGCGACAGACACAGAGAGAAAGACAGATAGAGGGAGAGAGAGAATGGGCGCGCCAGGGCTTCCAGCCTCTGCAAATGAACTCCAGACGCGTGTGCCCCCTTGTGCATCTGGCTAATGTGGGACCTGGGGAACCAAGCCTCGAACCGGGGTCCTTAGGCTTCACAGGCAAGCGCTTAACCGCTAAGCCATCTCTCCAGCCCTGGTTTTTATTTTTTTTTTGATAACCATTTCATCTTCTTCCAGTTGTTCTGGTGAGAGACTGATTACCTTCAAGCCCATCTTCCCTTCTACCTTTCCAGTCATTACATCTTCCAGGCTAATCAGTTTTGCCAAATTCTACCAAATTGTGCCTTGAAAATCATCATCAAGCATTCTCCCTGGTTTTATTTTTCATTGACTGTAACCCATTTTCCCTTGCTGTGCTATACTTGAAAGAAATTTAGATAACTTTATAACTGACAAATCAAATAGTATATATTTATCATATGTGTAGGTTGATTTGAAATATGCACACATTGTTGAATGACTAAATTGATGCGTGATTACTCTCACATATTTACATTTTCACATGTTTTACAAGTGTGTGTGTATAGGCAGGTAGGCATGTGGAAGTCAGAGGACAACTTTGAAAGCTCCACCTTCTTTGAGATTGGGTCTTAAGCTCAACATTAGCTGTCACTGACCTAGGCACACTGGGATATGGCTTCACATGGGTGCTGAGGCCAGCATGCTTCATAAGCAAGAACCTTTGACTGCTGAAACATCTCCTAAGCACACTTTATTTTTTTACATGAGTCTCATGTAGCCCAGACTGGCCTCAAACTCACTATGTAGCTAAGGATGACCTTGAACTGCTGATCTTCCTGCCTCCACCTCCTGAGAACCGGGATTATAAACACATGTCACCATGTGAGTTTTGTGCAGTGCTTCCGATTGACCCCAGGGCCTCCTGCATGCCGTGAGAGCACTCTGCTAACGGAAGTGCACCTCTAGCCCATCTGTCTTTCCTGCAGCAAGGACATTTACAAATCAGGCTCTTAGTGTTTGGATGATGCAGGACAGTGTAATTTACCACGCTCATTGCACACAGTGTGTTACGGTCAGCCTCATATTGCTGGCACAAAGCACCTGACCAAAAACAGCCTGTGGGCAGAAAAGGTTTAGTTTGGCTTACAGACTTGATGGGAAACTCCAGTGATGGCAAGGAATACCATGGCATGAGCCGAGGCTGGACATCACCTCCTTGTCAACATCAGGTGGACAACAGCAGCAGGAGGGGCTGGCAAAGGGGAATCTGGCTATAACACCCATCAGCCCACTCCAAAAAACACACACACCTCCTTTGGAGACTCAGTTTTCCAAACTGCCATCAGCTGGTGACCTAGCATTCAGGATGCATAAGTTTATGGGTGACATCTGAATCAACCACCACATGTTGCCTTTGGCCCCCTGAAAATTCATGGCCATCCATGATGTAAAATGTAATACATTCAGCCCAACTTTTAAAGTCTCCATATATATATATTTTAAATCAGTCTCAACAGTGTTCCAACATCCCCATAGTCCAAGTCTCTTAACTGAACCATAATACCAAAAAAAAAGTAATGGCACAGAATAAACGTTTACAGTGCAAAAGATGGCATTGGGCATGACAAGGAAGAATTGAACCAATACGAGATTTAAAACAAACAGGGAAAACATCAAGTTCTGTAACTTGAAGCCTGACGACCCTAAGCAATAATGAGTCTCTGGAATTCAAATTCCACTCCTCCAGCTGGGCTTCTTACAGCCTGGGGAAAATGCACCCCAAGCTGTAGCTCTTCTTGGTAGCTTTCCTGTGGTTCTGGTGTCTCCTCCGAGTCTCCACTGCAACTCACGGCTCCTCCTCATGGCTCCATCAGGTCTCCGCGTTGGGACTTCCAACAACCCTATCTCCCATTTCTCTTGGCTGTTTCCAAAAAACACAACCAACCACATTACAAATCCAATGGTCTCTTTCCTGAATTTGTGATACTCCATAATACCAGGTGGGCAGCCAACTTTTTAATCTGGAGGGGGGCAGATAAAGCCAACTGGGAAAAGCAGGACACTCCTTCAGCATTCAGGCCCCTTACTTTCAAAAGAGTCTGCTTTATTCCTGCTGTCCCAGAGCAGATCATCAGGCTCAATCTCAATAGTTGTAATCTCTCAAACAATTGCAGTTGAAATGAGCTGCTGTCTTTAGCCAAAAGCTTTTCTTTCTTTCTATGCCACATCCATCTGCTCATACCAGTCCATCTATATGCAATGTAATCCCACATAAATTCTCAGAATACAGGTAGCAAAATGCAGCAAGCCTCTCACACGAACTGCTTGTAGGCCCAGCCCCAACAAAGCTATTTTTTCCCCTCACCCTCATAAACTAAACCTCACAGACCACAGTTCTTACTGCAGTCAGGACTTCCAACTCTAACCAGAATGGTCCAAGCAAGCTTACTTAGAGCACTGCAAGGTGTCTCTTAATCCAAGGTTTCATGTCCTTCCACATCGTTCCCACAAATCAGTTCCAAACAAACAAACAAACAAGAAAAGCCACAGTCAGTTTTCTAGCAGCAACAACCCCACTTCTCGGTAACAGCTTTATTGCTGTCATTACCCTCTCGGCCAAAAGCAGCTTGGGGGAGGAGGGCATTCATTTTGGCTTATGGATTGGAGGGGAAACTCCACGGCGGCAGGAGAAACATACCATGAGCAGAGGCTGGACATGGTCAGCCTCAGGTGGACAGCAGCAGCAGGAAGGTAAGCCAAACATTGGCAAGGGGAGGCTGGTCATAACACAGGTAAGGCCACCCCCAACGATGCACCTCCTCCAGGAGGTTCCGATTCCCACATTCCCACCAGTCGGGGACCAAAGCATTCGGAAAACACGAGTTTACGGGCGACACCGGATTCAAACCACCACACAGTGGTTCTTTTGAACTTGTTCCTCTTCACTAACTTAAATTTTGTGGTTAACTATATGTACATGGCATCTATCTGCCGCTAGGCAGTCCAAACTTCCGGAAGAACACTCCAGGAATGAATGTGGAACGGCAGAATAACTACTGTGCTCAAGGATATATTTAGTCCTCCCAGATGACTGGACCAAGTCACCCCTATTGCAGCCCAGCTTGTGTTCCAGACCATGGCTCAACTATGCCAGCCAAACTTTCTGAGTCCCTTTAGCATTTATCTTCCTCTTCTTCCATTCCTTCTGCATCCTTTCTTCTCTAACTCCCACTGCATTTCTCTTGTGCACCTTCCACTGAATTGCCCCCTCTTCATCAAGCTTCTCACACTCCCTCTATCCCACTCGCTTCTGGGTCCTCTCTGAACCAGAGACAGCCTCCTCCTTCCCATGGTCTCTCGAGTCATTCTACTCAGACCCAGTTCGGTTGCAGCCCCTCCCCGGCACTCTCACAGAAGAGCCAGCGCAGCTGGCTACATTGTTTGCTGAGGTCTCTGCCCTTTCAGCAAACCTGAACCCTTCGTGAGGGATCCAGTGTCTTTCATCTATGTGTTCCCAGGACCAGGCTCCGGGTACCACAATGTCAATTAATGTTTTCCCGCTGGATAAATGGAAGTGTGCTACATCTCTAGCTAATGGCATGCATTTTTCATTTCACTCTGGGCACTTCAATTCTGGACTTCAGCAAAAAGCACTCCTTTGATTGGATGGAGTAGTCTCAGTTGTATAAAATTACTTCTTTTCTGGCTTTCAGGGACACTTCAATCATGTACCCATTCTTTAATACAACAAGCAATGGCAGCGTATCTTCTGCTTTTAGGTGTTGTGCTAGTGATCGAGAATGAAGATCGCAGACCTGACACCTCATCAACTTGTCATGGCCCTTTTGGGATGGGGAAGGAAGACTCAAGAAAACAGATTCATCTACTTATACAGTCTACGGTAATGGTTTCTTCTGGTACTTTTGTTTCTGGGTTAATCTTTTGATTCCAACAAAAACTTGAGTGAGCTGAGGGCAAGACCAGTTGACATATTGATCTAGTTATAAATGGTCCTAAAAGGTCCCTGTTGGTTTTGACTAATGTCTGGGCTTAGGCAGTTCTGCAAGCCTGAGTTATTTCTAGGTCAACCATTTCTAGCTTCTCTTCTCCCAAAGGGAGGCTTAAAAACTCAGATAAAAGGTACTTTTGAAGTCATGCAAGGTGGAAAGTGAATGGCTTTTGTCCCCCCCCCCCCCCCAAACTTAATGTTCTTTGTACAAAGGCACAAGGGCCCTGGCTGGTATTCTGAAACAATTGTGTACGTGTTGTGAGTTTATTAATCAAATGCCCACTCCCTTTCTGATTCCTTTCTGCTCAGCCTTCAGAAAAGTGCTGGCGTCTGAATTAAGTAAAAGAGAAAATGAGTTTATAAGGTGGCACAGTGCCAGCATTCCTCGCCTTCTGTTGTCTTGTGAGCGATGCCAAGTCATCTGGTAGTGGCTACTTGTAGCAGAGGAAAGGATTATTAATTGTTCTCTGATAATTCTCTCAAGGATTTTTTTTTCCCCTAACTCCTGATTTAAGGTAGCCATGGAAAAGACGTTACAATTACAAACACATGGGCACTTTGCAGAATTAATATCCTGCAAAGACAAAGGCTCACACTGGTCTGCCCCCACCATATTTCCAAGATACGCTTGTATCTTCTGTGAAGTAGGTAGGGTGAAGTTATATACAAACAAAACAAAGACAAATGGTGTCTCAGCCACTAGGAGACTGGGCTGCTTGGTCATGGAGTCTAAACACTGAACACTCCGAGGCAAGGGAGATAAAAATGCTGACAGAGAACTTGCTTTGATTGGATTTATAATATGATGGAGGGGGGCAGCTGAAAGTGGGAGAGAGAGATAGGAAGGGCTGCGGTAATGTGGGGGTGATGACAAGAGACCTATTTATTGTTGTGCCGTGGTCATAACTCAGCGGCTTGTTTTGCCCACTCGGTGGACTGACCTTCCTCAACGGTCTTGTTTGACAAGAGAACAAATTTCTCCTTAATTCACCTCCTCTGCCCAGCCTGAGTAGCAGAACAGTCCACGCTCAGCCAGACGGTTCACTTCCAGAGGTAGAGGGGTAATTCTTTCGGCCCGTCCCCTCAGTCACTGACCGCACAGCTCGACAGGTGCCCAGGGTACCAATTAGTGCTAATGGCTGCCGATGGTGGTAGAAAGGTGCTGTGATAAGCCTCTGAGAAGAAGGCTGTGACCCCTCAATCACTCCATGTAGAGCAGACCCCTGAGACTAGGTGCTTTGGACTAATATAACATGCAGCAAGACTGGACAAAAGACAGTCATTACCAAGGGCACTGGCCTGCCTCATTAGAGCCCAATACGCCTACCAAGAAATCACACTGTAATTAATTCTCCCAGAAAGAGGAATTCTGCCATTGTACCCCCAGTTCTTACTTTGATGTGCAAGGATCCAAAAGTCTCCCCAACATAAGAATCCCCCTAATTACATATAGGGTGAAAATTCACTGCTTCTATGCCGCCTAGGAAAACAGCTGGCAAGCTTTATGCCCAGTAAAATAAAATTTTAACAGACTTGCTATAATGTGTCAAAGTTTCCTGAATAAAGTTGGGTGAGTAAGCAGTCCTTTTAAGATCTTTCACTATGATGGGCAAGAAATGACTGGTGAAGCGGGGGGCGGTTCAGTTATGTCCTCTCAATTAGCCACCCTATTGCAAGTGGAAAATCCTCTCAAAGGGGACTGGTAGCCTTGGTGTCATATATTTAAATTAATATGAGGGGAGCTGCTTTACATTAGCCAGGAAAAAGTTGGATTTTTTTTTTTCTCCTTTGACCATTATAGTCTTGAAAAGTGTTCCATGTATATATATCTCAAGCAGCAGGAGCCGGCTCCGACAATTGCCAACTACAGTTATAAATAGCTTTCCACTTGAAACAAAGCCTCATCCTTCAAATTGCTACTTTTTGAAGAAAAAAAAAAAAAACCCTGAACTTTCAGCGCTCACCAGCTGTTCCAGATGTTATGATTACACATTTAGGACCACATTCTAGGCTAAAAATATATACAGGAGCTTGACTCTTCATTAAAGTAACATCATAAATCACATTATTTACCCCTAGTTATGTTCAAGGAGTGCTTGTAAGTGGTTTTAAGTGAGGGATAACTTGATACTCATTTTTTCCATGAGATCTATTCCAAATAATAGTAAATTTTACTCATAAGATTATAGCCTAGTCCACTCAGTATATTCCTCTTAGTTATAATAAAAATATTATCATTTTAATATTTGTAAAACAAATAGAAACTAAGTAAATGGGATTAAATCTATTTTAAAGAGTGGGTTTGAAAGAATTTGATGATTGAATTTGGGCTGAATATTCTGGAAAGGGCTACTTGCAGAGGAAGCAGTTTCTATTTTGGCCACTAGATGGCGCCACGAGACCAGAGCTTTGTGTGTTAGACGCAGGTTAGCCACGGTGGAGGCTGCTTGGGAAACAGCGGCTTTCAGGCTATGAAATGTCAGCTTTCAATTATTGCTATGCCTTTTTAGGTAGCTCTCTATCTTGATCATTGGCAAGCTAGTGGGATGTATTTTTGTGAATTAAAAAAAATTATACATACTAATAGGCTACCGTACGGTGTTTCATACGTGTATATATTAAATCTTGCTTAAGTTAGGCTAAATATAGTTATAGCCTCAAGCATGTTACCTGTGGTGAAAACATTCAAAATCCTTCCTTCGAGCTTTGTGAAATGTTGAGTGCATTATTGTTAATTATAGTTACCCATTGATCAACCTTTCTCCATCCCTCCTACTTCCTTTCTATTCTCCACATCCCCTGGTTTTTTGTTTTTTTCCTCAACTTCTATGAGAGTTTTAGCTTGTAGTATGAGGAAGCTCTTTTGTCTCTCTGGGTCTGGTTTATTTCTCTTAGCATAATGGTCTTCACTCCCTGCCACGTTGTTGTAAATAATAGGGTTCTGTTTGCACTGGCTGAGTGGTATTTCATTGTGTGTATATAGGCACCACATTCTCTTTGCCCATCCATCAGCTGATGGCCACTTCGCTCGGATCCATTTCTTTGGTATTGTAATAGCACCTTAATAAACATAGGAGAATAGATGGCATCTTTGACAAGTGATTTAATTTTTGCTGATTGTACACTGAGCAGTGAAATTGCTGGATCATATGGTGGTTTGAAAACATTTTTTTTTTGGGGGGGACCCTCTATACTGTTTTGCACATGGCTTCACTAAATTGCATTCCCAAGGACAGTGTGCAAGGGTTCCCTAGACAGAAAAATTGAATTTTTCTTTTTGTGTTTGTGTGTTTGGTACTGGGTCTCATGCATGCTAGGCAACTGCTCTACCACTGAGCTATATGCCTACCCAAGTGTGATATTTTAAAAATAGAATTTGGATGATGAGTTTTCCTACTAAAATCTGTCCAGTGATTTCTGAGCTCCTAGAGAGGAGCTTCAGGCTTCTTATCATGGTGTGTAAAGTCCCATGAGACCTAGAACAGGCTGCTTTTCTAGTCTTACTTCAGACCACACTCCTGAGCTGACTGCCTTCTAGTCACACTTGTGATTTTTGAAAGAATGATGCTTGCTCACAGAGAGCCTTTGCATTAATTTTTCTGTGTTCCTGCATGTTTTTATTCGTATCTCTGGAGAGCTCAGAGCTTATATTTTGGATCTCAGCTCAACATCACTCTGCAGAGATGCCATTCAATTTCAAGCAGTAACCCAAGGCCTTTCCAAGGAGCCACTTTGATCTCTAAGACTCAATCATGATCTTCCTTTCTTCCTTCCTTTTCCTTATCTTCCTTCTAATACCTATCTAAATGTATCTGTCTTTTTTTTTTTATCTTCCAACCATATTTTTCATGTAAAATATGGGAAAAGATGCCTGGACTTAAGTCCTTCGAGTTCATCTAAGGTAGAGATAAAGTTTATCTTTGAACTTACAATACACTTTTGACTACACTGAGATCACAAGTGAACCGTAAAGTTTCAGGGTGATGGCGTATGAAGTGACCACATGGAGCTTAGCTCTTCCATTTTGAACACCCCCCATGACCACTGTCCTCACTGCCGCTGAGCGGAGGATCGTGATGTCATCATCGTGAGGTCAAAGGCCACCAGGCTGGGCCTGCAGGACATCACTCCTGTCCTCATCTTTTGCAGTGTGCCGTTCTCACCTCCCATCCTCTCTGTGCTGGGCCTGAAACCAGGGCCTTTGCTCATGCTAAGCACACCCTTTTCAACCTATGTGACCTGTCTTCTATGTTACCTAAGTCCTAAGTTTCATGTAACCAAAAATGGAGACAGCTTGGCAAAATGCTAAGACTTTACTCAACACAAGAACAGAAATAGGACTGTAACTTACAAATAAGTAGAGAGTGTACAGGAAGTGGATTCTTTTTTAAATATTTTATTTTTATTTATTTGACAGAGAGAGAGGGAGAGATATAGATAGATAGATAGATAGATAGATAGATAGATAGATAGATAGAGAAAGAGAGAATGGGCATGCCAGGGCCTCCAGCCACTGAAAATGAACTCCAGACGCATGTGCCCCCCTGTGCATCTGGCTAAATTGGGTGCTGGGGAATCTAACCTGGGTCCTTTGGCTTTGCAGGCAAACATCTTAACCACCAAGCCATCCCTCCAGCCCAGGGAGTGGATTCTTTATAGCTGAAAAGAACTTCCTATGCTGAGTTCATAGCCAGGGTGATGTGCTGCTCAACGAGCGCCCTAGGTTTCCTTACTCACGATCCGCACAGCTACGTCTTTAGTCTGAAGTTTGCCTCCTGGATAATACAAACCTGATCCTGTTGTTCTCCCAGCATTTCCATGAAAATCACAAGTCTGCTGTGTCTCACAAACTGTCGCGGTTACCTTCACACCATTGGGACAAAATACCCGGCCCAAAGCAGCTGACAGGGACGGAGTCAGCAATGTCCGCCGCTGAGCAAGCTCATGGGGGAGGCCAGCTGTACTGGAAAGCCACCGAAATGGAACACATCTAGGGAGGCAAAGGTCGGCTTCCTCCTTGAAAGGACCTTGAAGCTCACGAGTTCTCACCGGAGTCGCCGTCCTCACCGTCCCACCCAAAGGAGCCCTCGCTCCGTTCTGTTCCCATCACTCGAGGCGCATCCAGCTGCTGACCAGCTTCAACACTCTCTCTCCAGCCCACCTTTGCCCTTTCCCAGCCTCATCCTTATCCAACCCTGCTCTTCCCAGCCTCTGAGACTGGTTTCCTCTAGGCTGTCTTCATCTCCTAAAGAAATGATAGTACATGCCTCCTAAATATGTTTTTTTTTTTTTTTAATGCAGGAAACAATTTCTGTGCAGGTGAATTAGGTCAAGCTTTGTAGTTGCACTGGGAAATCCACTGTAGTCTTACTGGCTTTTATTTTATTTTTATTTTTTTGGTTTTCAAGGTAGGGTCTCAGTCTAGCCCAGGCTGATCTGGAATTCACTACAGAGACTCAGGGTGGCCTTGAACTCACGGCAATCGTCCTACCTCTGCCTCCCGAGTGCTGGGATTAAAGGTGTGCGCCACCATACCTGGCTCTATTTTTATTTTTTTAAAATAAGATATTTTTATGTATTTATTTATTAGAGACAGAGGGAGAGAGAGAGAGAGAGAAAGACAGAGAATGGGTGTGCTAGGGCCTCTAGCCACTGCAAATGAACTCCAGATGTGTGTGCCACCATGTGCATCTGGCTTATATGGGACCTGGAGAATCAAACTGGGGTTCTTAGGCTTCGCAGGCATGTGCCTTAATTGCTAAGTCATATCTCCAGCCATCCCTGATTTTTTAAAAATATTTTTATTTATTTATTTGTAAGCAGAGAGCATGAGAGATAGCGAAAAAAGAGATAGACAAAGAGAGAATGGGCACACCAGGGCCTATAGCCACTGCAAATGAACTCCAGATGCACGTGACCCTTGTGCATCTGGCTTACATGGGTCCTGGGGAATCAAAACTTTGGCTTAGCAGGGAAACACTTTAACCACTAAGCCATCTCTCTAGCCCCTCACTGGTTTTTATATTGCACCATCTACCAATTGCCAAGAGAAGTGTGCTAGCCCATTCCCCACTAGGATGGTTTGTTGACTTTGCCGTGAGCCTAAAGTAAGCTTTTGTCACTCAAATATCAACTGCAGTATTAGGTGATTATAAGGTTAGAATTGTCACATTTCTATGTTTTCTTACCTGATTATTCTGCTAACTAAAATGCAGTAATCCTCTTTAGTCTTTAAAGTGCTTTTTAAAAATGATCACAAGCTGGGCGTGGTGGTGCACACCTTTAATGCCAGCACTTGGGAGGCAGAGGTAGGAGGATCATTGTGAGTTCGAGGTCACCCTGAGACTACACAGTGAATTCCAGGTCAGCCTGGGTTAGAGCAAGACCCTACCTTGGAAAATGAAAGAAAGAAAGAAACAAACTAGTTAGTCTAGTTTCTCTTTTGGTTTGTGTTTGTATGTCTTATCTTTCTGTCTTTTAATTTTTAATATTTTTTTTAAGAATATATGCTGTAAATTGCATGTGTTGCTTGGTGTTTGTGTGGCTTCCTTTGATTCATTTATAGCAAAGGATTTTCCATGTGTTTTGATGACTTCTGGATAACAAATCATAAATGCCACCATGTGATCACATTTCTACTTCTGCCATCTTAAAAGTGCCATCCTCTTGTCCTCTCCCGTGTTTTCTGACCCATCTGCTTGCTATTGGCTCTGTCTGCTTCATTGACCCTCTTTCTCTCTTCACGGCAGGAGAACTCAGGACTGAGTGGAGTACTGTCCTTTCTTTCCTCGTGGCTTAAGTTCTCATGGGAAGAGTGGGAAGAGACCAGAAGTTAGCCCTAGACTCAGTAAGAGATCTGTGCTGTTGCAGCCAGGTTCTTGTTGCTGTCAGAAAACACCCAATGAAGAGCAGCTTGTGGGGAAAAATGTCTATTTTGGCTTACAGACTCGAGGGGAAGCTCCAGGATGGCAGGGGAAGACGATGGCATGAGCAGAGGGTGGGCATCACCCCCTGGCCAACATCCGGTGGACAATAGCAATAGGAGAGGGTGTCAAATGCTGGCAAGGGGAAACTGGCTATAACGCCCATAAGCCAACCCCCAGCAATACACTGCCTCCAGGAGGCGCTAATTCCCAAATCTGCATCAGCTGGGATCCTAGCATTCAGAACACCTGAGTTTATGGGGGACACCTGAATCGAACCACCATGTGTGCCATGAAAACAATGCAGTGTCAGGGGCTTTGAGCACTCTGTTGCCAGAGTTCTGTGCTTAGTTTTAAATTGGTCGGACCTATGAGGCCCTGCGGGGTGCTGAGGGAGGGAAAATGTGGGATGAATTATTGATGAAAAGACCCTGGAGACGAGGGTCCCAGCAGGATCAGCAGTGGGGCCTGAGCCACTGGGAGCACTCAGTGGTGCTGGATCCCAGCAGTCAAAGGGGAGAGGGAGGCCTGAGAGATGGCTTAGCGGTTAAGCGCTTGCCTGTGAAGCCTAAGGACCCTGGTTCTAGGCTCGATTCCCCAGAATCCACATTAGCCAGATGCACAAGGGGGCGCACGTGTCTGGAGTTTGTTTGCAGTGGCTGGAGGCCCTGGCGCGCCCATTCTCTCTCTCTCTCTGTCTGTCTGTTGCTCTCAAGTAAATAAACAAAAAAAATTAAAAAAAAACCCAAACAAACAAAGGGGAGAGGGAGGGAGCTGCATGGTTAGGGTTAGGCTGACTGTGGATCTTGTTAGGTCTTGTAGGCCATCTTGAGGATTTGGTTTTTTTTTGTTTTTTTTTTTTTTTCTTTTTATCTGAAAAAGCAAAAGGAAGCTGCCAGAAGGTACTCGGCAGAGCAGGGTTGTAACACGGCTGTGTGACTTCACAGGATCTCCGGCTGCCACGCTGCCATTGGCTGAAGGGTGAGCAGTGCTGGAAAGAGGGTTATGTGGCTTTTAATCCTTGGCAGAAGGAACTTGAGGAAGGAGAGCTTGATTCAGGCTCACAGGTCCGAGGGCTCAGCCAGCCCCTCACGTCTGGGAGGACGTGTTGGCTGGAGAGGCTGGTCTGTGGCCTTGGGCACTGGCTTCTCGCTCGGTGCCCAGCAGGAAGGTGAGGGCTGAGGCTGGCATCTGAAGTGCCTGTCACCTTGAGACCCGCCTCCTGTCCCAGTGGCTCCACAGCCTCCCCACACAGGACCACTAGACAGGAAAAAAAGCATATGAACCTGTGGTGGTGGTGGGGGGTATTTCACATTCAAAAGCTGACATGGGGGAGGTTTTGTAGAAAAGCAGGAAGAGGCAGTGGTGGATTCCAAGAGAAGTGGCTTGACACAGGTCTGTCGCCAGGCTTTGCATCAGAGGCAGCTGGGGAATGACGTCTCTTTTGACTCATCCTGGCTCAGTGTGACCTTGAACTTAACAAAGACAGCACGTTAACCACGACCTTCCATGTATGTCCTCGTGTGTCATGGCCACACGCCTTTATTTAGGATGTTAGATTGGACTTACCCACAGAAAACCCATTTTTATGTAGGTGACTGGGCAGAACGAGGTTCCCCAGGGCCCACATTGTCGTTCCTTGTGGCACATTGGCATTCCCATCTTCCTGTTCTGTTCCAGCTCTCCTCTTCGTTTAAAATGCAAGCAGCCTAGAAACTGAGTCCCGCACAAGTTCCACATTTGTATCACGTTGACCTGGATTTGGTCACGAGGAGATGTTTCTTCGATGACCCAATTTCAGTCACTTCGAAGGAATGGAGCGAAGTGTCCTTTCGTTCTGTTTGCCTGTGTAAATACTTACTGCGAGCTTAGGCCTCAGATCCAGCAGTGGTGCCGTGAAGGCTTTTCAGGAGTTAAGTTCACTGACACGTTCCTGACCCTCCCAAGGCACTGGGGACATGCCCTGTAAGTTGTGTGGTTCTCTGGAGAGGAGTGACCGTGCGTCCTTTCCCCACCACGTGGCAGCAGAAACAGGACACCTTCTGTGGGATGCCTCCTCTCCTCCGCTGCCCGCCGCCAGCCGCAGACTCCACACGGACCGAATCCCTTTCCCGCTTCCCTGGGTGTGAAGAGAACAGGGCTGGAGACAAGCTGAGGTCACCGAGGACCAATGGTCAGGGGGAGAGGGCCCCGGCGGCTGGGCTTGGAGCCATGCTGGCAAGTCTGAGGGGGCACTAGGCAGAGTTCCGGAGGGAAGCCTTGGCAGGCAGGTGGGAAGCACCTCATTGCGGTGGGCGTGCCAGGCGGGGGAGAGGGCAGCGTGAGGAGCTTGTGCAGAGCTTAGCAACTTGCAAAAGCAGCCTCTGTGGCTCGAGAGACGCCCAGACCTGTTAACCAAGGGCAGTTAGATGTGCTGGGCTGGCACCGTCCCGAATTAAAGCTTGTTGATCTTACAGGGCTCTTAGCAGCTCAGGCAGACCCGGGGCCCTTAAAGGGACACTTGCTATTCTCTATCAAATGTGCTTCCCGGGCTGGAGAGATGGTTTAGCGGTTAAGCGCTTGCCTGTGAAGCCTGAGGACCCCAGTTCGAGGCTCGGTTCCCCAGGTCCCACGTTAGCCAGATGCACAAGGGGGCGCACGCGTCTGGAGTTCGTTTGCAGAGGCTGGAAGCCCTGGCACGCCCATTCTCTCTCCCTCCCTCTATCTGTCTTTCTCTCTGTGTCTGTCGCTCTCAAATAAATAAATAAAAAAAAATGTGCTTCCCCCAGGGGAGTCGGGAGAGGAGCTCACAGCCATTTCTCTTGGAATTCTTGGGGTCATGTTCACGCTGAGGGATGTGGTTGGCTTAGTCCCAGGAAAAAGGGAACGGCTGACCTCCATTCAGCATAGCTTCTCAGTTTTCTTTCTTTTCTTTTCTTTTTTTTTTTAATTTTTTTGTTTATTTTTATTTATTTATTTGAGAGTGATAGAGAAAGAGGCAGAGAGAGAGAATGGGCACACCAGGGCCTCTAGCCACTGCAAACAAACTCCAGATGCATGCACTTCCTTGTGCATCTGGCTTACGTGGGTCCTGGGGAATCGGACCTCAAATCAGGGTCCTTAGGCTTCATAGGCAAGTGCCTAACTGCTAAGCAATCTCTCCAGCCCCAGTTTTCTTTCTGAGCACAGGCGTCGCAGTGAGGCCGCGGGAATGATTCCGTGTAGGGAAGTTTGGAACTTTCCATCTGCCAGTTTCCCACAGCTCATCCTGTTCCCCTCAGGTGTGTTCCACACTTCCAGGTAAGCGTTCCTGGAATGCGGTTTTCATTCTACCAAGAGCCACCAGTGGCTTCCTCCTCTGGAAGATGGGCTGCAAACTCCTCAGGCCAATGCACAAGAACTTTTACTATCCGGCCTTAGCCTGGCTCATCATCTGTGAGGCAAATCTTCCTCTCTGGGAAACATGCATTCTCATTGTTTCTTGAACACACTGCCGCAGGTCCTTAAGGTTTGATCGATCCTATCGTCAGGGTAGCATATACCTTCACTCCTCCCTAGTTTTGCACAATCATGCGTGGATGGTGTGTGTGCGCACATGTGTGAGTGTGTGTGGGTACACGTCTATGTCAAAATGCATGAGGAGGCCAGCTGCTGACATTGGGTGTCTTCCTCAGTTGCTCGCCCTCTCACTGCTTGGGATAGAGTCTCTCACTGAAGCCAGAGCCCAGCGATTAGGCTACACAAGCTGGCCAGCAAGGCCTGGCTATCTGCCTGACTTTGCCTCCCATGATTGGGATGACAGGTGCTCACCACCACGCCTGGCATTTTATGTGGGTACTGGGGATCCAAACTCAGTTCCTCATGCTTGCATGGCAAGTACTTTAGCCACTGAGACCTCTCCCCAGCCCCACACCTCTCCCCGGACACAAGCCATTAAAGATGAACGTCCAAACCTGACCTGTCCTACTCCTGACCCCTGTGAAACCACCTGGATTTCTTTTTTTTTTTTTTTTTGTTTTGCCATCCTTTTTAGAATATCTGCTTGAGTTTGGTGATTTCTGGGGACAGTGACTGAATGGAAAAAGAAAAAAGAAACACATAAGGGTTGATGTATGTGGGTGAACTGAACTTTGCAGAAGTCTGTCTAAATGTTCTCCTTGAATAAATGCGTTTAGGACACGCATCTCTGACTTCACCCTCTGGAGTATCCAATGTCTCCCTCTCTCAACGTGGCACTCATTCAAGGTCCACAGGATGTCTTTGCACCATTGACTCTGTGTGGACTCGGGGGTCTCATGTGGCAGAACATGCTCAGGGCATGCTCAGTGTTTTGAATACAGAACCTTCTCAGTGACTTACAGCTGTCAGTTTTCTTTGCAGACACACAGACATGACTTACGTAATTGTGGTCACAGAGGTGTTTTCCCGGATGCTTGCCTGCAGACAAAAGCAGGCTAATCAACACAAGAACAGCTAAGATAAAAGGGTGCATGGTCCCCCACTCTCCACACGTCACATTCTGAAGGGACTCATGATAGGAGCTGTTGGGAGCGTGGGCCAGGAAGAGTGGGTTGGCGTGATGGTATGAAGGGCTCATGAAAACACAAAGACAGATGATGTGCCCTCTACACTTTGAGATCCCATAAGTAGATGATAGCAATGGACAAACTTTCCACGGCATGAAGACAGACGGGCTGTGGTCTCATGGGATCAGGGCATGCGCCCACTCGGAAAAGTCCCACGGCATCGCATGAATGCTGGCTTTCAGGCTGCTAATGTTCTGTGCATAATATCCTCTTGCAGAGTTACATCAAATGGAAATCGAGCCGCGTGTTTGCTCAGCACCACAGGCCCCAGGCCCTGGTGTGTTTAACTCAGACCTCTCTGGGCTGTGATGGAATGCCCTTAATGGGTCATTTGGCATATGTGATGGTGCAGACATGAAATGAACCTCTAAAAAATTTAAACCAAACCTTTTAGAACTTCCCGTGGGGGAGCACTGTTGTGTTGAAAGGCATATAATTTGTGACATCAGAAGCCTTCTGCACTGGCCTGATGGTACTGGCTTCTCAGTTCAATACTGGGGTCCAAAGCCTTTTGATAGCCTCTGTACAAAGCATTCTATTTTTTCACTTTCCTCATTTCATTTTCTTCTTTTTTTTTTTTCCAAAAGGAAATTTATTAGTTCATCAAGACAAATATTTTAGGAACTATTTACTTTTTTCCCCCCAAATTACATATGAAGATAATAATAAACTTTCATGATTTCTGTCCAGCAAGAGTTGCGTGTTATATGGGGTTTTCTCATTCACTATATTTACCACCAGATTTATACTTAGGAAGGAGTGAGGGTTTGGAGGGGGAATATACACAGTGACATTAAAATAAATTTGCATTTTAGAGAAACATATAGAGTCTCAATTGTAAATGTTTAAGAGATTTTAATAAATTTGTTCATTGCAGTTAATTAATTTTTAATAAGCTCTGATTCGGATATGTTCTCGATAAGGATTCTGAATTGAAGGTCAGCATTTTGTATTGCACACATGTACCTACACCTTTATTTCAAGGAGACAGATTTGGTAGAATCTTCAGTTTTATTATCTCGAGAGGTCAGGAGTTTGTAGGATAAAGCCCACAGAGTTTAGCCAGTCAATTGCCCAGCGTGATCTTGTCTTTCTTGTTGTAAGGATGAGGTTGAATGACCCTTGGGCCACATAAGTTTAAATTGGAGATAAAATACAACCCAGTGTGTTCCTGTAAAAATTTTAATGATCTATTTAGGTGATTTTAGCTGCAAGGATAAGGACTACTGTAGTTCAGTTTTTCTTCAGTTCTTCATATATACACAGCAATTTATTTTATATACAATCTGGATGCATAACTCAGTAATTATGGTGGAGTGACCCAACAATATCTGGCTATGGGAATTAAAAATGGACTTAATACCCTTGTATTTCTTCCTAAAGCACCTATTAAAAGGAAAGACTGCCTTCGAGCGAGGTGAAGGTAATCATAGTTTTCTGACGGTGGGGGGAGGGTCTCTTGCCTCGGCTCCAGATACATCCATCTGCTTCTTTCCTTTTAACGGTCTACTAAAGCAAACAGACTTGTACTTGATTTCTCTAGGGGGGCCTCACGACTTACCGCCTTTAGGAAGAATGCCATAACTCCTTACACAAGCCTCCGCTCAGGTAACAACAGAGTGTAATTTATCCTCAGAGCACAATACTGGATCCAGGGGCCTTGGCAATCCTTTTTTTTGTTGTTGTTGTTGAAAGGAGTGGTTCAGGCTGGAGGCTCAGCAGTTAAGGCACTTGTTTGCAGAGCCTAATGACTCAAGTTCAATTCCACAATATCCACATTATGCCAGATGTACAAAGTGGTGCGTGTGTCTAGAGTTCATTTGCAGTGGAGAGAGGCCCTGGCACACCCATTCTCTCTCTCTCTCTCAAATAAGTAATTTTTTTTGTTTTGTTTTTTTGAGGTAGTGTCTTACTCTAGCCCAGGCTGACCTGGAATTCACCTATCTCTGCTTCCCAAGTGCTGGTGTTAAAGGTATGTACCACCACACCCAGCTTAAATAAATAAATAAATATATTTTTAAAGGAATACCTCCCTTAATGCTGGCATCCACAACAGGCATTCCCAGTGAGTCCACAATGCTTCATTGCCTCAACCGCTGTTTTGTTGACAAGGATTTAAGTATTCCTTCTTCTTCGCCAGATGCGTGTAAAACCCCTCACAGGTAATTAACTCCTCCAACCCGCACAGCCTCTTTCGTTCTCAGATAGCTCCTGCGGCTCTTCCTCCTTCACGGGGAGGGGGCCACATGCCCGGGCCATGAGGTTAGGGAGGGCTGAGCCAGGATGCAGACACAGGCCGTGGGCTCCAGAGTGCCCGCCCTTGGCCGCTGTGCCTGCTTCCTGTCTTCCTGGCGTATGCAGCTCACGCTCTCCCGCGCCCCGGATGGCTGCAGGCCAGTCACAGGGGATATTCCCTTGCAAAGTTCTTCTCGCTCAGGGGAACCCTCAAACACATCCACATATGCCAACAGCTTCCTATTGCACACCCAACAAGCCAGCCACAGCGCATGATGTCTCGATGTTCTGTGTCACAGACTGGAGCCTGAACCACCCCTCCCTGTATTAGTTACTTTAAAAGTTTTTTAAAAATATTTTTATTTTTTAAAAATTTTTTTATTTTGTAATTTAATTTATTAGTTTTCTTTTCAGTAAATATAGGCAGTTTGGTACCATTATTTAGGCTCATCTGTGATCTACCCCCTCCCACTAG
Organism: Jaculus jaculus; assembly: GCF_020740685.1. Taxonomy (NCBI): domain Eukaryota; kingdom Metazoa; phylum Chordata; class Mammalia; order Rodentia; family Dipodidae; genus Jaculus; species Jaculus jaculus. The sequence goes on along the minus strand of NC_059104.1, from coordinate 9,508,678 downwards.
ACCCTCCTTGTTGATGAAAATGGGTCGTGCATTGTGGAGTTAGCCCCAGTTCTTGGTATGATAAATGTCTCTGCAAATCATGACCCAACATGTGACTCTGACATTCTTTCCACCCCCTCTTCCACAAAATTTCCCTGAGCCATGTTGGGTTCATTTTTGGTCTGCTTCAGTGCTGAGGTGTTGGGGGCCTCTGAGGCTCTGGCTCTCTGATTTGGTAGGAGTTGATTTTTCTCTGCGTTGGTCTCCTTCCCCTTTGTGCTGGTATCCGGTTCACAGGAAAACATCACCCTTGCTTATTTCGCCAGTGAAATATTTTTATGTATTTGAGAGCAATGGACAGAGAGAGAAAGAAGGAGAGAGAGAGAGAAAGAGAGAAAGGAAGAATTGGGGCACCAGGGCTTTCAGCCACTGAAAATGAACTCCAGACGTGTGCACCCCCTGAGCATCTGGCTAACATGGGTCCTGGGGAATCGAGCCTCAAACCGGGGTCCTCAGGCTTCACAGGCAAGCGCTTAACCGCTAAGCCATCTCTCCAGCCCTGCTTTTTTTTTTTTTTTTTAATTTTTTCTTAGTGGTGATAGAATATCAGAGGGAAGCAATGTTATAGGAAGAATTTAGTTCTGGGGCTACAGTCCGTCATGGTGGGCAGGGCTTGGTGACTGGGACTTTGTGAGACTTGGTGTCTGGCCATATCTCAGTGGCAGGTGGGGAGTACAGATAGAAAGTGGGTTTGTTTATTACCTTCCAGGGTCCACCTGCACCCACCAGCTAAGGTAAACACAGTGTTCCAACGCCTGAGCTTGTAAGGGGCGCTTCAGTCCCTGAACCAAAACACTCCCTATAATGGGATGCCTGTTTTCTCCTCTTCATAAACCATGCTTGGAATCACCTTTCAAGACAATGCTTGCACGTCACCTTTCCTGCCCGGTGACTCCTGGCAGAGTCACGCATGGTGCTTTGCAGAAACACACCCCAACGTTTCTCATCAGCCCCAGTCTTCCTGTTTCTGCTTTCAGTATGGTTTGAGGTTTCTGAGACCGAACTTGGAATGTGGAACTTGGGAAACAAACTTGGGGTTTGGTTCCATAGGCCCAGGAGTCTGATGATTCTTGGGCTAAGGGCGGGTCTCTGCTTATCCTCTTGGGACCTCTTACAGATTTTGCAAATCTTGGGACAATGACATGCTGCTTTTGTACTTGTGTTTAGGAGGATCGGTTGAAGTAGTTCTTCTTCTTCCTCTTTTTTTTTTTAAGAGATAAAGAGACAGACAGTGGGAGAGAGAATGGGAGAGAGAGAATGGGCACCCCAAGGCATACAGCTACTGCAAACAAACTCCAGACATTGTGCCACCTTGTACATCTGGTTTATGAGGGTCCTGGGGAATTGAACCTTGATTCTTTGGCTTGGTAGGCAAACGCCTTAACTGCTAAGCCATCTCTCCAGCCCTTCTTTGTCTTCTTCTTTTCTTTTTCTTTTGGCTTTTTGAGTAAGTTCTCCCTCTGGCCCAGGCTGACCTGGAATTCACTATGTAGTCTCAGGCTGGCCTCAGACTCACAGAGATCCTTCTACCCCTGCCTCCCAAGATGTGGTATTAAAGGCGTGCACCACTGCACCCCGCAGAAGTAGTAAATTGTCCTAAAATGCAACCTTCAAAAATAACAGTTGTAGCACTTAGAAAGACTTACCTAGGCTTTTACTTTGAAAGCCCTTCAACTTTATGGGAATCTGGCCAACATGCTAAAAACAAATGTAGAAACAAAACTCCCAACCACTATGTTGGTAGAATAGTCAATAAATACACATACCATATCCTCACAACACATTAATATTTCCATAGGGACTGGAAATGCTAAATAGTTAATAGCTTCCTTTGCCATTATTTTTCTCATTATGACTTCTCCAGCAATCTCTTATAGTTTTGGCAAAGTGAAATAACAATGTTTTCCTATCATCATAAAAATCTACAAGCGTTTTTAGCTATACCGGTTTTGATATTTGAAAAAAAAAAGACATAAATTTCATGTACAAACTGAGAATCAGAAAATGCCAGAACATCAGTTTATAAGCCAGGTATGTATTATAACACAGTTTTTAATGTTTTAAAAAATTTGTAGTCAGTACACTTAAATATACCTGAAGTGACTTTATTTCATTGGAAAGTTCAATTCTTTAAAGTTACAAGAAAGGAAAAAGAGATAAATATTTGGGCAAACAAGTTCCCCATGTGGAAAATCTCAGGTGAGTGGAACCCACACTCCACATTGTTGATCTTCATTGCTGACGCTCTAGGTCCATCAGAAGCAAATGGTGCATAGAAATGGGAGGGGACTTAGATGTCAACATAAAGATCTCCTTCTTAGGAGGGCACGTGTATGATGTGTGCTGTGTTGTCTCTGAGGATGATCTCAGAAGCCACTGAAGTAATGTGAGGTTTTTCCTTTCCTTCGAGCAGAATGTAGCGACATCATAAAAAAAACAAAAATAAAGAAAATAAATAAATGATCAGCCGTCAAGACTTTTAAGATGTTTGGATATTTTCTGTCAGAAAGAGTTCCCTTGGCTGAAGAGATTTGGGGCTTATTCTGTTCCATTTTCTAGGTGTTGTTAAGCAAAGTTGCATTATAATTTTGTCTTTTTTTTGTTAAGTGTTTACTTACAACTTCTGGTGAGTTTTGATGAAGTATTATTGTAAAAGTTAATTTGACAAGTGGCATAAGCATTTTGTAAGATAAAGTTACCAAGGATCACTGGCTTCAAAATGTTTGTCCTGTGTGTGTGTGTGTGTGTGTGTGTGTTAGTATGCATGTGCGTGTGCTTACGTGTGCTGTGCTTGCAAGTGGAGGTCAGAGGCTGATGTTGGATGCCCTGTTCATGCACTTGCCTCTTTATTTCCAATGCAGAGCTCTCAGATTCAGTCAGTTGAACTAGCCAGCTTGCCGTGGGATCTGCCTATCTGTCGATAAGTGCTGCGGATGCGGCACGGGCATATGGTGCTTGGCATCTGACTCTGGTCCTCAGGCTTGCACAGAAAATGCCACACCAACCGAGCCATCTTCCCAGCTCCCGTTCATTTTTTTTTTGATTATTATCTCTGTGTGTATGCATGTGTGCATGTGCAGTATGTGTGTGTGTGTGTGTGTGTGTGTGAGTGTACATGTGAGTGTGGGCACATGTGTACCATGGCATACATGTGGAGGTCAGAGGACAACTTTCAGGTTGGTCCCCTCACCAGAGGAAGGGGTTTCACTATGGAACGTCATTCTGCTGTTCTTTGCAGTGCTCGTGGGGCTTCTCCTACCTCTGCCTACACTTTGCCTTCAGATCCACTATGCTGGTCTTAAAGGAGCCCACCACAGCTTCTGTTTTTTAAAAAAAATATTTTGTTTATTTTATTTATTTATTTGAAAGTGACAGGCAGAGAGAGAGAGAGAGAGAGAGAGAAAGAGAGAGGGAGAGAATGGGCGCGCCAGGGCTTCCAGCCTCTGCAGACGTACTCCAGACGCGTGCGCCCCCTTGTGCATCTGGCTAACGTGGGACCTGGGGAACCGAGCCTCGAACCGGGGTCCTTAGGCTTCACAGGCAAGCGCTTAACCGCTAAGCCATCTCTCCAGCCCAGCTTCTGGGTTTTTATGTGGAGCCTGAGGCTTGAACTCAGGTACACCAGCTTGAGCAGTGGCCATTTTGTCTACTGAGCCATCTCTTCCAATAACTCCTCATCTTTTTTTTTTTTTTTTTTTTTTTTTTTTTCTGAGGCAGGGTCTCACTCTAACTCAGGCTGACCTGGAATTCACTGTGTAGTCCCAAGGTGGCCTCGCTGTCATGGTGATCCTCATGCCTCTGCCTCCTGAGTGCTGGGATGAAAGGCGTGCGCCACCACGCCCGGCTAACTCCTGATCTTTAACTGTAGTAGGGATTGAACAGAAGACCTTGTGCATGCTAGGCAAGAGCTCTGCTCCAGAGCTAACATCCGCACATCTACAGCTCAGCTTTTCACTTTTATTTGGAATCATTTCACTATTAAATTGAAGTTCAATTTGTTTTGTCACTGGGTAAAATGACATTAAAAGACATCTCTACACCACGAGTTTTCTTCCCAGAAAGAAAGAAGTGTTGTCCTGGTAGCTGGTGTAGTCACACAGGGCTTTGTGCCTTACATTTCATTTACCAAAGTTCTTGAAAATGAAATTTGCTTAAGAGCCTTTGTAAATATCCTTCTGCACAATAGAAGTTTCTTTACAAATCCATAAATTGCTATTGAAAGGAGGTTTAAATCTATTTGCTGGCACGTGTAAATTAGAAATTTTGCACATATTATAAGTGTAGTCATGCAGAAAACTACCAATCTCAACCTGAATTTATTCTATCTATTTATGACCTGGAAGTTTTTTTTTTTTTTAAACCCCCAGTGCAATTAATTAAGCAAACAGGACAGATTACAAGAACAAAGGCCCTTGCACGGGGCTCTCCCAGGTCTTGTAAGTAGATAGTCCTCATAAACCCTGCATGGCAGGTCCTTTGATTCTCCCTCAAAGCTTTATCCTATTCCAACTGGTACTCAGCTCTGCAGGAGGCTCACTACTTGCAAATTTCTCTATTGCTGTTTTCATTTCCTCTTTAGCAACGGAGCTAATCAGATTCTTCTTGTAAAGATGATCCAGTTTTGGCATTTTAATTTTAGCTGGAATTTTCATAGTCTCTGTTATCAGCTGCCAACTCTCCTGCACATATCAGTTTGGAGAACAAAAAATAAAAATAAAAAGGAAGATGTTATCTGGGTGTGGTGGTTGAAGGCTGTCACCCCAATACTCAGGAGGTTGAAGCAGGAGGATTGCTGCTAGTGTGAAGCTGGCCTAGGCTACATAGTGAGTACTGGACCAGCCAGAGCTAGATAACACAACAAGAGCCTGGTAAAAAAAAAGTAGGGGAGAGATTAAAGTCATGGACTCTGGCCAGTAAACCCAAGACCCAGGATGCGGTTGCCCTCCCCCACCCAGAGAACCATCAGCCAGGGAGACCTATGAGGTCCCCAAAATAATGTAGGCCATTGACAAAGCACTTGATAACCCACCAGAGATAAAGGATAACACCCTATTGCTGAAGACACCAGAGGCTGCAGTCACAGGACGAAGGAACACCATGCTGGCACCAAAAGGGAAACTAGCTCTCACCTGCCTGGCCCTCACAGTGCTAGAAAGCTCCATGGGAACCGATGAAGGACAATGACCACCAGTGGCATGAAGCAGGAGACCCCTCAGGCTACAGAACCAGCCAGCAGGACAAGAAGTGTGCACTTGTGCAGCCGTGATCCACAACCTCTGCGCATAATCAGCTGTTCTCTGATAGGACATGAGGCCCGCTCGGTGGGAGATAACTCATATCTGGTACTAGAAACCAAGTCAGAATCCCATGATCTGGAAACCCAGACTTCAGAAAGAAGTCCCTATGGCTGTCTGGAGAAGAAGAGTGGACTTTCACACCAAAATTCTCTCGAATAAACTTGCACACCCCTTTGAACCTAAGCTGCTTTCACTCATGTCTGAAGAATCTGCTTTATTTTACAGATGGCGGAGAAAGTGGAGGAGAACCAAGATCCATCAATAAGAAGATAACTGACTGCCCAACATGAGGTGTGCCACCTCTACCACATCTGCCAGGGCCCAGGGGAAATAGCAGAGAAAGCAGTGACGTGAACACTGCTCTTACTGCTAGCCTGACAACCAGCTCCCGGGTGATGGTGACAGATACGGTGATCAATCAAATCCTATCAAAGCACAAATACAGAGGCTACAGAGAACTCAACTCTAAATCAGACTTGCAATAGGCCTGCCAGGGCCCCAGGATCATTGCAGAGAGGGGGTAGAAAGATTGTAAAAGCAGAGTGGGTAGGAATACCCTGACACATGGTTGTCACTTGGATGAGGCCTCTGTGATTTCACAGTGAAAGCCATAAACCCACTGAGAAGGGACCAGGGAAACAGAAGCAGGGACAAGGAGATAAAAGAATATAATCTGTTAATATACATATAAAATAAAGTAACAAATTAAAAGCAAAAAGAAAGGAGGTAGGGAGAGGAGGAAGGAGGACAAAAAGAGTATATATGGAATAAATAAGTCAAAGTATGTGATGAATACATCCTCAAAACCCACCAATATGTATAATGAGCCAATACTAATACATAATTAAAAATAACAAATGATAAACATAACAAATAAACCCAAAGTGCTTTGAAAACAAGATGACATCATTATGGAAATAAGGGATTTAATGGAACTATGGCGGTGGGGGAATTATCATGGTTTGTTGTCTATAGTTATAAAAGCTGTCAATAAAAAGTTTTGAAAAAAAGTAGGGGAGAGACTTTTAATATTAACTAATATTGTTGCTATCTGATGAACATGCATGGAGGGAACTTATTGAAATAAAATGTGGTCTTTTTGATGCTGATTTTTATGAATATATTAGTTACTCTTAATATTTTTAATCATTTATTTATGTGTGTACGGACGCGTGTGTGTGTGCCTGCCACAGCATGTATGTGGGTGTGGTGGTCAGAGGACAACTTCCTGGTTTGTCTTTGCCTGTCGACCTTGTTTGAGATAGGTTTTCTTGCTTTGGGTTCTCACACTCTGGTCTTACCTGCACTCAGCACGAGCTTCTGGGAAATTCTCCTGTCTCAGCCTTCCATCTCACTTTTAGAGTCAGTGTCAATGTGCTGGTATTACAGAAGCCCACCATAACTTCTGGCTTATTAAATGGAGTTTGGGAATTGAACTTGGGTACTGAGGCTTGAGTGGTGAGTCCATTATCCGCTGAACCAGCTCCCTAGCTCTTATTATTATATGGAATGCTAGTTATAATTATTATTATATATAGCAATAAAATAAAGAGTATTATATAGAGTATTAATATAAAGAATATTAGTTATCCTTTCCACTGGCATACCTGGCTATAAAATTTGATGCAGTTTATTCAGAAAAATCACAGTGTAGAGTTGGACACTGAAATATGGAATATTAAGCAATTTTGGGGTAAAAGACTGTGGTGAGGGCGATAGTGGGTGCAGAGATGGAGGTGAAAAGAGACTTGTGAAGACTCTGGGGAGCATGCACAGCAAGGAGGACTCAAAAGATCCTTAGAATTTTAGTGTAAGTGACTGAAGGGCTTGCTAGGGCATTTACTAAAATAAGGTAAAATAAGTTCTTAAGAGAAACTGGTCTCCTGGATCCCTGGCTCCTGAGAGTTTGGGCACAGAAATCTGCTTTTCTTTTTCAGAAGGTAGTGAGACCCCAGAAGATAAACCACCCCTTGTTCTTCAGCCAAGGGTCACCTGAAACCACAGAAGAATTGGGGAGATGAGCAAGAGTCCTGCTCCCATGATGAGCCTGACAGTCAGCACCAGGATGAAGGTGAAGGAGACAGACCCTGAGGATACTACACACCTACCAAAGCAGAGATCCAGAGTATCCTAAGAGCTCATCACTGACATAGACTTTTACCCACCATGGCTCAGGGAATATTGCAGAAGAGGGAACGGAAAGATTGTAAGAGCCACAGGTTGGGACGTTATGCCCAATAACTGACTGCTCCCACAACACATAACCCACAACACCATGGGAAATACCTGCAACCCCACTGAAGTGGTCCCCTGCGGAATGGGGGCAGGGAGGAGTGAAAAGATGGTACCAACACATGATGTATCCATACAAAGTGTGTTCTTAATAAGAAAATAAAGAAAGAAAAACCAGGACGTGAAGGAGAATTTATTAGTGTAATCTTGAAGGTTGTATAGATGAAATAAAACTATCTTTAAATCTTTAATTAGCAACAGTAATCATTGAGATTTATCAAATTTCAACTTTAGGAACAGAACCACGGTATGTGTTACCAGGGCCATAAAAAGTAGGTTTAGGTTCCTGCAGAAAAAAATGTGGGCAAAGAGGACACCCCAGGGACAGGCACCCTGATTGAGTCCTTCATAATTTTGATCTAATCCTTTCTTTCCTCTTCCTTATCATTTACAATTTTTTAAATTAATTAATTAATTTATTTGTCAGAGAAAGAGGGAGAAACAGAGAATGGGTGCACCAGGGCCTCCAGCCACTGAAAACGAACTCCAGATGCATGTGCCCCTTTGTGCATCTGGCTAATGTGGGTGCTGGGGAATCGAACCTGGGTCCTTTGGCCTTGCAGGCAGATGCCTTAACCACTAAGCCATCCCTCCAGCCCCTCTTCCTCATCATTTTTGTGTTAAGAGTTTTGTTCTCTTAAATGTTATATTTCAGAGATAAAATATAGAACAAACAAAAACTAGAGGACAGAACTAATTCAAGTATTTGTAATTAATATTTTAGACAAATTGTATAGAAATAAGAATATGCCTGTTGCAATAAAGCATATGGTTCTCCAAAAATAAAGTTGGAAAAATAATCGGGCTGGAGAGATGGCTTAGCGGTTAAGCGCTTGCCTGTGAAGCCTAAGGACCCCGGTTCGAGGCTCGGTTCCCCAGGTCCCATGTTAGCCAGATGCACAAGGGGGCGCATGCGTCTGGAGTTCGTTTGCAGAGGCTGGAAGCCCTGGCACGCCCATTCTCTCTCTCCCTCTATCTGTCTTTCTCTCTGTGTCTGTCGCTCTCAAATAAATAAATAAAATAAAAAAAAAAGTGTTAAAAAAATAATTTGTAAATGTAGCCTTTGATATCTATTTTAGTATTCAGTGGGGAGAGGTCCGATATTTTTTTATTTTATCATCTTAACATTTTTTTGTTGTTTGTGTACATGAGTTGTGTAGGGATGTATGTGTGCAGATGTGTGCTCCATGTGTTCACATGTGGAATCCAGAGTAGGGTGTTGAGCGCTGTCTTTATTTTTATTATTTCCATGTTGCTTTATTTGATCAATAAATACTTAGAAGTCATTACTTAGTAATTTATTACATTTGCCTACCAAAACAGAATTGTGAGGAGAAATTAACTTAAAAAAAAAGCTATCAGTGAACTGAACATACTTGCCAAATACTCATCTGAGTGCTGTCTTATGTCATTCTTCCACTTTGTTTCCTTGAGACAGAGTCTCACCGAGCCTGGAACTGACATTTCCCCCCCAGTCTGACTGGCTAGCCAGTGAGCTCAGCAAGTCTGGTTCTGTCTCCCACCAGATGGAGTCACAGGGGTGGGTGGCCATCCCCCGCTTTTCATATGGGGACTGGGGGGCCAACTCACATCCTCGTGCTTGTGTGGAAAGTGCTGACACCCACGGACCGTCTCTCCAGTCCTGAGTGGTTCAGTTCTAAACTTACTTTTCAATACTAGTTTTATGAACATTTTCAGATTGCTGTATAATTTATTTGAGGACTTTTTTTGTAGTCTTATATATTTTATCAATTTGATATTTAAGTGATTCATGTTTCATTTTTTTGATCTGTGTTCTGATGGTGTATCTGCCTACTTTGGGGAAAGCACTTCATGGATTCCCAGGGCTATAAAGGAATATATGCCTGTCAGTCCCATGGACGCTAGCCTGTACTTGAAGACTGGGCAGGGGCTCTCTGCATTTCCTTCTGGGACCTTTAAGTCTAGTTATCCAGCAAGACAGCAATGAGTCATTGTGGTTATTGGGAAAAGCAACCAGTTTACCTGCCCCCTGATGCCTACAGCTCTTTCATGCTGAGTGAGCACACTGTCTCAGTGACATGAGAGAATATCTTCTGCACAGAAGGAGAGTCACAGTGCCCAGCCCAGATGCTTGCTGTCCTGCTTGTGGGTGCTGCACAAGGTGTCAGATGTTTTCTAACTCTGCTCTTGTCCTGTTGCAAGGTGTCCTGGCTGGTCCTCAGCTGAGCCATGAGGGATACAGTCATCAGGTTTGGAACTGATGGTGCATGCAAGACAAGTGGCTCCCAGAGGTTTGGCTCAGAAGGTCATGTGGGTTACAGGACAGATGCTTATAGCACACATTGGGTAGATATTCATCACAGGAAAGGCATCAATGTGTACAGGACTTTGGTAGAAGGTGCATGGTCGGCATCCATTAGAGATCTTTCTCATGGGGAAATCAGTGTCTGAGAGACCACTCCTGCATGAGAAGGACTGTAGAATGTAGAGCTTCTGAGATGAGGGTGGAGCATGGGAACTGCCCCCCCGCCAGTGCAAAGGAACACAGGGTTGAGAGGGATTACAGAAATTTTCCTGTTGGAGCTTCATGCAAAAGCATAGATCACAACGACACCGGATGTATCTGCAGAGGTACGGGGGAACTTCTGTGATTACTGCATGGGATGGTCATTGAGAGGGAGAAAGGGTGGGGGACTGAAAGTCAGAATGAGATTTGGGGTCAGAGAGTAACTTCTACTAGTGCTAGTGAAAGTGTATTCTACCTATAAAGACTGCGCCTCAGAAGGTAGTAGATTGAAAATGAAGACAGGAGTCAGCAGTGGATAGTGTTACAAAGGACCATGGATGACTTGATGGCAAGGACCTGAACTGAGACCAAGGCACTGAAGCAAGATACAGGCTTTGAGAAAAAATGTCAAGTTAGTAGTAACTGGACTCAGCAAATGGGCCAAAAATTTCTCATGAAGTTTGGGATCTGGGGAGCAGTTGAGTTACGAGCAAAAAGGTTCAGGCAGAGGGTAGGCTGGGTCAGTGGGGAGAGGGGATTCCAAATTGTGGGGCTTAAACTCTTGCTTTACATAGGTAAAGAAACACTTTTGTCTCCAGGACGGAGTGATCCTGCTAAACTTCTGTGTTTAACATCCCCAGAAGACAGCAATCTTTTCTGTGCAATGGATATTGTAAGGTCTAACCAGGCATAATGTCTTTCCCCAATATTGTCACATGTTTTAGATTGATAGAAAATTGTCATGATAGCACAAAAATTTACCACCTACCACGTACTCAGTTTCTTCTAATGTTTGCATCTTAAATTAGTATGATATGTTGATAAATAATCAAACAATGAACCAGTATTGATACATAAAAGAGATGACCAAGATGAGGAAAAAAAATAGTAGGTAAGAAGCTGTACTGTGGTAGCTGGAATGTGAAATATCTCCAGTAGCCTCATGTATTTGTGATTAAGCCTCATACTCAATCCGTAGATGGTGGCCACTTGGGAGGTGAAACCTTGCTAGAGGAGATGCGTCACTGGAGGCAGATCTTGAGGTTTATCAGCCCAGTTTGCCACACCTGTCCAGTTCACTCTCTTGCTGCTTCCTGCCAGCTGTTGTGTCAAGACATGATGCCCAGTCTCTGCACTGCTGTGCTTTCTCCACCATGACGAAACTTCCCCTGGAAACTCTAAACCTGAAATAAACATTATTCCCCCATGGAGAAGACTATAGTCCACAGCTTATTCCTGTATCCTACTTTTCACCCAGTGTCCTTTTTCTGAGCCAGGATCTCATCCAGTATCCCTCTGCACCTTAGCTTCTTTCTGGTTGACACAGTTTCCCAGATTTTCCTTGTTCTTGACCCTGGTAGTTTTTGGCATGATGGGTTGAACATTCGTCTCATATGTAGGACCTGTTTGATGTTTTTCTCATTAGACTGAGCTCATAGGTTTTTGGAGGAAGATCACTGAGGCGAACTGTGTTTCTCAATACCTATGACAAGGGAAATTTTGATATCATGACTCATAACTACTGCTGTTGACTATGATCACTGACAGAGGCAGTGTGTATCAGATTAATCTACTGAAAAGTTACTCTTTCTTTGTTTAAAAAGGTCCATTTTCTATATTATGCTCTTGGAAGAAGTCAGTATGCATAGACTATAATCAAGGAGTGGATTCATGCTCTCCCCCTGGAAGGTGAATTATGTACACACATTATTAGAATTCTGTACAGATCAGCTAAATATTTCAGCTATTCAGTCAACCAGTTATTTATGTCACTATGAACTCACAGTTATTTATTTTATGCTATGGGTTGTGATACCAGATGGTTTTATCTTATAGATCAATTTGTTTCAGCTTTAAGCCATTGGGAGTTTCATTGCACACACTGTGGCTTGGTGTCACTGCTACTAGAGGCAGAGATGTGTGACAGCTGCAGAATCCCAGAGTGATGTTTGGGGCAAGTGCGTAGAATGGTACGAGAGGTTGGGAGGTCTCTGCGTCTGTGTTTGGCAACTTAGCCATCTTCTACCTTCATAAACATGGAGAGGAATAATAGTAGTATGTTGGAAGATTATTTTGAAGCACCATAAATTGCACATTTCCGCTCATACACTTGTTTAGCAAACATTTATGGAAACTTTATTCTATCTTCTGCTCCAGAGTGAAGGTGGTGCATGATGTGGAAAGAGAACTAACATCTTCCTAGAACCTTCCTGGCTCAAGACATGACCCAGTTCTCACATCTACCACATCTACCCACTGAGGAAGATGTTATTTTCATTTTATAGATAATTAAACTAAGCTTGTTTGTTCTGAAAGCATCAAGTTGCCATGTACAAGGTCCCTGAACTTTGTAACCTTGACCTGCCACGTTGTTAGACATCCCAAACAAGCCATGTGGAAACATCTGACCAGTTCCCAATTATGGCTGTGTAAAGTCCCAGAAATGCAAATGGAAAAGCCTTCTGAAGATCCTGCTCCCTGCCAACATCAGAGTGTAACTGCTTGAAACCCTAAGTTGGAGCTACCTAGCAGGTCCTAGTGATCACACCCAGAACAGTAAGAAATAGTGATTGCTTTGACCCATGAAGTTTTGGGAAGTAGTTTCCAGGAATAGATAACTGTGACACTAGAAGACACATTCTGCATTGCATCCCTCCAGTAAGCATCTGCTCTTTTGACAGGTGTCTTAGATTGACGTAAAATGTCTGGGAGGTCATGGCATTCGTTTATGGAGGATGCTTTGGAGGCCTGGCTGTGGATGCTTCTGGATACTGAGAAGAGGCACCAGAACTGCGTGCTAACTCAAGAGAACATGCATCACAGCAGAACAGCATTTTCATTCGTGCTTGGTACAGGGAAAAGATGGTGAGGTTGTTATCAGATGGTGTTGAGTCGGCAATTGCTTTTTCAGTTCCTGATTGTGTGACCTTGGGCAAATTCTTTCATTCTGATTCCCAGCGTCCTTATCATCAAAGTTGAGATGATCTGATGATAATACAGATCAAATAAGATAACAGTACGTGCTCCATAAACGTGTTCCAATATTCTTCTGGACATAAATCTGTTACAACATCACTGGCGTCTTGTGTTTGAACTATTTGCTATTCTGTCTCCCTGGTGGACTATGAGCTCCCCCACAGAAGTGAGCTTAGAGTTTATGGTTTTGCATTCTTGCTGGCTCGTTCAGTACATAGAGTACACACACTCAGATAGTTTGTTGAATGGGAGTTCACAGAGATGAAATGTGATTTTCAATCTCCATGTCAAGGGAAGTTTTGATAACATGGCTTATAAACTATTTCCGTTGACCTTGATCACTGGAAGAGGCAGCATGTGTCAAGTTTGCCCACTGAAAAGTTGCTCTTTGTTTATGATGTTAGGAGGAAAGGAAGGGAAAAGAAAAGCTCAAAAATAACTAGTTTATTTTATTAGGGGTTTAGAAGTAGCATTATTTAAAAGAGTAAAAAAAAAAAAAAAGGCAGAAAGAATTCTAAGAACAATAGGAAGTGGTTGACAATGACAACTGCGGTCCTAACTGCAGAAAGAAATACTGCAGTAGGACGTTTCAGCAGTGTTAGCAAGCTCCAGATGAGATTTTTTTAAAAAAATTTATTTTTATTTATTTGAGAGTGACAGAGAGAGAAAGAGGCAGATAGAGAGAGAATGGGCGCGCCAGGACCTCCAGCCTCTGCAAACGAACTCCAGATGCGTACGCCCCTTTGTGCATCTGGCTAATGTGGGACCTGGGGAACTGAGCCTCGAACTGGGGACCTTAGGCTTCACAGGCAAGCGCTTCACTGTTAAGCCATCTCTCCAGCCCTCCAGATGAGTTTTTAAAGGAAGATGTGGGTGGCAAATAGTGAAGGGAGGCCTGGAATTGCAGGGTTTAATGCAGACCCACACAGTGTCTCTTTTTGTTCTTTGAGGGGTATATTTAGAAGAAGGTAGGGGCATATTAGCTTGTTTAATACTTAAATAACTTGTTTACTTTTACAATCACCAGAGATTTGTCAATCTTTTAGAATATTGCACGAATGTCCCCAGAATGGGATACATAATGTTGGCCTGATGATGTATTGTGCTTCTGCCTATCATACTGCATTCACAAGGGAGATAGGCGTTGAATAGGCTCTCAAACAATTAAACATGCACTAACTTATGAAAATACATCTCGTGAGGTGACAGTGCAGAGGCTGCTCCATCTTCACCAGGGTCTATTCTGTCCATCTTCATGATGGCCTGCCTGATTTTCACCTGATAATATGACCAAATATCCATCTCTTATAGCTTGTCCATGTGACTAAATTCTGGCAAATGGTGCCTGAAGAAAATTATTTTTCACCATTTATGGGATGTGTCCTAAAAATGAAAGCATGTGTGTTCTCTTGAGCCTGTGGGTAGAAAATCTCAGAAAGGAATCGGCATCCTGGAGTGTGAGATGGATTGAAGAGCACAGGCCTTGCTTAGTTTTGGCTCAGTAGCTTATAATTTACCAATATCATTGAGCTTCCGTTTTAGTGAAACCACTGAGTCTCTGGACCCTTTTGTTCCTAGTGCTGTCCTGTATCTTAATGAATATAAGAATCTATGAAGGAATGTGCATTTGCTTGCCAAAACACCCACGAAGCAATAGCACAGATTGAGTGGTGGAAATAATATGCCAACATTATTAGCAACAGTTTTAACAATGGTTGGCTAGGTTGTAGGGCAGGCTGTCTTGTTGACTGGTTTTTGAAAGCTGGGTTGAAGAGCGAGAGAAGAGAAATAATTATTTTGACATCTTGTTTCAAGGATACTACTTCCATTATGAGGGCCCTATATCAATACCTCTGTCTCCAAATACCACAATCACATTGAAGACTAAAACTTCAACATAGAGATTGGAGAGGACACTATGTAGTCTATTGCAGAAGACAAGAGACTCAGTGTACCCATAATGAAATGTCTGTGAAACCTCACACAAGGAAGCTGAATGTTGGAGTATTTGGTACTAGAGTGATCCAAGAAGAGGGAGTGGCATGCACAAGGTGACTTAAGTCAGAAAGAACCTGATACTCTGAAAAATGAACCATGAGTGTGTGAGAAAGTAGGAGAGACATGATTGGAAGGACTCTGAAATAAAATAAAAATTCAACAAAAGGCTTTAAGGTATGGATAATATGATGTAGTTATTTTCAGATTTCTCTACTTTGTTGGGGGTTGGAGGAAGGAGGGATGGACAAGGATAATCGCCCAGCCTCTGCTGAACATGGGGCTGAAGAGAAACGATGGACCTAAATAAATTCTGTAGCTATGCATTTTTTATGTGTAGAGGTGCATCAAGGAGAGGACAGAGGTCTTCATGATGATCCCCAGGGTTTAAGAAGGAGAAGTCTGGGAATTGCAAAGTAATATTAAGTCCAGCTATGCATTTTCTATGTACAGAGGTGCATCAAGGAGAGGACAGAGTTCTTCATGATGATCCCCAGGGTTTAAGAAGGAGAAGACTGGGGAATTGCAAAGTAATATTAAGTTTTCAGCTTTGCTGCTATGTCAAAGAGGAAAAGAAATCCATCTGATGGTCATTGGCATAGTGTCTTTGGGAATATTATTACAGGCAAGACTTAGGGATTGAGAAGCACTAAACTCAACATTTTGAATTCAAAAACCATGGAGGGAAACCATCAGAGCAGAAACTATGGATTGTAAAGACATGCTGTCAGTCAATTTATTAGAACTTTAGTTTTTCTTAGGTTTTAAAAAAGTACAGGGCTTGTCATATGGATTAAAATGATAACTTTTCATAATGCACTTAGAAAGGTATCAGGCCCAATAAGTGGTGAATAATTATGTCCCCTCTTTATGCTGTTTTAAGAGCCCTTTATCTATATATGAAAGGCTCTTGAGATATATATATATATATATATATATATATATATATATATATATATCTTCTATACTTACATACAATGATATTTCCTTCCCTTCTCCCACTTCCCCTTCACAGCTCTGCTGTCCATCATATCCCTGCCCTCTCTCCACTAGTCTCTCTTTTAATTTGATGTCATCATCTTTGTCTCCTATTATGAGGGCCTCATGAAGGTATTGCTAGGTACTGCGAGATCATGGATATTGAGGCCAATTTCCAAGATCCTTTCTAGTCGAAATATATGCCAGATATTCAATTTGCAGGGATTTGATAATTTAGTATTTTTTAAAATTAAGATGCATCTTTGTATGGATACATCATATAAAAATATCTAAAACTCAGAAAGAGGGAAAGCTGAGAAGCAGGGCTAGGCTACTTTGGACCTTTTTTGGCTATTTCCCTTCCTCCTGCAGAGCCTGACTGCTCAGATGAGGAGGTGAGTCCCCAAGGACATTGGACTTGGGCTCTGAAACTCATTGGTCAGCATGTTCTATTTTGTAATTTTCCAGAAGGTAAAAGTGATCTTATGGAAAGTTATTCTGAGACACTAAGAGAGAGCTCTCAATACAAGCTGTTACTTTCTTCGATTTTTCTTTTATAGAAGCCCCATTCTACTTTCTGGAGCTGGGTGACATGTTCACTTACTGTGTAGAAGCAGTCTGGCCTACAGCAAGAATACCACTTCTATAGGAAAATGATGAAAGGTGAAATCTGGAAGGTATTAGGACTAGTACTTAACAGGATGCCTAAGGTACATCATGGATATTTGATGAAAGTACTTGGTCATGACTATAATTTTTAAAATTATTCACTGACCTGGAAATTGTGAAAGGTGGTGAAGAAAGTTCTTTTTTATCTGGGATTGTGTTGGGTTGTAAGTAACCCGTTCTTTCTGTGGAGTTACCCACAGATAATGTCCTTCTTTTTGGTGTTCCAAAGAAGTGAAGGCAGACCCTGAGGTATCTGGGTACTTACCTGTACTTTTATGAGGCCCTTGACAAGAGGTGGGCATGGTTAGTAGTTTGGATGCAACACAGGAGGAGTAGTGGAATTTGTCTGCACACTGTGGTCACATGAGACTTTTGGAAGCAGAGATTTCCCTTTGGTGGAATTTTCTCTTTATCAGACTTTTGTGATGGGTTCCATGGCTTCTCCACAGCCATTATTCTTGCATCTGTTACTGATGGGGGCGGAGCTGTCAACATGCCAGATATCACTTTATGTCTAATTCCCCATGCTGGGTTTTTAGCAATGTTTAAAAAACCTGGCATTCTATCACACATCTATGCATAGTTCTTTGAGGAGAGAGATACATAGACAAGTACAAATAAAAAAACTTTTTTTTTTTTTTAAAAAAAGAGTTGCTGACCAAATTAGGAGAAAGAGAATAAAACTGAATTGTGCTGAAAAGAAAACTCTGTTCTTTCATCCTTTGGATTTATTGTTTTTTTTTTTTTTTGTACAAGTAGATCATATATAGATTAAAATAATCATGAAACTTGGAATTTATCCAACTGTGTAGTGGGTAATTATAAGATTGCTTTGTTTAATTATGTGGTATTTTATAGAAGGACATCTTTAACCTTTGTCACTAGAGCCAAATGGAGGGAGGTGCAGCCCTTCATAATAAGCATCATAATTCTAATTGCATCTCAGGTTTATTCAGAAGCAATTCCTTTTTAAAGGCACACTCTTACTCAGGTCCATTTTTTTTTTTCCAGTAGGTAAAAGTTGCTGAAGTAAATTGGTCTGCAGTAACAAAAGTAAAATGAGAAGTACTTGTTAATAATCTGGTACACTATTCAAATTCCCTAGGTCCAGCCCTTGGCTAATGTTTCTGAAACACCAGCCAGCCCTCATATAATCATGTGGTTCATTAGAGAAGATCAGAGGGCTTCAAAGTACTTTCAAATCAGAACTAAAGTATGGTATTTAAAAAGAGATCAAAGTGGGCACATGTTGGCCAGAATTTTGCAAATGTTATTCTTTTGTATTATTATTATTACAAGTGACTTTCATTGACATCTGCTGTAAGTTCATGCATGTACTAATGATAGATTAAATACTTAAGCCACCAACTTTTTTCATTCATCATGTTTCTTGGGTGACATATACAAGGTAGTGTGAAACTCAACACTATACCTGCAGTTTCTTTTTCCACTCTTTAGTCTTTGAAATCTCCTTCCCTTACTCTCTCTCTCTCTCTCTCTGCCTCATTCTCTCTCAAATGAATAAAAATAAAATATGAAACAACTATTTTAGAATTTAGTTTTACTTATTTATGAGAGAGAGAGAGGGAGAGAGGGAGAGAGAGAGGGAGAGAATGGGCACACCAGGGCCTCTAGTCACTGCAAAGGAATTCCAGATGCATGAGCCAACATGTGTATCTAGCTTATGTGGTTTCTGGAAAACTGAACCTGGGTCCTTAGGCTTTGTAGGCAAATGCCTTAACCACTAAGCAATCTCTTCAGTGCTAAAGTATCATTTTTAAAAACGAAGGTATGAGTTGGGGATACAGTTCGGTGGTAGAGCATGCAAGAGGCCCAAGTTCAATCACCAGGAGAAAACACACACACACACAGACACACACACACACACACACAGACACACACACACACACACACACACACAATGAATGACAACTTGTGTGTTATATCTTGGAGCCAGAATCAATTAATTAGCAGAACTAGAAAATATATTCAAACTTGTAAAGGTTTCAAAAATGTGACTTGAACCCAGTTCAAACATTTCTTGAACAGCTTTTATAGAAGGTAAAGGGCTATCCAGAGTGGACTGTGCAGCATAGTAAATATCATCTTTGTCTTTGAGAAGGTTTTGGCCTCAAGGGAGAGAGAACAAATGCATACCTTGATGAAACAGGAACTGGAATAGAGTGGAGCGTCTGATGCTTTGTGAGCACAGGGGAACCACTCTGCTACGGCCTTGGAAAGGCTTCACATGGCAATGGTCTGGGCCGGATGTGATGGATGGTGCTCAGAGCATGCGCATGAGGGAAAAGCTTGTCCCTGGGCAGAGCCGTGGCCAGCAGCTGGGGCAAGGATGTGTGCGGTGCTGGGGAGCCACGGACACGTCAGCTCAGCCACGCTGGACAAGTGTTGCGTGGGTGAAGTTAAGGGAGAAGGAAATGGGAAGTTGATCTAGCTGGAAGATGAGGATACAAGTTTATTCTCCTATTATTAACCTTATACAGTGGGGATTCACTTGTGGAGTCTTTGTTCCGTGCCTGAAAAGATGTGATTTCTAGTTACACTTTAAAAATAAGCTAGTTTGTACTACAGCAACCAACCAGCTCTAAAATCTCGGTGACATAATAAAAATCAAGTATTTCCTGATATCACAATGCATGTGGTTCTGGGGCAGGGGGAATATCTTACACTGGGGGCCAATACCAACTCGTCCTTCAGCCATAAGGAAATGATATTTGTGTTTTTGTAACTTATTTTTTAATTGACTCATGTATTTCTCTTTTCAAATTAATTTTTTTGTTTATTCTTTTTTCTATTTGTTTATTTATTTATTTATTTTTATTAGTTTTCTATTCTGCAAGTACAGGCAGTTTGGTACCATTATTAGGCTCATCCATGACCTACCCGCTCCCCATTAGCCCCTCCTTGTTGAGGTATATGGGTCATGCCTTGTGGAGTTAGCCCACAGTTATTGGTATGCTAAATGTCTCTGCATATCATGACCCAACATGTGGCTCTGACATTCTTTCCGCCCCCTCTTCCGCAAGATTTCCCTGAGCCATGTTGGGTTCATTTTTGGTCTGCTTCAGTGATGAGGTGTTGGGGGCCTCTGGGGCTCTGGCTCTCTGATTTGGTAGGAGTTGATTTTTCTTTGTGTTGGTCTCCTTCCCCCTTGTGCTGGTATCTGGTTCATCAGGAAAACAGCACCCTTGCTTGTTTTGCCAATTTTCCTTAGTTTCAGCCGGGACCTTTTGAGGTATGATGGGGTGGCTCTCTCCTTAGGATCTGCATCTTTCTTTTCCCAGCATTTGCAGGGCAGCTAGGCGTCCGCCATCTTGGCTGGAAGTCTCTTTTTTGTTTATTCTTATTTTCTTGAGAGAGACAGACAGAGAAAGAGAGAGATAGAGAGAGAGAGAATGGGCACACCAGGGTCTCCAGCCACTGCAAACGAACTCCAGCGGCATGTGCCTAACGTGGGTCCTGGGGAATTGAGCTTTGAACCAGGGTCCTCAGGCTTCACGGGCAAGTGCTTAACCTCTAAGCCATCTCTCCAGCCCTTCAAACTTATTTTTAACGGATAGGTGAATCATAAAATTTAGCTATGTTAATGGGTACCATGTGATGTTTTTATATATGTATATATTACATAAGATTTAAGTCAAGTTAAGCAAATGCATCTCCTCCAATGTTTATCATTTCTTATGGCGAAACTTTCAAAATACCTTTTTCCAATCTATACATTATATTTTTGTAATTTATAGTCACCCTCGCATACAGTAGTAAGCCAGTACTTCTCAACGTGTCTTTTACCTACTATCTATTGATCAGCGTCTCCCTATCCCTCTGCCCTTTCCTCTTCCCAGCCTCTGGAAACTGCCATTCAGTTCTCAACATCTATGAGCTAGACTGTTTCAGATTCCACTGTGTTTTAGATTATATGATACTCATCTTTCTATGTCTTATTTATTTATTTTTTTTTTAAACAACCCCAGGTCCATCTATGTTATTGCAAATGACGGGAGTTTGTTTCTTAGGTCTGAATAGCATCTTGTTGTGAATTTGCTACACATTTCTTATCCATTCGGCAGTTGATGGCTATGTCTGTTTATCCCCGGGTTTGACAATTGTGCATAGTGCTGCAGTAAACATGGGATGACATGTCCCTTTAACACCTGATTTCTTTTCTTTTGGATATACACCCAGTAGTAGGATTGCTGGATTCTAAGTAGTTCTACTTCAATTTTTTTGAGGAAACTCTATACTGTTTTCACAAATAACTAATAATCACCATTTCTACCAACGGTGTTGGATTCTTTTTCTTCCACATCATCACCAGTGTTTGTTATATTTTATCTTTGTAATAATCATTCAATCAAATGTGAAGTGCTATTGTTTTAACTTGCATTTTTTTTTTTTTTTTTGCTTGCTGGCATACACACATGTGTGTGCATGTGTAATGTGTGTGTGTGTGTGTGTGTAGCATGGAGTGAGTAGTGTATTCGTGTCTATGTTCCCTGTGGAACCCCATGCACTCACCTGTAGAGGGGCTGGGATGGCTGGGCATGGTTGCTTGCCTGCCATGACCAGAATTTAATGTTGGGTGTCCTACTCCAGTAACTCTTCTGCCTGTTCTTATCTGAGCTGGAGTCTCTTACTGATACTGAAGCTTGCTGTCTTTTTGCAAGCCTGAGCTACTCCCTGGTCTCTGGTCCCCTTTTGCAGCCAGTGGAATCTGGAGATTTGAACTCAGGCATTCTTGGGCTGCCTTGGACCCTTATGCTTTCATAGGAGACACACTTAACCACTGAGCCATCTCTCTAGCCCAGCATTTTTATGATTGGGGATGAGTGAGATTGGGCGTTATTTCATATATACTTATATACATAGATACATAAATGTATCTATGTATATATGTTTATGAATAGATATCAAATATATATGAATTGATATGAAAAATTTATCTCTGAATATATATGAAATATCTATATCTATATCTATACATATACATATACATATACATATATATATATATATATATATATATATATATATATATATATATATGTATACACACACACACACACACACACACACACATACACACATACACACATACAGATATATATTTCTCCTTTGGAGAAATGTCTCTTTAGATTCTTTGCTCATGTTCCAAAATCAGGGCATTTGTTGTCTTGTTATTGTTTGAGCTACTTATATATTCTTGGCAGTAGTTGTTTATGAGATGCAGGGTTTGCAAATGATTTCTCTCAATCTCTGTGTGATCTTTCTACTCATTATCCGTTCATGTTTGCATAATTGTTTCCTTTAGTTCAATTTATCTGTTTCTGGTTCTGTTGTCTGTTCTATCGACGGATCTTCTTCAGACCAACATCACAGAGCTCTCATCCCCCATGTTTTCTTCCAGTAATTTTATATTTTTAGGTCTTATTAGGCCTTTTATCTAATTTTAGATGGTATTTATGTAAAGGCCTAATTTAATTATACTTGTGTAGTCTAGTTGTCTTAATACAATTTATTGCAGCAGTTGTTAATATTTTCATTTAAGGATATGCTTGTAACAATGATTAAATCTTGTTTCATCTCTAAAATAGCCAGTAGCCAAGGGCTACCAACATTTTTGATTTAACTTTCTAATTCTTTCTGTTTTAGAGTTAGAAGAACATACATAGTTGTTTCCATAACCACATGTATACTATATATGCATACATCTATAGGATTACATACAATATATATTCCTCAGTGAAATGATGCATGTGCTCCACTCTACTTTCCTCACTCTAGAGTAAACCAACACTCCAAGTGCATTCTTTGGCAAAGTAAACATGTCAGAAATGCCCAGGGTCGACCCCCAAGCCTCTCTTTTACTGTATGCATGTATATATATCTTCAGAATTATACAAACTGACCTTATAGCAGTTTATTCTTAATAACAAGGTGTGTGATTTAATAATGTTCCTGTGTGATTCATGGAACGATTTACTGTCCTATAAGCCCTTGGAACAGAGGACAGATGTACACAAACATCTGTAGTATCTCAATTTTCTCCAGGCTGTGAATACCACAGAATCATAACCTCATAGACAAAGTAAATTCAACTAAACATTAATTGATTCAATTATGATTTCATTTGTTTGCTTATAATGCTGTAGTGATTTTTAAATGGATTAGACAAACATTCCTCATGCCAGGAGGAGAAGAACATCAGTTCTGGGAAATGTTTATCAGTGTTCCCCCAATGGAGGATAGCTCATCACATGAGCTTGGGGTAGGCTGTATGCTTAACTCTCAAATGTGGTGATTCAAAATATTTATTGAAATATTAAAGTATCTATAAGGGCTTCCATGAAAATAAAAAAAGAAAACTATTGAATCTTGTTTGCAGTTCACAAACCAATGTAATCATGCCAAGAAAACCTGTTTATTTTGGGACCTTGATCAGCAGTTGTCTGCATAGCAAACTGCATAGTTTTACTTAGACACTAGTTGGGAATATGCTGCATTTAGTTAACTCAGTTTTGTGATTAGTACTCCTAAAATTTTTAACTCAAAATAGACTCCTGGGCCAAACTGAACAGAGCAATAGTCTCATGATGGCGATAAAATGAAACAAAACCCGAAGTAATTGGTAATGGTTGAACCACACTGTTTCACTGGATTTCTCTGGAATGTGCAAATGGGGAGAGGCCTCCATCCTGTTCTGTGTGATAGCTTCTGTTTTTCCCTCCTTGCCTAAACCATCCTTATCTCTGAGCTGTATGAAGCCCATGTGTTTTAGTGCAAGTGTGTGTCAGGGCTTATGGAGTAGTTCCTTGATCCCAGGGGAATCACAAGAAATATGAGGGCTGAGAGCTTACCCTGCCTCCAAGCTACCATGATACCCTACCACAGAGTCATAGATGCTAGCAAAAGAGCTGATTGATGTTCCTGGGGACCAGACATCATCAATGTCATGTTCTTGTCAGATCAAGGTCACACGGAGGCCACAGACGAGTCTCCATGCTACACACAGGGTTGGGAGACTCTGAGTTTAGGAATCCCCCAATCTTATGCTAATTTCACTGTGTCCCTTCTCCCCTCAGGGAGATTTTATGTGGCACTGGATCATAGACCTTTCTGTCCTCTGCCTCAGAAGCTACTGCTTGCTTCCAATGGTTCAAAACATTCTAGTAAGGGGGAGAAAGGCTGCCCTTGCCTCCACCCAGAAGATGTACAAGAATGGGAAGGACCATGGAGGGCTGTCTCCCCAAACTGACATCTTCGTCGCTGACTTAGGTGCTTGGTCTGTTCTTCTGATCATGTAGTCACCGGAACACTGGTGATGTTCGTCTCCGCACAATCCAGTGTGAAGCTTCTCTGGAGAGTGCATGGGTCTGTCTCTTGTTTGTTGCGTTGGCGAATACCCAGACACAGCGAGTGCTTGGCAATGTCTTTCCGGTCAGTCCTCAAGTTTGTTGCCATAGCCGTCCTCAGGGAGAAGGGATAGAGGAATAGAACAGGCAGGCTTTTACTACAAGTTCCAAATGGCTTCTTTGTCTCTGGGAGAAAATTCCCCACATTGCTGCAGCAGCCCTAGTGGAGGGCGGGACAGCGATCTGCAGCTGGCCTGACCCAGAGGGACTTGTCACAGGACAGCCAACTTGCTTAGCAGAAAGAGGGCCGCAGAGGGGGTGATAGGCAGCCACTGTGTCCAGGTCAGAGCTGAGCCATGACAAGCAGCACACAGGAGGCCTCCGGGCCATAGTTACCTGGATAGGGTTGTAAGAGATAACTAGGACTTTCCTGGTTATGAAGTAGGACGAGCAAAAGAGAAGGAATAGAGATAGCAAGAGTGTACAATAAACCTTTGTAAATACTTACCGTGTGTGTGTGTGTGTGTGTGTGTGTGTGTAAGGGTAGAGCTGACATGGAGTTATCCAGACCACAGGTTGAAGAAAGCTTCACTGCTTCTCTATGGGTAGCAGTTTGTTGAGCAACAATTGGCTCATGAAGAAGTGAGTACAGAAATTAAGATTACAGGTTAAAAAAAGGTTACATGTGTATAGACTTTTGGAGTAATTTGATGCATTATGTCCATTGGCTCTAACAACTGAAAAATTCAGACTTGCATATTGCATGTACTTTTGTTGCATTAAAAATTTCAATAACTACTTTTTTATCTTGTAATAAAGTATTAGGTTTAAGTATGGATTTTTTTTTTTTCCTTTGGTTTTTCAATGTAGGGTTCCCAGCCTGTCCTGGAATTCACTATGTAGTCTCAAGGTGGACTCGAACTCATGGTGATCTTTCTACCTCTGCCTCTCAAGTGCTGTGATTACAGGAGTGTACCACCATGTCTGGCTGATTACGGCATTTTTCAACAAAATCTTATCCTTTCTCTTCCATCCTCTTTCCAGAACACTGTGCCTTCCGCACACCATAGTATCCTTTCTACTTTCATAGCACACTTTTTTGTCTTCTGCACACTTCTTGTAACCTCTTCTTCCCCCCTTGTACTTTTCTGTCTAGTTTTCTATCCTATACCTGCTTTCTGATCCTCTTTTTACATATTATTACATATGCAAACATTACATGTTAGTATCTGCATATGAGAGAGCATGTGACTTTTGTCTTTCTGGGCTGGGTTACCTCACTTCGTATAGTATTTTCTATATCCATCTATTTCCTGCAGGTTTCATAATTTCATTTTTCTTTATAGCTGAGTGAAACCCCTTTGTCCATATGTACCCACATTTTCTTTATTCAGACAAAAGTTGATGGACATCTAGGCTAATTTCATTTCCTAGGCATCGTGAATATGACAGTAAGGAACATGGATGAGTAAGTATCTCTGTGGCAGGATATCGAGTCATTTGTGCCCAGGAGTGGTACAGCTGGGTCATATGATAGTACTCCTTTTTTTTTTTTTAACTATTTGAGAAACCCCCACACTGATTTCCTCAGGAGCTGCACCTGCTCCCTTTCCCAGACCCTCTCTAGTATTTATTATCATTACTTTTCTTGATGACAGCCATTCTGATTGAGGAACTTCCGCACTAGCTGATTTTTTAATCGTGTTTCATAAATGTGCCATGTTATTGATCCTGATATGAACTGGTGTCCAGACCAGAAAGTTTGAGAAGCCAGCATAGGTGGAGGGGGTTCCAGAGGGAGTTGGTACAGGTTTTTTTTTTTCTATTTACATTGGTTTTTCTGGCAGGCAGGCATGGGGGAAAGATTGCAAGGGGTGAAACTGGAGGCTGATTTAAGTTAGATAGTGAGGGTTCTTGTACCTGTGAGGGATAGTGAGGGTGTGATCCAAGGCAACAAGTAGAGATGGTGGGAAAAGGAAGAACTCAACTACCAAGAGTGACAGCTAATACTAGAAAACACTTGCTCAGTGTCAGACATGGCCCAAGTTCTGCGTACATCTCACTTGACCCTTCAAGAGCACTTTAAGACAGTAACTTTATTATCATTTCCTTTGATGAGGAAGCTGATGCAAAAGTGATGTGACCTATGGTGGCTTGAATTTAAAATCCCCCCCGCAATAGAATCATATGGCTTAACATTTAGTTTCCAGTGGAGAGTGCTATTTTGGAAGATTATGTAGTCCATAGGAGATAAAACCTTGCTGGAGGAAGTGGGTCACTGGGGGTGAGACTGGAGCGCTTATGGTTCAGTTCTCTACATTTTCCTTTCTGTGATATGATAATGTGACACCAAGTTCCTACTCCAGCTTTGCCTGACATGATACCCTCTTCCCCTCAGAACTGTATGCTGTTTCAGACAGCTTCAGGTCGCTGAGATGAACTTCCAGACCAGGCATAGTTATGGAGGAAGGGATATTTACTGAAGCTTACAGATCCAGGGGAAGTTCCATAATGGCAGAAAAGGTTGGCCCCCTATTAAAGGACCAGGCAGAGAGAGAGAAAAAGCCAAAAGCCAAAAGCGAAACCACACAGCACACCTCAGGAACTCCAGGAGGAGCTCAGGTACTTTGCACATCTTTAGATTGGAATGTCAAATCCACCACCACACATTAGGGCTGGACAGCCCAGTGACACCTCCTCCAACTAGGCAGTTGGAAATCCAAGAAGTTTTAATAAATTCCTGAATATTTTGGGGGAGGATTTATTCAAACTACCATATAAGCCCAAATAAACCCTTTCCTAACATAGTCTGCTTGTGGCTGGATGGGTGTTTAGTCCCAGCAATGATAAACCAACTGATCCATCACCTATCTGTGGTCACACAGACGATAAAGAGTGCTGGAGAGGAAATTCGGGTCCAGACAGTTCAGCTGCTAAGCAGTGTTATTCCACCACACAAAGAGCATTAAGACTTGGCATTGAGCCTGCTGAGCAAAGCAGAAAAAGAGGTTTCAGAGGATGCTCAGGGTTATCCCCCACTGATGGTTCTAAAACAGACAGTGGGGGAAGAAGTACAGCATGAATGACAGGCCCAAGAGGTGGTGAGTTATTTCCTGGGCACTCAGAGCTTACTGGATTTGGTAAACCTGGTACCAGCACAAGGGTAAAGGAGATAGACACAGAGAACACTCAACTCCTACCGAACCAGAGATCCAGCGACATTGAGGTTACCAAGACCTCATCCCTGAAGCAGACCTAAAATGAACCCTACATGGCCCAGAGAAATTCATGGAAGACAGGGTGGAAAGATTGTCAGAGCCACATGTTGGGTCATGACACACAGAGACATTGCCTCCTACTGATAAGTGATGGCTAATCCCAAAATGCACGACTCATATTTCCCAATGAGGAGGGTTCCTGTGGAAGAGGGAGGACAGAGAGGAGGCTAACGATGGCACCAACTTGACTGTATACACTGCATGCAAAACTAAAAAAAAACAAACTCTAAAAGAGCATGCATAAAAAAGCTGTAGAGATGGTATTAACTAAATTTGATTATTAAAATAAAGCATTTTTAAAAATTAAAAGTTCTAGAGGACTATGTGTGATAGGCGCTTTGCTAAGCTCATCTATGCATTATTTGAGTAGGTGGGATTTGAGTGGGGAAGATAGCTAGAGAATTAGAAAATGACAAGTTTCCATAAACCTGGATGACTGGGAGCATGTGAAGAAATAAATTTTAAATAGGGAGGATGGGATCTTTTTCCCCCCTAGGAAAATGGTAGAGAAGATTAAAAAAAAGTATTGAATTTCTGCTTCTAATGGTTGACAGTACATTATATTGTCTAATTCCCATGATAACAGTCATATAGTTGCCATTTTATTGTGAATGGAAGGAACTCATTCTATAGTTGTTAAGTAACTAGACCAAAATCTTACCATTTCAAAGTCGGAGCTGACTAGGCACCTACACCTATCTGTGTTGGCATGTTACCTGTACTATAAATGTTATACATGAAAAACTAAAATTATTTCCACAGAGGTGTTATAAGCAGGATGAAAGATAAGGGGTTGACTGCTGCAATGACCCTCGTATCCATGATGTTTGATAATAACTTCCTGTATCCACTGTGGCTTGGGTGTGTGTCTGTGTGACTTGCTTTGGCAATGATAAGATGGCATTTATTGGAGATTCAGGGCATACGCATTGGGTTTGCTGCCCACTTGCTCTTGGATCCTTGAGAAGCCATGGGAGTAAATGAAGCCTGGATGGCTAAGGGGCTTGCACAGCCACAGACACAGAAGTCTGTTTGCCTTTGCAGTCCTAGCTGATAGCTAGCCAACTGCAGGAAGTCAAGGTGCCCAGGGCGACCAGAGGCAGACTGAAAACCCACAAGTAAGCCCAGCTCCATCTAACAGAGGAATTAATTGCCTAGGTGATTCCATTGAAAAAATTTTGATCTGTCGCATTCTGAGCTACTTAGAGGGCTCTTGTCTTAAGTCGGCATGTTTTGAGGCACGTTGTCTGACAGCAGCAAACCACAGGTACAGAAAGCTATTGTGTGGATGGGGTAAGTGCATGTTTTCAGAATGAAGAGTGCAGTTCAGCCCAAGAGCATAGTCGTGAGATGCTGCTGTTCACATGCTTGTATCTTAACGTGACCCCAGAGGCTGGGGAGGTAGATCAGTTGATAAAGTGGTTGCCTTGGCAGCATAAAAGCATGAATGCAAGTCACAGAACCCATGCAGATATCAGAGGTGGCAGCCCATAATCCCAGCACTGGAGAGGTGGATGCAGGGGGATGCCCGGAGCTCATCAGCCAGTCTAGACTAATCAGTAAGCCCCAAGCTAGTGAGAGACAGCTTCTCAAAAAGAGGAGGATGACATACCCAAGAATGACACCTGAGGTTGTTCTCTGGTTTTTACACACATGCAAATGCCTGCATACACTACATATGCCCCCATACATGCAAACATGCATATACTTGTGTGTGTACATCATACATACATATGCAAAAAAGTGACCCTAAACCCACCAAGGAGTTGCAAGAAGAATCAAAGAATGATTTCTTTACCCTTCACCCTCATCTTCTTCCCAAACCACTTCCAAATACAACTATCAACTTGAGGGAACACATTACACCTGTCTAATCTTTAAGAGACCTTACCCAACTTTAAAAATTGTCTCAATAATGACTCTTAGAGAAAAATGACCTAGTTCAGAGTTGGACCTTGCACCATTGTTTTTTCCCCTGTTCTTGCCTTCACGTTGGAAACATTTTTCAGCCTTTCTTTGACTTTTATAGCATAGAGTCTTTGGCAGATTATAGGCCAATTATTTTGCAGTATGTGTCAGTGAGGAAAAGCCCACCATGGGAATGGTACTGCCACCTCCCTGCATCTAATGGGTGCTGAATGACCATCGTTTCTTCTGTGGCTATAATGTACACATTGGTCAATTGATGAGTGTTGCCAGTCTTCTATATTGGTATTTATTTTGTCCTTTGTATTTTCTAGGAGGAATTTTGAAATACTCTAAATAACCGATTTCTTAGAAATCTCTGATTTTTCATTTTTTGTCAATATAATCTTCTGAGGTTTCTCTTTTATTTAATGGGTTATAATCAATTATCATGACCTATGTTAATTCTCAAATTGTCCCTGACTTGGCTGGTAGGAACTCATTTAGTTTGTATTGTTTTTTTTTTTTTTTCTTGACATGGCCTCATCATTTTCTGAGAACTTTATTGCTCTGGAAGCTCCATGGGCTCTGTCCTAGAATCAACCATTTCTTCAGGGAGTCCAGGCTCCTCTCAGTACCGAGCGGCATTTGGCAGGGGATCTGGGTATTGTGTGCTCAGTGCTGTGGATGTGTTACTCCCTGCAGGCCCGCTGTATGGGTGGGACTGGAGAGTATGTATGTATATGCAAGTATAAATATGAACATAGCTATAGGAAAAGGTATTCGTAGGTAGATACGTTTGCACCTATATGGAAAATAAAGTAATTCCATTACCTGCCATCTCAGTCCAAGGTTTTGAGATTCATTTCAGTTTTTTTTGTTTTCTTTTGTGAATTTGCAAGTCTCTTCCCAGAGAGAAATCTGCCTCCCACCACTTTAAATTTTTTTTATTTTTAATTATTTATTTATTTGACAGAGAAAGAGGAAGGGAGGGAGGAAGAGAGAAAGAGAGAGAGAGAGAGAGAGAGAGAGAGAGAGAGAGAGAGATATTGAGGGAGAGATAGAGAGAGAGAATGGGCATGCCAGGACCTCCAGCCACTGCAAGTGAACTCCAGACCCACATGCATCCCCTTGTGCATCTGGATTGTGTGGGTCCTGGGGAATCAAACCTGTGTCCTTTGGCTTTGCAGGCAAACTCCTTAGCCACTAAGCAATTCCTGCAGCCCTCCCTTCCTTTTTTGAGGCAAGCCCAACAGAGTGCCTTTTCTTCATGAGAGAGAGAGAGAGAGAGAGAGAGAGAGAGAATTGTTGCTCCAGGGACTCTGGCCACTATAATTGAACTCAGACACATGTGTCCCCTTGTGTGTATGTGTGACTTTCATGCTTGAGTCATCTTGTGTGTCTGGCTTACATGGGTTCTGGACAGTTGAACATGAAGCATCTTAACCACTAACCAGCTCCCCAGCCCTCCCTTCCCCTTTAATTTGTGCATGTGTTTGACGGATTTGCTAATATTTAGTGCTTTGTTGTCTCTTCACATCCAGTCTCCTGTCTGTGCTGACTCAGCCCTCCAGGGAGCATTCTAGACCTTACTCAGGCTCTGGAAGCTACCTGAAGCCACTGTGTTTCCCCCATACCCCCATCCTTACAGATTAGCCCATACTCTGTTCCAGTGAAGGGCTCAGGGCTGATTTGATGGAGAGCTGAGAGGAAAGAGGAAGAGGAACCAGCTCAACTGAAGGTGGAGAAGAATCAAAGAGTAGTCATGACAAGAATTAGAAAGTGGCAATTTTATTAGTGAGTGTTTAATCAAGGATTTAGATACAAAAAAAAAAAAAAAGCAGAGTTTTCCTTCATGGATGTGGGTGGACATGTGAATTTCAGAAGAGATTTATTAAGAATAGCAACATTTGAATGGTAAGCTCCCCAACAAATATGAATAGTAGCTCCTGGGCTCGGAAGAAAGACTATATTACAAACCATCAGAATAAACTAGAATGTTTCCCAGAGCTCAGTTATAGGGAAAAAATGGCCTAAGCTTATTGGCCGCAGGCCAACCTGCACCCCTTCCCCCAGCTACTGGCCCGTGGCTCATCTGTCATCCTTGTATGTTGCCTAATGACCAAAGAGGAAGTCCACCTTTGATTGGGCCTGTTTTTTTTTTTTAAACCAGTTTTTATTCCATCTCCAATAAGCACAGATTAAAAAGGTCGTTGGCATGTCACTGATGGGTTGGAAGCTATGCTATTTTGCTAAGTTTTAGAAGATATGTGCTTCAAATTTTAGGAACTAGTGAATTTGATTTTTCAAATGCTTCTTGAAGTAACTCCTAACTGGAAATGGGAGTGAAGGAGTGACATTGGCCAGAGATATGGAAATTGCTTTTTTCTCTACAATTTTCCTGGTTGGCTATCATGTCCTTGGCTTTGGTCCTATGTCTTGCTTGAGTGACTGTTATCTTGTCAAGTCTGTCGGGATAATTTGCCAATCTTTTCGGGCACCTGCAATATCCTTCTGGGCTACTGACATCTTCTATCAATATACACTCTTTTATTAATGAGTACTTAGTAGTATCATGAAGGGTTGGAAATAGTCCTGCCATCTTTTTAGTCAAAGAACAGCTGTAAGAGAATGTGTTGGGAATGCAGGATGATTTATATATATATATATATATATATATATATATATATATATATATATATATATATTTTTTTTTTTTAATGTGCAATCATTCAGGAATAAGCAGCTTATTTAAGCAGATACCAAGGGTCTTTATCACTTGGAAACAGCTCTGTGCACACACACACACACACACAAAATAGCAGAATGAGTATGGACATGCAAATGTGCGTGTGTGTGTGTGTGTGTGTGTGTGAGAGAGAGAGAGAGAGAGAGAGAGAGAGAGAGAGAGAGAGAAGGGATCTGTGTGTCTTTTGCTTCACAGCAGCACACTGTATGCCTAGGGTTCTCATCATCATTCCTAAGCTTCTCTCCATTTCATTTTGTTCTCCTTGTCTCAGCTCAGCTTAGGAAAAGGTAGAAAGTTTAAGAGAATCAATTTTCAATTTATGTCACATCCTGAAATTCAGACCACTTTTCTCTGGGCATCTAAGGATAGTTAGGTTATAAGATTTACATTTAGGAATTCTGGGGGGGGGGGCGGTGAGGGTGGGAATCGAGAAAGAAATTAAATGTATATTTAGTGCAGCCTGAATCATTCTACAGTCTTTTCCAGCTTCTCCTAATATTGGTCACTTTCCTGCAGTGGTAACTTACAGAATATCAGTAACATCCCCAATTAGAAGGTTAATGATGTTTGGCCTCCTCTGGGGCCCATACATTCTGCTGAATCTCTTCCCATTATGGAGGAACTCATATTAATGGTGAAGTGAATGCAGTGCTGGCCTGTGATGCTCCTCACTGCCTCATGGATGACAGCCATGTACTCTACTAGAACTCATCAGTGGCATTTGTCATCCAATCTGTCCCCATCAAACTTGAACATTACTAAGGAGGGATACCCCACTCAAGGTGGCTCATTGAGTAATAAAATCCACCTTAAGCTTACTTAAGCTTGTTACATGCATTTGCATTGCTCGCAGGGCCAACAGGGTCCCTCCCTTTTTCGATGGAAGACTGGAAGTGAAGACTTTCAAATCACAGCAGTGGGGGGGGGGGGGAGGGCTGGGAGTGGTTCTCTCCAGTTTCCTTCACCTCTGCTTGGGGCTGGGGCCCTGTCTAGACCAAAGTAAAACTGTATGTTTCTTAAAAGTTTTGAGTGTAAATAAAGCACTTTACTGCTTCTGTTTTGTTTTATTTTTTTATTTTTATTAATTTATTTGAGAGTGACAGAGGGAAAGAGGCAGATAGATAGAGAATGGGCGCACTAAGGCCTCCAGCCTCTGCAAACAAACTCCAGATGCATGTGCCCCCTTGTGCATGTGGCTTACATGGGTCCTGGGAATTGGAGCCTCCAACCTGCTTCCTTCGGCTTCACAGGCAAGTGCTTAAGCACTAAGCCATCTCTCCAGCCCCTACTGCTTTTGTTTTTTACTTGCTATTGAGCAATGCTCTAGAACCTTCCCCTGGATATCTTGTTAAGTGACAACTAACTCCAGTAACTGTGGGATGAAGTGTGATAGTCTTTATTCCCAACAAGCCATTAGATGATGCTGATGTCAGGTACTATACCCGAAGGAGCGAAAGCAGGTGTTCTCAAAGGTCACTGGACCGAACGAGAGTGCTGGCATCTTCTACAAAGTTCAAATCGCAGGGCTTCAGGCCAGGCTGACTATTGTAAGCAGAATGGTCCTTTAAAGATACGCACCTCCTAATCCCTAAATCCTTTGAATACATTGCATGCGAATGGAGTTATGCAAGTAATTAAAGCCCAAAGAGTTTTAAGACAGTGCAGTATTCCCAGGTCTAATCTAGTCATAGTAACAGTTTAAGAGTTTGAATATTCTCTGTTTGGAATCTGAGAGATGCAGGAGTGAACTTGGGAAGCATTCAACATGTGACAGAAATCCATCTGTCTACAGGAGTCACATGGAATGCAAGAGAAGCAGTGTGGATGCCACCTAGGTGCAAAGCCAGTGACCAGGGGCTTGCAAGGAGGTGGGCGTCTCTGTCCTGCAACCACAAAGAATTGAATTTGGGCCACAACCCAGCAGCATCCTGAGGCCCAGCCTTCCCCAGAGTCTGTTCTTCTCCATTGCTTCAGAAAGGAACAGAGCCAGCCAGCGCCCCTCAGAGCTGCGCTCTCAGTTGAGCACTGGACTTCTGGCTAACAGAACCTTGAGATCACAAATGCGTGTCACCTCTGGCTACTAAATTTGTGGCGGTTGCTTGCTAGCAGCTAAGGGAAGCTGATGCAATGGCCGAAGCGGACACTCAGAGCAGAGAGCTGTTTGAACAGACCCCGGCTGCTCTATGTGTGCTGCAGAATAAAGCCAAGCTTTGGGAGCACGGGAGATGGCTCAGTGGGTAAAATGCTTGCTGTGCAGGCATGAAGATCTGAGTGTGGATCCCCAAACCCACAAAAATGCCTGCTGAGGTGACATACGTTTATAGTCCCACAGCTGGGAAAATAGATGTGGGTGATTCTTAAGGGATCACTGGCTGTGCATGAGTTTAGCCGACTCAGCGAGCTCTAGGTCCAGTGAGAGACCCGGCCCCAAACAAAAACAAAACAATGAAGTTCTTCCACTTGAGGGCTGCTGTGACATTAGACAACCTTAATCTCTCCCGACATTTTGTTTCCCTTAGTCAAACGAGGTTAATAGAACTAAAGAGTGGAAGAATACTGAACAGCCTGCCTTAGCTGTTCCTGTCTTTCCTTCCCTCCGCAGACACAGCGAAGTCTCATCGTGGAGGTGCTTCCAATGCAGGCTTTGGGCTTGGAACTTGACCCCAGGTGTCCTTATGCAAATATGAGCTGGAAAGGAAAAAAAGAATCACAGAAAGAAGATGCAGGTCTAGGTTATCTTCAGTTGCCTTGCTCAGTTTAACCGCTACTCACCCCCCACAAAACAAAACAAAACAAAACAAAACAAAACAAAACAAAACAAAACAAAACAAAACAAAACAAAGCAAAACATAAATATGTGTCCCTTGCTTTTAGGAAAATGTTCAACACAATCCAAGTCCGGATATAGAAGATTAGGTTGTAAATGTAACTTTCAAATCAGAACAGGACTCTAAGCTGGCCCTCTACATCATGAAGTCATTGTACGGCCTCACAGCAGCTAAGGCAAGTTTCCATGCTCTACATTCTGAACAATGCAACATACGGATTCTCATTTACTAGTCTACTGGAGTGCTGTCATGCTCATTAATTCTTTTTAAAATTTCAAGTGTATTTTCTTTCATTTGTGCCCACCCCTGAGCTGAAAACATTTACTAATTCTTCCTTCTTTATCCTGCATGGTAAGTGACTTCCTCCGATGATTATATATTCTTTGCCTTCACGATCCCCACAGCCCTTCCTTTTTGACCATCAATCACCGAGTGATGAAATTTCTTGATCAGGTTTATTTTGCAAATGATGCAGTTTGTGAAGTCCCAGGTTCAGAGCCATTTTCCACTGCTGTCTAGATAGGACTAAAACTCTCAATCAATCAACACTTCTAGATTAATTTTCCTCTCTCTGTGAAATAAAAAAGAAGTGAATTAAGAGTTAAATTTGGCTCCTTGGCTTATGCATTTATTAATCAATCAAGCTTCCACGTAATATTGAATTAATGTTTATGGTACAACAGCTGCACGCCAATTTCAGTGTCTGTCAGCTTGGAAATGCTGCTATGCCCGGGTAAGATGCTCTTTACTGTTAGCAATTGCATAATGAGCAGCTGCCCTAGGAACATCAGAGCCATTTAAAAAGTGACCCGAACCATCTCTCCAAGCCCGAGTCATCTCTCAGAGAAAATTAAATGGGTGAAAGATCACGAAAAAGAAGCAAATATGTATATTTTAATGGCATCAAAATGGTATCTGTTCTTTACAGAATGGTTCTCATTTTCAGTGACATAAAACTGCATCTTGGTAATTTGGAGAGGGATGTATGGGATGTGAGGGGGGGTTGTCATTTCTATGATTTACAGAGGGACCCCTCCCTAAACTATACACATAGCCCAAACCTCCTACGTCCAAGTCACACTTGTTATTTCTATGAGAAGTTCTTAGTGTCCAGAAAACAATGGAAAATATCTCCATGAAGGTTTGGCATTCTCCTAACAGTGTGTTCCTCGTGTGGAGGACTGGGTGCGAGCATTGTGTGGAGGACCTACGGCATGGGCAGAGTGTAAAGCACTCAAAATGCAGGTATGGTACGGGGGACTTAGCTGAAGTCCTCCAATTCTTTAGACCAGGGGCATCGCTATCATTCTAGCCCGTCGGAACTGCTGAAGTTCAGATTCTGAACGCCTGATCCAGAATCTGCATTTTGACGACATCCTGGACAATTTTTTTGTGTAACTGATATGAAAAAAAAATGTCAAAGAGGTGGGTGTATAGAAGCCACGGAGAATGTGAAGAACAGAGAGAACATCAGGAAGGTGGAGTTGTGGGGACCGTAGACGTAGTAGAAGGTCACAGTGAGCCTCTCCTTTGACAGCAGGGGCAAAGCGCTGAGGCAGCTGTGTCTGTTCTACCCAAGTTTTTAATCCTGGTGGTTGGTAGGAAGCATGTGTTAAAGGATTGGTGTGGGCTGAGGAGGTGGCTCAGTGGGTGAAAGTACTTGCTGGGCGTGCATGAGGGCCCAAGAGGGCCACATTCACTGGGTACATTCACGCGTGCCTGCAGCCCCTGCGCTATGGGGAGGAGAGCAGAGATCTAAGAACTGCTAGGGCTCACTGGTCAGGCACTCTGACCAAAACACTGCATAACCAAGTTCAGTGAAAGACTCTATTTCAGGGAAACATTAGGATGAGCAATATGGGGAGACCCCGGTTTGCTCACCCTTGGCCTCTGCACATGCATGGGTAGTGAACAGCTGCAGCACTCATACATTCATCATGCATACATGCCGCATCCATCAACATGTTACACATGCACACATGTGAAGAAATGGCTGGGTAGTCTTGAGGGTCTAATTTATAGTTATGCATTAATAGACTATATGACTTGCCTTGCACTCTCTAATATGGTATCTTCAGATTTTTGTTTTGTTTTGTTTTTTTTGTTTTTGGCTTTTCAAGGTAGGGTCTCACTCTGGCTCAGGCTGACCTGAAATTCACTCTGTAGTCTCAGGGTGGGCTCGAACTCTCAGCGATCCTCCTACCTCTGCCTCCCGAGTGCTGGGATTAAAGGCGTGAGCCACCAGGCCCGGCGGTATCTTCAGATTTTTAACATGATCTTGGATCAGAAGCAGTATGAATAGAGAAAGATCCTGGGGTTTTGTGACCATACAGAACTAGATTTTAACTATAACATTGATAGCAATTGTGTTGATGGCCTCTTTATGTGTTCAGTTGGCAAAACAGCCACTGGTCTTGTAGGTGATGTATGCTTTGAGTGGGATGCTATATAGAAAACTCAAAGCCCATGACTAGAACAGAGTACAGGTCTAGAACATGTGTCTCTGTCTGCTTCTTCTTTTCTATTGATCACTTACTTGTCCAACTCCTACCCATCCTAACTCCATTGCCCTTTAGACATAAGTATCTATCTATCTATCTATCTATCTATCTATCTATCTATCTATCTATCTATCTATTTATCACCTATATATCTATCCATCCATCCACCTATCTAACAATTATCTATCTGTCTATCTATCACCTATATATCTATCCACCTAACATCTATCTATCTATCTATCTATCTATCTATCTATCTATCTATCTATGTACTATCTATCATCACTATCATCCATTAGTCATCTATCTATATGCCTTTACCACTTCTCTATAATTTATTTTACCTATTCGTCCATAATTTATTTAACCTATTGATCTTCTTTCTTCCTACCTATCTTTTCTTTTTTAAAATATTTTATTTACTTATTTGAGAGAGGGAGAAAGAGGGAGAAAGAGCTAGAGAGGTAGAGAGAAAGAATGGGCACACCAGGGCATCTAGCCATTGCATATGAACTCCAGACACATGCACCACCTTGTGCATCTGGCTTATGTGGGTCCTGGGGAATGGAACCTGCCTTAACAGCTAAGCCATCTCTCCAGCCTCATACCTATCCTTTCTTTATGTCTTTGGCCATTGGTCATCAGTTTCTGCCTTTCTGTCAGGCATGGCACTCTTGTGATTTCACTTTCCTTCCCACCCAGGCAAGTGGACATGAGTCAGGCCAAGGATCCAGGGAGTGTTCCTAATAGACCAGGCTACAGGCTAACAGTATTGTATTAGAATATGACCCTGCTTTCTTCCTTCTTTGAAGAGGAGCTGGAACTTACTTCCTAAAACTCTTTTTTTTTTTTTTTTTTTACCATTTCCAATATTTCTATGAATAGTCTGATTAAGTCAAATAGATGTTGCTCTAGGTTAGATATGACCACACATTTTTCTCCCCTGGCTTAGTCCTTAGTTCCATATCCTTCTGTGGTCATATTCAGTGAGCAAAGAGGGTGACATTCTTCTGAAGATTTTTTTGGAATATAAGTTCTGAATGTAACCCTGATGGTATTGGGCTTTTGGCCTCCCTTTTGTACCTTGGATGTCTGAGACAAAGGGGGCAAACACACACCTTGTGCAAGAAAGCTCTTGAGCTCAGATGTCTTCAGGTAATTGGTATCACAGATCCTGACACTGAGAGAATGGAATTTTGATACTAAAGCTGATCCTTCAGTAGGAACTGGAATTATTCCCTGCGGAGCCAAACTGCTCATTTATCTTGTACGTGACAAAAAAAAAAAAAAAAAAAAGCTACAGCATATGGCTTCACCTTTTATAGAAAAAAAAAGCGAGTCATTTTAATTGCTAGTTAAGACTGCTGGGTTACTTTAATTTGCAGGCTTTTTATTAACTGTGATCTATTTCATTTAAAGCAGCAATAAATGAGGTTTGGTGTTAGCCTTCCAATTATTAAATTTCACAGGCACCGTGAGAAGACTTGAGGTCACCCTTTGGGGATTCTGAGCCATGTACATTTAAGGACCTAGCACACTTGAAGGGTAGGCAGAGTTCTTACACATAGTAGGCTCTTAACAGACATTGAAAGGTAGAAAAGGTTGATGGGCATCAGCTTGCTTTCCATTTCCTCTGCTATTCTTGCTCCCACTGATAGAGGATTGGGTATAATTTCCCTTTATTAAATCTCTCAAACTGAAATACGTGGAGGCACTTGTTCAAATGCGCACTTCAAACAACGAAAGCTGTACTTTGCTGCAGTGAATGAATCCAGCTAGTTTCCTTCTTCTGCTTTTTCACAGATGCAGGTCCCTGGACCTCGCATAGCATGCCCATTGTCAAAGAGAGCGAGTGACACTTTTTAGTATGTGCAGCTCAAGTCCTTTCCATGGGTCTTAGAAAAGAGAGAGCATGTTTTAATAATAAGAACATAATACCAGAATCATTGAGACCTACATTTTTATCTCAATTCTACCCATCCCTGAGTTGTGACCTTGAAAAAGTTCACTAATCCTGCTAGATTCCAATCATTTTCTTGAAAAAATATGAGGTTGGAGAGAGAAAATATTACTCATGTTCTGCTGAGTTCTAAAACCCTCATTTCTTTTTATACAGCAACCATAGATTCGAGCTGTGTGTGCGTGTGCTTGTGTATGTGTGTGTGTGTGAATTTGTTTTTATTCTACCTTGGTGTTGAACAAGGCATTCTGGGGGTACAAGTGATTGTGAGTGAATGATATTTCAGGGTTGTAGTTTAAAGGGCAAAACATTAGTGAAGATGGGAATCCTGACTGCGGTGATGTTTTGGGTAGATGATGAACAAAGGTAGGATCTGCTTGCCTCTTTCTTCATGACTCTGAGACCTTTGTTAAGGGTCAGACATTGGACTGGCATGTTTTGATGTATGTGTACCCTTGAGGCCATGGAGGGACCTGAGCTCATTCACCCCAATCAAGGACATAAGATTGTTGTAGTGTTTCATTTCTTTAGTCTTGTCCCTGGCTGTCAACTGTCACTTCTTATATTGTTGGTTACTAGAGGAATGCAGGTAACTAAACTTAAAATCAATAACCTTACATTTATATATCATACTAAGAGGGTGGCCTCTGACTTTTGGGTGATTCTATTTATCTTGCTCAAAAGTAAGAGAATGAATTCTTGAAAACAATTTTTTTTTTTTGCAGCTAACAGGTCTGTGTACTGATTTATTTAGTTGACGCCAGTAACTTGGACACTTACACCAGTCAGAAATGTAATTAACGGGATAGGGAAGGTGGCTCAGTGGTGAAAGGAGTCTCCTTGCTAAGCCTTCTGGCCAGGACTTCATTCTCTAGTACCTAAGTAAAGCCAGATGTGGAAAGTGCCAAAAGAGCCTCGAGTTGGTTTGCAGTGGCAAGAGACTCTGCGCTCATACTCTCTCTTTTTTCTTTCCCTCATAAACAAATACAAATATAGATTTCTTTCAAATAAATATAATTCAGGCAATATGAGATGGCAAGGAGGAGTTATTCTTGTATATGAATGTATGAAAACATATATCATGTTCAATATATAAAAGAAACATGTGTGAAACTGTTCAGCCTCCAAGTGTCAGACTCATTGTACTGTAGGTAGCTGACAGCTAATAAATCTTGTGAAAATACAATCTGAACTTGATGTGTGAGTTATAGGTTCCAATACACAATTTGATGGTCACTTTAATTTTTTTTTGTGTGTGTCTTATGAAGGCATACATTAGTGCACCTGTCTCTCTCCCCTGAGTTTCCTAAGGTCTTCTTGGGCTATATGCAAAAATGGGGACAGTTTAATAACAGTAATCCAAGCTTTCACTTATTCCAAGATGCCCACATAGGACTTCAGATACTTCCGACATTCCCCTAGGCAAGTCTATGAGCTTGTCATTGCTGACAGGTGCTGACATGACCCTCTGTGTAAATGAGGCTATGCTATTTGTAGAGCATCATGGGAAGCCTGGAGCCTCAGAGAGAATGGCCGTTGTAGTACGTAGAGCTGTGAGGTATCCTGGCGAAGACTCTTGACTTTTTGTCTTTCTCTACCTCCCATGTTTCTCAAAATATTTTTTATTCATTTGAGAGAGAGAGAGAGAGAGAGAGAGAGAGAGAGAGAGAGAGAGAGAGAGGAGAGAATGGGTGCACCAGGGCCTCTAGCCAGTGTAAACGAACTCTAGACACATGTGCCACCATGTGCATCTGGCTTTATGTAGGTAGTGGGGAATTGAACCTAGGTCCCTAGGCTTCACAGGCAAGCACCTTAATCACTAAGCCACGTCTCCAGCTCCACTGTGTTGTATTATCATGAGTTATGCATGGGGGGGGGGGCGAGTTGTGCCTGTTAGGAAGAGTGGCTTTGATGAAACACCTCCAGCTAGCTGTTCACTGGACTAAGTTTCAATGCAAAACCAAGTAAGAGGATCTGCTAGGGGTTGGGACAGAAGCCCCGTGTTCATGTTATGTTCCCCTGCTTGGCTCTGTCGGGAGGTGGCAGAGACTTTAGTAGAGGAAGCCTATCGGGAGGTTTTCATGACTCTGGTGCCATGCACTTAAAGGAGATGGTACTGCTCAGGACATCTGTGAGTTGCTTTTCTTCTTGGTGTGACCAAATGCCTGACAAGAAGACATTCCAGGGGGACAGGGTACTTTGGCTCATGGTTTGAGGGGATACAGTCTATCATGCAAGGAAGGCATGTCAACTGTTGCTACAGAAGCATGTGACAACTGCTTACTCCCATCTCAGCACAGCAGGAGGCAGGAAGAAATGGGACAGGATGCAGAAAAAAACACCATGGATGTGAGTGGGTACCCCCTCCCTAGCAACCCATTTCCTGCAGTTAAACCCCTTCTCCCCAAACTTCTACAATGTCCCCAAACAATACCACCAGCTGTGAAACTAGTATTCAAACCCATAAACGTGTGGGGTTACATTTTACATCCAAACTATAACAAAACTCTTTCGTGGCCTATCAAGAGGAGAACAAGTTTGCTCCTTTAATAGCTCCTGCCACAATGTGTTGCCTTCCTGTAAGTGAAAAGCAAGAGGACTGACTGATCATGGACTGGAAACTCCATGATTCTGTGCCAAAAGGAGTTATCTCAGGTACTCTGTTGCAGTAATGGAAAGCTGACTGACACAGGACGTGTAGTGCTCAGAGTGCTCTGATGGGAAGACTCTCCTGCACTCCCATTCTCTTTTTGTTAAAGAAATATCCACAAGGCTCGTCCATGGCATTTCCTCCGAAGGTGCACTAGGTGGTCACCCTACCAAGCCACTGGACATGACAACGGATATGTGACTCATAGCTTATGCTCCGGCTGGGACTCAGGATATCTGGGATCTTTCACTTGCTGTTTTACTACCTCACTGTGCACTTCATGCACTCCCAAGCCCCCACACACCACATTGCTCCCCCAGCATGTAAGACATCCACAAGATGGTCTGTCTCTGACCATTCGCTCAAAGTGCACGTTTAAGTAGCATTCATGTCATGCATCCTGGTGTGTTCATGGCTTTAAAAAACTTCTCCACCAATGGACAAGCAAAGATGGGGAGACACAGCAGCTTGAATATCACTTGAGCCAGGACTTTGGTGAAGAAAGAATAAAATTCTCCCATGGAATGAAGTGTTGGGGATCAGCGGTTGATTTCAGTGGCCAGCCAGCTGCTTGTTTCCTCCGAGCTCGAAGTGAACAGCAGCGTGTTCGTGCGCTTGCATGTCCTCACACAGACCAGCTGCCATAGCAGCGAGCGCTTTTCCTTCCACCTGGAATATGGTCCAAGATCAAAGACCAGATCCTGTTGCTTTTTCATTTTCAACAGCTGTTGAGAAAGTGTCTCTGTGATGTTTCCATTTTGTACAATAGGCTTTGTAGTATTTCCAAAGTGAAGCCTGAATGTTAGTGGAAAAGACCGTGTGTGTGTGTGTGTGTGTGTGTGTGTGTGTGTGTGTGTGTATTCTGTTTGCCACAGCTGCCACCTGCTCCACAAAGATGATCTTAAAAGGCACAGGCAAGTCCCAACCATTGCACATAATGCACCCAGGCACTTAGCCTTGAGAGCTGCTCTGAACAACCTTCTCAAATCCAATAAACAGCATCTCTGTGACTCTTTCATTACTTGCCGAGATGCTCACAGCCATAAGTGGTCACCCTGGACTTTGGACCCTTTTCTGGATTTTGAAGTTATGAATCAATGAACTTGAAGTGATTCTTTTACCTGCATGGTTTGTGTTCACACTGAATAAAAGTAAGAGAGAACTCATTCCACAAAGTGTATTGAAGTTTCTAATGTAACTAGTGCAGAAACAAAGTCAGAAGACACTTAACAGTAAGCACTTTCTTTGTGTTCTCGCCAAACATTAGATATTTTCAGCAAGATAACTGCTATTGTTGATTACTGGCATTCTCTAACATTTCAACAGCATCTTAAAGAGATAATGTGTTTATGTATTAAGAAAAAAAAGTCTTTCAACAGTTTAGCCATATAATATTCAGAAGAACCTGAAAGCACCAGTTTTTTTTTTAATTTTGTGATGGTAGTTGGATTCATAAATTTATCAGTCAGAAAATGTTTATTTTTGACAAAGTTTTAATAATCCATAAACCAGTCAGTCAAAAGGTGTGTATATTAGGCCATATATGCTTTATTTCTATACCTATCATATGCTTCAGGACATTAAATATATATGTATGTTGCATGCTTGTATGTGTTTTGTGGTGCTGAGAATTGGACCCAGTTTCTTGTGTGTATTAGGCATGTGTATTACCACTGAGATATATCCCCAGCCCCATTTAGGTATAATTAATGAAATGGTTTACCTCACCAATACTTATTAATGACCTTATTTGTATTATAAAGTTTAAAGTAGCTATTTCTGGCACTATAAGACTCAGCCACTGCTCTCAAGACTGCTCCAAGTTTATAAAGAGAGACCAAAATGTGATGTATAGTGTAAACCCTATGTATTAAGTGTAGTAACAGAAAGACTTATTTAACTACATATTCATTTGACTTTTGCTTATGTTCTAGACCCTATGATAGGGTCAGAAAATAATGATGCTAAATAAGACCAAACCTTTCATTGCTTTCATGGCTCTTTTATTTTCATGGAGGACAAAGACATTAAATAAACTAATACATGTACTGAGTAAATACATAAGTAAATATCACACATTTGTGATAAGTGCTTTGAAGGAAAGAAAGCAAGAAAGGTTGTAAGAATGTATATGGAAGGTATACATTTGACATATGCATTAAACAAGTAAGTTTTCTTTGAGCTGTCAAGTTTTTTTATTTTTATTTATTTATGAGAGAGAGAGAGAAAGAGAGAGAGAGAGAGAGAGAGAGACAGAGTTAGAATGGGCATGCTAGGACCTCAAGCCACTCCAAATGAACTCTAGATGCATGCACCATCTTGTGCATCTGGCTTTATGTGGGTACTGGGGAATTGAACCTAGGTGCTTAGGCTTTGCAGGTGAATGCTTTAACCACAAAGCCCTCTCTCCAGCCCTGTCCTCCCTTTCTCTAAAATTAAGTATGAAATTTGTATGGTCACATCATATGTTGGTACCATCATTTCCCTCCTCCCTGCCCCCATCCTACTGAGAGCC
Organism: Jaculus jaculus; assembly: GCF_020740685.1. Lineage (NCBI taxonomy): Eukaryota > Metazoa > Chordata > Mammalia > Rodentia > Dipodidae > Jaculus > Jaculus jaculus. Next base: position 9,464,191 of record NC_059104.1, on the reverse strand, counting down.
CTCCTTAGTGGGTTCGCTGGTATTCCCCATGGGGTTATGGTTTGTGAATTGTGGGAGCAGCAGTCGGTCATTGTGTTTGTGAGTCAGGGGTAATGGCTCTGGATAGTCCCTTCCCTCCTGTGGCACTTGCAATCTTTCTGCCCCCTCTTCCACAAAATTTCCTGAGCCTTTGTGGGTATGCTTTAAGTCTACTTTAGTGTTGAGCTCTCAGCAGCTTCTGGATTTCTGCTTTGGGGCATTTTGAGTGTCCTCAGTGTCTGTCTCCATCAGTCTGGGGCAGGTTGTCAGGCTTGCAGGAGAAGCAGTGCTCCTGCTCATCCTACCAACTCCTCTGTGGTTTCATCTGGGCTCTAGCTGATGTGTGAGGAGTGGTTCCTCTCCTGCCAGAGAGTCCGCTACCCTCTTTTCTTTTTGATAGATTTAGGTTGCCCTTGGTTCTAGCTGCCTTCTGCAAAAGAAGAACAAATTCTCCAACAGAGAGTGAGATCAGTATAGGTTAAAAGGAACAGGAGCTGTTAATTTGGAGAGGTTTTGATGGATGTAGCCCTGTTTTAGACATTTACCTTAAAGACTCAACTCTTTTAAAATTTTTATTAGATATGGACATATTTAGTATAGAAACAACACATGATGGTACCATCCTTTCACTCTTCCCTGCCCCTTTTCTGAAGAGGCTCTCATTGGAAATGTAGGTCAACCCCATGGGGATTGTGGGTCATGCAGTTTGGGGGTGGGGGAGAGGCACTGTCTCTGTGCAAAATGTCCCAACCTGTGGCTCTACCAATCTTTCTATCCTATTCCCATTTTCCACAAAATTCCCTGAACCATGCTGGGAGCATTTTAAGTCTACTTCAGTGATGGCACTTAAGAGACTCTGGATCTCTGGTTCGGTAGGTGTCAAGTATCCTCAGCGTCTATCTCCATCACCTTTGTGCTGATATCAGATTCACTAAGAAAGCAGCCCTATCCACTGCAGAGAGTCATTGAGTTTTATATGCAGCGTATATAATGTGTGCAGCTGTGAGTGGGCCCAACACAGGAAGAATTCTTGAAAGCCCTTGGGTTGACATCTTGTACCTGGACCTTATAAGTGGGACTGGAGATGCATGGCATCAGTGGATTCAGCTTAAAGGAAAAACTTAGGTACTGGGAAGCTAGTGACATTGCTTCATTCTTTTTCTTCATAGATAGAAAGATTTGGTTTGGATGACTTGTAAAGTCCTATCAAACTTCTATGCTCCCTCCCAGCAAGATAATTATTTTCTCACCACTTTGTAGATCTGATTTCTACAGAGTGACAAAAGATGTTCATATACTTGGTAAGACCTAGAGAATGACACACAACAATCCCTGAAGACGTCAGGCAAGATAAACATGTAAGACAGGCATGTTTAGCTTTCTAGATGGAAATGGATGCAGGCATAGTTCAGCTGAGGTACTTCTGCTCCAGAGATCCTTGTGCCTTACACAGCTCATAGGTCTGCCTTTTTAAAAAAGTTCCCCCCCCCTTTGGTTTTGCTAGGCAGGGTCTCACTCTAGCTCAGGCTGACCTGAAATTCACTATGCAGTCTCAGGCTGGCCTCGAACTCAGGGCAATCCTCCTACCTCTGCCTCCTGAGTGCTGGGATTAAAAGCGTGAGCCACCACTCCCAGCTTAAAAAAGTACTTTTTTTTTTAAAAAAAGTTTACCTAAGGTCTCACACATGCTGGGGAGGTGCTCTATCACTGAGCTGCATTTCTGGACCTCTCTTTTCAGGCAGGGTTTCACTATGGTATCTCACTAGGTAGGCCAGGCTAGTCCAGACATTATGATACTCATGCTTGAACCTTTGAAGTGCTGGGATGGCCCATGTGTGCCACAAGACCTGGTGTACATCTCAAAGATCTAATAAAAGAATGACACATAGTTATCAATATAATTAAAAAGTAACAACTGACATCCTTGGCAGTTCGGAACAAGAGTAACTGGTAGAAAAAAGTATGGAGGGCTGGGGTTTGGACCAGTAAGCTGGATATTTGGGTTCCAGGTTACTGGAAAAGGTACCAATTCTTTTTACTTTTTTTTTTTTTTGGTTTTTCGAGGTAGGGTTTTACTCTAGTCCAGACTAACCTGGAATTCATTATGTAGTCTCAGGGTGGCCTTGAACTCAGGGCAAGCCTCCTACCTCTGCCTCCCCGAGTGCTGGGATCAAAGGCGTGGGCCACCACGCCCAGCTTCCAATTCTTCCATCTTTACCATCCTCATGTGCTTAAAAGTGGCCCTGAATCAGTGACATTGTAACGTTACATACAGCATCAGGGACTCTTTCCCTTAAAAGTATACATGGAATGCAGTGTGGTTAACAGATCAGCCATGAAGTCGCACTGGCGGGACAGATGGAGACCTGTGGCCACATTCAGCTGGTCTTCTCTCTTTCCTAAAGTATCTCCAGACTAGGAACCTAGACGTCCAGAAATGCACTTCGGAAACCACTGGACTAGAGAGAGTCTGCGTTACTCTGATGACGTCGCGCTGCTGTCACCACGGATGGTCACCTCATTGTCACCAGCACACGCTTTCTTCCTGCTCGTCCTTCTATGAAATAGAAGGACGCTGGTGAGTATGTTTCTCCCGAGTGGTTTCTGAGCTCAGGCTTTTGCACTGGAGAGGCTGCCTGCCGTTCCCTGCTTGTGTTTCCCAGACACTCCTCTTTAAGTGAATGCTGGCTGGCATTTGGGGCAATCTGGAGGGCTAATCACAGTCCGCAGTGGTGATTTAATCCTGTATTAGGTAAAGGCGCTGTACAGACTGTGAAACACTTGACTTATGCAAATATGACCTTCCACAGATTGTTCTCCGAAGCCCATAATAACATTTTAGAGATGGAAATTTCACTGTGGGCAGAAACACAGTGTTCTGTGGTGTGGGGTTGATTGCTACGGATGCAGGGCGCTGGGCAGGCAGCTGGCACTGCAGGGGAGGGCTTTTCACCGGGCTTTCATGGCGTTCTGTGTTCCCATAGGCTTCTGCTATGTTCACACGCGCTATTTTCATACCATTTGTGTTGTTACTTCTTTTAATTGCATTCTAACTGTGACCAAATAAAAACCAGGTAATAGTAAGGGGGCACATTAGAAAGAAAGAAAAAATTGAAAGTTAAAGGGGACTGAAAAGTGTCAAAGCCTTTTTGTTCCGTTATATAAGGAGTTCATTTGGCTACCTCGATGCTGAGAAGTGTTTTGAACAAAAGCATGTGTATATAGAGCACGAAACATTTTCTGTGCATATTGAAAGGCTTAGGAGGCTGAGTTCTGGAATGAGTGGATGGGATTATGAAGTTTGTCTCTTCTTAGTTCTGTGACTTGTCAAAATGCATCATGTTCCCGAGCATCAGTTGCTTGCCTATAAAGTGAGTGAGAAGGTTGTCTTAAAGATTAAATGAGATATCACATGAAAGCGCTGATTTTCTTTTTTTCAGTTTGCAACTTTCAAAGCCCTACACTGCACAAATTTCACTCATGTTGTTGATAAAGTTTCACTTCCATAAGCAGCTCCTGTACTTTGATACCCGCCCCCCCACCCCCGGGGATTTTTATGATGAATTTACAGTCAGGAACTGAATGGGTAAGCTAGCAACAATGAGAATAGTGGATAAAATTTAAAATTATGGGGTGTACATTTGAATGATATTTTAAGCACCTACAGTACAAAAAGAAAGTGCAATATTTTTTAGTGCACTGCTATGATTAACTATGGGTTGTTCAATAGACCTAAATTTTGTACAAAATTTAAAAATTAAGAAAGCAAGCACAGTTATAAAGCAGAAAGAATTACCCCAAAATGTAAGCAATAAGTGTCCAGAGAATATGGTATTGCACATAGTAACTTTTTAATTTTTAATTTTTAAAATTTTTAATTAAAATATTTTGTATGTTTATTTGAGTGAGAGCAAAAGAGGGAGAGAGAGAGAGAGAGAGAGAGAGAGAGAGAGAGAGAGAGAGAGAGAGAATGGGTGTTCCAGGGCCTCTAACAGCTGGAAATGAACTCCAGACGAATGTGACACCTTGTGTATCTAACTTATGTGGGTCCTGGGGACTCAAACCTGGGTCCTTTGGCTTTGTAGGCAAGTGCCTTAATCTCTAAGCCATCTCTCCAGACCCATAGCAACTTTTTTTTTGTGTGAACAAAACTAGGCTGTTTGAGGAATAATATCAAAGAGAATGATTAAAGGCAGAACAAATTTGCCAATAGGAATGATTAGAGATACTCATGAATTTCCCTCCTTTGAGGCTCAATGTGTTGGCTAAAGCCATTGCTGACATTGGGTTATCACTAAGCCATCCACATATGTCAAGGTCTTAGCAGGGTTGCCTGTGTGTTATGCATTTGAGTCCATCAGTGTGTCAGGGTGGCAAGACAGCCAGGGAGTGGAGTGGGTATGTAAAGTGACTCTGGGCCTGGGTCACTTTGATGAAATCCAGTATCAGAAGACCCAGCTTTAATCTCTGGGGAGCCTTGGCAATGGGATGACCACCAGGCCTCATGGCTCACTGTGGCCTGAGGCTCTCTTTCCATTATGAGTTTATATTTTCCTTCCCCTGGCTCTCAGGGGCAAATAGGTTCTCCCAAAGTGATTGCTTCCGTTCCTTCCTGGCTCACATCTACTTGGATGGAGTGCACCTGAATCCTTCCAAGAGAGATTTACTTAAGGCCACTGACCCGAAAGCTTCATTTACTTACCAAAGAGTCCATTTTTGTTTAGAAACTGGGCCAGGAACTTCTGAAGTTCTGGGCAAACCCTGTTGAAACTTTCCTCTGGCTTCAGCATTTTATCAACCGCACTTCACTTTGGAAACTACATTTTTATTGTCATAAGCACACACTTAACATGAGATCTATTAGCTTAAAAGTTTAAGTTTGAAATCTAGTATTTTTAACAATCAACACACCTTTATAATTGGCTGACCTTTATATCCATTGAAACATTGTACCTTCTGAACCAAATCTCCCCATATCCCCTTCTCGTAGATCCTGCAAAGTGCCATTGTACTTTGACTGTGAAAACCTCACATAGGTGGAAAACACAGCACACAGCCATGTTGCCTTGCACCTGCTGACCTTGACTCAGGCCACTTGTGATTTCAAGTTTCTGTTCAGCGTGGGGCCTGGAACACAGGAGGAGTTCAGCCACACTCTGTGATCCCATGCAAAACAACAACAACAACAACAACAAAGGATGGTGAGTTGTGGTCAAGTACATGTGTTGACCACTGCCATCCATTTATGGTTAAATTCTAAAGAGTAAATTGTAACAATGCTCAGGAGTCACTGTGGCAATAACAACATTGCATTCCATTTTTTTAATTTATTTATTTGAGAGCAACAGACAGGAAGACGAAAAGGGGGAGAGAAAGAAAGAGAGAGGGAGAGAGAGAGAGAGAGAGAGGGAGAGGGAGAGGGAGAGGGAAGGAGGGAGGGAGAGAGAGAGAGAGAGAGAGAATGGGCACACCAGGGCTTTTAGCCACTGCAAACGAACTCCAGATGCATGCGCCCCCTTGTGCATCTGGCTAACGTGGGTTCTTGGGAATGGTGCCTTGAACCAGGGTCCTTAGGCTTCACAGACAAGCACTTAATGGCTAAGCCATCTCTCCAGCCCTGCATTCAGTTTTGGCTCGCAGTTGTTGGGACCTCATAACTGCAGATATGATAGACATCATTTTATAGATGAACATCAGTGTTTTAAAACATGGGGAATTACCTGGATCATGCAAATGCTTTCCTTCTTCCCTCCTTCCTAAAACATACTCCTGGTTCTTGAGCATTATCTTGTTCAAGTTCAACCATTTTCAATCTGATTTACTGCTGAACTTCCATGAGTCAAGTATTAACCTTAGAGTAAGAAGTTTTACTTCTTACTATTTAAGGACTTTTACTTTTCCTTCCTTAAACTGTGTCTTTGAGTGTCCTATGAAACATCAATAGTGAAAATATATCCTGGAGTAATGGAATGATATTTAGGGAGAGAGTAGTAATATTATCCCAGAATTACTTTAGAAACATTCTGTCTCTCTCTCCCTCTCATTATGCATTGTGGAATACCAATAGCATCATTAACCAAAGTCATTTCCACTGAAAAGACTTGTGGTCAGAATGCTTCTCGGCATCAGTTCTCCAAGAAACACCACTGCGTGTCAAAACACTCTAAGAAGAGGGCAATAGTTGACTTCGAAAGTGTTTAATTCACCTCATACCATCTAGCAGTATGTAAAATTTAAATAATTTCTAAAATTTTTTTTAGCATGAGTTAATTTAAAGCGTCAGCTCAACCTTATTTGCTGTCATTGGCTGCGTGTGGATTTTTAGTGCTCCGTAAATATTGCTTTGAACTCTGCGCCTGTGAAGAAAATCTGTGCGCAGCTGTTCTGGGTTAGCTTGGAGACATTAGGGTTTGGACAGTTGGCTGCAGTGAAGGCACACCTTTTAATTACTTGAACTTATGACAGGTCAACATCTCAAGGGTTATCTGAGTGGTGTGGTAGCTTAGCATTCTCATTACATAAGGGCTATCACTGACCTTGAAGGAAGAGAGTTAATCATGAATAGCAATTCGGCAACTAGCCATGTCACTAAACAACAGGGGGTGGGGAGAGAGAAAGAGGTTGAGCTTAAAAATGTGTGGCTGTGGGCTGGAGAGATGGCTTAGCGGTTAAGCGCTTGCCTGTGAAGCCTAAGGACCCCGGTTCGAGGCTTGGTTCCCCAGGTCCCATGTTAGCCAGATGCACAAGGGGGCGCACGCGTCTGGAGTTCATTTGCAGAGGCTGGAAGCCCTGGCGCGCCCATTCTCTCTCTCTTCCTCTATCTGTCTTTCTCTCTGTGTCTGTCGCTCTCAAATAAATAAATAAAAAAAATAAATAAAAAATGTGTGGCTGGTGATTCTGCCTGAGTAAGCCTTGGACTTAGCGTCACAGAGGTAGGCATGCATTCAGCCACCCACATTTTCTCTTCGGCTTCCTTGGGCTGTATTTAGCAACCCAGTCTCTGCCTATGTCTTTGATTCTGTGACTTAAGCTAGGTTGTTGGGGATGGACGCTGTGACCTTTGTGTCTGGCATATCACAGACATTGGAGGGTTGGTGTAATCCATGTATCCCACTGTAACTGGGATCATGCTTTGAGAAGTATGTGCTAGTTGCATCATGATGTGGAAACTCCACTGCTCATGATTTTCCCAGTTTCACGTTTCAATTCTTTTAAACAAACAAAACCTTCTCCCATACTTTGCCTGAAATGAGGAAATTATCCTTAAACATAGGAAATTGTCTTATATTATTTGATTAAAGCACAGCATGATTTTTACTCAGCTTCAGGCTAGTACCATGCAAGGTACCTTATCATTGTGATATATGAAGTAGGTCCTCCCTTTGGAAGTTACACAGTAGACCCTTGCACTTCATGGGGGTGCAGACAGGGTAAACATCCACTCACAGATCACCTGCACACCATAGGTGTGGTCATTTCCTGCATCCCTGACATGCTACAGCATCTGTGTTCCTCAGTCTCCACAAAAGTGCCTGCGAGAGCTCAATTCCCTGCCCCCTGCCCCTTACCCCCTGTCACGTCTGACAGGGCATCTGTGAAGAGACTCCTAAGTATTCCTACAAAGTAGGCAGCAGAATGTAAAGTGGTGTATGAATATGTAATAGCAGCCATCATCAGCTGATCTCTCTGTCTTTGGAAATAATCATTTCATTCACCGTGGAGAGAATGAGGGGCAATTTGAGATGGCCTGAGGTAAGTGGCATTTCATATATTGCCAATCAAATTAACCTTGAACCTTTCTCTGCTACTTAGAATTCTCGTTCTTTTCCCTCTGTCCCCATCACTGGAGATTAAGATGGTGTGAGTAAAACTACTTTCCATCTGCAGTATTGCACTTCAGTGTCCTCTCCCTCTCCCCAGGGAGGGAGCAGATCTGTGTGTCAGTCAAACTGACGGAGGCTTGGGAAAGGGAGACTGTCACCAAGTCTAGAAGATACTATGGCATGTCAGTTTCAACACAGCAATGGTTTCTCCCATCCTCCCCTTTGCTCTCACACGCGACCAGAGGATGCTGTGTGATCCCTCAGATTGGAGCTGCCAAGCATAAGCTTAGGAAATTACAGGAGCATGGTTGGGGGCGGTAGAGGGTCTATCTTATCATTCTTAATCATGCAACTTGAATCTTTGATAGAGAGTAGGTCTCCTTGCAGCTCCTGATCTTTTTTTTTTTTTTTTATCTGAGCTAAAAGCAACTGTTGTGTAAATGTGTGTGGCATGGCTGCTCACTTCTCTGCACTTTGTAAATGAACATTTAGTCACTATGCACATCTTCAGTGAAGATGAAGGGACACCTTACCTGCACACACACGCTGTGGGCATATCACCTTGACCACCCCTCCCCCATACCTCTACTTATCCTGTTCCCACCTGGATGGTTTATGTTACCATCTCAATATCCTGATATTGTATAAACTTATCAGAAAATCCCTGGACATAATTTCCCTCTTCCCTCTGCCAGCCCTTCTACTATCCCTGCGCCAGTGGAAAGGCTTTTTCCCTTCTGCTGAGCCTTAGTGCTGCGTGGCCACTGCAGCGAACTTGCACCTCACTGTGCTCTAGACATGCAGTTCCTGTTTTCTCTGTTAGTCTACATTTTATGACCTCTGCAGGTAAGATGCATGCCTGATTATTCATGCACTCCACAGCTCGGGGCAGGAGGATTAAGGATTGCAAAACTTTACAGTGAAATAAAAAGAAATTAAAATTGATAAGAAAGCCCAGGCAAGACTGGGAGTCTTTAAGCAGAGGAGTGGCCTGATAGGAAAATACTTTCCAAACTATGACGTCGGCGCCGGGGGCAACAATGTCCAGCAGCCAGGATTCAGAAGAGCACATCAGGGTTTGGCGACGTGTTTTGTTACTCTCATGCGTGTTCAATCTAACAGACATATCTGAGCAAGTGAATGTGGTACCCAAGAACCAATATGCCTTTCCTATCATAGAATCTGTGTCTAGTGAGCCAGAATTAAATGGACCCAGGAAGAAAAAGTAAGCAGCAAGACTTGATCTTTGGATTGGACAAAGTGGTTCACTAAAAACTAAAACCTTAGTTGGAAGGTGGTTTGGATAACTATTAAAAGTGACTCTAGAAATGTGTGTGTGTGAGAGAGAGAGAGAGAGAGAGAAAGAGAGAGAGAGAGAGAGAGAGAGAGAGGGACAGAGAGACAGAGAGAGACAGAGAGAGAGAGGGGATTAGGAGGGTCAAGTTGAACATGGCTAATAACTGCATTTTACTGATTACTGTCTCCTGAGGTTTTTTAGGATGTAGGAGTCAATAAGAGGAGTCGTATTTAAACATGCATGTATCATGTCACCATTCTCTCTCACTAAATATCAAACCACTAAAACATTCAGTTACTTTATAATTTGTTGTCCAAACTGGTGTATTACTTAGAGATAAGGTACAAGCAGGACAGTCTTAGGCAAGGTGTTGGACATGCCATCACCTTCACACTATTGTCTCTGTGGGCAACAGTCAGAAGACTGATTACTGTGTTGGCTGAAGTTTACCTTATGCTGAAAGCCTTCTAGGGTTATCTTCAATTGCTTTCAGAAGGTTCTGCCTTTCAGAAGCACAGTCATTTGTTACTTCACACAGTGCACATAGGCACACGAGTTTCCTGCCACGTGCTCTTTTCTAGACAGTCATGGGATGCTGAGATGCCTCGCTGAGTTCTTCTGTTTCTTCTGTGACTTTTCCCCCTTCTTGATTTTCTCTCTGAATATTTTTTGGCATGTGGTTTTCTTTCTGTTGTCCTAATTCTTCACTTTCCATGGTGTGGAAGTTGTGTGTGAGGACCAGTGTGTGACTCTGTGCTGTGGATCACCTTTTCTGGTTCACATTCAGTGGGGATTGAGGTGGTGTTGGCTAAAGTGGCCTGGATGTTGGTTGTGGGAAAGCCTTGTTTCAACACACAATAACAGCCATGAAACAGAGTCTATTGGGTTGATATAACTAAAACATGCTATTGTAAGAAGTGATGATTTGAGTGACAGGCATATCTATTAAAAAAAAAAAACAAAGTAAAGTTTTGTGTTATTTCCCCTACATTTAATTCATACTGGCAAAGAGAAATATAGACTTATTTATCTGGGAAACCCAGGTTGAGCACTTTTACTACCAAGGACTAAAATTATGCTGTCTTGAATCACCTATATTGATAGCTAACATTGATTAAATTCCCTGAATTATTGCTTAAATCTTGATTTCACTTATCTAGCGAATAAAATGATGCAGAGGCTCTCTATAACCCAATACTTGGAATCTTGGCACTGTGAATAGTCCTGGATAAAGGGCTGACAGTCTCTTAAAATGTGCCCCCCACCCCATTTTGAGAGCTGACATTGAGAATAGTAGCAGTCAAAAATCTAAGGATGTTCTTTGGAGACTTGGGATGAGGGGCCTCCCCCTTTTTTAACCTTATTAGGAAGTTGAACTGAGGGATATGTTTTCCTAACTTTAGTGAGCGTGCTGGGAGTGGCTGGCCCTGAGGAAGGACTGTTCTATTACTGTCATTGTTGCTTAGCAAGGGGGAGCCCGCTGGCTTGTCATATGCATCAAGAATGCATGTAGTCCACACATAAATAAAAGTTTTACAGTGTCCAATAAGCTATAAATGGTACTGATTTACAATAAAAACAATTACCCCTGTAAAAAAAAAAATGTCTCAATGGGTTTATTGCATTACTTCAGATCAAGGATCAAATCTGATTGTATAAGGGATGATACAGTGTTCACTTGAACCAATGAGGCCCAAATCCAAGCTTTTCCAACTCCTGAGCATTGGTTGATGATAGGCCTTTTACAAAAGGAGCAGAAAGAAGGGCTTTGACCTTCTTACCAGTAGCAAAGACAAGGACTGGCAGGAAGAACCAGTCCCCTTACATAATTATGTCTGGGGAGTCTGGGCACAGCAGAATGACTTTCATGCTATTATTTTTTTTAAAAGCCAAATGCTCTGAACAGTGCGTGCTCAATTCACAATCAGTTTTCACATTTTCCATTACTCAGAGGAAATGGCAAGCCTGGAGTTTAGATGCAAGTCATCAAAAATGGTTATTCACTTTTCTATGGTGCCTGTTGATGTGTGGTAAATATTGTACAAATTGCGGGACGCCACAGTGAGAGGGGTGGCCATGGTCTGAGGGGTGATGTCATTTCGCCCACAATATGAAAGAGGAAAGTTTGTGCCTTCAACTGAATAAACATTGGGAAGGTCTTGGTTATTTTGTTAAAAACATAGTCATGTTTGATAGCCATTCTAAGTTCCTCAGTTCTGTTTCAGTTTTGGACAAAGTGTACTCTTAAGTTTCCTTGGCTCAATTTTCTTGGCCAGTGTGTATACCTCCATGATTTCACTTTGCACAAAAAAGGGAAGAAAGAATTGAATAGTTTTTATGTTTACCTCTTACTTCTTTGCATTTTATTGTATTTTAATTTTTTAATTAGTTTTGTACATACTGTATACAGTCATGTTGGTACTATCGTTAAGGAGGCTACCTCTTGCTTCTTTGGGTGCATAGAACTCTTTAGTACTAAAACAACACGACATAAATGGAGTAGGGTCTTGCTGTAGCCCAGGATGACCTGGAATTCACTATGTAGTCTCAGGGTGGCCTTGAACTCATGGCCATGGCGATCCTCCTACCTCTGCCTCCCGAGTGCTGAGATTAAAGGCGTGTGCCACCACGCCTGGCTTGGTTGCTAATTCTTGACAAACATCCAGCCCTACTCCTCCCTGCTTCTGTTCGCAGTGCTAGGAATCAAACCTCTACCAGTGAGAGACATACCTGACCCTCATCCTCATGCTATACACTAATTCCTGCAAACAGACAATAAGAATTGGGGACTAAATCTTCCTGTCAACTAACCCCGCCTAGAGAAAGTTGGGCCAGTGATGCATAGTACTGGCATAAAGATATGAAAGTCTTTGAGCACGGAGGACACAATTTCTACCGAGGAATTTGTAGGAGAGATATGTAACTTTTGTCTTGAACTCAGAATTCAGATATTTTAGAATGAGAACATCCGTGATCCTTCTCAGCCGGATGATGATGATGGTGATGGTTTTATTAGTCTACTGTAGCATCACAAATTACCTCCAAAGCATGGTGGCCTAAAAGAACGAGCAGTTATTATTTCGTTTCATTGTTATAGGCCACAAACTCAAGAGTGGGAGACATATTTCTGCTCAGGGTGTCTTCTGATGGCTTAGTCAGGCTGTTGGCTGGACCTGGAGAATCTACTTCTCAATTTCTCACTCCCATGGTTCTTGGTATTCCTTTGCTTTTAATTGTCTGTTGTCAGAAGGCTCCCATGTGGGCCTATACACTGACCGACCTGAGCGCCCTTAGGATGTGGCAAGTGGCTTTGCCCAGAGTTAGCTATGAAAGAAAGAGGGAGTGAGGGAGACAGAGATAGAACATATCAGTTGGTACCTTTTTATGTCTAAGTTTTAATTTTTTTAAATTAAAATTTAATTTTATTTATTTGAGAGAGAGAGAAAGAGGGAGGGAGGGAGGGAGGGAGGGAGGGAGGGAGGGAGAGAGAGACAGAGAGAGAGAGAGAGAGAGAGAGAGAGAGAGAGAGAGAGAGAGAGAGAGAGAGAGAGAGAGAGAGAGAATGGGTGAGCCAGGGCCTCCAGCCACTGCAAACAAAGTCTAGATGCTTGGACGCCCTTGTGCATCTGGCTTACATGGTTCATGGAGAATCAAACCTGGATCCTTTGGCTTTGCAGGCAAATGCTTTAACTGCTAAGCTGTTTCTTCAGCCCATGTATTAGTTTTTACTTCTGCTTTTTAATTTTCAAGAAATGAGCAAGTAAGTTTATTCCACATTCAAAGGGAGGGGGTTGGGTTTTGTGTCTCAAAGACAGCAATATCAAGGGACTTGTGCATGGATTTATAAAGCTTTTACAATGGGACCAGAAAAGATGGTGGAAGAATGTGCAATTGGGTATTTGGGTAGAGGGCGCTGGGTATGAAATGATTTACGCACGCACAGAGTACCAAGGGGACTACAGCTTGGCGAGCTCCAAACTAAGATAATGATAGGAAACAAGGTGAGAAGAAGAGAGTTCTCTGAGAAGGATGGAGACATAATCACAGTTCTGGTTTAGACTGATGTCCAGCAGCAGAAAGGATCTGTGTTTGGGAGTATGGTAGGTGAAAAGAGGGCATTCATTCAGCCATCCAGGAGAATGGAGCTCGGGAATGGGGAAAGTATAATTAGCGGATGGTCCCCAAGCAAATATTGATCTTGAAATTATTAATAGCTACAAGGATGAATATAATTTATATGTCTGATCTGACGGCTAATGGAACGTGCCAGTGTTTTAGATGTCGCTTCTTACCAAGCCTTTACTGGGTCAGTGAGAAGAACTGTAAGCTTGAGGTCCAATATGGTGCCTTCTGTGCTAATTGAGGGCAGTTTGTCCCTGGGATGACACTTGAACCTGAAGCTCACAGGACATTTTCCTAACTGGGTCTGTTTCTGAATTGAGGGAAGAGCCCAATGTTCTAAATAGGAATTCTTTATTGCCATCCTACTCATTAGTTTGTACAATTACACATGCTAATGAAAAGATTTATAAAAGCATTGCCTTTTTCTCTCTGAGTGACCAACATGTCCATTGCCAGACATGACAGGATTCTTCTGTGAGCACCATGTTCATGGTACCACATTCTGTATTCATATACCTCCATTGCAAATAGGAATTGCCTGATTTCTTGAGGCTGTCTAATCCTATGACAGAGGGAACCCAGGACATTACCAGACAGGTGCCTGGCCAGAGTCAAAGTTCCAACACAGATGTCCCTGCTCACCCCATTTTCTGTATGAAACCTAAGAACTCCAGAAGACAGGCCCCCCCTCTCTCTGAATGTATATGAAGTTATGGTCTATAAGAGTTTGGCATTTCCTCATTTTCTTAATTTGGTTGAGCACTGGTTCATCTCACCAACTTGATTGCAAACTCACACCATGTACACACTGACAGTTTGCACATTCTTAGAACTGGAAATAGGAGGTGCAGCCACTGTGGGCATTTACTAAGTTTCAAGTAGAAGAATATGATTTGGATGGGATGAATCATTACTTCTTTTCCACAAGAACTTCATTCTTTCCCTTTGTGCCTTTCAATCCCTACTGCAGTTTAAATAAAGGGCAATGGTGCACAGCACTTCCCCACTTCCTTATCTTGGTTATCTTTTTGACCCTAGTAACGAGAGGAAAGTTTTAAGTGATCTTTAATTTCCCAACATCTTTTTTATGAATAATTCAAATAGTGCTAATGTGATGTTTTGTAAATACCCGTGATTCTGAATCCATCTGATTGTTTCTCTGCATTTTCTATGTTGGTAAGGAGAAAATGAAATGTAACATGTTGCCTATTTGGTAATCTCTCCCATGGTACCTTAGTATCTTTGAGTGTGTGGCAAGGTTTAGCAGCAGAATAAAACCATCTACTTTTTCATTGTTGCTTACTATCAGTGAAATATTCTGCAGTCATGAGAATATCTTCTACCTCCTGTAGTATCAGTAGATAGAAATTGGCAAAGAGGGGATCATAACATAGCCATGCCTTGTGCCTATATCATTATGTAGGGGCATTTTCACACTTTGGGTAAACAATGAAGCATTCTGAGGAGATCAAAGAGTTTCTATAAATCTAATTTCATGAACTCAAGGAGCCATGTATTAGTGATGTAGAGTGGTTTCTCAAGGCCACAGGACCTTGACCTAGAAAGTCATTGTGCCTTAGACTGTTTTAAGGGTATACTGATGTAGTCAATGAAAACACAAGAAAGGGCTGGAGAGGTGGCTTAGCAGTTAAGGTGCTTGCTTCAAAGCCTAAGGACTCATGTTTGACTCTCCATATCCCACGTAAGCCAGATGAACAAAGGTGGGGCAAGCACAAGGTTGTACCTGCCCACTAGGTGGTACAAGTGTCTGGAATTTGATTATAGTGGCTGAAGCCCTGGTGTGCCAAATCTCTCTCTCTTTCTCTTGATCTCACTCTCTCTAATAATAATAATAATAATAATAATAATAATAATAATAATAATAATAAAACACAAAAAAGAGCATTGAGTCCTCCCTCCAGCCTTCCTAGTTCTTCCTTAAATCCCCTTCAGAGTCATTGTTGTTTATACAAGTGGCAGAGTAGGAGAATACTGTCTTCTTCATGTCTTGTTTCTTAGTGTTTGTACTCCAAGTACCAAGAAGCGTCAATGACCACTTGCTAAGCAATGTTATTCACAGGAAATCATCTACAGTAGTGGAAAGTAGTGTAAGGAGGGTAACCATATAGAATGTATATTTACAATGTGAACATTATGACCTGCAAAATGTATGTTGGTGTCTTACCAATGCTGCCTTTTAAATTGATTGATTCTAGAGGCAGTTGATACATCTATATATATAGGTAATTTGTGCTTTCAAGACATTTTGGATGGAGAAAGAGGGGGAAGGTATTTGAATGAGGCAAAGTTGGCTGGCAAGCAATTTACTAAAGATGGAGACTCAAGAACACAGTAATGCAGGATCATTAGAATCTGTTATAAATAATATAATATATTCTATCAAGGACTATATGGATCAGATCACAGTGATATAAAATTGGAGTAGATGTGCTGAGAAGGTTGGTAGCAAGCTATCTGTTGTCACAAAGAGGATTGGGAAAGGTTGATAGTTAAGGATAGAAGTTTTAATAAGCCTGATGATTATTGTTTGCAATGGTATAATCAGAGGCTACAGGGGTAGAAATCCTTGCAGGTTAGAGGGATATGAGTGATATAGCACCTGTGGTGAGCAAAGAGATTGGCTCCATTTTGTGGAGAAGACACAACACAGACCTGAAGTAGGAAAATCAGCATGTTACTGAAGCCATGGTTCCAGCATTTTAACAAGGCATGGATGATGGTCAGTTAATCTCCGGTTGTCAGTTTAACAGGATTTAGAGTCACCATGACAACAACTAATCTGGGAATGCCTGTGAGAGGTTTGCTAGATTAGATTGAGATAGGAGGACCTAACATAACGGTGGGTGGTATCATTCCATAGACTAGGGTTATGGATTGAATAAAAAGGAGAAGGTGCTGGGTGTGGTGGAGCACATCTTTAATCCCAGCACTCAGGAGGCAGAGGTAGGAGGATCAATGTGAATTCAAGGCCATCCTGAGAGTACATAGTGAATTCCAGGTCAGCCTGAGCAGAGAGTGAGACCCTACCTCGAAAAACCAAAAAAAAAAAAAAAAAAAAAAAAAAAAAAGGAGAAGGTGGGCTGAACCACACTCATTGCCCTTTGTGCTGTCTCCTTGCTGATGTGATGATGTGACACATGCTTTCTCATCCTGCCATGCTTTGCCTGCCTGCTGGGATGGACTCCACCGCTTTCCTTCCACAAGCTACTTCTGGTTGGGCATTTGGTATCAGCTACAGAAAGTAACTGACACAGCTTATAAAACTACTAGTCTCCAGTTCATATCTCTAATGTCTCCTTCAGAGACCCCAGCATGCAGTAAGTCCTCAATACCTATGTATATAGAATAAATAGATGGACTGGTCATTCTCAGAATGAAGAAGAGCAAACCTTCCCAACAAGGACAAATCCTTGAGCAAAGGCTCATCTTCATTTGCAGTTGCCAGTGCAATGGATTTAACCACATTTCCCCAGGAGCAGATGGTGTTGGGGGCCATGCTATGGGGCCTGGATAGAAAGTATTTGGGGGGAAGTGAGAATGACATGCCTCCTACAGCCATATCTACTGTTTGTGTCTTTCTGGAACCTATTGAGACTGGATGACATTTTGGTGATTTGGCAGAATGTTGGAGCCAGAGACCTTGAGCTCCTTGGAAGATTCATTTCCTATGATGCTGTAACCTCTAGCACAGTGTTCATATTCCAAGAAATGCTTAATATTTAACACACTTCTCATTTCCTTAATCACTTTCCAATATCAGAGCCCTGTATTTTATCAGATAAGTCCTTTTAGTACATGACAGCTGATGTTGTTCCATCCAATCACGTGGCACGTGTCTTGGATGACACCATCTTCAGTGCTGATTCATGATCTTTCACAAAATTCAAATGTCCTGCCCCTTGTCCAGGAAGGAAGTTGGGGAAAGGCTGCAAAGAGAAAATTGATTTAGTATCTTAGCCTTCATTTCCAAGACTCAGTCTTCAAGAGAGTGGATGTGTGTGTGTGTGTGTGTGTGTTCTATGGCTGCTTCTACAACATTATGATTAGAAATATGAAATATTCTGCCTTAATAGTCTTAACTTCATTTAATTTAAATTAATTTAATTTTCTTCAGGTTATGTGCAAAACAGATATTGCTGTTCTCTCCTTGAGTCTTAGCCTCATACTAGACCTGTCCTCTGAGGTGCTTACCAAGGTCAAGTGAGAGTAGAACTTAACTTCTGTTATTGATATCATTGAGTAGGAATATGGTACTGGTAATGTTTGCCATGTCCATTTTTATTGCACTGAATAAATACAGAAACCCTGACATGCTTGTGTCAAATTATCCCAGCCTGTTCAGTTTTTTTTTAATTGGGACAGAGATCATTATAAAAGAGTCTCTTATTTTCCTTATGACATGGAAGGTTCTGGGCCTGCTTTCCAATTTTGTGCTCTACTGCACTCTAGAGATTTCTTTGAATCAGGAACTCATATTCTTTCTCTCAGTAATTTGATCACCAGTGTCTCACTAGATAGACTGTCCTCACTGCTCTAAGCAGTCCCTAGGGTCCTGCTCATCAGTTTTGAACTGATGCTCAGCTACATGAGGGAAGAAGCTAGCTTCAGACTGCATCCTCCTGGGCCCTGCAGGGATGGGTTTACCACTGACAGCCTTCATGGCATGTTTATGGGACTGGAGTTTTACCCACCAATGTTAGCTCATTACCTGCTGGTGGATGGCTGCAATACCTGCGCTAATAAAATTACACATTACACTGATGAAGGATCTTGGATCATCGACAAGTTTCTATTAGTAAGACATACAATATGTCTGATATATCCTGTTAATCATGATAGTGTGCTTTGCCGTCACTATGCATAAATCATAGTAAAGTTGGTAAGGCCTTTCCATATCCCTGCCATCATTTCTAGTCTTTAAGATTCCATTGACTCTGGACCTGCCTGCTATTTGTCTGGTGCATAGCTTAGTGTGGGTGTTATTGGATCTGATTCTTTCCTTTAGTCTTACCAGACAATCTCTACAGGAACTATGACTTACTTTAACAAGAATTTGTCTCTAGCCTTCCAAAATGGAAGTTCATCTTTGACAGAGGGATAAATGTTGGCGTAAGGAGGGTCAGGCACGCTGAGTAGGTTTGAGTTGGCTGGCTTGTCAATGATTTGGTGATGTGGCCTGGATCCTGGGATCTTCCTTAGCTCACAGAAATTCTGTGTTAATTTCTGGTGTTGAAAGTCACCACCCATAGAAGGTCTTTGAGGAAATCACTTGCTGTCAAGCCTAATTGACAACTGGATTTATACTTCCAAGGCAAAGCAAGAACTAAGTCAGCCTCCATGCATTGGAAGAATGCAGATGAAAAACTGTTCAGCAACTGGTAAACTTGTTTGTTCTGTGTTTAAATGCCACATATGGTATGAAAAGTCTCATGAGGTTTATGAGCAAATGGCGATAGGCTTGGAACCCGAGTAGGTGGCTGGATGTGCTCATCTGTCTGATGTGCCTTTGACCAAGAACTTTTACAATCCTGTGGAGATGAGAGTGAACTTTTGGAAAGATGGTCATAGGGCAAATATCACAGATTGCTTTCCAAGGAAATGAAAGCTGTGTTTGGTTTAATGCAGCATTATTCCTGTGGGTAGGCTTGGTGTTGCACTATATA
Organism: Jaculus jaculus; assembly: GCF_020740685.1. NCBI lineage: Eukaryota > Metazoa > Chordata > Mammalia > Rodentia > Dipodidae > Jaculus > Jaculus jaculus. The sequence goes on along the minus strand of NC_059104.1, from coordinate 9,445,247 downwards.
TATATGTATACTTGTTTTTTGAAACAGGGTCTTACTTTGTAACCCAAGCTGGCCTGAAACTTATTTTCTTAATGAGTTTTTTGAAGTACAAATGATTTTTAATTTTAATGAAGTCCTTTTCAGCTTTTGGTGGGTGCCCTAGCTTAAGATACTTTGCATAACTCAAGGCCATGAAGATTTTCTCCTAAAAGTTTTGTTATTTTAGCTCTTATAAGAACCATGTTTGTAGCAGCTCAATTCGTAATAGCTAAAAGCTGGAATCAACCCAGATGTCCATCATTAGAAGAATGGATAACAAAGATGTGGTATATCTACACAATGGAATTCTATACAGCAGTAAGAAAAAACGACATAAAGAAATTTGAGGAAAAATGGTTGAACCTGGAACAGATCATTCTCAGCGAACTTACCCAATCACAGAAAAAAAATCGACACATAGTCTCACTCATCTGCAACACCTAACCTGAATTTTCCCAAGATGCCTTACATACCCAGCAAGCACCTCATGGACTAGACAATAATATGGATGGGTGGGCGGGGAGGGAATCAAAGGGTGGAAAATAGTAATCCGGACCCAAACGGCAATGGTACCATAAAATTCTACTTCCTAAAAGACAGACCAAATGACTGAACCTTCACTAGTCCCTTACAGGAAACACCTGAACCACAAGACACTGGAGAGGGTAGGATCAAGACTGACCTAAATCTCCTACATCTTCCTTCCCTCCCTCTCCCCCTCTCTCCTCTATCTCTCTCCTCTCTAACTCTGGTATATTAGTTATCTTTTTCCTCAATTTCTTAGTGGACACTGACCTGTAACCCCCACTTCCAGCTTGGGCCTACAATCCACAATGAGCTTTTGATCAGAGAAACCTACAAGGTTTCCCAAAACAATGACAGACTTCTGTCAGAGTAATTGATGACCCACCAAAGGCCAGTGGTAAGACCCTATTGCTGAAGACTCCATACGCAGCTGGCACGTAAAATGGAATGACATGGCTGGAAGCCAGGAGAGAGTCAGTCCCCAGACAGTCAGCGTGTCTAGTGCCAGAAGGCGCTACATAGGCGACTGGGGGAAGTGACCAAGATCTGTCCAAGCAACACATTGTTTAACCTAAGTAGCAACAATTAACTGGATGTGATACCCACACAAGTGCAATAGTGGTACACAGCCATGGTGAGGAATCAATTGCTCTTGATTTGGCTAACTGATCCACTCAGTGGTACTAGACCCTTAGCTGGAGGTGGGAAACAAGTCAGAACCATACCCAAACACAAGCCCACTCTACAATATCAAGCTACCATCAATCACGGGGTATAAGAGGGCCTACACCTATCAAACTGTCTATCAAAAAAGTAAGTGTTATCTCAATTTTCTGGGTGCTAACTTACTCTCCGTTGGAGAATCTGCTTCTCTTTTCCAGATAGATGCAGATCCTAAGAAGAGAGCTGCCCCAACATACCTCAGAAGGGGCCCAACTGAAACTAAGGACAACTGGCGAAATAAGCAAGGGTGATGTTTTCCTGTGAACTGGATACCAGCACAAAGGGGAAGGAGATCAATGCAGAGAAAAATCAACTCCTACCAAATCAGAGAGCCAGAGCCTCAGAGGCCCCCAACACCTCAGCACTGAAGCAGACCAAAAATGAACCCAACATGGCTCAGGGAAATCTTGCGGAAGAGGGGGCGGAAAGAATGTCAGAGTTACATGTTGGGTCATGATTTTCAGAGACATTTATCATACTAATAACTGGGGGCTAACTCCACAATGCACGACCCATTTTCAATAATAAGGAGGGTCTAATGGGAGGGGGTAGATCACAGATGAGCCTAAATAATGGTACCAAACTGCCTGTATTTACTGAAAAGAAAACTAATAAATTAAATTAAAAAAAAAAAAAACTGGAAAAAAAAAAAAAAAGAATTTATTGGGGCATATAAAACATTAAAAAAAAAAAAAAAAAAGATTCATATTGTGCTAATTACTCAATGATAGGATTCCATCCTCAAATTGTTTATCCTGGATAAACTCCAAATATACTTTATCCTATTTTACAAGTTAGTATGTCTTAATCTTTTCAGATGACTGACTCATTTGTTTATTAACTCAGTTTCCAATTGACATTTCCTTAGTCTTTGATTTGGTGAGTCTTGGTTTGGGGACTGAGTTATGTGGGCTGCATGAATGTATTGAATCATGGTCAGATTCAAACATGCAAAGGAATCCTGCCCCATGAAATGCAAAATGTTCTATGTATATTAAAAAACAAAATTTTTTTGTGCCCTTTAGGTTGGCTCTTCAGAAGCAATGCTATTCTTGAGTGAGTTGGATAATTTCACTTAAATTTTTTTAAAATATATTTTATTTATTTATTTGATATAGTGAAAGAGGCATGGAGAAAGAGAGAGGGAGAGAATGAGCATGCTTGGGCCTTCAGCCACTGCAAACAAACTCTAGATGCATGTGCCCCTTGTGCATCTGGCTTATGTGGGTCCTGGAGAATCAAACTGGGATCCTTTGGCTTTGCAGGCAAACACCTTACCCGCTAAGCCATCTCTCCAGCCAATTTCACTTTTTCTGTTTTAGCAGACAGGAAGATGGGCATGGATCTGAATGTTCACTATCTTGAACTGAGAGTGAGTACTGAAAAGATAATTACCCTAATTATTGCCATAAGGACCACAGACTAGTATTTAAAAGCCAATAATGGGGCTGGAGATGAGCTTAGTGGTTAAGCTTGCCTGTGAAGCCTAAGGACCTGGGTTTGAGGCTCTATTCCCCAGGACCCACGTTAGCCAGATGCACAAGGAGGCACACGTGTCTGGAGTTCATTTGCAGTGGCTGGAGGCCCTGGTGTGCCCATTCTCTCTCTCCCTCCCTCCCTCCCTCCCTCTCTCTCTCTCTCTCTGCCTCTTTCTCTCTCTGTCTGTTGCTCTCAAATAAATAAAGAAAAATGAACAAAAAAATTATTTTAGAAGCCAATAATGTTATTCTTTTGGGTTCACATATCGCAGTATTTAATTGGCTCACAAAAAGTAATCCAATAAGTCTTCCATCTACTAAACTGTTAAATTTACAGCTTATTTAGGCAGGTGCCCCATATGGCCTCTAAGGAAGTTATCACAGGAGTGCATTGTTGACATTTTTCTTTGAAGTTCAGTAATATTTGCATTCCCTTGTGAAGCTGACTAGGATGAAACACTGAGCTCCTGCTGAGGAGCAAAACTTGGATGTTCAACTGCTTCTGATAGGCAGCCAACCTCTAGGGGGACTCTTGGTCTTGTGTATGGTTAAATCTGGGCTCATCTTCTCAGGGAGAAGCAAAGGTTATCTTCTGAAGCACAAGTATGCCCAAAGCTCCACACCTTTCAGAGGAGTTCGGCTTTAGTCCTCTCAAAATTGCTTCACTGGAGTGTTGGTGTGCTGGTCTTAGCCCACATTGGCGGTCCCTAGGAGAGGTTGTTAGGAACTTATGACTCTAAGGACTATAAGCACATAGATAAATACGTTGCTTGACATAAGAACCTGTTCCATATCCTCTGTGTTCTCTTCAGTTTCCCAAATTAGGGAAATTGTCCCTTAATTTTTTTTTTTCAGGAGACAAAACATCTCCAGACTAATGTCTACTCTCATATGTATATAACGTCTCCAATTTTACTACTTAAATGTATTTTTTTAAAGAAATGTTCTCTACTGTTATTTATGTGGAATGAACCTGCCATTATGTGGTTGTACTTGGTGGGTAGAGGGCCAGTCTGCTTCATTTCCTTACTTTTAAGATTCACGGGCTAGGGATGTAACTCACTGGTAGCGTGCTTACTCAGCCCATATGAGGTCCTAGATTAAATCCCAACACTGCAAAGTAACAACCGCCACCACAACCTCAACATCAATAACAGCTACCAGCACAGCAGCAGCAGCAGTAAATCTCAGCAAATAAAACCCAAACCAACGAAAATTCATTAACTTAAGATTCACATAGGAAGCGTTGTTCCTCAGTTCTCATTGAAGATGCCTTTACTAAATTGCTAAGTGAAATTTTCTTTTTTTGTTGTTGTTGCTATTTTAATTTTCAGTTCTCTGATTCATTATCAAGGTTGTTTTTTTTCCAAATATTTGATTATATTCATTGCTGAATTTTCTTTTTCCAAATATACAAATAAATCATTGTAAGCTTTCATTTGCAACTGCCATGTCCATCCCTGCTGGAGTCTTAATGTCTTCACATTATTATGCATCTCATAATAGATGAAGGACTTTGCCCTTGGTGCAAGAAAATTTTATACATACATGTATACATTTGTAGTTATAGTTATATCCTTTTGCTTTCTCTTGTGGTTTCTTCCACTGCTTTTATGCTACTTATCTCTCCATATCATAATTTATTAGGCAAGCCCAATAGACTGGCTTTTTTTTTATTAGAGAGGGAGAGAATTGGCAGGCCAGGGCCTCCAGCCACTGTAATTGAACTCCAGATGTATGAGCCACCTCATGTGCACGTGCAAACTTGCATGCTTGTATCACGTTGTGCATCTGGCTTATGTGGGACCTGGAGAGTTGAGCATGGGTCCTCAGGCTGTGAAAGCAAGTGCCTTAACTGCTAGGCCATTTTTCCAGATCCCCCATGCAATTTTTTTTAAAGTATTTCTTGAGGATTTGAATATGGTGGTAAAATTTTATGAATCTGATTCTAAAACAGGCATAAATTGCATACTTAGGATACAAATGGGCACAATAAACCTTTGGTGATGTGTTGATAAAGCACACACGTGATTTGTTTGTGGAGTTTATATTTCCCTAAACATTACATTGGAAAGATTTATAGAAGTATGATACTTATCAGCATTAGTATTTTCTTTTGAACACTCACAGAAAATGTAAAGAAAGTCATGCTTTTGGGCAATTAGCAGAAGACTTTTGCCTTATTAATATGGTTGTATAAGGGAGTTCTTTATGCTGTCTTACCAGCAATTTCATCTCACAGTTTTGAGGCTCTGGTATACAGCTTTACCTGGTGAAGATTCCACAGTAGAACAGGAAAAATGCTAAATTGTTGCATGATTTCACATCTAGTGGCTACATTTTTATCAATTTTTGTGCATGACTGTGAGATTGTCGAGTTGGTTAGCATTGCATGAAGGGTCCCAGAGGACTCACTCCTGGAGAGGAGAGAAGCCGTAGTTAGATGGAAGATTCCCATCTTGGCAGAATCACGCTTCATTGAGGGAGACAGGGTGGGAGGGAGTCTATTGTCCAGAAGTCAATAGTGTTGAGAAAGAAAAAAAGTACTTTTCAGTGAAAAGCAACTGTGGCATTGTCCTTTTCTTTGCTTCAGCATCCTGGTTAAATGCAAGGAAAAGTCAGTGTTACAAGAATTAGGCTCAGTTCTTCTTGCCAAAATGTAATAATGTAGGCAGAGTAAGGTGACACGTTAAGATGGAAGTGTACGGCAAAATCAGTGTTATTTCTGCTATTATCAATCATAATGGACTCAGTTGCCAAACTCAGAGCCAGTCTTGCCTTTGGCTTCTCTCTAGATATTTGATTCTGCCCTTCTTTCCAGCTTTTCTGCCCTCCATGGGAAAAGCCACCCACTGAGCCCCATGGAGCCAGTCTTGGTAGTGCCCTCCATCACAATCTGCTCTTACATCCCTCCTAGCTTTGGGAAGAGAGCTCCTTGCTTTTCCAGATCATGCTGGCTGGGACTTACCTTGGGCCTTGACTTTTCTTCTGTGGTCTCAGAGACTCTCTGCTGAGTTCTGATCCAGACCTTACCCCTTAGCTCATTGCTCACAACGTGATAGGGCAGGCTGATGGCTCTTCTCAGGGCCAGGCCATTGCACTTCTGGGCCATCGTTGTTCTGTGATGCTCAGTTTCTCTGACTCCCACCTGCACTGGGAGTCGCTGGCATGGTTTACAGGGGAAGGATGTCTAGATTAATCTACACCTCACTCTTAGCGGATGTGGTGGCTTGAATCGGATGTCCCCTATAGATGCATGCAGTTTGAATGCTTTGGCTCCCAGCTGGTGGCGAGTTGGGAAGTGGAGTGTTCCTGGAGGACGTGTGTTGCTGGGGGGTGGGTTTAGGGGCATTACAGCCAGCCCCCCTTTGCTAGAGTGTAGCTCACTCTAGTGCTGCTTTCTGTCAGCTGCTGTGGCAAGAAGTGATGCACAGCCTGTACTCCACTACCCTTTATTGCCATGATGAAATCTCCCCTTAGAGAGTGTAAGCCAAAGTAAACCATTCCCTTTCCAATCCGATGCTTTGGGTTGAGCGTTTTTTCTTAGCAACATGATGGTAAGTACAACATGGAGCATCCTGAGCTGCTTAAATGTAGGGCCCCAAGCATGACATGGGCCAAGGCATTAGATTATGCCAGCTTCTCATCAGTACCAATGCCACCCGCCATACCATAAATCTTAGAACATTCTCTGACTCCCTTCAAAGTGGCAGGGGAGGAATGTTCCTAAGGACTTGAGATCTTCATGAACCTTTCCATTGCTGAACGTGTCTTGCTTGATCTAATGCACAGAGATCTTGTCATGTACTGGGACACCGTGGAGTGTCTTCATGGGAAAGAAAGCAACCAGTGGCCCAGGGTGTCCAGGGCTTGTAATGAAGTGGCATGGTCATTCCTATAGGAAGAATGCTGTGTGTTGAGGGGAACAGTGGTCCCGTTATTTTCTCTAGGATTTCCTTTGTCCTAGGTGGCAAACAGAAACCTGGGCTGTGTTTTGATTTGCATCTGGCATGTGAGTGAAGAAATAAATGGTGTTGGTATTAGAGCCAATACCTCCCAACAGCAATGGTTTATTCTTGTCTCCACAAAGGGGATTAGCTTTTGTTTGTTGTTGTTTATTTGAGATAGGGCTTCATGGAGGCCAGAATTCCAATTCCTCGTTCTCCTGATTCGAAGTCCTACGTACTGGGACTACAGGAGTGTGTCACCAGGACTGACAAAGATTTTTGTTGTTGTGTGCATGGGTGTGTGGTATGCATGTGTATTTGAATATGTGTGTGTGTCCATGGGTGTTCATGCACATGTGTGTGCACATGAATGTGGAGGTCAGAGGGTGACATTGGGTGTTTTATTCAGTTTCTCTTCCACCTTATTTACTGAGACAGAGTCTGTCACTTGACCCCAGGGTTTGCCCATTTAGCTAGTCTAGCTTGCCAGCTCACCCTAGGGATTCTTGCTTCTCAGAATTCTAAGATTGCTGGGTGGTTGTCACTCCCCCCACCCCCCCAGCCCTTACGTGGGGACTAGGGATGCTAACTCAGGCCATCAAGCTTGCATGGCAAGTACGTTATCCAAGGAGCCATCTGCTCAGCACCCAGAACTGAGTTTTGAACATGAACATGCACAATGGCAAAAATTGCCCTACATCACTGCATTTGTACCTCACTCATTCATCCATGGAACTTGCTTCTATTATGTACCAGGAACTTTTCTAAGCCATGAGAAAACAACCAGTTATGGATGTGAGCATGGTCTTAATCTTTTTCTTAGGAAATGTGACCTGCTTGAATGACATTCTGAGCCTTCCTTATCAGAATTTTATCTCCCCTTTCCCTTTGTGAAGACAAGGCTGTCTCTGGAGGCCCCACCTTGCTTAAACTCAGATCTTCCAGAAGGTTCCTGAGGAATTACCAAGAAACCCTGAGGGAGTACTCAGCAAGTGAACCTGAGTGCATTCCTAAGGATGGTTCCTTGCCTAGTTCTGGAACAAAGCTAAGGTCAGAGCAATGCTACTTAATTTATTTCTTTGGAGAAGAATGCTTCATTGAGGACAATGACTTCCAGAAGGATCCGTGTTGAAAAGTTAACAAAGGCTCCTTTCTGTTGAAGCTCAAGAGCCAAAAACATTAATTCCATTCTCCTCGGCATGTCTGCTGCCTCAGCATGTAGATGATTTATGTAAAAGCCCTTTGTTGTTTTTCATAATATCATAGAACTTTAACCCAGGAAGAATAAAGGGAAAGAAACATGAGGACTTCTTACAGAGATGGCAGGAACACCGGCTGGCCTCCTTAACCTTCAGTCAAATGAGATTTTTTTTCTTTTTAATAAAGGATATGTACTCTCCAAGTCTTTCGATAGAAAAAAAAATATAGGTATATATATAGGTATTCCCTTGGGTACACTTTCTGTCAGGAAGGCAAATAACCAAAGGCGGCTTCCAATTCAAAAAGAGATCCTGTAAATACTTCCCAGAAAGACTTGCTTTCTTGAGGGGCACCAGCAAACATGAGGTGAGGGCCAGTTCTGGAGACCACCTGGTGGCTCTTCTCTCTGTGTAGAACGGAGGTCCTTTAATACCTACCACTTGGGATACTTTTCCAGGCCTGTCTAGGTATGTTATCCATCCTTCATAGGACTTAAATACTTAGCCAATTGATCTATTTTACTTTTCATTAGCAACTATTTATTGAACAAGCACTGTGTTCTGGCTTAGTGCCTTTGTGAGGTCCCAAGGCAAGATTTCCCTCTCATTAGGCTTTATGGGCAGATATAAAGTGAATGTTGAAATAGTGTAGCTATTTTAAACTGAATTACTGAATATGAGATAAGAGGGTTAAGTATTCCGTTGGACATTTTGTTCAACAGCCTGCCACAATGCTTGGTTGAAGTTCATAAATAGATCTCAGTGCTAATATCCATGGAAGAAATAGCATTGTCTCAAGCAAAGACAGCTATCACTATCGCAGTAACAGACTGAGTCTTTTCCAAAGGAGCCAGTTACTAAGGGTATAAGGTCAGCATCTGTTCCTATGGCTGACTTATTCTAAGGCATTCTGTTTTTCTTTGTAGTTATTGTGGTAGGGGCAGAGTCTCACTCTAGCTTAGGCTGATCTGGAACTCTCTGTAGCCCAGGCTGGCCTTGAACTCATTGTGATCCTTCTACCTCAGCCTCTGAGTGCTGGGATTAGAGGCATGGGCCACCATGCCCAGTTTAAAGGCGTATGTTCTGAGGTGTGTGACTATTCACTCTTAGCAATAAATGCATGACTAGCAATGCTTACTGGATACATGGCAAGATCAAGTGTAAGTGCTGTTGAAAGAGGCATTGCTGTTTGTTCATATCTGTACCTTCCTTCCTTCCCAGACATTCTCTTCACCAGGAGAAAGGGTTGCAGATCCAAGATTGTCCACAAAGACAGTCATGGGCAGTTTCGGGGTTTCACCAGCATCTGAGTTAATAAGTGTTAGCATTTTCTGTCCACCTTGGACTGGTCTCAGCAGAAGTTGGGTGTGGAGCCTTCAGTCCAGGAGGTTCATTCTTCCTGCTCTGGCTGGTGTTCAGGGAGGAACGTGGGGGAAATGCCTTTCCTAGCTGGAAGGGGCAGAGTGAGGTGAAGAACTTGTGAGTAGCTTCTTACTCTCATCTCCCGACTTTGCTTATCTCTGCTTGGAGAGATAAGCCTGCAGAATGACAGGAAGGGCCTCGTTTCTTTGCCTTTCCTAAAGTAATGATGGGCTCAAGGGGTTCTCACCAGTGAGTCATGATGGCCAGTGATCTTTAGTCAACAAGATGGTCGCTTGATAAGCAGGCAATTCATAGTTCAGTCTGCACTTCCTGTTTCATATTGATGGTCATGTGAGCACGTGCCATCAAGTAGTTTTTCTTCCTAAGAGGGAATGTGTAATTGGGAGCACCCATGGGATGGAATGATGGGGTCAAATCTATGGACCAAAACCCACGACATTCCAACTCTTCTTCCTGCTGTCCTCCTCCCCAAGTCTTCATGAGGGTGATGAGAAGGGATGGGAGGTCGTTTCAGGGGCAAGTACCCAACAGAGAGGGGACTAACCTGAAGACAAAGACTGGGGCTGGCATTACTTTACAATAAACAAAGCAAAACAAAATGACATGAAATAACATGTTTCTTCACTGAAATTCCAGCATTTTTGTTTGTTAAATAGGAACTTTGTATGGACACATCATGTGTTAGTACCACCATTTCCCTCCTCCCTGCCTGGATTCCACTGAGGGCCCCTCTCAGTGGGATTGCTGGTATTCACCAGTGATGGACTTGTGGGTTATGATTTTTGAGAGCAGCAGTCAGTCACTGGGGAGGGGGCAATGCCTCTGGATAGCCCCTCTCCCCCTGTGGCTCTTACATTCTTTCAGTCCTCTCTCCTGTAAAATTTCCTGAGCCATGGTAGGTGTGTTTTAAATCTCCTTTAGTGTTGAGCTCTCAGCAGCTTCCTGATTTCTGCTTCGATACATGTTGAGTGACCCCAGTGCCTGTCTTCCTCACCCTGGTGCAGGCTGTCAGGCTCGCTGAGAAAGCAGCGCTCTTGTTCGTCTTACCAATTCCTCCGTGATTTCACCTGGGCCCTAGCTGCTGTCCGATGGATGGTTCATCTCCTGCCAGGGAGCCAGGTGTCTATTCTTGTCTTATCGGTAGATTATTGGTGTCCCCGGCTTTCACTGCCTTCTGAAAAAGAAAGACAGATTATCCAATGGAGCGTGAGATCGACATACGCTAAAGGGGCTATGCATTGTAATTTAGAGAGATTTTGGTTGGTGTAGCCTCCCTTTTGGCCCAAAACTAGTGGGAGCTTCTCCATAGGATTCTGACTTGGTTCCCAGTTCCAGCTATAGGTTCCTTTTCACTGAGTGGATCTCTTAGCCAAGCAGAAAACCGTTGGTTTCCCACCTACGCTGGGTGCCACCACTGCACGGGTGTGTACATCTTGTCAGACTGGTGGCTTCTGTATAGAGGTGTGCCCTGCTTGCTCATAGCATTGTTGGCCATATTCCCCTGGCAGCTCATGTACTGCTTTCCAGGCTAACCGTTGGGGAACTGGCTTCCCCAGATTCTACCTGGATCTCTCCGTGTTCTATGTTTGCAGCATGTAGTGTCTTTAGCAATAGGGTCTTACCTTTCACCTCGGGGGTGGGCAACCAAATGCTTTGACAGAAGCTTATCTTGTTTTGGGGACCTCATAGGTGTCTCTGATCAGCATCTCAGTGTAAATTCCAGCATTTTAAATCCAGTCTTACAAGGAGGTAGTTCTACCACCCCCCAAAAGATGCCATATGATTCTGTACATGAGTGTGGCAGGAAAAATGAGATTAGGAATATATTTCAAGTTTTGATTCTCCTTTTGTCATTTACTGAGTGTGGACAAGCTTACCTTATCTCTATCTTCACCCATTTTCTCTCCTATATTTAGATGCAATAATGAGATCCGATTCTCAGGGATTTTGAAAGGATTAAATGTATGCACAGTACTTTGTAAGGTTAAATGTCTTCCACCATGTTAGGTATTCTTATTCTCAACAGTTCAATAATGATGAAACTTATCAAAAGAACACTGGAAGGGCCTGCTGATTGGTTTGCTAATCCAATTTAGACCAAACATCAGCAGCAACACTCACTCCCAGGATATTTGACCTCAGCCTATTTTCAGCCTTGAGAAGAGCTTGCTTCAAGATGGAGTTGACATGATGCAGGTGGACAGGGTAGCCACAGTATGACCACACATATCCAGCCCAGTTAGAACAGGGAAAAGTGAATGCTGGTAAACAGCACAGATTAAGTATGTGAATTTAGGAAGGTTCTAATTAAGGAACTGCTACATATAAAAAGCATCTAGGAAGCCAGGTCTAGAGCTGCTGTCATGAATATGCAATTTCATAGTAAGAGTCCTTCTGCTTGGTTTGGGACAATACCCAGGTGTTTGGTATTAGGCTTAGGTGTACTTAATTTAAGGGTGTGTCATTTCTGTATATTGCATTTTACAATTTCAGTGTTCATGGATCATGGTGAGTTTAAGAACAAGAAACTTTTTTTTTTTTTTTAAGGTAGGGTCTCACTCTGGCCCAGGCTGACCTGGAATTTACTTTGTAGTTTCAGGGTGGCCTTGAACTCACGGTGATCCTCCTACCTCTGCTTCCCGAGTGCTGGGATTAAAGACATGTGACACCATGCCTGGCACAAGAATAAGAAACTTTTTTTTTTTTTTGTTTTTTGAGGTAAGGGTCTCACTCTATCCCAGGCTGACCTGGAATTCACTATGTCGTCTCAGGGTGGCCTCGAACTCACGGCGATCCTCCTACCTCTGCCTCCCGAGTGCTGGGATTAAAGGCATGTGCCACCACGCCCAGCAAGAAACATTTTTAATGTTATGAGATGGTTCAACAATACTTCGTGCTTATGAAAATTGCATTGTACTTTTGTTCAACAATTATTTATTGAATGACTATGGGCTAAGATTCAACTTTTCAGTGGAAATTATATTAACATAAAATTAATAAGAAGAAAATACATTTTTTAATGCATATCATAGCAGCCGCTAAATTGAAATCTTCCTTAACACATGTATCGTACTGGTTTCCACAGTACATGGTATATGTACTACAATAATCTGATAAATTTCAGAGTCAGTATATCTGAAGTTATTCTACACTGATGAATTGAGTTTGGATATCTCTAGTAAAAACACTAGATGACCAAGGAATATGATTAACCCTCTATGCATATCCTTGTATCTCTTCCTTCTAACACATTCAGATTTCTGTCTTTTCTACTCTCATATGACAAGTAAAATGTTTTGCATTTGATGCAGATTTTGCCTAAATAATTTAGTATCTTTAGTTATACAGATGGAGCTAGTTGTAGGCCCTCTTAAGAGAAAGATTGTTTATTCATTTGATTTTGACCAGGCTTCTGTGTTTAGCCCCAGGATTTCTGTTACCAATGGCACCACTGCCATCACTAAGTAGGAATCTCGGCCATGGCACTCAACAAAGAGTTGGCAAGCCTCCAAGAAACATAGTTCCCACAAATGTGCAGCTGAGAGCATTAAGACTTGGGTAGGTCTGGCTTATGTTCGGTTCACCTCTAAATGCCTCATGTGTGACTTGTCTATTGAACGGATGAGTCACAACTCAGTGAAATCACTCCAGAGCTCGGGAATGACAGTTCCACCAACGACCACAGAGCCCTTTCAGGTGGCCGCTTAAGGCTTGCTGACAGTTGACATCAAAGTATGGGGCTCGGCTTGGGGGTAGTTTGTACTGCCTCTCGTCATTTGTTGAAAGCTCAGGAAGGCTTATTCAAGTTCAGCTGAGTACAGTTCCTTGCTTTCGTACCTTGTTCAGGCATTATGAGAACCAGATGGCTTGTGCACGCCACTTGACTGCTACTGTCTGATGTGGACCATTGAAGTGCTGCTCATCTGTGCCACAATATCAGAGTGTCACCAAGGCCCCTCATTCAGCTTAGCAGACCACACTAGGCCACTTTCCCCCTCATGGGTGTAGGAATGCAACCCATGGCTCAAAAGGCACCTTGTTCTAGCCATTTGTAAATTAATTTGTTAATGAAACATTGCATCAAGGCAGCACTTAACAGTTTACAAAGTGCTTTCATTTCCTCGTTTAATCCTTAAAATAGCCTTGTGAAATAGTCAGGGCTGTTGACAGAAGCTGAACAGTGGAAGAGAAAGTCCAGTGTGCTATAATTTCCATGTTTAAATGTTTGGTGTTAATACATATGAACTCACATTGAATTACAGCAGATTATAAAATATGTATTTGTCCATACAATATGTTTTTCCATCAGAATAGGCTTTATCCTTTTCCACACATAATTTATGGGGTTCTGAATTTTCACATATTTTCATTGCGTGACCATAGCATGTAGAAAGTTCGGTTCCCTGGCAGTTGGGTGTTAGGCATGGCCATTTGGTAAAAGAGTTTGAATTGCAGGTTAGCAATGTGTGTAAGGTGTGTGTGTGTGTGCGTTTGTGTGTGTGTAAGGCAGAGGTTGGTGGCAGGTGTCACTGTCAATCACTCTCCTCTTGACTGTGTACAGGCTGAGTCTCTCACTTGAGTCCAGATTGAGCTGACTTAGCTATCTAGCTAGCCACATTCCCAGGGGACTGCCTGCCTCTGCCTCCATGTGCAGGGACGACGGGCCGCTGTCACACTCACATCGTGTGCCTGTGAGTGCTGCTGGAAACTCACACTCTGGTCCTCATGCTTGCATGGCCAATGCTTTATCCACTAATCCATATTCCCAATCCCAATGTCCTATTTTTAAATTATAAAATATCATGTCCATTTTGAAAAGTGTTCCATTTTTTTTTTTTTTAACCATGCACCTTTTGGACAAAATCGACATGTCACATTCACGTGCCACAGTGTATTCTAGTTTGCATCTTAATGTGTCATAGTTGTTCCAATTAGAAAAATTTCTTTGCTTCTATTCATATTCTCCATGTGTCAAGTGCTAATGTGATGAGAACGACGTGGAGGAGGTGGGTTGTTTGGATCCTCTCATGTGTTTATCATGAAGGCCACCATGCTTATAATATGGAGGTTGAAGTGATGGTTAGGTGGGGTCTCCGTGGAGAAAAACAACATATATGCCAGTCTTCTGTGCCAAAGCCAGGCCTCCCTCTTAGCTCCTTCCAAACAAATATGGCTAGAAATTACACAGCCTTCAGCATCAAGTGCAAACTCCTTTTTTAAAAAAAGTATTTATTTATTTATTTATGAAAGAGAGAGAGAAAGAGAGAAAGAGAGAATGGGCGTGCCAGGGCCCCTACACACTGCAAACAAACTCCAGATGCACGTGCCACCATGTGAACCTGGCCTACGTGGGACCTGGAGAATCAAACTGGGGTCCTTAGGCTTCGCAGGCATGTGCCTTAACTGCTAAGCCATCTCTCCAGCCCCAAACTCCTTTCTTTGCAAGGAAAACAGGGCCCTCATCTTTGGTGTCTTGCCATGTTCTCTTCTCCAGTGCCTTGAACCTGCAAGTTCACGAGGACTCCTCACACCTCTGTACTTTTGGTGGCACCTATCATTCTCTCAAGCACATGCCTGCCTGCCAGTGAGAATGGCCGTCCCTGCCTGTCCTCCGTGTCTCAATGGTTCCTGCCAGTCTCGCCCAAGTCCTCGAAGCCGCTGAGGGTCCTCACCGTCACGACCTCTCTGCACTTGAGCAGATATCTCCTCACGGCACCACCCATCACACTTCTATTGCTTGTCTGTCTCCCAAATGGGGCACAAAGCATTTGCTGTCAGGATGTGTGGCATGGAGTGAGCTCTCCAGTGGATGTGGAGGGAAAGTGTGAGGGACCACACCATTCTGCAGCAGTCATTTTAAAGCGACTATTTCAGACGTCATTCAAAGTGCAGTAAAGGAAGGAGATGTCACTTTGTTTCTTCTACTGAAGTTGTAAAATATATTCTTTTGAAAATTGTAATCACTTTTTTTTGGGAGGGGGAATGGGGGAGGGGCATCCCGAGGTAGGGTCTCGCTCTAGCCCAGGCTGACCTGAAATTCACTACGGAGTCTCAGGCTGGCCTTGAGCTCACAGCAATCCTCCTACCTCTGCCTCCTGAGTGCTGAGATTAAAGGCGTGCGCCATCGCACCTGGCAGGAAAATTGTAGCCTTGATCATGACTTTCGTTTCCACCACTACGAATTAAACTGATGCTGCACAAGTGCCCAACCCTGAGTGATATCAACAGGCCTTGAAAATAACAGTCCTAAAAAGTGGTTTGGCTGCAGTCATTTGGGTTGACGAGAAGGAGCATTTTGATGAAATATCACTGGTGATGTTGTAAGGGACAGGGGGTGGCAATGGCCTTGCAACAAGCTGTTACGACACACGGAAGTAGGCTCTCTAAGTCGTGAGTTAAGGGTCTTCATTTGGATTAGAATCACAAGTTAAGACAGAGCGAGCGTGGGAGTTGTTCAACTTTGTGCAGATTATCATTAATTGCTTTTGTTGTTAAGAGTGGAGTCTCTAGAGGAATTTGTTTTTCCTTCCTTGACTTCCGAGAGCTTTTAGGAACACAGTGATCTGTTGCAGCCTTGTGTATGACTGCAGAATCACTCACCACTACGCAAGGAGGATAATCAGAAGGTCAGAGTTTGGACGGAGGGTGGAAGCCTGTGAGTCCCTCTTGCAGTTGGTTAGCATTGGAGGGTGCCACGGACCTATGGAACCCTAAGATTGGCGTATTAGGAACAAGTTTCTCCACTCTTACCCTTGCTTTCTCCTTCTGTCTCTTCTCTTTCTTAGATTATGGATTAAGTGCCTTTTAAAGCACTTTTCATGCCTTGACAACTTTGGATTGAAGAATCTTAAGTGAAAGTAACACCATCATCGGGACAGGGCAATGCCCAGGACTCATGAACCCGGTCCACTTTGGGAGACCGTTGAGGAAAAAAAGTGATCTAAGGTCAATATGCCACACCTAGAAAGGACGTTTTATACTCAGAAATGGTGATGGGGTCATGTACGTGTTTACATGTTTCATTCTTTTTCTTAACAGATATGACTTCAAAACTGAGAAAACAGGCTGGTGATACAGAGCCTGCTCTTACATTCTTGGCTCACAGGCAGAGATGTGCCCTTCCTGAAACCCGGCATGACCATCACCGCTGAGTGTTGCCCGGTGCAGTGTGCATCGTAGGTGTGTCCATGGGCTCTCATCCTCCAAGCAAATAATGCCGAATCTGACAGTGTGTGCAAGTTAGAAGTCCCACGCTTTACTTTTTATGACCTTGATCAACAAAAGCATTTGGCATCAATAGAAGCACATAGTGTTGAGTTTCCAAAGGTGTTCGCCTGTGAAATCTGCTCCCACATTACGTCTGGACTGGTCTGTGGCTCATGTTGACTATAGGTACAATAAACATGTCACTATGCCCATAATTAAAAATGTTGTTTTATTTATGTCACAGGGCTAGGTATATAGACACACAGGCACACACACACACACACACACACACACTCGAAGGGAGGATGGGCATACCAGGATTGCTTGCTACTGCAAATGAACTCTACATGCACGAGCCATTTTGTATATCCGGCTTTACATGAGTATCAGAGAAATGAACCAGGATTGGTAGGCTTTGTAAACAACTGTCCTTAACTGCCAAGCCATGTCTCCAGCCCTGGGGACAACATTTAAGAGGATTTAAGCTCTGCCTTCTTTCCTTCCTTCCTTTCTTCCTTTCTTCCTTTCTTCCTTTTTTCCTTCCTTCCTTCCCTCCCTCCCCCCTCCCTCCCTCCCTCCCTCCCCCCTCTCTCTTTCTCTCTTTCTTTCTTTCTTTCTTTCTTTCTTCCCAAAGAGGTCCTTTTTGTGTGTCCTGATCTACCATGTAAGAAGTTTGACTAAACATTCTGAAGAGATCATATATAGATCTATGAGCCTGACACAGAGGGAGTGAAGATCAGTCACCCAAATTGCCAGTTGAGCTGTGGAATGACCCCAAGAAGGGACAATCCAATCAAAATCTTGACATCAAGGGCGATCACTGGAAGGGTCTCCCGCTCATTCCACTGAACTGGAGGAGGCATAAGTACTTACTGTGATTTTGCAACACTAGGCATTGAAGTGATTTGTTACATAACAAAAATAATTTTAAGATATCGAAAACATACCAGAGAATTTCCAGTCTGAAATACATTAGCAAACTGTTGGTTCTTGGTTTCTCAAGGGACTTGGATTGCTCTTGGGAGTGTGGAGGCTGTTGGAAGGTTGGCTCATGTTTATTTTGAAAAAGGTCCAGTAATTTATTTCCTAGGGTCCTCCCAGGTCCCAAGGTGAATCATACACTTCCCTCACGAGGAATGGATTCAAGGATTCCTTCTGCTCCCTGCAGGCCACAAGATTAACCGTGGCAATGGAAATCCTATCCTCTCTCAGCTGTGTGTTCCCAGTCCTCCTACTTGTACCCAGCACCCTGCTCAGAGTCCTTACCACTTACAGTCAGTCTTTGAGGAGTGAGATTTACAGAGGGAAGAAGATATTCCCGCTGGGATACAACCATGATTCTGTAAAAAGTTTGAACATGGCTGGCTGAATGAAAAAGGTAAAAGGAAAAGCACTATGAGACCATTAGTTTATTTTTATTTTTATTTTTATTTTTTTAAAGTTTTGGATCCTTTCTTATTCCCTATAACTTTGTTAATGTTTTACACTTGTAAAGCTTTTTGGAATATTCAAAACCGTTTTCACTTACAGTAGATCATTTGAATTTTTCAGCAATACCGCAAAGTAAGCACAGTGTTATTCCTCCTTAGGTTAGTGGTGGGATTTAGAAATTGCCTTGAATTTTTGGATATGTTATATGGCCATGAAAATTCTACTTGCTGGTATTTGTAGACCACTAATATGTCTTCACCTAGACTAATTTCTTTTGTCTGCAAGTTGCTTCCAAGTTGAAATGTGATTGACGTTATTGGCTAATGTTACAGTAATATCTACATGAAATTTACTTAGGTATTCATTTTTATCTAAAATTGGAAGTCCCGTTTAATTAAAATGGTAAGTAGAGCCATAGTCCATAAAAGTTCTGTCATGGACAGCATCAACACTCGGGGACGGAAGTGTGTATTGCAGCCTGCCTCACTTCCATGGCCCTTTAGCTTCCTGCTTTGTGGTATTTGTAAACTCTGCATTTTAAGTCTAATAACAAATATACTTTATTTTCATGAAGGTCTATTCCCAACTGACACTATGTTTCTAACTCAACCTAGCTCCTTTTGTCTATGTAGATTTGTACTTTTAAGAGCACCTACTGGGTGTCATTTGGAATTCTTGCAGTTTCATTCATTACATTAGCTGATGTTTTTGGTAAGGATCTGTAGGGTCAGCTACCTATACATCTATTTGCTTATCCATATATCTATTCTACTCATTGTTCACTAATGCATCCTCATCTATCATCTTTTCATTAGTGTATCTCCCATATCCATCCATCCATCCATCCATCTGTCCAACCATCTATCCATCCATATTTTATTCCCTCACCTTTGTCATAAGTAAAACAGAAAGGGAAGGATAAAATATGCTAAGTAAGCTTCTGTTAAGTATATATACATGTATCCAGTAAACAACAGAAAGTGTATTCCCTCATAAAGCTTAAGTACCAGGGATAAACTGTGGTACTCACTGGATTATGCAATTATAAGTGTGTGCATGTGTAGGGGGCGGTGTATCTTACTTTACTGAAAAAGATTATGCACATGATAGAAATATTTTCATGTTGTTAAAAGTACATTTATAGAGTACTCTTTCTACTTTGCAGAGCTGCTGTAAGGATTCAAGATAAAACACTAAACGACCCTGCTTGGCCTTCTCTGAAGATGCTATACAATTAACGCTCGCAGTAACTTACATTGATAGCCCTGAAGCAAAAACCCAAGCTGATAATTCAATCTGTACTACTGAATTCCATAATTATCCTCCAGAGGGGAAGAAATGGAAGCAAAATTGGGCCAAAAAATGATTTATTTTAGTTAAAAAAGAAGTTATTTTTGGCTGTGACGATTTCCCTCTGTCTATCTCTAAGAAGGGGAGTTGGTTATTGGCCATTATTGGTTGACAGGAAGAAACTGAAGTGTGCTTCTGGCTTTACAAGTTGCTTTTTAAAGTAAGTTTTACAGTACGGGGACTTTGTCGACAACTCCTAGCTACTGTTGAGACTTGGATACTTACAAATGCTGGGAAAAGGTGAGGAAATGAAGTCGTTTCTTAGGCTCTGATTCAGGAAAGAAACTGACCCAGACTCTGGATGTAACGTCTGACAGGAAACAGGATATTCCCCTGCTCCTTGTGGATACGCTACTGATAATGAGTTTTGAACTCAGTCCTTTTCTTAAAGCAGCACAGTCATTTTAATCACCGGGGACATATTCTGACATCTTATTTTTGCCTATAAGAATTTCAATTTTTAAAATTTTATCATTAATTTTTTTGGCTAGTATTCAAAATAATGGGTCTCATTGTAACATTGTTATATATATATATATAAAATTATAATATATTCTTATTTGTTCCTCCATTTATTCCTCATGTTCCCCCTTTCTGGTTACCTTTTTACCTCAAATAGCCAAGCCCCAAATTCTGCTTTTCTGTCATATATATCCTATTACCTTGATCTTTAACCAACTATTCTTGGGGCCGAGGAGATGGCTCAACAATTGAAGGCCCCCGCTTTCAAGTCTCCTGATGAATCTGACCCTCCCCAGGAAAGCTCGATGCAGGCAGGAATCCCAGCATGCTCACAGCAATGGCAGAGAACCTGGAAGCTCATGGGCCAGCTAGACTGGGGCATGCAAGAGTAAAAGAACAAGACTCTGGGTCAAAACCAAGTTGGATGGGAAGTCCAAACATATCAAGGTTGTCCTCTGTCTTCCACACAGGAGCATGACAAGCACATATCACACACACACACACACACACACACACACACACACACACACACCATACATACACACACACACCATACATACACACACATACATAAAACACTCTGTACACACAAATAAATAAAAATACTCTCTAAAATGAAAATACTTTCTTTAATATGATCTAATTGTATGTAGCATTACATTATCACATGTATTTTACTCAAGAATTACACAGTGCTTTGACTCACAACATAAGACCTCAATCTTTAGATCAGTTATTTTAAGGTCTCTGCAGGCTTTTTGTCTGCATGCATTTTTCACTTATGATACTACATTTGCATGTTATTTGTAGGACATTTATTTATGTTCTTATCTAGACTGCTGCACCCCACCCCTCAGATCATTTTCAAGTTAAATATCACCAATACTATTTGTTAACGCTCATCTTTTCCAAATGGGAGAATGGGAAAAAAGAAAGAATTGAGCATTTGCAAGTAATCAATAATCTTTAACTGATCTGTTTTCATAAGCTTCTTAGCAATGCGATTCTCATTATTGAGGGCCACAGGATCAAAATTTGAAAACAGCCTCCAGTTTTAACTCAGATTCATTTGAAAGAAAGTATTTGAAGTGATTTATTTTTATTTTTATTCATTTGAGAGCAACAGACAGAGAGAGCAAGAGGGAGAGAGAGAGAGAGAGAATGGGCGCACCAAGGCCCCCAGCCACTGCAAATGAACTCCAGATGCGTGCACCCTCTTGTGCATCTGGCTAACATGGGTCCTGGGGATTCGAGCCTCAAATTGGGGTCCTTAGGCTTCACAGGCAAACGTTTCACAGCTAAGCCATCTCTCCAACCCTGAAGTGATTTTTTAAAAAAGAAGAATACAAGTGGGGATGTTCTCAGAACTAGTGGAATACAGTGGGAAGTGAATGTCCCAAAAGACAAAAAATGTCCAGGTGGGAGAGAGGAGTCTAACCTGGTGTCACTTTTGTTACCTGTATCGACAGTCAAGTTTCTCTGCAGTCAAGTTCCACCTCAGCCCTTTCCTTTTCTGTGAAATGAAAGTGATAATTAAATGGGTCAGGAAGACCAGAGGCACTTTCCTTAGTTTGAAGAAAAAGAGGATAAATCAGTTTGCTTTCACTCGATTTAGCACCAGACCAGCAAAAAACTAGTGAAATGTCAGATGTGACATTCAGGATACATAAAAGAGAAAGTGGCTCTGATGTCAGGCAGTTCCTCTGTAATGAGGGGTATACATGTCCCAGGATTTGGTTCAGCTCTTTAACTCTTTGGGGGACAGCTTCTCAACTGCTTTTGTATTTCCTCTTCCCTTTGCCATGGAGTTTGGGATGTTCTGAGAGCTACACACCTTCCTGATCTCTTCCTCTTGTGAGATTCCTCTGTGTGACCTCACACTCTTTGACAGGCTCAGGGTTTTTATTGCCACTTAAAAATGGAAAACACATTGATCTTTAACTGCTATACGCAACCATGTTGCCAGAATGGGCACCTCAATAGGATTCCCACAGGAAGCCAGCTGAAGTTCAGACACTATTTTAGGGAATGGAACCCTTGTCACCTGTCTCAGAAGTCAGGGAAGGAAGAAGTTTGGGAGCCTTCCATCGCCCCACAGTTCTCATTGCTTCAGCTTGGTTCAGCTTGTCTCTGGCTCCTGATTGGCTTCTCATTCTGTATTGTATGCCATAGTGATCTTTATAATCAAATCACCTGATTGAAAAAAAAATTAGGAATGCTGCTGTGACTATTATCTCAAGATAAAGTACAGATTTCCCTCTGCGTTATATCTTTTTTTGTTTGTTTGTTTGTTTTGTTTTTCGAGGTAGGGTCTCACTCTAGCCAAGGCTGACCTGGAATTCACTCTGTAGACTCAGGATGGCCTCGAACTCACAGTGACCCTCCTACGTCTGCCTTCTGAGTGCAGTGATTAAAGGTATGTGCCACCATGCCTGGTTAGATTGCTTTATTTTTGGTATAAACATTTTTTATTACTATTTATTGATATTTTATAAAATAGTTGTATTCTTACACCCTCCTTCCCCTGTCCCAATTCTTCTGTGCATCTTCAGTGGGGCTACTGGTATGCATTGTGGGGACCAAGAGGCCTCAGCCAGTATCAGTGGGTGTGAGGGTGGGGTAGGGGAGAAGGGGCATGGTGCCCCAGGCTGCTCCCCGCCGCCCTGACAACCTTTCTGCCCCTCTTCCTTGAAGTTCGCTGAGCTTTGTCGAGCAAGACAGAGATTGGGCTCAGTGTTGAATTCTCCGTAGCCTCTGGATCTCTGTTTTGATGAGGTTTGAGAGACCACCATGTCTGTTATAAGGAGCTGTCAAATATCAACTACCCCTTCACTTTTCTAAAGTATTTCCACCTAAAATAGTTCAACAAATGAAACAGAATAGCCCCAAATTCCCAAGATAGAACACCAAATTGTCCTAAATGGTGAAGGGCTGTGGATTTCAAGTTGCTTATAGACAAATAGTCTGTTTTTCTTTTTATTCCTGGCTTATTATAATCTTATTCTCTCTCTTTTTGTTTTTCTTTTTATTCCTGGCTTATTATAAGCTTATTCTCTCTCTTTTTTTCTTCTCCTTTCTCTGATGCAGCGTCTTCCAACATAGCACCAGCCCTTGTAATGATTCACATTAATTAATTAATTTGGCTGGTGGAAGTGCTGGATTATATGTGAATACTTTCTATTTTTGACAATTTCATACACACACACACATATTTTGATCACATTCACTCCCCCTTTGCCCCTTTTTCCTCCCACTGGACCCTTCCTTCCACCTCACCAGTCCTTCTTCCACCTCAGCCTGTTTGCTCGCTTCACTATCGTCCTTGCTCCCTGAACCTCATGTGTGCCCCAGTGTCCCGTCCAGGTCAAACGAGCCCAGTTCCCTCAACTCAATGCTTTCGCTCTTATTTCTGAACCTTTAAGAATTTTTTTTTTTTTTCCTGCTTAAATGCTCTCATCTGTTTTTAGCTTGCACCTGGATAGAACTTCTTTTTTTCCTATATCACTTGAGATATTTCCTTCAAATCACAAAGTCCTACTACATGGGAGGTGCTTGTTGACTTTTTTTTGTCTCCCTCACTGGACTGTAAATAAACTCCCTGATAGTAGAGTCTCTCTTTCTCTCTCTGCCTTTTATTTATGCCTGCCCCTGAGTATCTTACTTGGAACATGCAGAGCCAAACAGTGCTGTTTAGAGTGGATGTAGATTTTGGGGCTGTAGCTCACTGGTAGAGCCCTTGCTCTGGGTTCAAGCCCCAGAACTGAAGAAAAAGTGAATGTATCTATACACACACATATACTCAATAAAGTAAAAGTGAAACATCCCATTTCTTGCTATTTTGCTACTGTGTTACTAATGTTTTCTTTGTGATAAATTTCTGTGAGAAATCATTGTGTTGTGATTCATTATAATCCCTTGTGTGTGATCAAACTCCATAGAAACAGAACAAGTGATATATGTCTATGTGTGTATGTAAATTAGATATACATAAAAACATGTATGTATGATGAGTACTGGCTTTGTCATCATGGACCTTGAGAAGTCTCATCATCTGACATCATCAGAGGGAAGAACCAGAGAGCTGGTGGTGCAACCGAGTCCAAGTTCAAAGTCACAATCTGCAGTCCTGAGAACTGGGGGTCCGACTCGTGTAAGTTTCAGTCCAAGTTTAATGCCCAAGAATCAGACTGCTGATGTGTAAGGGTGAGAAGTCAGAGTTCTCAGCTCAACCAGGGAGTCTGTTCCTCCTTTTCCACCTTTTTGTTCCATTCACAGTCATCCCATTAGACTTGGATGAACGCAACCCACCTCATTGGTAGGAGCAGACCTTCTTGACCCAGTTTGCTGATTCCAATGCTAATCTTTCCCAAAATATCCTCACAGTCACACCCAGGCTTGGGGACACATCAGCTATCTGGGTATCTCTTAGTCAGCCAAATTTATACATAAGTGTTTTCACTTCTCATCATAAAGAGAGTGGACCCTCTCTCTCTCTCCCTCTCCCTCTCTCTCTCTCTCTCTCTCCCTCCCTCTCTCTCTCTCTCTCTCTCTCTCTTTTGATGAATGACTTATCAACTAATGTAGCCCCAGCAGGCCATTGTCAGTTTCCCCCCATTGCTGTTGGAAATGGGGTGACATTATGGGGAATTTTGCCTCTGTTTCCTATTTAGTTCTTCCTGACTCTGGGAAGAGATGCAGTATTTAGAGAGCTAGGAATGGTAGGCAATGAATGTGGGTGAAGGAGAGAAACAAAAGCACAAGCTGGCAGAGGGGGCTTTGTCTAATCCAAATCTACTATATATAAACATCTGCAGTCAGGCCATCTCACAGAGGCAGTGTAGCACAGCTGAGGAGAGACAGGTGTGCCCATGATGTGCCAATCAGCTCCACTGGGCTCCAGCTGAGCATGTGTGGAGGTGGGCGTGATGTGGGGGCACAGGCAGCCTGTTGAGGAGCGAGCAGGAACCATTACCCAGCGCACACACAGCACAGGTAGTCCACGAAGGCCCAACTGTTTTCATAGGTCTTCTCAAACACAATTAGGGGGTTCTGAAACAGGATTTGCAGCATTCATAACACCTTGACATCAGAAAACCATGAATAAATAAAATTACAAAATCAAAATGCAATTGAAAGGGAAATCTGTGTGATAATAATGCCTTTTTCAATAAATGCCGGCAGAAAGAAAACTGTGTGATAAACCGTATCATTTCAATTTTCTCCTCAGGGATTTTATAGCCATATGCTTTTATGTAGAAAAATATGATTAATAAAAAGCTCTGCCCCTGAGACGCCTGTTCTCAGTGGGACCAAGCACATAGGAGCTGCAGGGTGTCCAGCCTGGCTCATTGCATTTCCTGATGATATTTTGCCGGGCAGGGAAGGCTCTGCCCGCGCCTTCCTCAGGGGACTGCCATTGTGTAAGATTCCCTGCAGGAATCACTCCCTTGGGTTCAGGTATTTTCCTAAGAAGTTCAAGCTAAATTGCAAATGCATTAACAGGGACAAACAGCATGTTAATCCAATTACAAGTATACACACCTCAATGCATGTTTTCCTAAAATACATTTTATAGACTATTATTTCTGAGATATATCATGCAAGCAAAGGGAATGGATGACCCAATAAATTCAGGAAACTGAATTAAATAGAATCAAATTCTTCCCCCCTCTGCCTCCTCTTCTCTTGTTTTTTTCTTCTTTCTCCTCCATTTCTTTTGTGACTTTCCTTTTTTTATTCCTATTAATTTTTCTCAAATATTTAGTGAGTGTTGAATGAGTTTCAAGAAAGCAAACATAATAAAAGCATTCCCAAAATTTACTCGAACCAAGTTAAGTCTTCAGATTGTGGTCTGCCTTGGTGTAACGATTAGCTCATCACACTCGGAACTTGGAAACAGGGGCAGAAGAGAACTGGGCTTTGATGTTTGAGGGGACAGGTGGCTGCTTGGCTGAAAAGCTGTGGGGTGGAGTTACTTCTTACTTGGCTGCACAGTGCTGGCAATGAGACAGCCAGGAAGACAACTCTTCCTGTGTTGGGGTGCATGCACCATCTTGGGCATCTGGCTTTCTGTGGGCACTGGGCACTGGAGGCCAAAAGTCAACACTTGATCACTCTTCACTTTTTTTTTTTTTTTTTAACTGAGGCAGCTCTGTCCCTCTGAAGCCAGCACTCACCAATTCCATTAGTCCAGCAAGTAAGGTTGTCTCAAGGAACCGGTGAAACCACCGTGCTTGCTTCACATTCATGTGGTTGCTGGGGTTCCGAACTCTGGTCCTCACACCTGTGTGACAGTCACAGTCCACCCAGCCATCTGAGGAGATGACAAGCCTCTTGCTCTCGATCATAGCTTCTGAGGACTGCCAGGCCGAGGGGGCAGCTGGAAGGAAATAGGTGCAGGTTATCTCTGGATTTTAGCTTCAGATGTGTCTCAATATCCAGTCCAGGTGTGCAGCAGAAGCCTGGCCTGAGGTGGCTTGGTTGGGATGAGCTGACCTTTGCCCCAAACTAAACGGTCCTCTTGTGGAGGGAATTGTGCCCTAAGTATCTTAGGTATTTTTCAGGCCTAGAGTAGGCTCAATTATTTCTGCTGGGAGAGCTCTGCGTTGCTAACATTGCTCCCAGAGCAATGGACAGGATAAAGTACAGAGGATCAGCATGCCATACTAAAACTGCTATGTCAGGTCTCAGGAAGGACAGGCTCTAGCTTTCAGACACATGTAATAGATATAGAGAGTTTATGAAGCAGAGTCTTAGGTAGTCTAGGTTGGCCACGAATTCATGTAGTTGAGGTTGTCATAATGATCTTGCGTCTCAACACTTTGTTAATATTAGTGAAATATCACGCTGGGATTTATAATCCTCCAGGTCCTTCTGTATTCATATTCTGATGAAATACTTTCCTTGTGAGAGAGAAATGATTATTATTTCTGTTTTACATTTAAAAAATGATGATCACTCAGTGATCTTAGAGAATTTATTTAGAGAAATTATTTACTTAGAGAAATTATTTATAAAAGCAATAACTCAAGTCATGAATGCTGCTGTGGACTATAAGACACAGTCCATGTACTCAGTCCTTCCCTCGCTTAGGAGTCTCTCATAGGCTTCTTTTTCACTTATTCTCATTTATGTCATATGTGTCTTCTACAGACTGGATTTAATTAGATTTAAAATTAGTTTTATTTATCTGAAAGGAGAGAGAGAGAGAGAGAGAGAGAGAGAGGGAGAGAGAGGATGGGCATCCCAAAAGGCTTCTTGCTACCGCAAACAAAGTCCAGATGCACACACCATATTGTGCATCTGGCTTTATGTGGGGACTGGGGAGTAAAACCTGGGCCATCAGGCTTTGTAAGCAAATGCCTTTAACTACTGAGCCATCACTCTAGCCCACAAATTTAATACTTTTGAGGAATAAGGCAGTAATAAATACAATTTATTAACATGAATATTAGAGTTAATCCTAGTTGTAGGTAATTCTGTAATCAATAGCGGTCTACCCATTTAATAAATGGGGAATCTTATAGTAATTATGATAGTTTCTTTAAGATAACATACTTACTGAATAAAGTAATATAAAAATTAAAAAAATATTTTATTTACTTGAAAGAGAGAGAGAGAGAGAGAGAGAGAGAGAGAGAGAAATGCCAGGGTACCAGTTTATGTATCTGGCTTATGTGGGTACTGGGTAATTGAACCTGAGTCTTTAGGTTTTGCAGGCAAATGCCTTAACTGCTAAGCCATCTCTTCAATCCCTAAAGTAATATAATTTTTTTCTTGGTAACTGCAACATGGAAATCTTACTCCTTAGATGCCTGATCACAGAATATTTTGGCCTCCCACACAGAAGATGAACTCTGCGGTTGTGGCCTTTATGAAGGGTGAGGGGGTATAAAATAATTTAATAGTGGAAATGCACCAACACACCTGACCCCACTTCATCTAGACATTAGTGCAAAGAAACCACTTACAAATTCTTTCAGCGTGACACCAAATCAGAAACATGTATTTTTCTCTGAAAAAAAGCCGAGGGAAGCATCAAGCCCAGACATGTAGAGGTGTGATATCTACAACTTAAGCCAAGTTCGAAAAGAGTTAGCTCTTTAAATGGCCAAATTAAACAAGACACAATTGAGGCTAACTCATCCCTCTAGGCACTTATAAACCTCCTTGTGGGGACTTTTTGAAAATGAACTTAGCACCAGTTCTGTCTTATTTTGCTTGGCTATTTAATGGGCTAACCTTTTAGGAATTTGGCTCTGACTGGAGATATCACACTTCCATGTGTCTGACCTTCTCCTTTAATTTTTCATTTTTGAGTATACATAGAAGGGAAAAAAATCAGATATGGTGTTACATCATTAAGCTTAATAAGAATGAAAGACAAAAACAAACTATTACAAAGAACAGAATGTGCTGACACAACAATGTAATTAGACTGCCAGGGGAAACTTGTTTTCTTTCTGGTCTAGGAGTTGAGTTGGATAGCCGTAATGTGGGTCAACATGAAGATATTGGAGGGGCCCCAAGCCAGGCTCCCTTCACTCTTTTGCAGCGTACACATAATTAAATACACTCACAAGGACACAGCAATGCATGTAGGCACAATTCACACAGTGGAGAACAATGACCACTTCTGGGCAGCCTCCTAGGGTGGAGGCTCACAGGTTGCACACCCTTTCCCAAGGGACAGACAATTCCACAAATGTGCACGGTGGGGAGAGAGGAGGAAGCGGACAAGAGAGGTGACCTTCTAGATGTTTCTACCTGTCAGCACCTTCCCCTTGCTTTGAAGCTGTAAATGAATACATCTACTAGCCAAAGCACTTGGTGGGTTATTAAGAATAATCTTACGAAATTTGATTAACTCATAGTACTATATTGCATTTTGATGATGAAGGGTTCTCTAGTGAAATCCCTTATTCATCCAACTTTGGGCCACTATCACAAGTGACCTCTTGTTGACATGCACTTGTATAGAAAACGATACTTTATTTTTAGGCCAATAACTAAGTAATTATACTTTACCATCTCTTTCACAAGGTATTTTGTTGAAAGGGATATAAAGTTTAATAAGTTAAGATGTATGTTATATTTTTTGGACTTATGTTCATGCTATTCTTTCCTTCTAACATGTTGGCTTTTTAGCTCTTTTTAAGTAGGAAACAGACTCAACTGAATTCCATGAACTGATGTGAGGTTTGATCCCAAGGTTGACTGTGACAGAAAGCTAATAAAAGGCTGTTTCCTACTGTCGACATTAGGCATGACTCAGTGTGCTGGGCTCAGGAAAGGGCACCGTAAACGTATACATTCTAATCCTTACTTGGGTTTTTTTCTTGTCATCGTGCAGCTAAAGGTAATTCTCTTAAAATTTGTTGGCACCTTTTATTTGGCAGGTTCACGCTGAGGTAAATGTTGGCAAATGAACAAACAGCTTCTGTTCCAGCCCCTCCGTGGTCCCATTCCAGGTCAGTCCAGGATTCTGGCATTATTCAGGGAGTATCTGCTGCTTGCTCGCCACCAGTTCTGGCCCAGAAGGCCTTGGGGGCCAGCTTAGGGCTGTAACCACCCTGCTGGTCCATTTCCGTGCAACAACTCACTTGGAAATCTGCTTTCCTCTGCACAATTTCCTGGAGCTATCCACTGACTGAAATGCCTAGAGAAAAGATGCCATCTCATGATCTGACCATCCATGTTCTTTGTTTATTATGTGTAGTTTTTTTTTTTTTTTTTCTTACAATACGGGCCAAGCATCTGTTCTAGTTTTTATCCTCAGGACTTACCTATAAAAATCAAAGACTGCTTTGCAATGGCTCACCCTATTAGATGATTAACTTTTTTCTTTCTTCATAAGCCACATAATTATTAACTATAAGTAAGGTTATGTAATTGACAATCAAAATGATATACGTTTATTATCGTGGTGTTTTGAGTTATGCATACCTTGTGAAATAGCCCAACCAGTTGCTGATTTCGGAAGTTCTTTCTTTGTGTTTTCTTGAGGATCCCTGAACTCATTAAAATTTCTTTTTTAATATTTTGAGCTAGGTTCTTGCTCTAGTCCAGGCTGCCCTGGGATCCACTATGTAGTCTCAGGCTAGCCTTAAACTCACAGCAGTCCTCTTGGCCTCCTGAGAAAGAGCGGTAGGAGAGTGTGAGTGCTGGGATTAAAGACCTGACACCACCTCTGGCCCTTTAAAGCCTTTCCAATTCTTAATCAAGGGCAGTTCATTATCTCCATTGTTTGGAGCTGGATGCTGGGCGGGTTGTGTCTTCTTTCCTCCGTGTTCTGTCTCCTTGGCTCCTGTGTCTGCATGTGAAGAAGCCGACTCCCTCCAGTCTCTTCAGACTGACCATCATCACTTAATTTGTCCCCTCTTCAGAGAGGATGGGCAGGCAGGGTACCTGGCATAGTCCATGCCAGCTTGCTCCCCAGGATGGACCCGTTGATTAGGTTCACAGGCATAGAGTTGCAGTCCGTAACCTGTAGGACCAGCTTAAAGCCTGGCTCCACAGAGACTTGACTTGGTGCCGGGGTAGACTTTGAGAACGGCTTCACAGCAGCCAACCAGGTACTGTAGCCTGCATTTGTGGTGACTGGTGTGCAATCTGAGTCTACAGTGGTGGTCCTAAGCCTTAAGTATGCAAGGGTGGATACAGGGATGTTCTGCCACTGAGTCTATTGGCACGGACCTGGACCCTGGGTCTGTTGGAGTGTGGGATTTTGAGACCAAGCTGACACTGTGTAAGCCAGAAGCTTTTTCCTATAGGTGGTGACCCAGTGCTTCAGGTCCAGGGTGTTGAGCAGGGATGATGGCAAGCTGGAAGCCTGGGGCCATGGGTCCACTTGGTTCTGGGTTGGTCTCTACCCTGGTGCGGGTCTGGAGTTCGTCTTCACAGGGGCCAGCATGGGGGCAGAATCTCGGGGTGCTGGCTTGATGACAACAGCTCTGGGAGTGGCTTCGCCTTGAAGTTTGGAACTGCGGGGGCCAGCCTGTTATTGGAGACAGTCAGTAACCTAGGTCCTCCAGGGCCAGTCTCACTTGGACGCATGTGAACCTGGAGAAGCAGGCACCCAGCCGTATGAGTGCCGCTGGGGTGGACTTGACACTGGGATGGTGTGAACACTTTACACTGGGGATCCTGGGACTGCAGATTCTGCCTGTTACTGGGAGGGACTTACAAGCTCAACTGTGGAGGCTGGCCTGAAGCCTGGGGCTATAGTGCTGCTCTGGTACTGGGGCAGGGCCAGAATATCTCTGACTACTAGCCTAGGATCTGGGCCCCAAGGACCTGCCAAGCACCAGGTTTTAATTGCGGTGGGCCTAAAGGGCTCACTTCCCCATTCTCCCCAGGCCGAGGCAGAGGGCATGTCTCTCCTCGCAGTGCAGTCTGGCTTGACAGAGGACTCATGCGCATGCTTCCCTCTTCAACGCATCTTTTCCTATGTCTGTGTAGCTTTGGGGAGCTTCAATCTCTCCTCTGACTTTCCTGTTGTTCCTGCAAGGGGACAAAATTCTGCAACGTCTCACTCAACTGTGTGTTGAAGTCCCTTCACACAAGTTTTCTTCATTGTGTTAATGACTTTTATAACTTCTCCACTGTTTCTCTTTATAATGTAGACCAATTCAGAATGGCGTTTGATTGGGAAGATTCTTCATGTAGGACAGAGAAGTTCCAGAAAATGTCATGCATTCACCAGGTATTGACTAGACAGCAGCTGTGTACAAAGTGCGTAGTAAATACAAATGAACCAAGGTCATTTGTATGGTAGAGTGATCTAGATTTTGTTTGGGGTTGATTGGCATATCCTCTACTTGAGTGAGCATTGTTATTGAAACTATGTGTGTGTGTGTGGAAAATTTTCCTGGGAGAAACAAATATGTTGCTCGAATTTGAGAAAAATGGTTTTGGTTTAGTAGAGACAGAGCTGCAAGAACATTTTCTAAGGAGGAGTACAGTGGTAAAAAGCAGTGAAGTAGTTTTTAAGGGCCTAAATCAAGTTTGCTTTTATAGCACAGAGGCTTTGACCAAGCAGAGGTTCTGAAGATATTATTTTTAATGTCCTGAAAACCGTGAACCATTAGAGAATGATGTTGGGGAGCTTCTGTTGTTGATACCTTTGTTTGTTTGTTTGTTTTTTGAGGTAAGGTTTCACCCTAGCTCAGGATGACCTGGAATTTACTATGTAGTCTCAGTGTGGCCTAGAATTTACGGCGATGATCCTATCCCTGCCTCCCAAGTTCTGGGATTAAAGGCCTGTTCCACCACGCCCCGAAGTTGCTGGCATCTTTAATGATCATGGCTAAGAAGTCAATTGGACTGCATTAAATGGTTGAGCATGTGTTAATAATCTTTCTTAAGAGTAGACTACTTGTGATGGCTAAGCTTGTCAACTTGACTGGCTTAAGAATCACGATGGAAATGCACCTGTGGGTGTATATCCAGGGGTGTTTCTAGAAAGATTTAATTGGAGAGGGTGTGTATTGGAGAGTGTTTCCAGAAAGGATTGATTGAAGACTCCTTCCCTGCGAACGTAGGTGGTGCCGTCCCATGGGCTGAATATCAAGAAGAAAATGTACTGAGGACCAGCATCCACTCCTCTCTGTTTCTTGATGGAGTGTGCAGTGTGAGCAGCCACTCCATGCTCCTGCCTCCATGGCCTTCTTGCTATGACTGCCTGTTCCATTGATGTGTGGGGCCACAACAAACCATTCCTCTGGTACATTGGTTTTGCCAGGTATTTTGTCATAGAAATGAAAAATAAAATAGTAACTAGTACACCAGTTTTGGGGAGTGTCAATATTTCCTTCTTTAGTTTGCTCATCAGATTGTGTTGACAAAGGATCACAAACTAAAAACATGACTTATAGGATCCTAAAGAATGTCCAGGGATGTCCTCTCAGGGTTTACCTCAGTGCCTGGAGTACAGAGTTTAGCCATGAAGTAAGTGATGCTCAAATGAATGAGAGGCCGGAGTGAGTTACCCCCTTGCCTCCTTGGGCACTGATTACACAGCTTCACTGCTGATCATCATTGTTTTTTTTTTTTTTAATTTGAAATCTTACTCCTAAGCAATTCGTAGAAGAAACCCAGAACCTCTGCAATACAGAAGCACCTTGATCAATGCTGATCACGATATTAGAGTTTGCCTAATGGAAAACCCCACTTCTACTTCTTTAATTGTTTTAGTGTGTGCAAATTTCAGTCACCACGAGACTGGCACTTGGCTACTTAGGCCCCCTTTTGGTATGCCTGGAGGGAGAGAAAGAGGGGGGGGGGGGAGAGGGAGGGAGGGGGAGAGAGAGAGAAGAAGAGAGAAAGAGAAAGAATACAAAGAGCAAGTGAGTGTTCTGCTTGAGATAGCTGGAGGTGATTTTGACTGTCTTCACTTATGGGAGAGCTGCGGGGTTAAAGGCTTTGGTTGAGAAGGCACTGCATGATAAAATCTTCCCCCACAACAAGAACATTGCTCATAACCAAGGCTGGAGACCCATTAGAGGCTCCAAAGTGATAGTCTGCAGTAAAGACCTTTGAAGTATCATTTGTTTCTGGTTTGAAAAGTGAAGATACACATTAGAAATGTTTTGTTTCCTTTAGTTTTATTGCCTTCCCATGCCTTTTATGAGTTTGGATGAAAATCTTTGGAAAAATACAGCGTCAAGTGTCAATAAATTTTCTGAAGAGGGCTTAATAGCCCAGTTAAGATTTCTTAAATTAAAAAAATTGTCTCTTGCCACAGACATGGCTGTTCTTTTTGTGAATGATGGCAGAGGAGACCACTTGCACCACCATCCCACCACAGTCGTGTGTATAGCAGCAGATATCCACATCACAGATGCACAGCTGAGGATGGTGCAGGGTAAATAATGAAATTGCTCACACTATGACTGCTAGTAATTGGCTAATTTGTGGTTTAATTCTGACCTTTTCTAATTCTTGGGAACACTACAACATGTGCCTTAAGTAGACATTTATTGAGCTCCCAGTTCTCTCTCTCTCTCTCTCTCTCCCTCCCTCTCTCTCTCTCTCTCTCTCTCTCTCTCTCTCTCTCTCTCTCTCTCTCTATATATATATATATATATATATATATATATATATATATATATACACATACACACACACATACATATAATTTTTTTCTAGCTACAAGGCCTGGTGCTTTGGTATTCATCCCAGCTCTGAGAGGGCCTGCGTGCCCCTCAAGGTGATAAACACTGTTTAAACAGAAAATCAAGTTATAGCACCGTAACATGTGAAGACATAGCAGGAACTCACTCTAGGTAAGTGGAGGAAAGAGTTAAAGGGATAATAAGTTGTGATTTTAAATGAGGTAGATCCATGCATTGTCCCAAGTCAGTGGTATCTTGAAATATATAAAACATGAAATCATTGCACCAAACATGAAAACCTAGTTGAGGACAGAAGACATAACATTTGCAGGCAGGTTTCTACTCCATGAAGTTTCAGACTGATGGATTCAGAGCATGTCCAGTATAGGGGAAGAATAATTGTAAATTCTGCAGTCTTCTGCCTTATTGGAGAGTAGATTTTCTGGAGACGTAATAGTACATAATAAGCTAATGACCCACAGTGAATACCTGGCAGGAAACAGGTTTCAAGGCAAGGACTCGATCCACAATTCATCTTAACAGGATAGTGTGGGTTTGGTTCTCTCTGCAATCTTTCCTCTAAAGAAATAGCTAAACCATTACATTAGCTTTTTTCTTGTCTTGTAGTTTCATTCCCTGTATCATCCTGTGCACCCAATACTGGACAGCCTGTCCAGCAAATATTAGGAGTCTTCATTATGAAGTACCAAAGGTAAATGAATACTCGTGTAATTATCTACTGGGGAAATATTTCCTTAACAGCAGGGTATTTCTTGAGGCGTAAGTGAGTCATTTCTTTTATTATTTTTAGTACTTTACTAGCTGTCAGTTAGTCTTTGGAGGATTAAAAATAGAATCTTATCTTCAGCTATTCTTCTTATCTTTGAAACTTATCCAATAAGAACATTTTCAAATTTCCAGTTGCAGGAACAAGTATTCTTAATGAAGTTATATGGTTCTTTCTTTGAGATCAGATTTCTTTCTCTGATAATTGTCTTTCTTTTGACTTAACCATTACTGGATGCCTTTAAGAAGCAGGTTGTAGAGACTTCTTGTTATTCTTAAGTACATAGGAGACCTTCAAATAAAATGAATTCCTCGAGACATTTATCATATAAGAACAGGAACAAGTATTTATGTCTTCTCCCATGTTAAGTGACTGATAATATGTAGAGTTAGGCCAATTTTGGATCATTCCAGGAAGCAATTGTAAGATAGTAAAGTACTCTGTTCTAATTCTGATATCCTGCTCCCTCCCCCAGTCTCATAGCAGTGCTTGGAAGCATCTGGGAGCTCTGCCTCTAGCGGCCCTCTTGCCTATGTGATCCATGTTAATAAACTGGAAAAGGCTGTACAGTTTCTCTCCTTCCAGGAGGCTCTTACATATAGATTTTGTTCCACTTTAAAGTTGGTTCCATTTTTATCCTTTGAAGAACTGGACAAAGGTAAAATGAAGTATGTAGGCAGAGAAATACCAAGTCATTTAAATTATTGGAGTCAGCCAGGCGAAGACCTTAAGACATAGTTTCAGTCCACCAAGATTATGCAAATCTCACTGAGGCAAAAAGATCTATGTGCAAGAAATAATGAAGTGACATTGCCGATTAGGATGCCAGAATTTGTTACTACTATGTACTGAGTGTTCTAGGCATGTGAAGATGATGGGAGGCTAACAAGGGCACACGTCATTCTGGACGACTACTCAGGGAGGTGACAGGGCATATTTTGCGTGTGTGGGAAGAAAGAGGCATGCATTTTCGAGCTAGAACGCTTCAGTCTGACTTGATTAGGGGAAGCTGCCTGGGATAGTGGGACACTCTGGAAATACAGGGCAAAAGTTAGAGTCAGATAATGGTCAGATTTGAAGTCTGGGTTAAGACATATTGGGATGAGAGTGACTGGAGAACTGAGACTGTGGTACATTCTATGGCACAACGTTTGTCTCCTGACTGTCACATCCTTCATTCATTGAGAAAGTAGTCCTTGACTCCTAGTATTTGCTGGACAGGCTGTCCAGTGTTGGGTGCACAGGATGTTACAGGGAATGCAACTATGATACAAAACAAAAGATAATGTAATGGTTTAGCTATGAGAAAATGAGGGGCAGTACTGAAATATAGAGATGAGCATTTCAACCATAGGCTCTCCTAGGCTTTTATTCAGCAAATGTTGCTGAATACGTCTTATAATTGAGGCACCATTTTAAGTGTTAAGGTTATAGGCTTGAGCATAAATGTCCCTGACTTCATGGGAGTCACACATGTGTAGGGGGAATGCAAAAGCATGTGGAATATTACCATCCTACATGAAGAAACACAGACACATTTTAGTGAACTGACACGGCATGAATTATGAATATTCAGAATATGGGCGTAACCCCAAATAACATATTTTTAAGTAGAATATTTTTCCCTTAGGTTTATGATTCAGTAATCTCAGTGATGATAAACTAGCCATAAAAAGGAGATAAAATGGAGTGGGGAATGAACAGAATGTTAGGTGTACGACTGAAATACACTGCCATCATCATCAGATATAATACAGTTTCTTTACGAGACTATAAAATGCTCAAGTCCTTGAAAATGGCGGCTGTAGAAGGGGTGAGGCAGGGACAAGGCACTTAAGATGTGTTACCATAGGGGACAAAGCTGCTGAGTCAGTTTTAACGATGAGCCTTGGCCTTCTGTGGATTGTCAGAAAAGCGTGTCATAAACAAAGCAGAATGACCTTCAAGGAGTTGGGCAAGCCATGGAAAGACCTGGCTTTTGCAAATGCACCTTGCCTGTGGAAGAACAGAGCCATTCTTCATGGAAAACATGTTGCATATTACTATCAGGAGCCAGTGTGTACTAGCCCGACTCGTGAAGCACACAGGCCTTCCCCCACGTGCACGGCATGCGCTCACGCAGAGGTCCAATCACTGAAGTTGCACTTTGGTAGATCGCATCTGTTGGGTAGCAAATCCTTCCAAATTGAAAGCATTGAACAACTGCTGATGGACAGACTCGGTCAGGTGCTGTGTGAGCTATGCTTTGAGGAAAACAACTAGTTGGGAGGTTTAGGTATGAGGATCACTATGAGTTCAAGGCCAGCCTAGGACTTAGAGTGAGATTGAGGTCAGCCTGAGCTAGAGTGAGACCCTAGCTCAAAAAAAAAAAAAAAAAAATCCTGGAAAAAAGGAAGAAAAACAATGGTTGCCAGCTTTATCAAAGCAGCTGGGAGGGAGCACTCATTCTTGAGATTAGGTCTATTGGCATTTCCTCATAGGAGGAAGGGCATGGGAAAGTCTCCAGACACCTAGTTCTCAAGTGCCCCCGTGCCTGCCGAATGCAATGATGCATGAGGTCTGGTGGCCTCAGGGACAGATGAAGTATCTAGAGGGCAAAAGGTCAAGGGGCAGTGGGCATGCTGGAATGAGACTTCTTGGTGGTAAAGCTGCTTTGGGGTTTCCCTGCTCCTGTAAGTGACCCATCACCTTGCTCTGTGTGAACCACTGTAAACTCACTGGTTTGCCAAAATTGGATTTGGGGCAATCATGCTTTGATCTGTTGTCCATTCTCTGTCTGAGATGTGTTCATATTTCCCCAGAGAAATCATTTTCACAAAACAGCCTCATCACTTGACAGTCTTTGAAAGGATTTTCTGATAATTCAGTTATGTCCTCAGTGTGAACCCCAGGCACACGCTTGTTTATCCAGGAAACGTTTGAATAAACTGCAAAGTATAACCCCAACTGGGCTCTGATACATATGGGTGAAACCTCTAGTTTGTGTTATATAATAACGTAGCATAGGGCTGATGATCATTTGAAAGACAGGGATAAGATTTTTTTTTTTTTTTTTTTGCTAAGCAGCATGAAAAAATAAAGATATTTCTATCTCTAAAGACCTGTGATACTTTGAAATGTCCACTTTTCTGGGATTATTCATCTGTCTGTATTTACAATGCTTGGAGACAGAGAGGAAAAGTAATAAAGCTGCAGGAAGTACCACACGATTGTACCGATAATAGACCTATGGGGGCTTAAGCGGGTAGAGAGTCATCCGTGTGTTAGTTTTCCCAGGAGCGGTCATGAACATCTGTTCACCACAGAGAAGGCACCGGTGATAAACAAATGTGGCATTTCCGCCCAAGGGTAGCTTGTGAGCCAATGAGTTTCTTGGACTAAATGATAGGAGCATGAGTGAGTGAGGTTTATTTATAGGGGTATGGGTAGCCCCCAAATAGCTGCTGCATCCCTGAGAAATTCTACCCTAGCATGGGGGATGACTACCCCAATGGTACCTAGATGAGAGTCTTCCCTTCAGCTAACCTTCCACTTCTATAGACTCCAGCCCCTCGCAAGGCCATATGCAGGTGGTTAGGATTAGGTTAGGTGCAGCTGGGAGGGAAGGACAGGAGAGAGTATCTAGAATTTCAGGGGAAGGTCTAATGACTCTCCTTCCATCCCCTCCCCATGAGGAATGTCAGTAGGCCCTACTAGAGATGTCTAATGATGAAGATATAAACACATTCCCAAGGACCTAGTCTGGGTACACGGAGTACATCAGGTGGGCTTGTTCTGGTCAATTAGGTTAGTGATATCACTTCAATAACCTGCCCCATGCACATTACTCAGTGTGCTTAGAAAACTCTGAATAATAATTCCTGAGATGGAAACTCAGGATACTAAGTGAATATTTGAAAGCTTTAGAAGTTACTACTAAACATTAGAATCACATAATTTTTATTTTTGTGTTCTGTCTTTCTACTTAATTACTCTATGGTAGGACTTCATTTTCATTATATCAAATAAATTGTGAACTTATCTCTCCATGAAATTTGTATGGTTTGGGGAAGAGCTAATCAACATTATTTTGTGCTATATATAAAGTGAAATATTTCCACCACAGAGCTTGGCAGTAACTACTCAGCAATACAAATTAATTCCTCTCCTCTATATCTGCACCTTCTGTGTTAATTACTTTTATATGTAAGTCTGTGGGGAAGGTTGTTTTGCCTTGAAAATGAACAACACTTCATAATCTGATTCAAGACCAATATACTCAGTTTCACAAGTCCATGTTAAGCTTCTTTTGTGATAATGAGAGAGATGGCAAATTAAATGTCATAGTCGTTGCCTTCCTGGAATTTCCCAACCTGTTTCCCTTTGGGGAAAATGCTTTATGGAGATTCTTAACGGTGCTATACCCTCCTCCACTCATTAAGTTTTCTCTTGTTCACTCACTGATTCCTCAGGCATTTGTGAAGGTATCTTTGTTATTTATTTATTTTTTTTATTTTGTGGGTATGACATGTGTGTGTTCTCATGTATGTGAGTGTGGGTGTGTGTTTTCACAGCATGCATGTGAAAGTCGGAGGACAGCACCTCATGTTGGGCCTCGCCTCTTGCTTTGCTGGAGGCAGGGCATCTGACTGTTGGCTGCTGGCTTTCATATGCTGCGCTGGTGGCCCGCACGCCTCTGGGTTTCTGCTGCTCTGCTGCCGTCTTGCCGTAGGAGGGGCGGAAGGGCAGACGTGAGACACCGCGCAAGGCTCTGTGGTTGTGGCCCTTGAACTCAGGTACTCATGCAAGCACTGAAGCGCTTTACCCACCAAACCAGCTCCCCTGACCAGCGAGAGGTCGCGAACTTAATATGGTCATAAGGGGCCATCAGATTTTTCAGTAGACAATGCTTCCGATTGTGAGGGACGATGGCTGTGTGCAGCAGCAGCAGCTGAGGTGCACAGTACTAATTTTGCTCACTAACCGCTGGTGTCACCCTTCCCGCCTAGTCGCTAAGGCAGCAGCAGGCAGCATTTTATCTTAAAAGCCAGACGAAGGTGGAGAAGGAGCCACACGGCGTCTCTTACCTGTAAGCAATACAAAAAGTCACTGAGGCTCTACTAGCACCCTCAGGGGACTTCTATTTCTGCGGCCTTGTCTGGGATTGGTGTCCCGTGGCCACCTGGCTGTGAGTAAAAGTGAGAACATTAATTTTTGTTGTTGTTGTTGAGGTGGGAATGAGAGAAGGAAACTGGGTTTTAATGTTGGCTTAATCAGACAACAGTGCTTGCCATAGCTAGGAAACCTTCACCTCACCTCACTGGTGCCAAGGGGAGAAGGACGTTGCCCTAGACAGGAGCTGCGGAACCCAGCAACAGCCTTGTTTCCCTGCACCCGTCTGTGCTCGTCAGGACCTGTGTGTGGCTCCAGGGCACCCACGCTCCACTGAAGGCGGTCCTTAGGGCTGTTCTTAGTGTTCCTTTTCACCCCTTTGATTTTTATTTAATTTTCACGTATCAAGTGAGACCCTACCTTGAAAAACCAAAAAAAAAAAAAAAAAAAGAAATAATAATTTTCACATATCATTTAGTAGAAAATTATTGAAAAAGCAACCCACAAACTCACTTCCTTAAAAATATTCTTGCATTTCCATTCTGTTTGATCCTTATTTACATATCAAGATGCAATGATAATTCATAGAGATTTATGTTCTCACTTAACATTTTTTATGACCCTTTCTCCTTCCTGCCATTCTCTTCTTTTCTGACTCCTTTAAATGACCACAACTCTTATATACTTCAGCAGTTTGCCATGATCCTTCCTGCCACAAGACATCAAAAGCCATTATGTCCACAGTGGCAAAAGGGCACAGTCATATTTTTATTTGTAAAGCTGTTCTTTTCAAACTCCTGGTTTGAGTGGCATGCAACTCACAATGTCTTAAGAACCCATGCTTGTTGTGGGGTCGGTCGTTCAATTGAAAATACTGCTGGTTCAAACTGCAAGCCATTTTTGTATTTAGAATCTTAAATTACGTGTGTGTGTGTGTGCGTGCGTGCGTGTGTGTGTGTGTGTGTGTGTGTGTGTGTTGTGCGTACCTGTGTCCACATGTATCCCTTGCACATGTGTGTTGAGGCCAGAGCACATCAGATGTCGTCCTTCATCTCTCTTCCCCTCTCATTCCTTCACACTGTTTCCTTGAGACAGAGTCTTTTGCTAAACCCAGAGTGGCTGGCTAGCAAATTGCAATCAATCCCTGGTCTCTGCTTCCTACAGGACTGGTGTTACCATCACGCATGACCAAAACCAGTTGTTTACATGGGGCTGGAGAACCAAAGCAGGCCCCTTCATGCTTGTGTAGCAAGTGCTCTTACCTATGGAGCCATCGACCCAGCTCCCCAAATTAATACTTTTTTTTGTTTTTTGTTTTGAAGTAGGGTCTTACTCTAGTAGTCTCGTGGTGGCCTTGAATTCACAGCAATCCACCTACCTCTGCTTCCCAAGCACTGGGATTAAAGACATATGCTACCACACCCAGCTAAATTACTACTTCTAATCTGAAATGATTATACTACCTCTCAACGTTACATACACAAATATACAAAATATTGATTTGTATGCATTTTATCTACAGAAATGATAATGGTTATCCCTTGGAACTAGCTTTCCTTCCTATGTTTATAAAACTGGCTAAGCTTTTATGAATAATACCTAACAAGTCAGTAAGAAGGCTAGACCTAGAGGGAGGGGTGAAGGGAAGAAGAGATAGAGAAACAAATATCAGCGTTGGGTTTAAAAAATATTTATTTATTTGTTTGAAGGGGTGGGAGGGGAATGGGCATGGAAGGGCCTCCAGCTGCTGCAAACAAACTCCAGATGCATGCTCTCTTGTGGAATCTTCTGGCTTATGTTGGTACTGGGGAATCAAACCTGGGTCCTTAGACGTACAGGCAAGTGCCTTAAGTGCTCATCTGTCTCTCCAGACTGATGATGTTTTCAAACACCCTCGAGAGGATGTCTGAGACCTGTATTACAACTGGCGAAATAAGCAAGGGTGATGTTTTCCTGTGAACCGGATACCAGCACAAAGGGGAAGGAGATCAACACAGAGAAAAATCAACTCCTACCAAAGCAGAGAGCCAGAGCCTCAGAGGCCCCCAACACCTCAGCACTGAAGCAGACCAAAAATGAACCCAACATGGCTCAGGGAAATTTTGTGGAAGAGGGGGCGGAAAGAATGTCAGAGTCACATGTTGGGTCATGATTTGCAGAGACATTTATCATACCAATAACTGGGGGCTAACTCCACAATGCACGACCCATTTTCATTAACAAGGAGGGTCTAATGGGAAGG
Source organism: Jaculus jaculus (assembly GCF_020740685.1). Taxonomy (NCBI): domain Eukaryota; kingdom Metazoa; phylum Chordata; class Mammalia; order Rodentia; family Dipodidae; genus Jaculus; species Jaculus jaculus. Next base: position 9,403,291 of record NC_059104.1, on the reverse strand, counting down.
GGTAGATCACAGATGAGCCTAAATAATGGTACCAAACTGCCTGTATTTACTGAAAAGAAAACTAATAAATTAAATTAAAAAAAATATATCTTATACACTTTAGTTGGTACTTACCAGTTGTCTCCATAAGACTTAATGCAAACACCACTGCTGATAAAAGTTGAAAATATCATTTTGTAAATTCTGAAAATTTTCAATTAGATTTTTATCATATTTTGAAATAAATCCAAAGTATCTGTGTAGCTTATGAACACTATAACCATTGTCTACTTAAAAAAGTATGGAAAGATTTACTTTCATGATTGGGAAATTAACAAAGTTTTTCTTTCTACTTGTATCCAAATTTTAGCTAATTTACCACTACAGTTACAGGATTTTATTTTAGGAGTTTTATTTAGGAGGGGGACCAGGAATAAACAAAAACAAATTGTATTTGAAAATGCCAGAATGAATGGCACCTAAATATCTGTATGCTAAGTAAATGAATACATATATCTTTACTGGTTTTTCGAGGTAGGGTCTCACTCTGGTCCAGGCTGACCTGGAATTCACTATGTCGTCTCAGGCTGGCCATGAACTCACAGTGATCCTCCTACCTCTGTCTCCCAAGGGCTGGGATTAAAGACATGCACCATCACGCCAGGCTTAAAAGAATTTTTTTTTTTTTTTTTAATGAGGGTTGAGTGAACAGAGATCTTGAGTTCACAGAGAAAGTAACACGAAATCAGATCTCTATCTTGCCCACCAAGACTTAGGGAACATTGTGGAAGAGGGGTCAGCAAGATGGTAAGAGCCTCAGGGCGGATGGGAGCAGCCTGAGACACCATGTCTCCCCATCCCTGCAGAGACTGACTGAGGCCTCTTGGTCCCCACAATGAAGACCAATCCCCCCAAAGAAGACCCTCAGCAGAATTGGGTCAGGGTAAAGGGGTCTATGTGTGCAACCTTTTTATAAAAAAATGAATTAAAAATTAAAAAGAATCTTTTGAAAGTTGGAAATATTTTATTAGAATGTTTTAGGGCTTAAGAGAAGGAAAGAAGACAGAGCTCCTGTAGAATGGGGGTGGAGGGGGAGTAGGTTCACAGAAGGCAACCTACTTGGTGACCCTGATCCAGGGTTTTAAAAACTATTTTTATTTATTTATTTATTTGAGGGAAAAAGAGATAAGGGGAGAGGGAGAGGGAGACAGAGAGACAGATATGGAGAGAGAGAGAGAGAGAGAGAGGCAGATAGAGAGTCCTGAAGCCATTGAAAATGAACTCCAGATGCATGCACCACCTTGTGCATCTAGCTTACATTGGTACTAAGAAATTGAACCTGGGTCCTTTGGCTTCGCAGACAAATACCTTAACCACTAAGCAATCTCTCCAGCCCTGATCCAGGTCTTTTTTCTTATTTTTATTTTTATAGGAGGGGAAACTCCTTGAGGCAGGAAGAGATAAGGAAAAGACAGATTAGCCCTTACAGGCTCTAGGACATTGATTGTCTTTGGCCACTAAAGCAACCCCACCCCAAAAAAGCAAGAAAGAAACCCAGAATTTTATTTTAATGTCAGGCACACCCCCAAAACTACAACATTCATATATGCATGGATAGATATTCTCCAGCTAAGCATTGTTGTCAACCTATGGATGTAGAGCCAGACTTCTTTTTTTTTTTTTAATTTTTTTGTCTATTTTTTATTTATTTATTTGAGAGTGACAGACACAGAGAGAAAGACAGGTCGAGGGAGAGAGAGAATGGGCGCGCCAGGGCTTCCAGCCACTGCAAACGAACTCCAGACACATGCGCCCCCTTGTGCATCTGGCTAACGTGGGACCTGGGGAACCGAGCCTCGAACCGGGGTCCTTAGGCTTCACAGGCAAGCACTTAACCACTAAGCCATCTCTCCAGCCCAGAGCCAGACTTCTTGAACTCATGTTTTGCCACCTGTCAGCTGAGTGACCTTAGGAAGATGACTATCCTGCCTGGGTCTAAGTCCCCTCACTTGTGAAAGAGATAATGTCATATTGAGTTATTGTGGGGACCAAATGAGTTTTAATATGTAAATAACGAAGACACTCAGGGACGCTATAAACGTTATGTAGAACTTTTCTGTCACTGTTAGATGGAGACAGGGGTTCATGTTAGCCCAGGCTGGTCTCAGACTTGATATATGGCAGAGGATTCCCTTGAACTATCCTCTTGCCTCTACTTCCTAGTGCTTGGATTAGGCCTTTGCCACCATGCCTGGGTTATGCAGTGCTGGAAACTCAACCTAGGACATGTGCCTGTCAGGTAAGCGCTCAGCCAACCACATCCCCAGCACTTCTACTTTAAAATACATTTAATTGCTAGTAAACTTTTTAATTTTCTTATTTATTGGAGAGGGAGAGAGAGTGAGTGCACAGGGTCGCCTCAAGGCCTCTTACCTGTGCAAATGAATTCCAGATCCAAGCACCACTTTGTGCATCTGGAATTTGTGCTTTATGTGGGTACTGGGCAGTCAGACCCTAGCTGGAAGGCTTTGAAAGTAAGCACCTTTAACCTCTGGGCCATCTCCCGAGCCTGCTAGTAAACTTTAGTTACATAAGGACTTAGATAGCACAGGAACTTTGGGCATATACCACCCCTTAAGTTTGAACTCTCCCCTTGTGATGTACAAAAAGAATGTCTTAAGGATTTATCATGAGGACAAGTTATTGTGTAATTTTGCTTTTGAGACAGAATCTCATTATGTAGCCCAGGCTGGCCTGGAACTCTCCATCTTCCTGCCTCAGCTTCCCAAAGTGCCGGAATTAGAGATATCTGCCATCATACCTGGTATTTTTCAAATAATTTTTTAAAATGTAAGTTCTGATGACTTGATAGCACCCCTTTTTCACTTTCCTTAAAACAAAAACTTGGACATACTGACCCTTCAAACTATTTCTGTCACTGAAGCCATTCTGCATTTCAGTTTCTGGGAAGCTGGCTGTTGAAGGACTTACTAGACTTATCACATCACACTTAGAGTCCTCTGCTCTTAACTTACAAGATACAAATTTAGTTTAGTGTTGTCTGAAGGGGCTGGGAAAATAAAACTACTGAGTTCCTATGGTGTGTTGACTGATAGAGCTTTCACTTAACTGCATCATGGCAAAATTTGTATAGAGCAAGAATCACCAATTCTGCAGTATAGTTCTGTACATTTTAAATGTATATTCTTTGTATAAAATAGTTGGATTCATTGTAACATCTTTATCATGTGTCTCATGTACTTTGATCATATTTCTTCCCCACAATTGCCTTATCTTATCCTCCCTCACCCCTTATGTTGACCCCTTCCTTTTTCCAAATAATATTTCTTTTTCTTTCATGTCTTGTTTTTTTAAAAAAAATCTAGATCCTGCATATGAGAGAAATATGCAAGCTTTATCTTTCTGGGCTGGAGAGATGGCTTAGTGGTTAAGGTGCTTGCCTACAAAGCCAAAGGACGTAAGTTTGATTCTCCAGGATCCACGTAAACCAGATACATAAGGTGGTGCACGCATCTGGAATTCGTTTGCAGTAGCTGGAGGCTCTGGCACTCCCTTTCTCTCTCTCTCATAAGTAAATAAAAATATATAAAAATAATTTTTAAAAGATTTATATATTTTAGTCTGGCTTATTTTGCTTAACATGATGATCTCCAGGTCTGTCCATTTTCCTGTGAATGATGTGATATCATGCTTATCTATGGCATGGGTTTTGGCATTATATATGGATACTGCATGAGTTCTGACAAATGCCCAGTATTCTGACTATCCCAAGTCATCAGGTAGCATGTCTTCATGACCCTAACCTGCTCCTTCATGTGTCTTCTACGAAGATGGTTGATCTGACTGGATTTTTTTGTTACTATTATTTTCTTTCAGGTGATGTAGCTTTAAAAAACCCAGGGATGATGTCTCTTGTGAGTGTGCGTATGTATGTCTTTGAGGAGTTGAATAAGATTGCCTCCCTACATTTCTTCCACTGGCATTGATGATTGATGGGAGGTTTTAGTAGTGAACTAATTGAGCTCTCTCTCCTTACTTTCTCCTTCCTTCCTACACACACGCACACACACACATGCACACACGAACCCATGTATCGTCTTTCAACATTTCTTTTTTTTAAAGTTTTTTTTGTTGTTGTTCATTTTCATTTATTTATTTGAGATTGACAGAGAGAGAAAGAGGCAGAGAGAGAGAAAGAGGCAGATAGAGATAGATAGATAGATAGATAGATAGATAGAGAGAGAGAGAGAGAGAGAGAGAGAGAATGGGTGTACCAGGCTTCCAGCCATTGCAAACGAACTCCAGACATGTGTACCCCTTTATGCATCTGGCTAACGTGGGTCCTGGAGAATCAAGCCTTGAGCCAGTGTCCTTAGGCTTCACAGGCAAGCGCTTAACCACTAAGCCATCTCTCCACAACATTTCTTATTTCATGGTAGGCAGTAGCTTTATTTATAATTACATGAAGTACTTGTATTATTATTTCAAATTAGCTATCATTGTCAAATCACTTTCAGAACCTTTGATTAGTGTTTCTCCAGCATGATTTTCTTGGGAAAAACCTCAATTTGTATCAGTGGGAGGCTCAATTATAAGAGTATTTAATTAAGAGTTTCTCTTAGGTACTTTTTGAGGAACAATTTAAGATCTCTAAAACTCTCCCTTATTTATATCTCTAGAATTGAATGGTGAGGACATTGTGACAATATTCACAAAGACTCAACTAGACCAGACATTAAAAAAAATTATTTTCATTTATTTAAGTCTTTAAAATAAAATATTCATTTAATATGATACTCGCAGAGGCAATAAAATACATAATTTAATCAGCTATTCAAACTCATTTAAAAATAAGAGCTGTCATTTTATAAAGCTGAGCTATTTTTCTTCTGTCTAGCATATTAGGGAAAAAATATACAGCTCATAAGGTACCACATCATGTAAGAAAGCCAGGTTGTCTCACTCACGTATCCTAATCAACAGGGAGGAAAACCCTGCTGCTGAAGCTGCTGGCATCCGGGCCCTTGACTTCTGGTGAGTTGAAAATTTAATATGAATTCACAGGGTGTCTTTAGTGCACCTGTCTGTTTTCTCTTTTATGAGGAAAGTGTAGGAGGAACTTCATAGCTAGACTGTCTTTTGCATCCTTGGATGATGTTCTCTGACATTCCCCAAGAAGAAAATTCATCTTCTTTACTCCTAGTATCCCCTAAGAAATTTCCAGCTCATTTTAGTGTACTTGTCTAATAAAGAAGAAAAAAAAAGATATGGGGATTGTATTCAATATCTGTGAAGTTCTTATAAAAGACATAAATGCTATTGTTTTAAGAGTAGAAGCCCTCATCTTCTGCTGGAATTGCTGAGTTCTTACAATCTTTCCACAACCAGCAGGATCTAAAGCAGACCACCCAAATGCAAATGGTCTTTGGAGCAAAGCATTTGAAGGGGGTCTATGAGCCTGTGGGAGTGTCCACATGGACTGTGGAACAAAACCTCTAAAGACTGGTTTAAAAATATCCAAGCATCTGCTCCAAAGTGTTTGCATAAACGTGAGCCCTGCTGGCATCCACAAAGCTGGCTACCTTCTATCCAATCCCACTTGCTTCCTGGGTCACACCTACCTACGGAATTCACGTAGGAGTGTCCTTTCTACTTCTGTCCCTGGGAACTTCTCTTTTCCTTCTAGTGCTGTTTCATACTCACTACCGGGCCACTCTCCCCCTTGGCTCTTCTTCTAGCTCCTCCTGCTGCATACAAATATGACCCGATTTCAGCGTTTCCACTAGCTTGCTGCCATCTGTGCTCTTCAGTACGTTCTCTTCTTTCTTGCATTGTACCCATGCACCCACGAGGTTATCTCTCCCAACTCTACTCTCTCTGTACCTCCCTTTGCTACCTGCTGCGGACAATTCTCGTGAGCAGAACCGTCATGGTAACCATTCTGGACCAGCCTCTCTTGGGCAACCCTTGAGGAAGTTTCCCTTCAGAGCTTGAAGAGCGGGTAGACAAGTACAATCCAGTTTGAATTACTTTTGTTTTCCTTGAAAGACAAAGGGAGCACTAGTGGAATCTGGAGTTGGTGAACAGTTGTACCATATCCGGGATGAATTAAAAGACTGACTATAATGTGATGAGTAGATTCTAGTTGGTAACTCTCTATTTCTGTTTTTGGATTGTCACTGGAAGAAGCCTTTTTTTTTTTTTTTTTTTTTAATAGGAAGATAGAGATTTGCTCACATTATGCTATGAACATACAAATAAATAAATTGCAAAGTTTTCAAAATAATGATTAAAATGTCAGAATAATACATTCATGTCAATCTTTTTACAATCATAAATACTGGAAGAAACTCTCATTTTACAATAATAATCTGCTACATCTACTTTAACATACAAAAGTGCTCATCTCTAGGTTATGAGGTTTTTGCAACAGAATTCAGCTTAGATATGTGATATGTGGTTTTTCACCTCTATCCAGTTATGTCTACAGAGAGACTTCTGGGTAATATTTCAATGAAAAAAATATATTATATTTTATACAAACACACTTGGCCCTCCAGGAAAGCATTCCACATCAGTGGATATAAACAACTGTAGACCAAAAATATCAGGAAAAGTCATATCTGTTCTGAACATATTATAAACTTTGCTTTTTGTCAATATTCCCTAAACAATACAGTGTAATGATTATTTACATAGCATTTATATTCCACTAGGTATTATAATATTGTTGAGAGGATTTGAAATATTTAGGAGGTTAATGCAAATATTATGGCATCCTGTGAAAGTGACTTGAGCATCTGCTGATTTTGAGGCTAAAGGGCATTCTGGGACTCCCCCATGGGTACTGACGGACTGTGTGTGTGTGTGTGTGTGTGTGTGTGTATGCACACACATATATACATATATCTCAAACAGTACTTGTCACAAAATACATATACTCAATTTAAATTTACCACTTCATTTTTTCCTGCCGAATATCCCACCAAAGCAAATAATGATAGTTGTAGTTTCCAGATGGTTATTTGACAGTTTTCTTCTTTGTACACTTGGTGTCTACTTTTCATCTGGTTGAAATCCTCTATTTATCTCATCAAATGATGGCTTTGTTTCCGTTTCATTGCCCTTTGCCTCTGGAAAGTCTGCGTTATTTTTCCCGTGGCATTTCTTATATGTGACATACACTGGAAGGCAATACACAGGAGGGTAAGACAATTTCTTAATGACTACCCACAAAATTACTTTGGATAGCGATGATGTCGTTTGACTCAGAAAGCAGTTTTCATTTCCTGTATACTGCGAGGGCCACAGTCGCTCTTTGTTCTGAGATCACCCACAGTGGAGGGGAGCCTGTGCCTTGGGGAGACCTAGCTTGGAACTTCAGAGGATAATTGGCTCAGCACAGCTAAGTGGCTTCTGCAGAATTTTGGCCTGGGTGTAATGCGCACAAGAGGTGATGGCGCTATGCCTGTGCCATCCCGGTAACCATACTAGCATCCAACAAATAAACTTCCTGCTAGGATATAACGGTGAGACCTTGGTCTGGTCATGCTTTGTGGAAACACTTGAGCCAGAATAACATGCCTGGTCTCCTTTTATCTTTACTCATTCTTTATGTTCACCCAGCCTTTCCTGAGGCTATGTAGTGACCAGAGTGCCTTTCTCCTGTATTATTGCTGGCCTCTGGTGACAACTATTTCTCAACTTTTCATTAAGGTCAGCTCACCAGGACAGACTCTTCTGTAAGGGCAGACATGCAGCTTACGCATGCATATGTGTGCACATCTCTTCACATGTGGGGAGTAGTGAAGTGGGAGACAGTTTTAATAAGCCCATTTGGTTGTAGATTGAAGCCATATTTTCCAATTAAGCTTTATCTGGAGGAAGAGTGTGATTTTTGTTATCTAAATATCTGGGTGTTTTTGCTGTCTCAACATCTTCCAAAGCCAACAAGGGAACATGAGGGATGATTTAACATACCCATCTGTTCCCAATACTTCCATATAAAACTGTGGCATTAATGTTATGTACCACACAGGACAACTGTGAGTCTTCAGTGAGATACAACTCAGCGCTTAGTGTCAGCCATCATGGTTAGATACCAATGGTTAGATGCCAAGAAATACAATGTCTGCAATGTTTTGTAAGCCCAGCTCCCCTTTGTATTGGTCCCTCATCTCTAGTGATGTATTATATTTGAAACCCACTGAACTCTATCATTAAATTCAGTTGGGTTTGTGGTTTGTTTAGAGATCCAGTCTGGTACAAACTGCTTTGAGCTGGACTTGTGCCACTTGGGCCAATGGTATTATTTTGCTAAATTTTAGTGTACCTGGGTTGTCCCTTTGAGTCTTTCATCCTTTCTTTATTTTCTTTTAGTCATTCATCTTCTTATTCTAAAAAAAAAATACTTACAATTTTTTCCTACCACTAAAATATACTAATAGGTATTTCTTACTATATTGTTAATTTTTTTGTTCATTTTTATTTATTTATTTGAGAGTGACAGAGAGAGAAAGAGGCAGATAGAGAGAGAAAGAGAGAGAGAGAATGGGCGCACCAGAGCCTCCAGCCACTGCAAATGAACTCCAGACACGTGTGCCCCCTTGTGCATCTGGCTAACATGGGTCCTAGAGAATTGAGCCTTGAACTGGGGTCCGTAGGCTTCACAGGCAAGTGCTTAACCACTAAGCCATCTCTCCAGCCCATTTCTTACTATTTTTTTTAAAGGTAGGGTCTCACTCTAGCCCAGGCTGATCTGGAATTCACTCTGTAATATCAGGCTGGCCTCGAACTCGTGGAGATCCTCCTACTTCTGCCTCCCAAGTGTTGGGATTAAAGGTGTGCACCACCACTCCTGGCTAGTCATTTCTTACTCTTAATAAAGATACCTTGTAAGGGTCTGTGGAGATGGCTCATCAGCTAAAGTGGTGGCTTGCAAAGCCTGATGGCCCGAGTTCAAGCTCTCAGTAGTCATGTACAGCCAAGTGCAAAAAGTGGCACATGTATCTGTATTTGCAGTGCACGAGACACTAGCTCACCCATTATCCCTCTTATGTAAATAAATAAGTTATTTTTAATTTTTTTTGGTTTTTCAAGGTAGGGTCTCACTCTTGCTCAGGCTGACCTGGAATTCACTATGTAGTCTCACGGTGGCCTCAAACTCATGGCAATCCTCCTACCTCTGCCTCCTGAGTGCTGGGATTAAGGCGTGCACCACTATGCCCAGAAAATAAGTGATTATTTAAAGAAGATGCCTTGTATGTTGTCACAGCTATGAAAGAAGCTGTGGGAAAGCATCTGGTTAGCCTAGTGCACCTTTTCCCCCATCCTTTACTGGGTCTTCTGATACTCCGTTTCTTCTGGGTTAATCGTTTAACTACTACATTTACTTGGCAGCTCTATCAACCTTGTCCACCATTTCTGGCTTTTCTAGTAGACCTTACTAATTATTTGTCATAATCTTGCAGTGTGCCAAATTTAGTAGACCTATATACAAACAAAACAAAACAAAACAAAACAAGATGAACATACAAGAGAATGAGGTGATTAGGCCATAGACCTGTGTCTCCTGGCCCCTGCTAAGTCAGAGCCACATGAGACTTCTACCCTAGAGAGGAAGTATGCTGTGGGAATGACACCAAGACATTAGTGCAAAGAGTGTTGGCAGGCAAGATATTGGAATTGGGAAAGAAAAAACAATGAAAAATACAATAAAGCTGCAAATTAACCATTTTAAAAATTCATTTTCAAATTAATTTTATCTTCACTTTAAATTCCTATTAAGTTTAGCTTTAAATGATGCTTTAAAAAGTAGTTTAGGGCTGGAGAGATGGTTTAGCGGTTAAGCACTTGCCTGTGAAGCCCAAGGACCCCAGTTCCAGGCTCGATTCCCCATTACCCATGTAAGCCAGATGCACAAGGTGGTGCATGCATCTGGAGTTCGTTTGCAGTGGCTGGAGGTCCTGTTGTGCCCATTCTCTCTCTCCCTCTCTGCCTCTTCCTCTCTCAGTTGCTTTCAAATAAATAAATAAAAATAAAAAATTCAAAAGATATTTTATTTAGTCATTTCAAAAAAAAAACCCCTTAAAAACAGAGGTCTATCCATCTCTGTTTTCCCCTCCAAAGCTCAGGGACCATTGTTGGAAGGGGTGGCAGAAAGAACGTAAGAGTCAAAGGAAGGGGGTGCCGGTTACAATATTGTCTTTCCGACACAAAGGGGCCGTGATATTCATGACCTCACAGTGGCTGCCACTACCTACACAAGATCTGCATAATAGGAGGGAAAAATGTTGGCATCAAAATAGAAGCGAGGCCAGTTGGAAGAAGAATGGAGTCAATGGAGGGGAGATTTGTGAGGAGGGAAAGGAAGGGTGATGGGAGGAAATTAAGATCACGTTATGCTGTCTGCACTTATGCAAGTTGTCAAATAAGTTGAAAAAAATGGGGGTCAAGGACCACTGGGCCTTGGAAAGTACTATGTAGGGGGAAATTTCATCTCGGTGAAGGTCAGTGTGTGAGGGACTGATCAGAGTGAGGTGGAGTTTGTGATGGAGTGTGAAGAACTAGGCTAATAATCGTGGACACTTTAAACCAAGAACACCTTTGCTGAAGCTTCTTCACTTACATGGATATTTAAAGCAGGCGGGCTCAAGCGTACACACACCTGACTTACCGCTTCACCTGCTAAGTATCCTTTGTGGATCACTTTTATTGAAAACATACTGCGCTCCCAGAGCACCTTGAGATGGCATTTTGGAAAAAGATATCACTAGGGCCTGGGTTGTTTGGAAGCATTTAGACAGATATACACAATAAAATGGTCCCCACAGGTTAATATACCTCTCTCCTTACTGAGGAAAAGAAAGAGGAGGCAACTTATGCCTGTTACTTTTCACTTAAAAAATATCATCCCTGAGCCGGGCGTGGTGGCGCACACCTCTAATCCCAGCACTCGGGAGGCAGAGGTAGAAGGATCACTGTGAGTTCAAGGCCACCCTGAGAATACAGAGTGAATTCCAGGTCAGCCTGGGCTAGACTGAGACCTTGAAAAATAAAACAAACAAACAGACAAACAAACAAACAAACAAACAAATCATCCCTGAAGCTTTTCATAGATTACAGTCTTTTCCAGAGCAGCTGGAAGCCATGATGCTACTATGTGTGGCTTTTCCTTCCCATGGTTTTGTCTTTCTTTCATTGTTTCCTTCCCCCCTTCCTTCCTTCCTTCCTTCCTTCCTTCCTTCCTTCCTTCCTTCCTTCCTTCCTTCCTTTCTTCCTTCCTTCTTCCCTCCCACCCTCCCTTTCTCTCTCTCTCTTTCTTTCTTGTATATTTCACTATCGGCAACAGGGAAATTTAATAGAAACCTATTTTAGCAAAAGAATTCCATAGTGAAAATTGGCAAGCGTCATTCCTTACATCCTAATAGTATAGCTGCAAAGATGATCTGGAAGATGCTGTAGATGAGGGGGAAGGTAAACACGAGGTTGAGCTCCTCGGGGCTGAAGGAGAGCTGCACGATGGTGGAGCACAGCTGAGTGTTCTGCATCCCTGTTTCCAAGGCAACGGTCCGGCACCTGCAAGGATCGTTAAAAGAGTGTCTGCCTTAGTTGTTGTTTGGTTTATTATGGTGTCACATTAGAGGCAGACGTGAGAACAAGTGCATCAGATGTGTAATTTTGTCTCTTCCCTCCTTTCCTTCCCCCTTGTTTGACATACTGTGCATGTAGTACATTTGGAGTGTGTCCTTGCATAGCATGTACACACGCATGTGCAGATGCACGTGCCCTGTGCGCCTATGTGTGGAGCCAGGGGACAGCATCAGATGTCCTCTCTCTTTTCCACCACCTCCTCGAGACCAGATCTCTCACTGGACCTGGAGATGCCATTTTATCAGCCGGAGTAGCTGATCCACGTCCCCGGCCGTTCTCTGGTTTCCACTCCTGACAGGGCTAAGTTACAGGCATGCGTGGCTATGCCCTGCTTTTAAAAATATCTTAATTTATTTTCAAGGAGGGCGAGAGAGAAAGAGAGAATATGAGTGAGAGAGAAAATAGGCATGCCAGGGTCTGTTGCCAACCATGGTGAATGAACTCCAAATGCAAGTGTCACTTTGTGCATCTGGCTTCACATGGGTACTGGGAAACTGAACCCAGGCCAGCAGGCTTTGCTAGCAAGCACCTTTACCTGTGGAGCCATCTCTCCAGCCCTGTGTTCTATATTTTTATGTAGGTGTTGGGGAGCAGACTCTGGATATCTCAGGCCCTCGTGCTTGGACAGGGATGGCTTTTGCCTGTTGAGTCTTTCCCTAAGCCTCACCCCTCTATTTGGCTCAAGGCCTCATAATGTTCCAGGTTAGCCTCTGACTTTTAATTCTCTTGCCTCAGCCTCCTGAGTGCTGAGATTGCATGTGTTGTAAGGGGAGGGATTTGAATTGGCATCAGTATTTCCAGCTGCTGTGGGTTGAGCAGAGGTGTCTACTTGGATCCACGTGTTGGTCTTGTGTGGAAACAAGGGTTACCGCCGATAAGCTGAGATCATGAGAGTGTGCCACAATTCAACATGGCTAGTGTTCCTACAAAAGGGGGTGGGGTGATTCAACGAGCCATGGGTAGAAGATGACCATGTTTAAACTGTGGAGAGAGACCTCCAGTGACTCTCCCTCTCAGCTCTTCCCAGGGAACCAGGTCTGTCCCTATGCCACTTTCTCTCTGACTTCTAGCATCTGAAATTGTGACCCAATACCTCTGTGTCCTTCAGGGCCGCTCAGCTTGTGGTGCTTTGTTCCAGTAGTCCTAGCAAACCAGTGAAGCAGCCAGTAAGGAATAAAAGTTTTCTGACCAGTTGATGCAGACGTCATACCTGTACCAGGGCTGACCAGCTATCCTAGCCAGGAAAAACCCCAGGAGGTAACCGGCGATAGGAAACAGCGTTCCGATAACCCACAGTTTGGGTTCGATGGTCCAGGCACTTTGGTACAGGATCCCTCCAACCACCGCGATGAGCACAATGAGGATTGCTCCCGCTATCGACCCAATCTGGAAACAAAGACGCAGGTGAACCCGGCCCGCCTGATTCCGAGCAAGTGCAGTCGGGGAGGAGGACTAAAATCTGCCTGTTCACGGGGCTCTGCTGGAAGCGCTGATGCCGGAAACCACTATGGACATATCTCAAGAAATCAGAGCTAGCTACCGTTTCCATAATGGCTGTGCTAGTTTGCACTCCCACGAGCAGTGAATAAGAGTTCCTCCTTCCTGCGTCCCTGCTGTACACCCCTCCTGCGTGCACACCCCAAGGCCTTCACATTCCAGCACACAGGACCTCGTACATCCACGTTGACTGCTGCTGTATTTACAATAGCAAAGACTCGGAGTCAGCGCATGTGGTCATTGACAGATAACAAAAAAATGTGGCAGAAGCACACAGAGGAATTCTAATCGGTAGTATGGAAGAATCAAGTGATAACACCTGCAGGAAAGTGGATGGACCTGGAAATAATTATATTAAGCTCAGAAAGATCAGAATCTCATGCTCTCCGTGCTGTGCAGATCCTAGCTCGTGACAGCTGTAAGCGTGTGCATAAAGGGGCGCAAGTGCGGGTGAGACCTGTAGAGGTGGGATGGTAACTTAGAGTGAGAGTAAGCGGTGTACGGGAAGGATGAAGGGACACACAGGGCATGTAGGGAGAAGGGGAGGGTGTCTGGGGGAGAGGTGCGGGTGCAGGGGGTTTGGGGAGCAGAGGAAGGAATGAGAATTAACCTAAAAGAAGTCCTCCTTTCCCCTCTAATTCCCTCCTCAGTATGTTTTTCTTCCTTTTGTTAATGTCGCAAGCATCCTTTTATCTGGACTTCATCCACCTCATCTCTTTATATTGACTTTTGAGTACAGTTCTGTGTTTATACTTAAAGCAAATTGTTTTGAAAATGTCAGAATGAATGACTTCTAAATCTCTGTTAGCCAATGTTGCAGTCAGGGTCACACTGCTGGCAGAAATCACCCCATCAAGAGGAGCTTATGGGACAAAAGGGTTTATTTTGGCTTACAGACTAGAAGGGAAGCTTCGTGATGGCAGGGGAAAACAATGGCATGAGCAGAGGGTGAGCACCACCCCCTGGCCAACATAAAGTGGACATAGCAACAGGACAGTGTGCCAAACACTGGCCAGGGGACATTGGCTATAACAACCATAAGCCTGCCCCCAACAATAAACTGCCTCCAAGAGGCATTAATTCCCAAATCTCCATCAGCTGGGAACCTAGCATTCAGAACACCTAAGTTTATGGGGGACACCTGAATCAAACCACCCCAGCCAACTAAGAAAAATGAATAGAAAAGACAGCACATACTGTGTTTATTCTTGATCGGCCTAAAGAGGGTGTTCTAGCTTGGGAATAATGTTATCCAAAGCAAAGAATCCCCGCCATAGCAGGTGCCTGGAAGGACTGGCTTCAACACACTGACCTCATGTTCTGTCTTTGCTGGCAAATCTGAGCCTTTAGGAATTTAATTTCTTCATTTGTAATTGAGGATAAAATTTTGCCTAGTCACCGTGTATGGTTGTTGCAATAAGACAATTGATAGAAAATGGTTTAAAAGGAACATATAATTTTTAAAATTATTTTGTCCTATTTTACATTTTTAAATATTTGAAGGTGAGAACATTTTTTTTTGCCCAGAGAAACAAGGACTACCAAGTAGTTCATTTTTGTTCCTGAGCAGCAAATGTATCATCTGTGTGCATGTCCACATCAGTAGCTAGAACATTGCTGACATAGTTCATAAGGCGGAATGAATAGTTACTGCCCATACTTAATATCTACCACTTTCCAGGTGCTGAAATGGCCACTTGGTTGTTGGCCTGAGGATGATAAGCTCTGCTTTCTATGACAGCTGCCTACATGTTTTTCTAGCACAAACTCTAGACAAGATAACAGAACCACAGAAAGCCATCTTACTTAGTATTCTGAAGGGTGGATAGAATCTAACCCGTACGTGGCTCAGGAATAGGATTCTACAAGATGGACTGCATGACACGCAAGTGCAGGCCACCCACAAGGGAGTTACACAAAGAGAGAAACGCCGTTGAGTGGATGGAGAGGCACACCGTCCCATGCTTTCTGAGGACTGTCCCGCTGTCTGTCCCACTGTGGTGTCTAGCTGTTCAGCTGTGGTGTGGCACACTTACTTTAAGAATGATCTTGGCTTTTGCCGGCCACTTGTGATTGACGAACATTCCAACGGAAACAGGGACAACGAGGGCAACAAGAGAAGTACCTAGAAATGATGAAACAACATATAACACAAGAAAAATGAAAAGTAAGTAGCTTGGATAAAGCTTGGGTCGTATTTCAGTCTTTGTTCTTGAATACACAAAACAGGATCCAGGATCTCCCTGGCCCTCATGTACACCCCTGCACACACATTGCTTCTTTACCCATTCCAGTTAATAATTTAGTATTATAGGTAAAGAATTGATAATATTGGTGATGTAAACTCCTTGTCTATATCTGCTGATGATTTTTTTAGAGGTCCTTATACTGACAATAGATGTTAGTTTCTATATGTCAAAATCTTGGCTTTTTTAGTTACTTAGATCCTTATTTTCTAAAAAAATTCATAAAGTTTATGTGTGTGCATGTCTATGAATGTTCTTTCAGTGTATATAAATAATCTTTTTCATCTGTCACTTCACAATAGTCCAGATGAAAGAAACAGCTAAAAATATTAAAATAAAATATCAAAAACTTGGTCATGAGCTCCAGGAAATTTGAAGGCCAGTGAGTTCTAGTTAAAACTTAGCTCAGTTATTCAAATTTATGATGGCAAGGTGAGAGAATAGGATGAAAAAGCATGCCTTAAATTTTCTGTGAGATAATATATTTGACGACCTTTCATGTAATTATAATTCTCTGTAGCAGCATGCTCACCCAGTCGAATAAAGAATCATACTTCAACTTCACCATGGTAGATTTACTACTGCTCTTGTGACGTATGGTTTGTTTTTCCATGTTATTTAATACTCATCTGTCCATACTGCTTTTGTTTAACTGAACACCAATAGCTTCTACCTTCTCAAGGCCTATTTCCTTTTCAAATATCCTTTATAGAATAGTGTGAGGAAGTCAATTCAAATAATAAAATTCTAACAGGAGAAGTTAACCTAGAATTAGGACAGATTTGACTCTGGGATTGGAAAACAGACTATAGATTGCAAGCTGGAAAATGTTAATTTAAGATGAATATAATAGAAAAATACCACATTTTTTGGGGTAAGATTTTACCCTTAGAAACAATGTGTTAACAGTTACTTTTGCTCCAAAATTATATAACATAAGAATTAACTAACGACCAAGGGAAAGAAAGGAAGAAGAGAGAGAGAGAGAGAGAGACAGAGAGGGAGGGAGGGAGGGAGAAGGAATATGGATAATGAAGCCCTCTTGCTCAGGGGAAAATGCCTTGGTATATTCCCTTATCCTATCACATCATTTTGGAAGGAGACTTCCTTCCTTAGATCTCTGGAAGACTACACCCTAAATTTGTAGGTCTGAGTTAAAATTATCTTGATATAATTTGTTGGCCTTTCTGGCTCAAGATCCTCATGTTCTTGAGGTGCCCGGACATAACTAGGTAAGTATGAGCAGCTGTATCCGTGACAGAAGGTTTTCCTCCCTGGACCAAGTGAGGGCAGATGTTTAGTGACCTGAAGTTGATGAGAAAGGGAAGTCTTGGGAGTTCTCCATGCCCACATGAGGGCCTTCTGACCGTTATCCCTGGATTCTCCATTCCTCACTGGCAGGGGAGTGAATTCCCTTCTCTTCCAAGTCTCTGTCTTACTTGCTTCTCATTTCCCCTGCTGTCTGTGGAAGACGTTTGTCTATGTGGACTAAAGAAGCTGGTTATAGTTACCTCGTGGGGAACTTGACTTGGTCTTTATGAAGTGTCCACTGATAGGGGCGATGGGGAGAAGGAAAGACGAGAGAAGAGCCAGAA
The DNA here is from genome assembly GCF_020740685.1 of Jaculus jaculus. Taxonomy (NCBI): domain Eukaryota; kingdom Metazoa; phylum Chordata; class Mammalia; order Rodentia; family Dipodidae; genus Jaculus; species Jaculus jaculus. The sequence continues at coordinate 9,386,301 of NC_059104.1, read as the reverse complement.
TGAGAGAGGGCTAATAGTGGAAGCGGGAGCTGGGGCTTGCTTGGGCTTCTGCATGTGGGCACTGGGTAGGATGGTGCCTACTTTCCTGTGCTGTTGTGAGCACTCAGTGATTATGTGGACATAAAGATGTAAGTACAAGACACTCTCAGCATGAGACGCATGTGTAGGTTCAGCCACCTGCCACGGAGTATAGTTTTAGTGGCTCCGACTGTGCAGGGCACTCTTCCCAGCCACATGGCCCACATGCCAGCTTTTGTGGGGCCAGCAGAATTTCTTCAGTGGCAGGGAGCTTGCTGTGCACTGTGTGGGAGCTGTCCTGAGCCCTGGGCCTGCCTGTGGAGCTGGGTGGAGAGCCAGCCAGAAGCTATTCCCAGCTCCCCAGTAACCTTGAGCAAATTAAACAATTACCCCAAACCTCAACAACCTCATTTATCAGTGATGACAACATCTCAGGAGGCCATCAACTCATTATTTTCTTCATTAGAGAGAAAAAAAAAAGCTACAAGGAAACTGGAAAGTCGCTGGGGAGATAGGCCAGTCAGTGAAGCGCTTGCCTCACAAGCATTACGACCTGAGTTCAATTCCCAAAACCCACATCAGAAAAGTGCAGGGGCCTGGGGATTGCCCAGTGGGTGGAGCACTAGCTGGACCAGTATGAGGACCGGCGTTCACATCCGTAGCATCCACGCAAGTGCCTGAAATGGTGGTAGTTGCCTGTCGTCCTGGAGTCAACACCTGAGAGGCGTTGGCTACCTAGACTAGCCGAATCAGGAAGCTCTAGGTTCAGTGAGAGATTCTGTCTGAATAAATACGGTGGAGAGATATTGAGGAAGACACCTGACTCTGGCCTCTCCATGCACACAGGTACCCTTGCATGAGCATCTGCACACACACACACACACACACACACACACACACACACGTGCTCACCCACCCATATATAGACATGCACAATGCATGTGTGCACCACACATGCAAAAAAAAAAAAATCTTGCATGGAAGCACATGTTTACAGTCTCTGTGTTGGGGAGGTAGGAAAGGCCAGGCTTGGGGCTGGTTGGCTAGCCAGTGTAGCCTACTTGGTAAATTCCAAGCCAGTGAGAGAATATGTCTCAAAAAAAGAAAGAAAGACAGACAGACAGACAGACAGACAGACAGACAGACAGAAAGAAAGAAAGAAAGAAAGAAAGAAAGAAAGAAAGAAAAGAAGTGAAAGGTAAGTAAAAAAGACACCCGAGGTTGTCCTTTGGCTTCCACATGGGCACATCCGTGAACCCACTCATACACGTTACACAAGCTAGAAAATGTAAGGTCAAAGGTCAGATTGGTGACTGGGCTGGGCAAGTGTTGCCGTGTACAAACAGAGCTAATCTTTGGCTCCCAACTCCTTTCTCTTCCGATTTCCTTCATTTCTGTTCTCTTTTTACTCTTGACCTCTTCTGCTGATATTTTCTTCTACTGAGGCGCTAATTCCTTTGTCACTTTCTCCTCATTTCAAAATCTAGTCACTTTAAAAGATATGGTATAAGTCATCCACATAGTAGTTAGAATTAATCAATGTTCTCATTGCCATTTTCCAGAAGGGAGTGATTATCAAAAGGAGATTATTTTAAAGCTTAACTTTTTTTTTTTTTTTTTTCTTCTGGCAATGAGGAATGAGCAATCAGAACTCCTCAGTAAGCAGGTAGGTTCTTGAAAGGCCCACACTATTCTACACTAGGATAGACCACGGTGTTAGGTGTTTCGACAGGGATACAGGTCTGTGGACAGGGAGGGTCCTCCAGACCCTGTTTACAAGAGATTCTAGTTGAGAGAGAGTATTCTCAGGGAGGATCTTATATAGAAACATACTTTCCTGAAGTCAAGGAGGACCACAGTTGTCCCCTCAAATCTAGTGATTGTCAGCACTCTGTGCAGTGCAGAGACGAGACTCTCCACAGAGCAGTGCAGACCAGCCCCACCATCGCTCGCTAAGTGCTCCGACTCCCTCGCCTACGGCACGGAGCCCATTCGCTCACAGAAACGACACTGTGAGCAGAAGGGAGGTTGAGTCCGCTCCTCCATCCCAACAGGAACTCCCTACAAGCATCCCATGGAGTCTCTTGTGGACCTCGGCTGCATGCTTTCACTGGCGGAGACCCACGCCTTTCTGAGGCAGTTAAGGGAAGACGTTTCCAGGTCCAGCAGAGAGACTCTTGTGCAGTGCACCCGGGGCCTCTCACTTCTGTTGCGGTGTGTCTGGTAGGCCTGCTTTAGGCGTACTTTTTCTCTTCCTTCCTTTGACTCCATCCTTGAGTTATATACCAAGCACTTCGTCCTCCATTATTCTCTGATTTTTTTAAAAAATATTTTATTTATTTATTTGTGAAAGAGATAAAGATTCAGTCAGAGAGAGAGAGTGAGAATGGGCGCACCAGGGCCCCCAGCCATTGCAAATGAACTCCAGATGCACGCACCACCTTGTGCATCTGGTTTACGTGAGTTCTGGGGAATCGAACCTGGGACCTTAGGTTTTGCAGGCACATACCTTAACCACTTAGCCATCTCTCCAGCCCCATCTTATGATTTTCTAACAAACAAGCAATCTTTCCTTTGATACTGGGGTTGGACATTCAGGAGCAGACATGAGTAGAGCAGGTATAACTAGCCATTTGACTTTCACGACATGCAAATACACGCTGTACCATTGTCTTCTGTATCAAGATGTGGTTCACAGTCAAGCATGAGAAAGACGCTTCATTTGGGAGATTCCCACTGGGTATAACCACCGCTCTATCTTGAAGTCATTACCTGGACTTTTTGTGTGTTTTCTTTTATCTCATTGTCTGATGAACTAGGCATGCTTTGGAAGTCAGGGAACAGGGGTGAGGTCTCACATACAGCCATGTAATCCTCCTCAGGACATATTGCCGGAGTGGGGAGGAACCCTTAAATTGGCTCCTTGCTATGAAGACTTGAGCTAAGGGAAACTCAAATTGTTCTCATGAGAACAAGGTTTGGAATTTGCATTTTGTCTATCCTCACCTAAACGCCAAAGTGATTTTTCTAATGAAATTGTATTTGGGAAAAATCTGCCTCTTGTTTGGGAGGTAACTGACACTTGGCCGTGAGCCTGACTTGAGACCCTAGCACAAGAGTCTATGAAACAGTCTTGCAGAGGCGCGACCTACCTATGTTGTCATAGGGGATCACGATGGTCCCAGAGTCGACCCACATCTTGGTGTAGATGTACAGGCAAAGGGGCATCATGCCGAGGGCAAGCAGTGTGGAGCACGTGGTCATGCTGACGCTGGAACAAAACAAGCAGCTTGATGTGCACCCGCGATCTCTAGGGAACAGTTGTTTTCATTCCCAGTTCATCACTATCAAGTCCCACAAAAGCCTCACTCCATTAGTAATGTCATCCTGTGTGATGGCAGAAATCTGTGTGCATGAGAGTTTGTGACTTTGGAAAGAATCATGCATGTTTGCTGTCTGCCCACTTAATCTGCGCTGTCCATCCCTCAACATTGGTCTTGTGTCCTCAGTGACGTTTATGACGTGAGCACACCTCCTGTTATCTGACTTTTTCTCCAACCCTAACACGACCACCCCATCAGCATCTTGGAGTAGAGTAGCTTAGCTCAGTAGTGGCAAGAAAGCAAGAAAAGAGATAGAAAATATAGCTGAGTCTATGGAAATGGTGACAGAACTAAGAATACTCTCTAGCAGAAAGAAGGCTGGGGTGTGTCCAGGACTCTCGCTGTGAAGTCCAGCCCCTCCCCTTAGCTGCAAGTGATCTTGGGAGACGCTAGGGTGTACAGGAAGTGGATGGCTAACTAAAAGTGTTCCTCCTTGAAGTGGATTGGGTGATGTGGTGGGACTTTGTGTTTGGGGGTCACCCATGCTTCTGTAAGTAACCCCTTACTCATACTGTGTATGTAGCCGTGATAAGCTCATTGGTTCACCAAACTGGACTCTATCTGGTGTGATTAGATGTTTGTTCACATCTCCCAGGAAACATGAATACAACACCTTTAAGCCAACCATCAGAGAAGAGCAAACATGACCATTTACCATGGGTGCCTGGGGGAGTAGGCTGACTTTAGCTTTGGTCATGAGGAATCTCTGTTAAATGATGCCATTGTTAGCACTGTGACAGAAAATACAAAAGAATTTGAACTCCAGATGCTTGCACCACCCAGTGGCATGTGCGACCTTGTGCCTGCCTCACCTTTGTGCTTCTGGCTAAGGGGGGTCTGAAGAGTAGAACCTGGCTCTTTAGGCTTGGCAGCCAAGTGCCTTAACAGCTAAGCCATCTCTCCAGCCCACGAAAGGAGCTTTTGGGAAATGAGTCTTCCTGGTCCTCTTCAAAGTGTCCTAGACACGGGGGCCGTTCTCAGCCCGTGAAGCACAGCAGCTTGATGCCTGAATTCTGAAGCCACTCACTGGTTTGGAAGAAGGTGATGCCCCTTAGTGTGTGGCTGTGGGGAATGTATTTGACTCATCCTTGCCAGTCCCTCTAAGTACAAAGAGCCAGGTAATCACCGGTACCTCCTAGGCTGTGGAGAACGAAATAACCTGTCTCTGGAACAGTACCTGACCCTCACTGAGAGACAGTTGCTATTTTTGTTTATGTAGAAATGAGTGCATTCATTTTCTCCTTCACTACTGTGTGGCATCAGACAAGTTTGAACAAGTTTTCTGAAAGATTGTCTCTGAGGCAGCTGTAGCATGGAGCTGATTAGAGTGATAATTTCTTAAGGCTGTTATATGCTTACTTGGAGGAAAATACTGCATGCTTACACTGCATGCCTGCCCTCTAAACAACAGCACCAGCAGCAGCCACTGTGTACTGTGATGAGGAAGGTAGATGAAAATAAAGATTTTATCTCAGTGCATCTAATTAAAAATTTCCAAGCATGGGATAAAAATGGGTGGGGGAAATATATCAAGAGTCTAACTTCTCTCTGATAATCTTTTCTCTTACGTGAATTAATGTGCTTGAAATGAGTTTAAAAGATTCAGATAAAAAATGTTTGTATTAGCTGGGCATGATGGCGCATGCCTTTAGTTCCCGCTCTCAGGAGGCAAAGGTAGAAGGATTGTCATAAGTTTGAGGCCACCCTGAGACTACATAGTGAATTCCTGGTTATTCTGAGCTACAGTAAGACTCTACCTCAAAATAGTTTATATTAATACAGTTAAAATATTATAACAATAACCAATAAGAGGGGAATTAAAGACAAAATATCCCATGTCTTCTCTCATTTGGAGAGGTTTAATATATATAAAATATGTAATCTATATACATATATACACACACATATATATATTATATATATATGTATATATATATATGTAGAGAGAGAGAGAGAGAGGAAAGCACAGAGGAATGGGGGGGTTGGAAACAATATGGGTAGCAAAGAAGGGTAAATTGCAATGATATACATGTATTGAAGTGTCTTAATGATACCCATTGTTTTGTATACTAACTAAAACAAAATTAATAAAAAGGGTTTCTGAGAAATTCCCTCCACTATGGCTATAGATTAACTTCATATAGCTAGAAAGTAGGGTGTGAAGGTAACATCCCAGCCAGAAAAATAAAGTTCAGTTGCTGTTAATAGTGCTTTGCCCTACTTGCAATGGTAAAGACAGTTTTCCCTTTCCTCCCTTTATTTGTTATTCTCTGTCTTAAATTGTCCTCATAGTTAAGTCAATATATTTCTATGAATCGAATATCTTCCTGAGTGTGAGGATGGATGTGCAGGGGACCAAAAGTCCTTATCTGGGCCACAGTGAGGAGTAGCCTGAGAGTATATTTTCAACTCTAGGAACACATTTTAGCAAGACGTTAGGAACTTTCTTTTGTTAAAAAACAATTCTTGAGCTGGGCGTGGTGGCGCATGTCTTTAATCCCAGCACTCAGGATGCAGAGGTAGGAGGATCGCTGTGAGTTCGAGGCCACCCTGAGATTACCTACTGAATTCCAGGTCAGCCTGGGCTAGAGTGAGACCCTACCTTGAAAAACCAAACAACAACAACAAAATTCTTTGTGAAAGCTTCGATTCTGATTGCGTGTGTGTGTGTGTGTGTGTGTGTGTGTGTGTGTGTATGCAGACAGGTGTGTGTAATGGAAGTTGGCAGACAACCTGGGTGATGTTACTCAGAGACAACAGACAGTGTCACTCTAGGACCCTGAGCTATGCACAATAAGGTTGATTGGCCACTGAGTTCTAGAGGTTCTCCTCCCCAAGTCTCTGTCTCACCAACACGGTGTTACAAGTTTGTGTGCTACCACATCCCACTTTGTTATGTGTATCCTAGGGATTGAACTCAGCTTCTAACGTGTGTAACGTAGGCATCTTACCAGCCCTTCAATTCTGAATTACTGTGCAGACACTTTATGAAGCCATATCATGGTTTTGTTTGGTGTGGGAAAACTCCTAAGGATCACATGGACAGACAAGGTCAGAGTAAAGGAGAAATGTTTTCTATTTATTTTGTTATTTTGTCAAAAAGTTTTATTTGTTGGAAAAAAGCTACTATCAAGTGACTAGGTGGCCGGAGGTGGATGTTATATGAATGAATAATATGAACAAAATCATGACACTGAAAATGTTGAAATGATTCACAGATAATGTTAATGAACAGTGGAGAGGAATAAGTTCACAAAACCCCTTATTTTACATGGAAAAATGTGAAGTTCTACAAAGGGTAGAGATGTCAAAAATAGAAATATTACTGAGAGTTTATATTGGAATGAGAGAAAACGCTAATGTACCAGAAAATAAAAAAAATATTTTTGGCTTTAATTCTTGGCAGCTAATTCCATTAGCTTCCAGGGAAAACTTTTATGTGCGTGTGGAAGTAAAAGAAATTAATAGATGAGAACTCTGTGCATGTTGAGGAATTCAGTGAAATTAGTGACTCAAAATGCAGACGCCTACAATCATATTAAAAGTGAAATACCACATTTGGCATGATCAAAAGCACAGTGTCTAGAGGCTGGGGAGATGGCTCACTGGGTATGAAACTTGCCATGCAAACATGGGGGCTTGAGAGGGCCCAATTTGCTCCCAAGTTCTATCCCCAGCACCCACCTAAACAGCTAGGTCTCGTGCACATCTGTAACACCAGTCCAGTGGGAAGCAGAGACCAGAGAATTACCAAGGCTTGTTGGTCAGTCAGACTGACTTTAAAGCTCTGGGCTCAGTGAGAGACCCTAAGTCACAGAAACAACCCGGAAGAGTGACAGAGAAGGACTCCCAATGTCCTCCTCCTGACGCCGATGTGTCCTCCTCATGAGGATGAGCATGGCACAGACTTGTGTACATGCATGTGTACATACTACACGTAAATCACACAGGACCACGCCACACATACTACATACGTGGAAAAGAAAGCAGACGGTCTAGGTCAGCTTGATTTGGTAGGGGCTGCTATGTGACAGAAATATAGAAATCTGAGAGGAAATTTGTGGATATTACCCATCCATATCCCAAATCTGATACCCATATGCACTGACTCAGTGATGTTATAAAGGTGGCGAACTTTAACCTTTATCATCTACCAATGCAGACAATGTTAGCACTGACCTGAGATTTTTTTTCTTTTTTAAGGAGTAAGATATACCAATGTACTATGAGTACAGTGCTAGGCAAATGATATGACCTGTAAAACATTAGCTGATAAAATCAAATCAATGATAGATGAGAGAAATAAAGCTTGGTTATTGTCAGGGCAGATAAAAGGCAGAGTCAGGTGCTGGGAAGATGGCTCAACAGTTAAACGTACTTGTTTGCAGATCTACTAGCCTGGGTTCAATTCCCCAGTACCACAAGAGGTACAAAGTGGAGCATGCATCTGGAGTTTGCTTGCAGTTGACAAGAGGTATGGTTGTGCCCGTGCTCACCCTCCCTCTCTCTTAAATAAATAAATAAATAAATAAATACTTTTTAAAGGGAAGAGTCATATGAGATTAGTATGCCAAACTGAAGTGGAAGGATTGCTCTGAGTTTGTACTAAGCCCGAGGGACATGGATCATAACCTTCTACAATATCATGGAAACTAACTTGGAAAATGAAATGTGTAACTACATTTGCTCAAAGACAAAAAAAAAAAATGTGGAAGGAAAAGCCACAGAACAGGAAATGCAGAGACTGTAGAAAACAGATAGTAGTGAAGAAACTGGGGGTATAAAGGAAAGGAGGCATGAGAATGGAGCCTCCAGAGAGGCCAGGGGAAGGGGAAAGAAAAAGCCACTGCAGAAGCAGAGACCAATGCTAAGACTGGAGACCTGCCTGTGGAGATGAGCGGACACAGGGATGCAGGAAGTCTCAGTGTAGAGATGGAGACCTGCCTGTGGGATGAGCAGACACAAGGACGCAGGAAGTCTCGGTGTAGAGACGGAGACCTGCCTGTGGGATGAGCAGACACAGGGATGCAGGAAGTGTCAGTGTAGAGATGGAGACCTGCCTGTGGGATGAGCAGACACAAGGACGCAGGAAGTCTTGGTGTAGAGACGGAGACCTGCCTGTGGGATGAGCGGATACAGGGACGCAGGAAGTGTCAGTGTAGAGATGGAGACCTGCCTGTGGGATGAGCAGACACAAGGACGCAGGAAGTCTTGGTGTAGAGACGGAGACCTGCCTGTGGGATGAGCGGATACAGGGACGCAGGAAGTCTCAGTGTAGAGATGGAGACCTGCCTGTGGGATGAGCGGACACAGGGATGCAGGAAGTGTCAGTGTAGAGATGGAGACCTGCCTGTGGGATGAGCGGATACAGGGACGCAGGAAGTCTCAGTGTAGAGATGGAGACCTGCCTGTGGGATGAGCGGACACAGGGACGCAGGAAGTGTCAGTGTAGAGATGGAGACCTGCCTGTGGGATGAGCAGACACAGGGATGCAGGAAGTGTCAGTGTAGAGATGGAGACCTGCCTGTGGGATGAGCGGACACAGGGACGCAGGAAGTGTCAGTGTAGAGATGGAGACCTGCCTGTGGGATGAGCAGACACAGGGATGCAGGAAGTGTCAGTGTAGAGATGGAGACCTGCCTGTGGGATGAGCGGACACAGGGATGCAGGAAGTGTCGGTGTAGAGATGGAGACCTGCCTGTGGGATGAGCAGACACAGGGACGCAGGAAGTGTCAGAGTAGAGATGGAGACCTGCCTGTGGGATGAGCAGACACAGGGATGCAGGAAGTGTCAGTGTAGAGATGGAGACCTGCCTGTGGGATGAGCGGACACAGGGACGCAGGAAGTGTCGGTGTAGAGATGGAGTCCTGCCTGTGGAATGAGCGGACACAGGGATGCAGGAAGTCTCGGTGTAGAGATGGAGACCTGCCTGTGGGATGAGGGGACACAGGGACGCAGGAAGTTCCATGGGCTTTGGCCACTATCATATTCACCTGACTGGTCACACACATTTGTCCCGGGTACATTTTGGTCATGTGATATCCACGACATGGCTATTACTTGGCTTAATGTTTGTTTATGTATCAGATTCACAAATGACGCTGTGCCATGCTGGGGTCATCACAGGAATAGCTGAAATATCACATGGATTTCACGAGGACAAATAACTGTTGTTTTTTTTCATATGCATTTATTTTAAAGTCAATGTAATGGTTTCTACCTGAGAAGAGACGATGGGAGGGGCAGGGGAAGTCGCGTCTTCTCTGAGGAACCACTTCCAGGAAAGTTAACACCAGGGAGAATTGTTTGTTTTGATACCATTGTGTGATGTTTCTCAAACAATGAAGGAAGATACTGGAATAAGTGCTCACATCAACCCTGACAGTTTTGCAGTTCAAGTAGAGACGGGGGAAGGTAAAAGTGAAAGAACTGGGAATGTAAATAGGAATGGGATTGTATCTGTGAATTATCATGAGAGTTATCAAATACTGTAGAACACTAAAATTTTGCAGGTCTCTTATCCAATAGCTTGGAATTTACAGTAAGTTGATGTAAAAAATATTTGAAGGGTTGGAAAGATGACTCAGTGTTTAAAGACACCTGCTTGCAAAGCCTATTCATTCTGGTTTAATACCCAAGCCACTCATGTAAGCCAGAACACAAAAAGTGGCAAAAGCATCTGTCATTCATTTGTAGCAGCAAGAGGCCCTGGCATGCCCACTCCCCACAAACACATAGATCAATAACTTTTAAAGGGTTATGTTCATGGTTCAGTGGTTAAAGGTGCTTGCTTACAAAGTCTGCTGTAAAACTAGATATGAAACGTGGCACAAACCTCTGGCATTGGTTTGCGATGGCAAGAGACCCTGACACCTGCCCCCCCCCATGCATAAAAATTAGTAAATAAGCATACATGTTTTAAAAAGTATTTGAACATTGTCTCCCTAATGTGTATGGTGTAATGTCATCTCACATGGAGAGTGACGAACCTCTTCTGTGACTGCGGCCCGTGGACCATTCACTGGGCTGGCACACTGTGGCCCCTCTCGGGTACCACCGCTCACAGAAAGATTCTCGCCTAGGATGAATAAGCAGTGTGGTGGTTTGATTCAGGTGTCCCCCATAAACCTAGGTGTTCTGAATGCTAGGTTCCCAGCTGATGGAGATTTGGGAATTAATGCCTCCTGGAGGGAGTGTATTGTTGGGGGCGGGCTTATGGGCTTTATAGCCAGTTTCCCCATGCCAGTGTTTGGCACACCCTCCTGTTGCTGTGGTCCATCTTATGTTGGCCAGGGGGTGATGTCCACCCTCTGCTCATGCCATCGTTTCCCCCTGCCATCGTGGAGCTTCCCCTCGAGCCTGTAAGCTAAAATAAACCTCTTTTTCCCAGAAGCTACTCTTGGTTGGGTGATTTCTAACAGCAATGCGAACTGGACTGCAACAGTAAAGCGGTACCGAGGAGTGGGGTTGCTGATAGACACCTGACTGTGTGGCTTTGGCCTTTTGAAGCTGATTTTCAAGAGGAATGTGGAAGGAGTTGAAACGTTGGCCTATGAGATGCCTTGCAGTGCTGTAAGTACAGCTTGATGGTCTATCCTGGTCAGAGCTGAAAGACCTGAAGGCAGTAAGAACTATGGACTGTGAGGTTTGGCTTATGAGGGTGAGAAAGAGCTGTGCCTGGACTGGGCTAGCAGTTTGTGTGAGAAGCTTGCTCTTGTGCCCGTGTCCTGAGAAGTTGTGCAGGGTTGCTTTGCGTAGAAATGAACTGGTGTGTGCAGAGGGATATGGCACAGAAAGAAAAATCTTTGGGTGAACTATTGCCCGTTCAGCTGCAACTGAGAGATTACAACCTTTGAGACTGGGCTAGCTGACCTGCGCTGGGGCAACAAGAAGAATGTCAACTCTTTTGAAGGGGTCTGAGTGCTCAAGGAGTGTCCTGTTCTTCAAAGTCTGCTTTAATCCCCCCTGGATTAACAAATTGGCACCCTACCTGGTATTGTGGAGTATAAGAAATGCTGGAAAGAGGGTCATTGAGTTTGCAACACGGTCTTGTGTTTTGGAAATGGCCATGGGCAGTGTGAAGCAGGTTTGCTGGTTGCCTGCATAGAGACCCCATGGGGCCATGAAGATGAACCGTGGCTTGCAGTGGAGACCCAGTGGAGATGCCGGGACCATGAGATGGCTGCCGAGGAGCTGCCGGCCCCGATGAAGTTTCCCAGGACTGTGAGTAGCCTAGCTGGAGGGGCGGAATTGGAATGCCAGAGACTTGTTGCTGGTTAGAATTATCGGACTTGAAGATTTGTCACTGGCTGGAGTTGCTGGACTTGAAGCTATAGAGTTTGATGTTTGCCCTAGTTATTTTAAATCTTGTATTGGTTGAATGTTTATTTGCTATGCCCAATGCCATCTTTTGCAGTGTGAATATTTATTCTGTGCCATTCTGGGTTTTTTTTTGAGGTTATGTTTTGGTATTATGGCTCAGTTAAAAGATCTTGAATTATGGGGATAAATGAACATCATTGAGACTGATAAAAACTATGGGGACTTTTAAAGTAAGACTGAAAGCATTGTATTTTACATCATGTATGGATATCAGTTTATGGGGGCCAGGGGCGGAATGTGGTGGTTTGATTCAGGTGTCCCCCATAAACTTAGGTGTTCTGAATGCTAGGTTCCCAGCTGATGGAGATTTGGGAATTAATGCCTCCTGGAGGTAGTGTATTGTTGGGGGTGGGCTTATGGGCTTTATAGCCAGTTTCCCCATCCCAGTGTTTGGCACACCCTCCTGTTGCTGTGGTCCATCTTATGTTGGCCAGGGGGTGATGTCCACCCTCTGCTCATGCCATCGTTTTCCCCTGCCATCGTGGAGCTTCCCCTCGAGCCTGTAAGCTAAAATAAACCTCTTTTTCCCAGAAGCTACTCTTGGTTGGGTGATTTCTAACAGCAATGCGAACTGGACTGCAACAAGCAGCAACTGCTGCACCTCATGCATCGCCTTCTTTTGGGGTGCAGGCAGCCCGGGTTGTTCCCTTTCTGTGCAGGACTCGGGCCCCCCCTTTTCCTTTCTCTTTCTGATCACCTGTGTGCTAGAAGACCGCACAAGAGAGCCCCCGAATCAGGCAAGCTTAGCGGCGCATGCATGAGAATGTCAGTAAAGCTAAGTAGAATCTGTGTGCAGGGTGCAGACCTCTCTGAGTCTTGTCAAGTTCCAGGTGGTTGAGGTTGCCAGACAGGCGACTATCAGACTGGGTAGATGCTGCTCTTAGGTGTTGTTTGCAAGGTCAGTGTGGACCCAAGGAACACGCATCTTGCATGATTATTATTCTAGGATTTAGCCAATGCTCTCTTTCCTATTCTGAGATCATTCTGACTAACTGAAGTTTCATGAACATGGGCTAGATGAAGGTTTTCCTATAAGGTTTTAAATTCTACTTTTAAAAAATATAATTTACATTATTTCATCAGCTTGAGTGGACAATATACCATCTTTGGTTCAAGAGAAACATAGTTTCCTTAAGGCCAGCCAAGTGCAGTTCAGGGCTCTTTGACTGACTTTGCCTTGACCATCTGCGGGAGAACCCATTACCATTGCGGAACAAGCCAGGATCATGTACAATTGATCTATGCTCAGCAGCTGTAACCAATGTGGCATTACATTAAGGTGCAGGCTGTACTGTTATGATAGGGCTATATTGCTTAAAAGTTGCAAATATGCAAAAAGCTGTTTAGTGGAGGACAGATCTGCAGGGCCACCCCCCTCAGTTTTAGTGGGCATGAGCTTTGAAAGTTCTCTCCTCTGTGTTGATCAAACGAAATTGAAGTCTAAAGAGACCTGATTGCTATCTTGTGGTTCACAGATTAACCAAGGTTCAACAGCATACTTCCATCCTGTGTCCTCACACAGGGCCTTTCTTTCAGGAAAAGAAATTCCACTGCCACGTAGCACCTGCATGCGACTCTGCCAAAGCGGGCAGTGCATATACTCTGCAGACTGGAGAAATCAGTATCCTCTTGGGATGAGAGGGCATGTTCCTACACGCTCACCAGACACTTAAACTGTGCAGTGGTTATAATTGTGGCTTTTCTCCTATGCATATAGTAGCTGGATATTATCAGTTGAGTGCCTACAGTCCAGTATTTCATGAGCACACATGGCATTGACACCTAGATGTTCAGCAGAAATGCTTTCTTTCCACAGGGAATGCGGGACGTCAGGGAAGGGAAATACACTTTGTCTACTCAATATTCAGCATTAACATTTGATCTCTAGTCCCAGTGATGCTTCTTATTCCTATTAGATTTTTCCTCCACCTCTTGGTGCTGTATCAGATAGGCACAGGATGGATGGAGCACGCTTTATGATTTCGTCCATCCTGTGGGAAGCAGAGAAACTACTTCCTATTTATTTTGTAGTAAGTTTAACATAATTAAAAGAAAACACTGTTGGTTCCCTGAACCCTTTTATTACCAGTAGACACAAAACAAATATTTGAATTCTCTACAGTTTATACCAAGAATGAGTTTGCCCAAAGAATAGGCTGTTTGGTGGAGTTGGCTGTTGTCTCATCATAGACTCTAACATTTGATGAGCTGATGTGTGTACTTAGAGATCCTGGATGTTATCAAGAATTTTTGTTGTTGTTTTAGTTTTTGTTTTTGGAGGTAGGGTCTCACTCTTGCTCAGGCTGACCTGGAATTCACTATGTAGTCTCAGGGTGGCTTTGCACTCAAGGTGATCCTCCTACCTTTGCCTCCTGAGTGCTGGGATTAAAGGCATGCACCACCGTGCCCGACTTGAAAGATTTTTTTTTTTTTTAATTCCTCAACAACACTTTTTCAGTTACATCTTACTGCTTGGAAAATATCTTTTACGAAAAACTTTGACTCCTTTCCCAGAGATAATCTGTAATTATGTAACTCCTTGTGATCTGAATTAGACTTAAAAACACAAGCACCATATGCCCGATCAGAAGGGTAAAGCCCACATGCTTTCTCTCATATGTGAAGTCTAGATTCAATTTGTGCACACATATGAACATATGTATATACATTACCTGAAAGTAGAAAGGGAACTATGTGATAAGAAGAGAGCTACAGGGAACAGGGAACAAGAGAGGCTGACAACATAAAAACATGGCATGAAAGTAGGAGTGAGTATTTGGGGGAGGGGAAGGGGAGAGTGTAGTGAGAGGGAAAGTGAGAAAAAAGTGTCTGATATATATGTATAAAAATGTCAAAATGAAACCAACTGCTTTGTATGCTAACTAAGAATTCATAATAAAAATTAAAATGTAAACAAGACATTTTATATATATATTGTATATATATTGTAAAGGAGCAGAAACGAACTAAAAGCTGAAGATTCTAGCAGCTGTCCTCTCCTGATTTAACTGGGCATTCAGACGCCTCAGGCTGCTGGGAATATTGGCCGCTGATGAGCACAGCAGTCGCCTCGCCGAGGCTGCTCTTACCTGAGGTCCATATCACCATCCACCCAGTAGGCCAGGATGTTGGAAGCGGTTCCTCCAGGGCAGCATCCCATGATGAGCACCACCACAGCCTGCAGCGGGAGGATGCCAAAGGCCACCGACAGGAGGAAGCCTGTGAGAGGCATGATGCCAAACTGGCAGAGGAAACCCACGAGGATGCCCCATGGCCGCTTGATATGCCCGAGGAACTTTCCCATCTCCACGTTGCACCCCATCGAGAACATCACCATGGCCAGCAGGATGGTCAGAATAGTGCTGAGTACCAAACTGAGGATGGCATTGAAGTTGCTCTCGGGCACCACGCAAGATGCCCCTTCACAGACGGTGGCATTGGGGGAACACGCCAAGGAGTCGTCCATCGCTGATTTTCGGCTCAGTCCACAAAAGCCCAGGCTGGCTCTCCGGCCAGCTTACTTGAACACGCCAAACTTTTAAACCCTTTCTCCACATGCGGCACTTGGTGTCACTTTCAAAAGCCACCTTAGAGAAGCAATAAAAAGAAAAACCATAAATGCTAGTATGTCGGTTTCGAGAGGTGACATTACAACACAGCGCAAACAGTGAATCATAAAAGTTCAGCAAAACTACTGGCCCAGACAGAAAGTTACAATTAATCATTTATTACCGCGATAACGAACCATGCTACATAGCTATGTTAATGTTTAATGTCTGGAAAGCTTATTGAAGAAAATCAACTAGTGATCACGAAAATCAGGTTTGAATAACACAGAACATTCTAGGGGCCAAGGCTTAGAAACACGTATTGTTTCCTTAGGCTCATTTATCCATAGAGAGAGGAGCTCTGAAAACACCAGTGTGCTCCATGACAAGTTATGTCATAAATTTGACATCAGATTGAACTGAACCTAGATCTCACTAGTTTTCCCATCCTCTGGTGAACTGTAGTGTTCATAAAGTATATATGTACATTCCAGAAACTTCTAGGGCCTGGATGCACACTTACAGGGGAGTAAAACTTGGTAAAATGAAATATTGTTGTGTGTGTTTGTAACACCGGGAAAGGAGTGTGATTGTGGAGCCACCCTCGATTACTTGCACATGCAATTATACACGTGTTGCCATAGCAACAGAGTGCTTTATAGATAAAGACAATACAGTTATTTCAAGGATGAACCCCGAGGGTTAGGTCAAAGTGACAGGATGTCTTTATGCTTAGAGTCAGGAATTAAAATTAGATTGTCTGTGTGTGTGTGTGTGTGTGTGTGTGTGTGTGTGTGTGTGTTTGTATATGTGTGTGGGGGTGTGTGTGTTTTGCAGGGAGGAATCCTAAGGGAGTTTTATTGTTGGATGTGTCAAATGGTGGGCAGAAAGATATACTTCATATAAGGCAAGACACAGAATGAGGAAGAGGAGCAATGGTTTTGTCCTTTGGTATTTAAAACCCAACTGAGGCAGGGAGTAACATGAATATGTCGGTCACGATTTACAACTTATAGGCCAAATAATGATTCCGTGTGCAATGTAATCATTTTCAGCGAATTAGCATGCTCGTTCCACAGATATGGACCAGAGGGTTGAGTCAGTAAAGTGTTTTATATCACAAAGTGACCCCCGTGGGCCCCCCCCCCCCCACTGGTGATTGGAAACACTCCATCAGTTTGCAGGCTCTGGGCAGATGAGTGAGTTTAGCCTGGTGGAAGTTTGGAGTTCAACAGGCTGGGTGTGTTGGTGGATCTTGGGAGACTGAAGCAGGAGGATCTTGAGTTCAAAGGCAGCCTGGACTATACAGCAAGACCCTGTCTGAATCCTTCTCCTGCAAAACCAACAAACCGACTACAGAAAACCTTACAGCTTCCTTAGAAAGCTGGGTGGGCAAGCCTGCTCTCCCTCCTCCTACCCCAGGCTTGTCGAAGCGAGGGTTCAGATTCTGCCAGTCTGGGCTGGGCTCTGTCCCCTAGCAGGCTCAGGGTGGTCCGTGGTGATGACGCTGGTGACACGAAGGGCCTCAACGGAGAGCGCCCAGGGCCTGGACCGAGTCGTCCCATGCTGGCGAAGTCTGAACTTGGTGGGGGTGCACAAGTCACCAGCTGCTTGGGGGTGTGGGGCTGTCGTCCCTGTCATCCACGAGCCACGTCCTTAACTGGTGGCAGCGAGTCACACGTCTTGCAGCTCCGTCACAGGTGTGTGTCCCCTTCAGCTCTCGGGGTGCACGGGCCCGTGCTTTCTTGCACAAGTGGAAGATGATTATCTCTGCTAAAGCCCCCCCCCCCCACCTCCACTGTCTTCTGGGATCTGAATCCGTTGGCTGTCTGCCAGTTCCTGGGAGGGACTTCTGTCTCTCTCACCACCGCCCTGCCCCACCCTGAGGGCTCAATGATTGCAACTCCCATTCCTGGCTGTGCGATCACCTGGCCCTGCCCAGCTGAATTCTCTCCGAGCTTCTCCTGGAGCCCGCGGGCCCCAGAGCAGGCGGGGAGAGAGCGCCCCCCTGCGCCGAACCTTGCACCCGCAGCACCAGCGCTCGTTCAGGGACCTTTATCCTCAAAGATCCGCTGAAAGGCCGGAGGGAGGTGACCTTGGACTTGACCTCGTGTAGCCTCTTCACTTCCCCAGATCTTATTCTGCAAAGGAAACAAACGTTGAGCCCTAGGATGGAAAGTTTGGGATTTGGAAATTGGGAAGGATGCAGAGTAAGTCCAAAATATTGGACTCAAGACAGGTGTCAGCAGAACTCCTTTGAGCCCCAGAGGGCTTGGCCCGAGCAAGCTGATCAGGTGGAATCTATTTTTAGTCACTTTCCCCCCTTTCACATACGTGCACTTATTTGACCTAGGGGTGTAAGAAAGGTCAGGTCTCTTTATGATACAGGATCTTTGTCATTTCCATGTCTTTTTTTTTTGTATTATTATTTAAAAATTTTTTTGGTTTATTTTTATTTATTTATTTGAGAGCGACAGACAGGGAACGAGGGAGACAGACAGACAGAGAGAGAGAGAGAGAGGGAGAGAGGGTGGGAGAAAATGGGCGCGCCAGGGCTTCCAGCCACTGTAGACGAATTCCAGATGCATGCGCCCCCTTGTGCATCTGGCTAACGTGGGACCTGGGGAATCGAGCCTCGAACCGGGGTCCTTAGGCTTCACAGGCAAGCGCTTAACCACTAAGCCATCTCTCCAGCCCATTTCCATGTCTTTTTGATGGCTACACGATTGTCAAACATTTTTGTTATTTTTATTTATTTATTTAGTTATTTCTATTCATTGTTTGCGGTGGTTACGTTTCCTGGAGATATTTTCTTTCAAGTATATCATGTACTTTAGTCATCTTCTCCCCCTCGTCTTTCTCCCTCCTTCTCTCGTAGCCACACTGCCTTCCTCCAGCCTTGTTTCTATGTCCTCATACATAAGTTATTTTGTGTATCTAGATATGATCCAGTATCTCCGTATCAGAGACAGCATGCGATGTTTGTCTTTCTGAGTCTGGCTTATTTAATGTGATAGGATGATCTCCATTGCATTTATTTTCCAGCAAATATAATTTCGTTCCTTTTTTTTTTTTTGGCTGAATAAAACTCCATTGTGTAAATATGCCACCGTTTCTTTATCCACCCGTCTGTTAACACATACCTAGGTTGATTTCATCACTTGGCTGTTGGGTCAAGCCTGCAGTAAACACAGATGTGCAGTGATCTCTGTGCTATGTTTACGCAGAGTCCTTTAGCTGTCTACCCAGAAGTGGAATGGCTGGGTCATATGGTGGTTCTATTTCTAGTTTTCTGAGGAACCTTCAAACTGATTTTGTTTTTGTCCACAGTGCTGCAAGCAGGGAAGAGAAAGTGAAGAGAGCAGAATGCAGTTCAGAACAAAGCTGTTCTCAAATTTCAGATGACTTGCTAAGGAGGTTTTAGGCTCCCAGGGGCAGAATGCTTTGCATATAGACAACTTGCAAATGAGCAGTCTGTTTGACTAGACAGAGTGCTACAGTTCTTGTTTTTTTTTTTTTTTAAATGTGCCAACGCATTTCTAATTTTCACATTGTTTTTACATAAATTTGCACATTAGGCTCGAGAGGCCTTATATTCAAGTATTGGAGTGATTCACAATTAATTAGTATCCTTAACTTTAGTGACATTCAAACTCGGGCATTGCAAATATCTAAATATATAAAAATCGTCATCCATTTACAGACAGAAGGGAGGAGCAGATGTACACCTGAGGGGGAGGGTGGGGGGTTGAGGCCTGGTTTTCCATTATGATTCGGTTACTTTCTTTGTCCTCACACACAAAGCTCAAACCCAAGCCGTCCTCAAGAAGCAGCATGTGCCAGCCACAGCCTCCTGAGTAGAGACACGGGGTTGTGGTTCACCTTGGCACCCTGGACTTCTCCTTGGCTCTAGTGTCAATTTGGAGGGGCCAGTGGTTATCAGCATGCCAGCATGTCTGCCCTGAAGCTCACATGTACAAGACGAGCTTTCTGTTCTTTGCTGTGTCATCAAGGACAGCTCTGTTGAGATGCACAGCCATCTGGGTTTGAGTGATTCTGCTGAACACCTTCTGTGACTGAAATTACTTTCCTTTCCCCCATTCCTTCTGTCACACTGATCTTCCCATAGAGGCTTCCACTAGCCCTCTTTGAAACACAACATGTCCTGGGGAGAATGGCAGGTGAAGGACTATCTAAGAGTAAAAGGGGTGTGTGTGTGTGGGGGGGGGGGAGAGAGTGGAGAAGTGGGAGAGGCAGGGAAAACGGAGGAATGTGAATTTACTAAAGGACCAGGCTCCAGGCTTAGAGTCAGAAGTAGCTCTTGGTCATCTTCTCCTTTGGAAAACCCTGTGCAAAATGTTTAGCTTTAACAAATGATTATGGATACTTACTGAAAGTATCAAGGGTGTAGTAGCCTCGGCAGAAAAGAGTCACCGGTAAATGTATACAAATTCCCATGAGCCTAAAAATTCCAGTGCAAAGTACTGACCTAAAGCCATGTGTAAATTGTGTTTTCTGAAGACTTGAGCTAGATCTTGTTCATAGCCACTCCACTGATAATAGCTCTTCAATGGGAAGATTTTAAGACTCCATCCAGGTGGGATGGCTTTCATGTCTTTTCACACTGAGGACTTCTTTACACCATTGAGAATATTTGTTTATTTATTTATCTATTTGAGAACAAGAAGGGTAGAGAAAAAATGGGTGTATCAGGGCCTCCTGCTGTTTCAAACTCCAGACCCATGCGCCACGCTGTGCATCTGGCTTTATGTTGGTACTGGCGAATCAAACCCAGGCCGTCAAGCTTTGCAAGCAAGTGCCCTTAACCACGGAGCAGTCTGTCCAGCCCTCTTTACATCATTTTGGATGAATGCTGAAATACCCCACGTATAATGTCATATGAAAGTAAAACAATCCAGGTACACAGAACACTCACAGAAGTAGGTGAAGCTGAGCTGTGGCATCAGAAGTCAGGAGAGTGGGGACTGAGACGTGTCGCAAGGTAAAGTACCATCCTTCAGGGTCCATCATCAAAATAAAACTTGGCTGGTAAGGACATGCTGGGGGAAACTATGACCAGGTTTAGGCAAGCAAGAGGAAGCAGTGGGCCTGAGAAGCCTGGGAAAATCAAGACCAGGGTGAAGTGGAAGAGAAGTAGGGAAAATAGATCAGAGGTGGGGTGGGATAATTTTGCCTTTAGCACTTTGACAAGAATTGTCATGCTTAATTATTTTGTCTTGGGCATTTTGTTATCAGTTGAGGATTTCATAAAAGTCTAACCTTAACTTTCAAGCAAATCTTCTTGTGTACATTTTGATTCATTAGCAACATAGTTATGTGTTGCTTATTGATTTATTTTTGAGAGAGGGGTCTGTTTTTCAAAGCTGGCCTTGAGCTCATTCTATAGCCCATGCTGGCTTCAAAGTCGTGACTCTCTTTACCTCCCTCTCCCACGTGCTGGGGTCATAGGCACTCAGCACATCCGGCGGCAATACAAGTCTAAACATAAAAACCCAAAGCACGTGTTTTAGTGATACCTCCTGTTGTCTTAAGCAAACCTGAAATAATCTTCCTTTACTGGTGGTTTTGCTTTTATATTTAGAGCCCGAGTGAACAGTAAGTAAACTTCTGGAGAGCCATGTGGTCATTTCCTCCTGCGCTGTCATGGGGTTGATTCTACAGTGGCGCCTGTTGAAAATGACTTGTGGTACCTCCGCGTTGACGGAGCATGGCCAGCTGTCAAGTCCAGCCAGGGGACTTGCTGTGGCCAAGTACATGTCAGCGAGGGCGATGAGTATGTCACGTCTGAGCAGAAGCTTGAAGCCACTGTGAGAGTAAAGCACATTCCCCGGCTCCTGTCCACCTGCCATGGGACATGGCAGTGTCCGTGGGTGGAGAGGCAGTAAGGAACATTTATTTTCATTAGCGGTGGCGACACTTCTCCATGCTACTTCCTCTGCCAAATCCCTTCCTCTGGACCGACAGCCCAACAAAACCGTTGGGACTTTGATGCCTCAGGAAACCTTATTCCCACGTGGCTTAACACTGGTTAAGAAGGCCAGTTTCACAAACACCTTTATCGTGCGCACCATCTGGTCCAGTTAGCAGGAACTTCCAAGCCAGTGGGAATCATCCTCCTTCCTCGCGTCTGAAGCTGTACACCTGGCGCACCTAACACAACTCTTGTCCGTGAGTACATCTGCAAGACCCCTACTGAACGTGCCCAGCGCCTCCTCATATCACAGCAGTACTGCCCATCCCAGCCACCAGCAGGCACCATCCGAGGTTAACGTACTTACACCACGGACTCCTCTCTAGGAAGCGATTATGACAAACAAATTGAGCAACAAGGCAGCTACCTATAATTTGAGAGCCTCCCTCAAAGGCCACTGTTAAAGGTTTCGCCTCCAGGTTGGCTATTGTTAGGTGGTGGAACCTTTAAGAGGTGGGCTCAAGGGAGACTCTGTAGTTCACTGGAGGTGTGCTCTTTAGTGGGCTACTAGGACCCTAGTCCATTCCTTTTCTTGTTTCCCAGCCATGATGTGAGTGGCTTTCCTCTACCACGTGCTCCCCACCATGCAGGGCTGTGCCCCCAAAGCACTGAGGCCAATTGACTTTGGACTGAAACCTCTACAGGAAAATAGATCTTCTGTCTTTGTAAGATGGGTTATGTCAAGTATTTGTTTGTTATAATAGCAGAAAGCTGACCCACACACAACTAAAACTCCAATAATTAGGCAGTTCCAATCTCCACTCAAATGCTACAAAGTGTTCCTATCATGCAGAATAAAATCTAACCTTCGTCCTGGCATCATCAAAGGCCTGGACAGAGCAGCCCTGTCCATCTGATGACCCACACTCTTGCTTCAACTGCTGTGATGTCCTTGCTGATCCAAAACGCCACGAAAGTTCATCTCCCTCAGGGTTCTGTGCCTCTGCCACCATGGCTTACCCTGTCCGTGAGTCCTTCCTTCCTACTTGTGGGTATCCAATTTACACCTTTATCTACTTTCTATCTATCTATCTATCTATCTATCTATCTATCTATCTATCTATCTATCCATCCATCCATCTATCTATGTATCTATGTATCTATCTATCTATCTATCTATCTATCTATCTATCTATCTATCTATCTATCTTCTATCTATCTATCTATCTATCTTCTATCTATCTATCTATCTATCTATCTATCTATCTATCTATCATCTATGTATCTATCTATGTATCTATGTATCTATCTATCTATCTATCTATCTATGTATCTATCTATGTATCTATGTATCTATGTATCTATGTATCTATCTATCTATCTATCTATCTATCTATCTATCTATCTATCTATGTATGTATGTATCTATCTATCTATCTATCTATCTATCTATCTATGTATCTATCTATCTATCTATCTATCTATCTATCTATCTATGTATCTATCTATCTATCTATGTATCTATCTACCTATCTATCTATCTACTATCTATGTATCTATGTATCTATCCATCTATCTATCTATCTATCTATCTATCTATCTATCTATCTATCTATGTATCTATCTATCTATCTATCTATCTATCTATCTATCTATCTATATCTATCTATGTATCTATGTATCTATCTATCTATCTATCTATCTATCTATGTATCTATCTATCTATCTATCTATCTATCTATCTATGTATCTATCTATCTATCTATCTATCTATCTATCTATCTATCTATCTATATCTATCTATGTATCTATCTATCTATCTATCTATCTACTATCTATCTATGTTTTTTCTTTCATCTTTCTTTCTCTCTCTCTCTCTTTCTTTCTTCAGTTTTTCATCTGTATTAGTTTTGTAGGGCATATATTAACAAAGTACCAAAACAAAGGGGGGGGGCTTCGACAACAGAAATGTATTATTGCCTATCAGGTTTGGCATCTGAAAGTCCCAAGATCAAAGTGTCTGTTCTTGTGAGGACTTGAGGAGGCGCCTACTACAGGCCTCACAGGTGGCTTACTGGCTCTGCATTCCCTGGCAACAGGCACATTGTTCCGAGTTCTGCCTTCCCTTGCACGTAGCTTTCTCCCTGTGTCTCAGTTTTCTTTTTCTATAGGGACACAAAGGAACTGCATTCAGGTCCAGCCTAATGATCTCATCCCTGCTTGGTCGCCTTGCAGTGACCCGCTTTCCTGGTAAGGTATTTGAAATTCAGAGTTAGGAAGGCAATAGGTCAATCCTGAGGGACACAGCTAATCTTGGG
Source organism: Jaculus jaculus (assembly GCF_020740685.1). Lineage (NCBI taxonomy): Eukaryota > Metazoa > Chordata > Mammalia > Rodentia > Dipodidae > Jaculus > Jaculus jaculus. The sequence goes on along the minus strand of NC_059104.1, from coordinate 9,362,719 downwards.
GTGTCACCTCATGTGTTGCTGCAGAGGAAGGGAACTCCATTATCTTTTGCTGTGTTCAGCACTGGATGAGCACTGGGTGAGACACACAAGCCAAGTGGAGGCCGTCATTGTCCTCCTGATGCATAGATGTGGTCTTCCTTCAGCCTCATTGTGTGAATCATCTCCAGTCCCCCCCCCCCACTTTCCCCAGCCTATCAGAGTGTCTGGGAGGTTAGGACTTTTATTAAGTTGTGAGAGGATCCCATTCTGCATCTATCCCTAGTCCCTCTTTGGCCGTAGCCCTATTGCCAATCTCGACCTCACAAACTCTTGAAAAGTTCCTTGTTGATTCCTTTCCTCTCCTTTGCAGCTTTCCATTGTCGCTCTTATCCCATGAGGAACAAGTTCCTCAAGCCTTGCCTATGGTCTTCACATGCTGATGTCATGAGCTCTTGGATCTCTAAAGGGATTATGGGCCTTGTCTGTTGCATATGTGCATCTTAAGGCTAATGTACATGAGAAAACAAAGCTCATGGAAATAGTATCCTTCATCTCACCCATGCCTTCTGCATTCCTTTTCTAGGGCTGCTGTGGCAAAATGCCATAGATGGATGAACAAACAGAATTTTCTATTTTTTTAAATTAAAACAATTAAATTAGCATGCAAAGTAGTGGGCCCTTTATAATGTCCTCATACATATATGTTATTTTTACTTTGTTCTTAGTTATCCATCTCTCTCTACAGGATTTTTTAAAAAATAGTTTTAGGGGTCTGAAGTCTAAGACCAAAAGGCCAGCTGGGTTTCTCCTAAGATCTTTATTTTTGTATTACAGATAGTTATGTCCTTACTGAGTATATGGTCTTGGCTCAGTGAGTATTCACCCCTGCAATATCATCCCTTTCTTATGAGGACAGCAGTCACACTGGGAACCCCACCAGTGGCCTCATTTTAGCTTAATTTTCTCTTTGCTGATGCTACTTTTGAAACAGTCATGTTCTGAGGTACTTGCAGTTCCCTCAATGGCATCAGCATGGGAATTTTAGGGAAACAATTCAGCCCATAGCACCATCTAAGAATGAAGTGCTGGACTCTGGATTCTCTTAGTGTGGCTTTCCAAGGGCTGGGGTGGGTGCTTAAGCAGACAAAGCCGTGGCCACCCAAGCTGAGTGGTGGTTGCCTTCTGACTCAATTTCTCACCTTGTTTCCCCATGAATGCAGGTCTTCGTCACCTCAATATCATGCTCTACTTTCCATTGAAATGTCCAGCTTAAGGAAAAAGTAAAACAGCAGGCATCTCCTTGATTTCTTCAGTGCGGGAGCAAGTATTTCAACAGAAACTTTAAAAAGTACATTTATTATTTATTTAAGATACATAGAGAGAGACAGAGACAAACAGAGAGTATGGGTATGCCAGGGCCTCTTGCCACTGCAAATGAACTTCAGATGAATACTTTGTGCATCTGGCTTTACATGGGTACTGGGGAATCAAACCTGGGCTGTGAGGTATTGAGACTTCTCCCTAGCCCTCAAAACGAACTTTATTACACAATAAGAAAGAAGAAAACAAACTTGACAAAGCCTAAGATAGCTTAACAATAGACAGGTTGTGTAGACTTTTGAGAACTTAAGAGGAGCAATTGCACTGGGAAGAGATACTGAGGTGGAGGGTGGTCAAGGATGGGTTGTCAAAATACTGGATGATATGTTACTGAATTTCGAGTTCTCATTCAAAGTTTTTGATCATAGAAGTGGAGTGGAGAAGAAATGGATATGAGACACTAAAGTTAGGGACACAGACCTATTTATCTTGTTGAAGCAGAAAGATTCAAAGAAGGACTTAAATTTCAAGTGTAATTTGATAAGCCCTTCCTCCTACTTGATAAAGCGAGAGAAAGCAAACAGGGTGAGAGGAGAAGTGAGTTGTAGTTTTCTGTACACGATGAATACCAGGTCCATTTGTTATAATGCTCCAGTAAGCAACGGTTTATCATTTAAATATATTTTTATAATTCACAGACAATAAATATTTATGATAAATGACTCAAGTAATGCAAACAGGTTCATTGAAGGGGAAAAGCACATGTCTAAATGCTAGCACCCAGAAATAACTCCTCTTAATGTTAAGGGTTCATCAATTCAGATGTAGGCTCTGCAGATAAGCAGAGGGCAGAGTTATCTGTGTGCACACAAAGAGATAAGCTAAGCCAAAAGAGCACTTTGACCATATCATTTTTAATATTAAATTATTAACATTATTTTATATAAGTTTAACACAGAATACAAAATGAAATAACTCGTAGAACTTCAGATAAGTAATATGAGGATGTTATGAAAAAATATAAAATGTCAGCTGGGCGAGGTGGCACACACCTTTAATCCCAGCACTCAGGAGGCTGAGGTAGAAGGATTGCTGTGAGTTTGAGGCCACCTTGAGACTACAGAGTGAATTCCAGGTCAGCCTGAACTAGAGTGAGACTCTAACTCGGAAAACCAAAATTATATTTTTAAAATATTTTATTTTCATTTATTTGAAAGAGGAAGAGAGAGAGAGAAAGAATCATATAGAATGGGCATGCCAGGGCCTCTAGCCACTGGAAATGAACTCCAGGTGCATCTGCCACCTTGTGCATCTGGCTTAACTGGGTCCTGGGGAATTGAACCTGGGTCCTATGACTTTTCAGGCAAATGCCTTAACCACTAAGCCATCTCTAGCCCTAGAGCCAGGTTTCATACAATATTGACTTGCGAGTACTAAACATGCAGAAATTCGTGCTCTCACATGTCTCTCAGCCTCTCTGTCCTCCGCTTTCCAACCTGTGTTCCTGCACTCAAATGTAGTGTACCAGTGAGCCTGGAACTGTGTTGAGTGTTTGAGATACCTCCGTGAGTGAAATAAGGTGTAGCTCTTGTAGAATGTCTAGTGCTGAGAGAAAAAAGGAACAAAGTAGCCCCAAAGTTAATGATAATGAAGCAGTTGACAAATAGAAAAAAAGACCAATGGAAGATCACAGTGATGAGGAGTACAGGAGATGGGGGGAGGGAGAGGTGAAGGCTGCATGCTTTCAGTAGTTGCTGTGAAAGCGAGATCAGGGCAGAGGTGAGGGAGTTAGTCCTGTGTTCAGGGTCACTGTTCTTGGCACTGGGGAAGCTCTGTCACCTGGGCTGTCTCCATAGCTCTGCATAGCTCTCTGCTTGCAGACAGCTCAGCCAACTGTCAAACCTGTCTTCCCTAGCAATGGTGACTTCTTGTTCATCCTTTGGAAGGGACTTGGTGACTCCTGCATATTTCAGGAAGTTTTGAGTCTTGTAAGTTTTCTTGACTTCCTGAGTCTTACAAGCCTCCCTCCTCCCCCTAGAAGAGGTCATTTCTGAGGTCAGTGTCCTCTAAGTTGCCTTCTCAAATCTCCAACTCAGCACTACTGAATTGGGGAAAAGCTTTGAGCACATGAGCTTTTGGTGAACATTTCAGATCCAAACCAGAATAATACATGAAGCAAAAGCAGAACAAAGGAAAGATATCTAGAATCATGGTTGGTAATTTTTATCATCTCTCTCAATAACGGATAAATCATTTAGCAAAACATGAAGTATGTGTTTGGAAGGTTTGGACATCATTATCAGCTACACTCACCTAGTTGGAAGTTTTAGAAAGTTCACACCACAGAGTAACAGAACACACATATTTTTTTTTCTATGCACATGGAAATTCACCAAGACAAGTCACATAATAGGACATAAAATGCATCTCAAGAAAATTCAGATGGTCAACTCTCAGGAGGGGCCAGCTCCAGGGAGATTAACGGAAGAGGGGAACCCTGCTGTACAAAGGTGTGTCTGGAGTAGACATTTGCAGACACCAGTTGCTTTGTGAGGCAGAGGAGGGCTGATCCTTTTATTATAGTCACAGGGTGCTTTTCTACTCACTATTCACAAATGAATAGTTATGAATAAATATTCAAAGGACACATAGAACTCTCTCTACGAATAGTTATAAAAACATTCTAAATACTCCGTGGGCCAAGAAATTATACTTGAGTTTAATTTCTCTGCCTCTTGAGATGGATACCATGTCTTGGTTTTATGATTTATCATCTCTTTTAATATATGCATCTTTATTCTGAATTGCTTTGGTTGTATTTCATAGGTTTAATGTCTTGTGTCTTTTAAAACAACAGTTAAAATATTTTTCCATTGATAACTGACTTTCTTCTTTGAACCAAGATTTATTTAGATGTATATGGAAGTTGTGCTGGAGAGATGGCTTAGTGGTTAAGACACTTGCCTGCAAAGTCAAAGGACCCAGGTTTGATTCCCCAGGACCCACATAAGCCAGATAAACATGGTGGCTCATGCATCTGGAGTTTGTTTGCAGTAGCTGAAGGCCCTGGTATGTTCATTCTATCTGCCTCATTCTCTTTCTCACTCAAAAAATAGAACAAATAAAAACTTTTAAAAAAAGAAGTATATAGCAATTGCCAAATGTAGACATTACTTACTTTTCTTTAAAAAGCCATTTCTGGGCTGGAGAGATGGCTTAGCGGTTAAGCACTTGCCTGTGAAGCCTAAGGACCCCGGTTCGAGGCTCGGTTCCCCAGGTCCCACGTTAGCCAGATGCACAAGGGGGCGCACGCGTCTGGAGTTCGTTTGCAGAGGCTGGAAGCCCTGGAGCGCCCATTCTCTCTCTCTCTCTCTCTCTCTTTCTCTCTCTCTCTCTCTCTCTCTATCTGTCTTTCTCTCTGTGTCTGTCACTCTCAAATAAAGAAATTAAAAATTAAAAAAAAATAAAAAGCCATTGCTTTATTTATGGCTATAAAGCAACCTGTCAATTTGTTTAATAATAGTCCTCTGAAAATTGTTGAGAATTGTCTAATGGATCAACATTTGTTTCCTTTTAGTCTGTTTGTAATTTTGAGTATAGATTGTTTTAAACCTAATTTTTAATCCTATTTTAAATTCTTCTACATTTTCACTATTTTTTTTGTCACTAGTTAATTACTGAACAAGGTAGGCTAAAATTCTTAGCCTAATTATGAATATACTTGTATCTTTCTGTGTGTGGTATGTCCATGTGTATATGTGTGTTCCTATGTTTTTGGGTGCATATGTGTGGGCAAACATAAATATATATGTATGTGAGTTAAGAGGCCAGATATTGATGTCAGAGTCTTGATTAACCATATTTTCTCCTTTCCAGCCTATTTTAGTGGCACCTCTGTCTCTCAGCATTTTACAGGCTTACCTATACTTTTTAATTTATCTTGCTTGGGGCTTATAGTGTTTGTTAGTCACAACTAGATGTGTTGTTCACTATCTTCTCTCATTTTAGCAAGATGTCAGCCATTACCTTTGCAAATATTACTTCTATACCATTTTTAACTATCACTTCTATTTGTGACACAAATTGCTCATACTGTATCTCCATTCACTGTGCCTTTTGTGCTATTTACTCTCATATCTTCTATATTTTTGTCCTTGTGTTAGAATCTATTTTTCTCATGTGTAAGTTCACCAGTTCTCTTTTCACTTAGCTAGGTTTAATCCACTGAGAAATAGTTCTATTTTTTTCTCTAGTCTGTGGCCATCCCATACTCAGTATACCTGACCTCACCTAATTATAGTCATTGCACCTTTTATTTCTGTAAGTTTTACTGTTTTTGCATTGCGCAATTCTCTGATGAAACTGTCAGTTTTGCTTGGGGCTCCTATGAACAACGTGAAACTCATTTATAATGCAGACTCTCCAGTATTAGACCAACCAGATACCGGTTTCTATTATCTCCCTGTTTCCTTCTGTACTTCCTTCACATTGCCTTCTCTAGACAGGGCTACTTCCTGATTACCAGGTACCAGACTTTAATCACTGTCTTCCATACCTACAGTGCTTTTAACTATACACACACCCATCTTCCTCTGTTCTAGAGCCTTCCAGAACCAACTGTTTTCAACATTAATTTCATTTTTATTTGATATCCACAAGCAGGTCTTCTCAAGGTTTATACATTTATTTTTAAGACTGTGGGAATGCAGACAGCTCCTTTAGTGCCAGAAGGTGCTACAGGAGCGACTGGGGGAATATGACCAACATCTGTCCAAGCAACTCATGGTCTAAGCTACTCAGCAGAAAACAACCTGACGTGATGCTCATTCAAGTACAATAGTGGCGCACAGTCATGGTGGGAAACCAACTGCTCTTGATTTGACTGATCTACTTAGTGGAATGGAACCCATACCTGGTGCTGGGAAGCAAGTCAGAACCATATCCAAAAATGAGCCCTCGCTGCATTATCAAGCTCCCAAATTCTCTCTAAAATAACAATGGTTATCCCATTTATCTGTTGCTGACTTCACTCTTTGTTGGAGAATTTGCTTCTCTTTTTCAGATGGACCCAGATCCTGAGGAGAAAAGCAGTCCACCACACCACAGCAGGGCCCCAGTTGAAACCAAGAGGAATTGGGGAAATGAGCAAGGGAGTTGTTTTCTTGCTGAACCTGGTACCAGCACAAGGGTGAAGAAGATAGACACAGAGAACAATCAGCTCCTACCAAACCAGAGATCCAGACACACAGAGGCTCCCAAGACCTCGTCACTGAAGTAAACCTAAAATGAACCCATCATAGCTCAGGGAAATTTGCAGAAGAGGAGTTGGAAAGATTGTCAGAGCCACATGCTGGGTCAGTGAGAGACGTTGCTTCTTACCTCTAACTGATGGCTACCCCTACAATGCACGACCCATATTCCCCATTGAGGAGGGTCCCTGTGTAGGGGAGGACAGGGAGAAGGTTAATGATGGCACCAACACGACTGTATACACACTGTGTACATAACTAAAAAAAAAAATTAAAAAAAATTGTGGGAATGTTGTTTAAAATGTCAATTTTTAAAATTCACTTTGGGATTTTAATTTTGGTAAATTCTCAAATATTTCCCTTCATTTTTCATGTTTTTTGTCCTTTTTACAGGTTGATATCTATACTGTAAAATGTAATTTCTATAAATGAATTAGCCAATTCAGAGTTTATATTTCTTATGCATGAAATATATAAATTACATAAATATAATGGGATGGCAAGTTATCCTAGAAAGTTCCAGATTCAACCTGACACGAGTTTGTTGTGGCTACATTTTGTTGTTTATTCTGACCATTACATTGGCTTTCTTGCCTGTCGGATGGGGTAGGGTCCCTTAATATTATAGGCAATGTTTTCTAGATTGTACTTTAGCCCATCCCTGTTATTTGATCGACAGGAAACTGTGACTGTATGTATTTAAGAATATTCCACTTTTTCTTTTCTTTTTTTCAAAATTTTATTTTAGCCTTTTGGCATGCGTGTAGCATGTGTGGTGTGGTACGTGGGTAGTGTCTGCACATGCATGTGTGTGCTTGCCTAAGGTACCCTGTGGGCTCCCCTGTGGCAGCCAGAGGAGAATGTTGGGTATCTACTTCCAATGCTCACTGGCCTGGCTTTCTAGGAGCTGCTCTTTGTAGGTCCCAGCACTTCTCCAGCCTCAACTCCCCTAAGCACTAGGGTTCTAGGCATATGGGGCCATACCTAGCTGTGTATGTGGGTTCTGAAAATTCAAACTCTGGCAGTCTCAGACTTCCTCGGGCCCTCATACTTGCACAGGAGGTGTACTTAATGGCTGAGCCATCTCTCCAGCCAACCATTTTTTTTGTCTCTTCTGAATACTTTCCTCTCATCCTCAACAATGAGCTCTTCCAGGAAGGCTAATGTCAACCAGTCAGTTGACAGGAGAGAGGGATTGGAGATGGAAATGTCTATCTTGCCTGAAGTAGATATTTCTAACTTGCCCTTAAAATGTATGGGTGTGTACCAATTACCAAAGGAAAACTTAGGGCTTAGAGACTATGTAGGAAAACTTAATCCTTTAAAGAATGCAGAGGGTAAGATATTTCATTCAATGCTATGAAGAGCCAACAGTTTTGTTCTTTTTTTTGTACATCAGATGTGCTACGGAGCGTCACCACCATCACCTCCTCTGGAATTTGGGACATGGTAATTAAACCTAATTACAGAGTAACCCAAGCTGAGGACACTTTGTGGGGAAGCCTCATTTAAAAACATGCTTAAGTTCTGGTACATGTGTAATCTCAAAAATCAACAGGTGTCAGTTCCCACAGAGAAGTAGGAGGTACCACAGTCTAGCCACACAGGGGCCTGGTCATCCCATGACAAATCTTTCCACTGACAGATAGTCTTCGATGCCCTCTTGTGCATGACTTCTCCCCAGTAGCCACTCCATTTTAAGGAACATTATTCTCAAACACTGGATGGCCTGACAAGTTACTTTAGCCTTAGTAATGTTTAAATCTTTACCTATAATTCATTCCATGTGTTTCACTGAGAGTTAGCTCAACATTTGATAAATATTGAGGAGAACACTTTGAATCCTTGTTAACTGTGTGGCAGGATAATGTTAAGGCATTATTATTTGGCTGTAAGAATTCATCTTTATTCCAAGTGGTTAGATTCCATAACACAGGAAGTGGTGAGGGGATTGCATGGTTAATGGAGAACCAGGGTGAGAATTCCCAGTAAGTGTCTTAACTTACGGTTTTTGCTGAAGCAGAACAGTTGAGTGTATCAATTTTCTACAGGCTGAAACCTTAAGCCAGCCCTCAGGATGGTGACAGTGATGCATGAATACAGTGTCACATTATTATTAATTGCAATAGCGGAAGTATTTCTGGTGGCCTTCATCCATGCAGCTCCTCTGATGTGCCTGGAACCTTAGGGATCCTCAAAATTCTGCTTGATGTGGAACAAAGGGAAGTAGATGATCTTGAAGTCTGATTTCTTTCTGAGGTTATGGCCAATGACAGGGAAGCCTGTGTGCCAAGTCGGTCTTACTTTCGTGGAATGAAGCGTTGAGGACGGTCTCTCTCTGCACTTGTCTTTCTTCGTCTACTTGCTGAATGAACACTTCTTTGATGTTTGAACATGCCTGGTTAGAATAATATTTTCTGTGGTATGATGATTGAACTTCATTGTCAGTTTGACTGGATTTGGAATCACTCCTGGGTGTGTCTGTGAGGACATTTCTTTTTTATTCTTTTCACAATTTTTATTAACATTTTCCATGATTATAAAAAATATCCCATGGTAATATCCTCCACCCCCCCTGCACTTTCCCCTTTGAAATTCCACTCTCCATCATATTACCTCCCCATCTCAATCATTGTACTTACATATATACAATACCAACCGATTAAGTACCCTCCTCCCTTCCTTTCTCTTCCCTTTATGTCTCCTTTTTAACTTACTGGCCTCTGCTACTAACTATTTTCCTTCTCACGCACAAGCCCAATCGTCTGTAGCTAGGATCCACACATGAGGGAGAACGTACTGTGAGGACATTTCTAGAGAGGTTCAGCTGAGGCGGGAGGACCCACCCTGAATGTGGATGCCACCATGGCCATGGGACGGGGGTCCCAGACCCAACAGAAAGGAAGAAAGGAAAGCCAACTGGATGCCAGCATCCACATTGGCCTCTGACTACTGGCGCGATGTGACGAGACCCCTCCCTTCTGTCACCACAGGCGGAGCTGCTCTCTGAGCCCTGCGTTTCCCTCTGTGACGGGATGTCCTTTCAAACTGCGAGCCAGAGTCGTCTTCTTTCCCCAAATTGCTTTTGACAGGTATTTTGTCACAGCACTGAGACAAGCAACACGTACGGTTACTCAGTGACATTTCTCAGTACCCAGTTTATAGTCTTCTGAGTCTTGGTTTTTCAGTTTTGCTTGGAAACAACCCTCTTTTTTTTTTTTTTCGCAAAAAATCTGTCTTCCTTGACATGTTTATTTCACTAATTTAATCTTCAGAGGATAATCCTTATCTTGGGTTTTTGGTGGGGAGTATCTAATTTTATACATTATTCTTGCAAATTTATGTATACATAAAGCATTTACACACATTTGATACCAAGTGTCACCAATAATATTTTTTTTTCCTTGCAAATTTATGTCCCTTCCTCAAATGAAGAGAAGAACATCATTCTTTTCTGAGGGTTTACTACTTAACTATCTCATGTAAATTTAGCGCTTATCTCGTCTGCCTGGTTCATTTTCACTCAGCCGAATGGACTCAGGGCCCAATCACGTTAGAATGTATGACCAGATTTTCTTCCATCTGAAGGCCGATGCCCAGGGGTTGTTCTAGTGGCTTCCATCTTGGGGCTATTGTGAATACTGAATGTGGGAATGCAAGTGTCTCCCAGAGACTTTGTCTACATTTCTTCTTTGTCATATGTATAGCACAGGAGTGTTGAGTCACCTAGAGGTCAGTGCATTTTCGTCGTTTAAGGAACTTCAAGACTTTTCTTATTTAACCATGTTGATACCCATGTTTTCATTTCCCTTTCTTCCAACTTTGGCTTCCTGGCCTATGTCCCTAAACCTCTCCACAATCTGCTGGGGACAAGCTCCCCATTATCTGCTTCTACACGAATGTGACTGGGCACAAGCCAAACCTCCTGCCCTGCTCGCTGCATCAGACTAAAGAGAACACTCCGTTCACTTGTTCTTCACTTAGCGTCTTTAGACAGGGGAAAATGCTGAGTGCCTCTAGAAACTATTTTTCAGTTTTAAAATTTTATATATATATATATATGCATATATATATATTATAAAAATATATAATTATATATATAAAAGACAGAGATAGAGAGAAAGAGGCAGTTAGAGAGAATGGGCATGGCAGGACCTCTGGCCACTGCAAACATATTCCAGATGCATGTGCCACTGTATGCTTACATAGGCATTGGGGAATTGAACCTGGGTCCTTAGGCTTCTCAGTCAAGGCCTTAACCGTTAAGCCATCTCTCCAGCCCTACTTCCCATTTTTGTTTCAATATTTAAGAGAAGCTTCCAGGAAAACAAACGCAGTTCAAACCCTTAGAACCAGAGTGTTGAATGCTGGTTGTCAGGGTCTGTGGAAAGGAAATGAGGGTCACCGTTCCAGACACACAGAGGGCACTTTTATAAGACAGAAAACGTTCTGGAGACTTGTTGCACAAAAATGTGGGTACGGTTGCCATGACTAAACTATACATGCCAATGATGATGATACACTTTCTATTATGCCTCTTAATTACACGCTGAAAAAGTGAAGTGATTTGTCACATGGCTTTGTTCCAGCTCTAGATTAAGACAAAGGCACTTGCTGCACTGTTCCCCTGATCCCCCCATCTGTTGCTAGCCTCATTCTTTCTATGAGTACTCTATTCATGGTCCTCAACTCACCTAGTCATGATTTTCTGGGCACCCAAATTGTCTAAGACTAGGAAGGAAAACCGGCAGAAGGTTAAAGAGAGTGAAACACTTCTTCTGTGGCCAAAGAAGTGGGGAAAGTTATTTTCAAAGTTGTTCTTATCCTTGGTCCCATTTTGCTCTTCCTTGTGGACATGTCAGTCCCAGAGATGAGAAATAAAAATATGGAGGTCCATTTTCAAGACACGAATGCCTTAAGTCTTCTTAGGACTAGTTACAGGTAATCAAAAGACACTGGGCCTCTGCTGATACATGTGTGTTGGGGCCACTAGCTACCGCCACCCAAACCAGAAGCATCGAGAATTATTAACCACAAAGCTTGCCCAATGTCCTGCAGACATAATACATATGGCCCATGCACCTGAAAACTCTGAGAAAAAAAGGATGTGGGGCATGACGGGAGGTATAAATGCTCGTTACCTTACATGGGAATAATAAGACCAAAGTTACATCTGGGAAAGGTCCATCCACAGTACCCAGCCAGTGGGGAAAGAGGGGGAAGGATCTTTGTGCTTAAGGCTATAAAAATGACCAAATCACTGCTTGCTACATTTTTTCTTTTTTTGGGTGGGGTTGCACCCAACTTTGCAAGATCAAAAATAAACTGCCTCATTTTCACTTCTCAGAGTCTCTTTACTAAGAGAAGTGATTATATTTTGAACCCAGGGTTAGTTTTTGGGTGGAAATAATCTATGCAATCTCAGGAGATGTTATACTCCCACCCCCTCCTCACCCAGGAGCTGGCCAGATTGTGAGGATGACACGAGTAATGTTTGAGTCAACTAGATGACCTTTAAAGTCCTTTCAACCCTGGAGACTCTGTTATTTTGCCAAGTCCATCTACCTTTTATTGTTAAAACATGGGCTTTTGTGGTGTGTTGACTCAAGATGTCTCAGTTGACACTTTATATTTTCCTAAATGTCACACTATAATCAATTATATATGAAGTTCATATTAAATTATATGTAGGGCAGCTTACCCAAACTAAGAGAATTTTTGTATGTTTTTGATATTTTGAAACTTTTGATTTATATAATGCATTAAGCTTGTGTTTACTGTAAGTTCTGACTTCCCTGTTATCTACTGACTCTGAAACCTATCAATCATATTTTACAGTTAACAGATTTTAGGAAACGATAATAGAGTCTTTGTTTTGGTGTTAGCATGCTGTCTAGGGACAAACATATTTTCTTTGACTGTCTTCCTGTGTGTGTGTATGTGTGTGTGCAGGTATGTGCATGTGTTCAGGTGTACACAGATATATACACATGTGGAGGCTAAAGGTCACTGTGGGGTGCCTTCCTCAATTGCTTTCCAACTTGTTTTTTTTGAGACAAGGTTTCACATTGAATCTAGAGCCCATCCATTTGGCCAGACTTGCTAGTCTGCAAGCATCAGGGGCCTTCCTGTCTCTGCCTCTCCAGAACTGAGATTACAGGCATGCATTTCTATATGCTATGTTTACGTGGGTCTGGGAGATCTGAGCTCATACTTCCATAGCAAGCTCTTTACTGAATGAGCCATCTCAGAGCCTCTGACAGCTTTTCTTATCATAGTCCCACTAAGACGACACTAACTCAACCTTTCTTTGATGGACTGGAGCAAACACTGATGCCAAACCATGAGGAGTTGTCTTATTCAAAGAAGGGCAGTTACTTCCTGATGCTGAAAACTCATTTTGATTATTGTCAGTTCTTCATCTCTTCCAGTAGTGAAAATAGTTTTTATCTTGTTCCTATTGGAACCCAGGTAGCTGATTTTTATATCATGAAGGAGTTGTTGGAATTGGAGACAGTTACTTGTTAGCGAAAAAGGGGTCAAAATGCTTCCAAACTCATCTGTTTATGTTTTATCCTTATTCTACACAAAAGAACAAGTGGGACATTTCTAATACATATCAATAGCTTCATACAGGAATAGTTTGGAAGTCACTAAGACTTTAGAAACATGTAACACACTGCTACTGTGATTATATGTCCCCGTAGACTCAAGCCTGAAGTTTGAGTCTCCAGTGGGAAGAGCCTTACTGAGGAAGACTGTCACTGGGGATGGATCTTGGAGCGTAGCCTTAATATGTGTTTGGGGGCAGATCTGAATTTCAGCCCAATGGTATTGAGAGACCGATTTGAGTTCTGGCTGTTGGTGCTTGCTGGTGTTGGTTTTTCTCTCTGTGCTATGCTGAGCATGCCAGCTTCTTTCATCATTGACAGTTCCCCTGGACACTATAAACCTGAACTAAATCTCTTCCTCCAATAAGCTATGTCTGGTTAGATGTTTGTCCCAGCAATGTAGAGCTGGCTGCAATAATATATTATGTTTCAGAGAGTGGGGCTGTTATTTTGATGAATTTGACCATTTTTCTGGTGTTGGAGGAATGTAGAAAGACTTGGTACTGGGGACTTCAGAAGTCTTACAGAGCAGCAAGCCAAATTTTACAGGCTATTCTGGTGAGAGTTTGAAAATATTAAATACAGAAAGAATTGTGTTTGGAGGTTTGGCTTATGAACCTTCAAAGAAGAGAGATGACAGGAAACTTTGTTGGAACTGGGCTACTGGCATAAAGGCAGGCTGCATTCTCCTGTTCATGACCAGAGAGTTTGATCAAGGTTGAATTGAATAGAAATGGACTGGTATGCAGAACTGAATAATTCAGGCAAGTTTCAGGCACAGAGACTTGTTTTGGTAATTGTTAAACAGATTATCACCATTAAAGGTAGGACAACTGAGGGCTGGAGAGATAGCTTAGCAGTTAAGCACTTGCCTGTGAAGCCTAAGGACACCGGTTCGAGGCTTGATTCCCCAGGATCCACGTTATTCAGATGCACAAGGGGGCACAAGCATCATTGTTTGCAGTGGCTGGAGGCCCTGGCATGCCCATTCTCTCTCTCTCTCTCTCTTTCTCTGCCTCTCTCTCTGTTTGTAGCTCTCAAATATATAAATAAAAATAAACAAAAAAAACTTATATAAAAAAAGGTAGGACAACTGTTTTACATTGAAACAATGGAAAAGATGCCTGATGGTGAAGTCCACCCAGGAAAGGCTGAATGAGTAGGAATTAAAATTCTTCCAAAAAGAGATGACTTAATGGAAGAATTCTGAAGGCATGCCTTCTTCTTCAAATTCTTCAAGATTTTTTTCATCCTGTGTTAAATATAGGTTGTGTTGCTGCACACCTAGTATGGGCTTGGAAAATGCATGGAACCGGGTCATGATGTGCGCATGGTACCAGGAGCAGATGCTTAGAGGGGCATGTGAAGCAGGGTGATGTTCCTGCACGGAGACCAATGAGGCCATTTTCTGACGTTCCACCAGCCGCTGCTGAGATGTGGCATATGAAACAGGGTTGCAATGAACCCTGTATGAAAGACCAAAAGGGCCACTACATGTAGCTGTGAGGACGGACTTTGGTTTGCAGTGGAGACCCAAAGAGGTTTTGGATAGATGGGACTGTGCAAAGGCTATCATGGAGTGCTATTGGCTTGGGATGAAAGTTTTCCTTGGGATACTCAGCCCAGCTGGAGGGGTGGAATAGGAACTCAAGAGACTGTGGTCACTGCTTAAGGATGTCAGACTTGTACTGCAGATGTTTGATGTTTACCTGGTACTTATTGATTTTGTATTGGTCTAGTTTCTTCTTGTTATGCTTTTTTTTTTTTTTTTTTTTTGCAATGGATATGTTTACTCTGTGCTGTTGGGTTCTGAGTAGGTAACTTGTTTTGATTTTAGACAGTTAAAAGACAGTCTTGAATCTAAGATGAGACTTGGGACTTTTGAACAATGTTAAAGTTGGTAAAGCACATGGGGACCTTTATTGTTAGACTGAATGCAACTTGCATTGTGAGATGATCATGAGTCTACAGCGGTGAGGGATGGAATGTGAGAGCTTGAATATATGGCCCCACAGGGTGAAGCTTGAATTTTGAGTCTCCAGTGGGAAAAGCACTGCTGAGGAAAAGGTGTCACTGGGAGTGGATGTTGGAGTCCAGCCCTAAGCTGTGTTTGTGGCAGATCTGAATTTGTGCAAGTTGTAAGTTTATTTTCTCTTTTGTTATTATGAAGTAGGCTTATTTATTTATTTGTGATGAGAAGGAAGTGGTTGTTCCAGGGCCTTCTGTGGCTGCAGACAAACTCCAGATGCATGTGCTTCCTTGTGCATCTGGCTTACATGGGTTCTGTGGAATCCAACCTGGGTCCTTTGGCTCGGCAGGCAAGTTCCACAAAGCCATCCCTGAAGCCCAAAGAAGGCTCTCTATAGTAGTCCAGGATAGCCTCAAACTTAGGCTCTTCCTGACTCAGCCTCCAGAGCACTGAGATTAGAAGTGTTTGCCACCATGCCCAACTTTCAAGTTGTTTTTAGCTAAAAAACAACTCTCTTTCAGTGAAATGGTTCCTTGGAATAGCTCTTGTGACCCTGATTCCTAGACTCGGCTGATGTGCAATTGCCCTGTAGGAAGTAGGTTTGTGAATTGGATAAGGCTTAAATCTATAGTCAGGCCAGAATTACCTGGGTGGCTACAAGGGAGTGGAATGAATTTAAGTAAGTGCTCCTTATGAGAAATGGCACCACTTTTGCTTCCTTCTTTTAACAATTTCCCTCTGGATTGTATTAAGCATAGAAGGTCCATTTGAGGATGATGAAAAACATTGTAAGAATTTTACTTTTACGAACTAAAATAAGAAGTGAACATATTAATTGTCTGTGGAAGTTTCTGGAAGCTAGTTTAATTTTTATACCAGTTATGTTACTTTGCCACAGAATAGTAACATAACACTCTTTCTTCAGCCAGAATGCTGGGTCTACCTCTCAGCTGAACTTTTATAGCCCTACAATTTGGGCGAACTTATGCTAACCATTGCATGTCTTTGTTTCTTCTTCCATAAAATGGAATATAAAGAATTTCTTATTCAATGAGACAGTGCAGGGATTAAATGACCACAGAAAGTGTGTAGAGAAAAGCTTGTGATATTCAGCACATTGTAAAGTAGCAATTTACCACCTTGGTTCAGACGAAGCAAAGCAAACCAACCCTTTGGTTATCTTCCTAGTAATTCTATTGAATAGTCAATGAGTAGGACAAAAAAAGGCATCATTACACAGAAGCAGATAGATGGTGCTTATTATAGCAAAATACTGGACTGAAGCGAGATGGAGAGGTAAGGGCATGATCTCTGAATATTGGTATAGGAGGCACTTAGGGGATGAGAGGGTGGGTGACTGGGTTTTACGGAGGCTCCCTGGGAAGCTCTGTTAGTGCAGGACACATGTAGATGAAAGGGGTAGACTACTGGGTTCTACTGGAGGTTCCTTGGGAATTTCCTGGGACCCATTCCTCCACTCACTCCTGTGCCCTTTCTGCCCCTTCCTGGCTCTTCTTCTTTGAATGGTGGGCTCCTATGAGAGATAATTCAATAATATTGACCGAATTAATCCTTTTGAAGCAAGATAGGTCTGTAAACATTTACCCAGAAAATGGAATTTTATCTGGGCTTCAAATAACAGAAAAATATCTGAGTAAGTTTATCAGGTAAGATTCATGATTTCTAATTGCATTAGAACTTCAGGTAAAACAATAAATAATTTCTCACTTGACCATGTATTGTGTAATATTTGTGATACACATACTCAATTATTTATTGTGTGAGATTCTAGATGAATAATATTTTTTGATACAACTATATCTAGAATGTTACATGGGCTATACTTACACTAAAATTGTTATTTTAAATTCATATTTAACTGGATGTATTATAATTTATTTATTAACTCTAATAGGAGCAGAGTTTAAAAGAAATTTTAGAATAGAGAGATGCCAAGATTAAAATTTATAAACATTTTGCTTCAGTCTGAAGAAGAAATGTCTGAGTATAAAAAAAAGATGAGATGGTTGACAACTCCCAAAGTAATACCTGTTTTTTTCACACAGACATTTGTATGTGTGTGTATGTGTGTGTCTGTGTGTGTGTGTGTGTGAAAATAAAGTACACTTTGCAGTTTCCGAGCCCTTTTGTCCTCCTGCATAAAGGTGCTACGTGAGGTAAAGGTCACAGGGTGTCCAAGACACTTAGCCTTTTGGCCAACGAACCTGCGTTGTTCCCTTAAATGTCACAGCCTTTATGATAGACTGGTATATAACTAACTGCACATTTAGGAAAGAAGTAAATCATTACAAACACGAATTTAAACATTGTGAATGGCTTTACTGTAGTTTTTCAGCATGAAGACTGCTTGCACTATTTTCTTTAGATTGACTCTGGACTTTGCTAGTTGTTACCTAGAGTAGTTGAAAGTCTTCTCTTTAATATTTCAACTTACTTGTCACAAAAGATACCGTGCACTGATTCCCAGTGTCAGAATTTTCTACCTTCTTCCTTCTTCGGTCCAACCCTTCCTTTTTCCCCCTCAAGTAGCTTGATAATTTAATGTTTTTTTTTTTTAAAGTATATTAAAACAAACAAAAATACTAATAGTTTTCCCTCTTTATCCCATTGTATTAATCACTTTGTGTTCCTCATGATAGACTGGGCTAGACTGATTTCTAAGCTGCCTTGCCTACAGATTGAGACCCTGTCTAGGAAAAAAAATCATTAAACAATAATAGTACATTTTCCAGATGCCGCTCTTAAAAAAGAAGCTAAAAATATTGTACATGTCTCTCAAATTATTTCTTTTTCTTTGTACTTAAATGTTGACCATAAAGTCACTACACCCAGTTATATTTACAGTAAATCTCATCCTTTCCAACTTTCAACTCTTAGAACTTAAGATATTTAAAAATCTCATAGAAAGAAGAATCCAGAGACACCAGGAAGCCAAGTATAAGAAGACAAAAGAACTCTTTATTTTATTTTGGCATTTATGATCTTTTGTTATTAAACTAGGTTTTATTATTTAGCATTTGCAAAGTGAAATTTTTGCAGAGAGAAAGAAAGGAGGGGGCACTAACTCTCCTGGGGATTGTTTTAGTGTGGTTTCTGTTGTGGTAATGGAATGTCACAGAATGGATCATTTATAAAGAAGACACACTTGCCTCTTGCAGTAGACAGGGGAGTCCAAAGTCAAGGTGGTGGCAGCTGCCGAGGGTTTCTTGTGTCTCACACGCAGAAGGGAGAGGAGCCGGGGAGAGTGCAGAAGAGACGGCAGGAGGGGCATGTGGAATGGCGTTCACCATACTATGGAATGTTCATCTGGAAATCTTAAATGTAGTTCCTGGCCATTCTCTCTCCTCTCTCTCTGCTTCTATTCTATCTTTGGCTTTCAGTGTATACACATAGTCTATTGAGAATGCATTTTGCTGTCAGTAACTTGAATTCTAAGGAGAGAATATGTTACATTAATAACAACACTAAAATTTGCAAAATAAAGCAAAATGAGTATGACGCAATTAAAAATAATTCTCCACAATACAATTTCCATTTAAAGTTGAAATTTCTGCCATGGTTTCTGCTTGTCAAGCTTTTTCCTGCAGAGCAGAGGCAAGAGCCACTCAGTCTTTTCCTTCAAGGTGAACATGGTCTGATGATGGCCCAGAAGGAACTCAATATGGGAAATATAACAGAGAGCAGAATGTAATAGGGCCCATGGAGAGGTGTCTCACATTGCACTTACGGAGGTCTGATGGGAAAGAGATTATCATGTTGTGAGTCTGGAAGGATACAGTGATTGTGGTCAGGGAAGAAGTAGAGAATGACATGGAAAATAAACCAGACTGAGGGAGAACTTGGAAAGTATTTCTTTTTCTTTTTTTTTTTTAAATTACTTAATTTTATTAGTTTTCTTTTTTTAAAATTTTTTAAATTTATTTATTTGAGAGCGACAGACACAGAGAGAAAGACAGAGGGAGAGAGAGAGAGAGAGAGAGAGAGAGAATGGGCGCACCAGGGCTTCCAGCCTCTGCAAACGAACTCCAGACGCGTGCACCCCCTTGTGCGTCTGGCTAACGTGGGACCTGGGGAACCGAGCCTCGAACCAGGGTCCTTAGGCTTCACAGGCAAGTGCTTAACCACTAAGCCATCTCTCCAGCCCTTTTTAATTAGTTTTCTATTCAGCAAATACAGGCAGTTTGGTACCATTATTAGGCTCATCCATGATCTACCCCCTCCCATTGGCCCCTCCTTGTTGAGGTATATGGGTCATGCATTCTGGAGTTAGCCCACAGTTATTGGTAAGATAAATGCCTCTGCATATCCTGACCCAACATGTGGCTCTGACATTCTTTCCGCTCCCTCTTCCGCAAAATTTCCCTGAGCCATGTTGGGTTCATTTTTGGTCTGCTTCAGTGATGAGGTGTTGGGGGCCTCTGATTTGGCAGGAGTTGATTTTTCTCTGTGTTGGTCTTCTTCCCCCTTGTGCTGGTATCTGGTTCATCAGGAAAAGAACACCCTTGCTTATTTCACTAATTTTCCTTAGTTTCAGCCTGGGCCCTTTTGAGGTATGATGGGATGGCTCTCTCCTTAGGATCTGCATCTATCTGAAAAAGAGAAGCAGATTCTCCAACAGAGAGTAAGTTAGTTCCAGGACAAATGAAATAACCCTACTTTTTTTTTATAGAGAGTTTAATAGGTGTAGGACCTCTTGTAGCCCATGATTGATGGTAGCTTGATATTGGAGAGAGGGTTTATGTTTGGATATGATTCTGACTTTTTTCCCAGCTCCAGCTATGGGTCCTGTAACATTGAGGGGATCAATTAGCTAAATAAAGGGCATCTAAATGGAAATTAATTTTTTAAAAAGTATTTTATTTACTTATTTGACAGAGAGAGGCAAGTAGATAGACAAATAGAGAGAATATGGGTGCACCAGGATCTCCAGCCACTGTAAATGAACTCCAGACACATGCACCACCTTGTGCATGTGGCTTACATGGGTCCTGAGGAATGGAACCTGGGTACCTTGGCTTCACAGGCAGGACCTTAATCACTAAGCCATCTCCGCAGCCTGGAATGTGAGGTTTTCTTTTCTTTTTTTATTAGTTATTTTGAGAGATAAAGAGGGAGGGAAGGAGGGAGGGGAGAGAGAGAGAGAGAGAGAGAGAGAGAGAGAGAGAGAGAGAGAATGAATGAGTGTTCCAGGGCCTTCACCTACTGAAAATGAACTCCAGATGCACGCATCCCCTCCTTGTGCACATGACCGACATTGTGTACTTGTATCACTGTGCGTCTGTCTACATGGGACCTGGAGATTCAAACATGAGCCCTTAGGCTTTGCAGGCAAGGGCCTTAATTGCTAAGTCATTTCTCTAGCCCCAGAAAGTAAGTTTTCAATAGCTGTGGGATCGCAGATCATGGAAAGGCATCATTTGGGATGATCCAGGCTGCTGGAGTACATGGTATGTATATGCAAACAAAGGAAATAAAACCAGAAAGCTAGACTGTAGCTAAATACTAGAAAAAGTTTGGTTTCTAGAATGTTAAGTTCCTACTTCATGTGTGAGGAACCACTGATGATCTGATGTCATAATAAGGTTCACCTCATGTACATTTGAAGTCACTCTGGGTCATGAATGATTTGAGATTAAGAGAAAAGACTTGTAAGTTCTTTGGAAGCGAAGAGGAGTTAATCAGACCCCAAATGGACATTCGTGGCCCTTGACAGTGGAGATGAGGCGAGTCAGAGAAATACATGGAACCAACCACACACTGCTACTTCTGGGTTTGGGTGTGGTTCCTTGCTATGCTACATAATTGCTCTATTTTGAGATTTATATGCTTTCTCAAGTGAGGGAAAGATAGTTATAGCATGTGTAAAGGTCATATGTACTGTGTAATTGGTGATAAATGTTCTTTCCACTTGAATATAATGAGTATAATGTTTGA
Source organism: Jaculus jaculus (assembly GCF_020740685.1). NCBI lineage: Eukaryota > Metazoa > Chordata > Mammalia > Rodentia > Dipodidae > Jaculus > Jaculus jaculus. The sequence continues at coordinate 9,341,636 of NC_059104.1, read as the reverse complement.
GACCTCATCTTTCCCTTTTTGTGCCACACAGTCATAGAAGGATGACTGTGATCCAAGTGGCCCAGCCTACAGCTTTCTCAGGATATCCATTCTCAGCACCTGGACATGAGCAGGTATCTACCTCCCATTGTCCAGGGACCTGTTTCCTATTATTCACTTACCTTCAGAAAGAATGCTCTGAAGGACACTGGATGATATGTTGCATGGGATTTACCCACAGTAGCCAGGATAAATTGAAGCCGGAGACAAATAACAGAACCATACCTATGGGGAGCTTAAAGACTAGGGGCAAAGAGAAGTCTAAAGTCAGGAGCCAGCTAGTGATGGCAAAATCATCACCCACAAAGAACTGAATGAGACAAGTGTGTTGAGGATCAAAATACTGTGGCATCGGTCTTTATTAATGACAGTAATTGCTTCCTTTATATTTAACATACAGCATTGAAATTTCAGATATCATAACTGCATTTCCCCCACCCTTTTTTTCCCTTAATGAAAATATTGGATTTAAGAACTACCTGGGCTCATACCCACTTCAGCCCAATCCCTTCAGAATATTAACACATTTAGGCCGGGAGGCAGCATCTGTTATATCATAACTTTGTAGGTGAAAAACGCCAGGAATAAGGAGGTGACATAACTTGTTTGATGTTACAGAGTGTGGCATAAAGATTAGTCTTAGCTTGCAAACAAAAAGTGGAAAAAGCCCAGAAAATTATGAAGGTCAGTAGCTTATAACAATTAACAAGTAATGTATAAATATAAAATCCTAAGATATTTGGACAGAACTTATACATGCATGCAGATGGCATCTAAGACCATTAGGTTGACATGAATGAATGGTTTTTAGATTGAATACATATAACATTAAACTGAATCAGTTTTTAAAACACATTTTGTTTTTTTGAAAAATGAGCTCCATACACAAAAGCATTAAAATTACTGTAGGCAGTCTTTGGAGTATACTGGCTTGGCCTTGTTACTTTGTGGACTTCCTACTCTGATTGAAATAATTCTAAGACATATGATATAAAGACTTTTTTTTTTCTCATTCTGTTTCCAAATTGTTACACTTTGCCTGCAGCTCGCAGTGGGAGCAAATGCATTTGTCTCTACAATAAATGGGCTCTCCGCTGCTGGGCATTTGTTTGGAAGGACATTCACGATCTAGGGCATATCCACTGCGGGGCCTTAGGCAGCTGTCTGAGTCAGTTCTGTCTGGGCTAAGTTCTCATTAATGAAATAGATTCTTGAGAGAATCTGTGGCTCCACATGGTTTGGGAGCTTCCTGTTGAGCATGGGGGTGAAGGAAACTGCTCCTCCTGGGTGCCACGGAAGTCTGGTTACTCTGAGAGACGTAGTTGTCCAATTGTTTGCTTGGGCTTTGAGACAAAATGTTGGATTCCCTTTCTGATGAGCCACATAGACACCTTGATTTCCAGGGGACCAGGCATGTCATGGCAACTATTTACCACTTCTTGGAGGAGCTAGAAAATAAAATCAAGATGTAATAAAAATATTCTTTTCACTTAGGCACTGGGTAACTGTGTTCATAACATACATGCTAGTTTAGTATTGGCCTTTGGCAAAATAGCTGGTGCTGTACAGTAAATGTCTCCCTGAAGCATCCAGGTGAAGCCCAGTTGTACTGTTTCAGTAGACAGTCATTTGTCCTCCTTCCTCACCTAAGAATAGAACCACCAGGCGAGTCAGGTCAGCTCTTAATGGTGCTGATTCACCAGAAGAAATTTAGAAGCACTTGCTTATCCCTTTGCCCCAGAGAAGAGTATGACATGCAGCTTCCAAAGCTCCCTCTCTGACCTCCTGTGACCGGTGTCTGTTTCTCCCCTCAGCATTGCTAAGTTGAAATTCCCACCCCAGCTGCTCTCAGTGCTGCTTTCCTCCTCCAGGAACGAGCGTGGTTCGCCAGGAATCCACAGGGGGAGCTGGGTTCATGGAGGCGGGACAAAGGGCATAAAACAGCACAGGGCAATCTGGGGACGGTGACAGGGCACCATTAAGGCTTCCGCGGATAAAGCAGTCGTGGCGGATATGAAGCGGCTCCAGCGGTTTGTGATGAGCAAGGCAGCTCCCAGAAGACTGGAACTGCTACCAGTACCTCTGTGATGACCCTGGCTCTTGCATCTGGAATCCTCTATGGTAAATGGCCTAGCCTTACGCACCATCTGAAGTTGGCCTATCCATTAAAATCTATTCATTGGCCACATGTGATTATCAGTACATGAAGTGTTGTTCCGATTCGATTCTCATCTTTTGAGGGTGGAATATTGTCTACTGAGCATACTTTGATTTTATTGCTTTTATTCTTCTAGTAACCCATTTCACCTCTGATTACTAGCATCTTGATTCCAAGCACAGGTAGTAGAAATAAAAGGAAAATACCCTTAAGTCATATATACATTGGATGTGGTGAAGAGAAAGGGAAGCTTTTGCAAGATGGGATGCAGTTATTGGCCCATTAATTTCAATTATAGTGTTATCTACTAGTGAACATAATTAAAAACTGGTAGTGCATAGGAACTTAACAAGAGACATAAAGATCTTTAGCTACCTACAAGGTTTACCTTCATCTGTATGCAAAGTAACTTAAATAATAGTAATAATGCATCTAACATTATAACTGTGACCAGCAATTAAAGTATGTTTCCAGTTGAAAGGTTAATTCTTTAAATAGTAAAAAGAATATTTTTGAAGTTGGAAGCTCATGACATAAGCCACTATCTCATTGGATATGCAAGGCAATAACCTCATTAAAACTGTAGTGTGAAAGAGATTTACCTCATGTTTTGTCAAGGTCAAAGGGATAGATCAGGTCTAAGAAAAGGCAGCTAAGCAGAAATACTCAAGCTGACAAGTTATTATTTTTATATGCCTGTGCAAAGAAAGTAACAGATGAAAGGGACAAATTTGTTACCACCACTTAGGGACAGAGGAAAGCAAATTCAGGCAGGACATATGAGCTGGAACACATTATAGGTACAGTGATTCAAACAGCAATAAGCCAAGAGTTACTGGCTGGTGAGTGATCAGCTTGCATGTTTTGCTTTAAAGGGGAACATTTATTGAACATCTACTATGCCAGGCACCACACTAAAGTGATTTTTTTTCATTTCACAACTTGTTTGATTCTTCTAAAAACCATGTGGTTACTGACAAGTGCAAACATTGATTTTTGTAAGCATTTACAATGCAAGGTAGATTGTAATTAGTGTAATCAATTGCTTGGATATTGACTATAAAATGAAGATAGAGGTCAGCGAACAGAAGTAACAAAGAACAAAGAAATTGAACCAAGACAATTTCAAGATGCTTTCTTTGACATGATTCTTAAATCTAAAAACAACAATGGATCATTTATGCTCATTGTGGACTGAGTGTGAGGTGTTTTCCCATAGCCTGTGTGTTGTGAGTACTTGGTCTCTATCTGGTGGCAGTTAGGGAAGTTAGAAGAGCCTTTGGAAGGTGGAGCCTGGTTGGAAGAGGTATGTCAGTGGATGTGGGCCTTGAGGTCGATTCGTCCAGTCTACCGCGCATTAAGGGCTAGCTCTCTCTGAGTGTTTTCTTCTTGGTGCTATGAGAAGATGTGACATGCTGGTTGCCTGCTCTGCTCTGCCTTCTCCTCTATGATGAGATTTTTCCTGGGAACTGCATGCTGAAATAAATGCTTTCCTTCCACCAGTTGCTTTCTGCCTGGGTGTTTTGTTCCAGCAGTGAGCAGGTAACTGCTGCAACGCTGCAGTGCTGCATGGGAGGCAGATGGAACTATGAGGAGCTGCAGTGGCGACCAACAGCTCATCCTTTTGTGGGCTCACTTGTATGCCTCTACTTCACGTCTATAGTTTTCTACCACTTCCCATGTAGTTTGCAAAACCACCAGGGAAAGCTGTTGTCATGTTTCTCAAACCTGCCCACCCTCTTCCCTTTCTTTTTGAGGGTGGAACAGATTTTGTAACTTGTTGCTAATGAAGACAATATATAATACACGTTGGAAAGAAACAAGTTGTTGTTTTGCCCAAGAAAATAGAGCCAGAAGTCAGCCAAGTATGCTTACACCTTATTGAGCAGCATAATTTGGGGGAATTGATAAGAGAAGAAATAAAGCGATGGAGGGAAGACAGTAAGACTGTCAAGTGCTGACTAATGGGTCTTCCCCCAGTGTCTGGGCGAGATGTACTTGCGTTGCTCACTTACAAGAGTGAGGTGTCTCCATAGAGGCAGAGAGAGAGTGTGTGGAGGAGTCATTGTGTCTTACAGTAGATATGTAGAAAGGGGAGGGCAAAATTTTCTGTTTAATATCAAAAAACTTATTTTCAGGCATTTGCTCCTAGGACTTATTTATTTATTAGTTTTATACTCAGTGATACAGTCAAGTTGGTACCATTGTTATCCTCTTCCCTGTCCTCCCCCCTCCACATGGACCCAACTTTTTGGAGTATATGGATCATGCATTGTGGGGTTAGCCATCAGTTATGGGTAGGAGGAAATGTCCTTGTGTATCATGATCCAATGTGTGGCTCTGACATTCTTTCCTGCCCCCTCTTACACAAAATTTCCCTGAGCCAATGTTGAGTTTATTTTAGGTCTGCTTCAGTGATGAGGTCTTGGGAGCCTCTGTATCTCTGGATTTCTGGTCTGATAGGAGTTTCATGTTCTCTGTGTCTATCTCCTTCATCCTTGTGCTGGTACCAGGTTTACCAAGAAAACAGCACTGTTGCTTGTTTCACCAAGTATTCTTAGTTTCAGCTGGGGCCCTTTTAAGGTATGATGGAGTGATTTTCTCCTTAGGATCTTCGTCTATCTGAAAAAGAGAAGCAGATTCTCCAATGGAGAGTAAGGTTAGCACCAGATAAATGGGATAACCATTATTTTTAAAGAGAATTTAATAGGTGTAGGCCCTCTTGTAGCCCACGACTTGTGGTAGATTGATAATGGAGAGTGGGCTCATTTTTGGATATGATTCTGACTTGTTTCCCAGCTCCAGCTATGGGTTCTGTTCCACTGAGTGGATCAGTTGGCCAAATAAAGAGCAGTTGATTTCTCACCATGGCTGTGCACCACTATTGCCCTTGTGTGAGCATCATGACAGGTTATTGGCTGCTAAGTAGGTTAGACCATGAGTTGCTTGGATAGATATTGGTCATTTTCCCCCAGTCGCCCATGTAGCACTTTCTGGCAATAGACACGCTGACTGTCTGGGGACTGACTCTCTTCCAGCTTCCAGCCATGTCACTCAATGTTATGTGCCAACAGCATATGGTATAGTCTCACTCTAGCCCAGGCAGACCTGGAATTCACTATGTAATGTCAGGGTGGCCTCAAACTCATGTGATCCTCCTACCTCTGCTTCCTGCGTGCTGGGATTAAAGGCTTGCACCACCACCATGCCTGCCTATTTTCCACTTTTTTTTTTTTTTTTTGTTCTCGAGGTAGGGTCTCACTCTAGCCCAGCATGACCTGGAAGTCACTATGTAGTCTCTGGGTGTTCTCAAACTCATGTGACCCTCCTGCCTCTGCCTACTGAGTGCTGGGGCCAAAAGCATGTGCCACCAATCCCAGCTTCCTCGGGCATTTTAGTAGGATGATTTTGTCAATCTGGAGAGCCAGTGGAAAGGATGGAGCCCAAATCAGCCCAGTCTTGTTGCATTTGGTTCACCCCTTCTGCGGTGACAAGTGAAGTGGGGAGACTGAGAAAACTGACAGTGGGAGATGGGGAGGAATGATGACTGATGTGTGAGCCTTCTTGGAGCTGTCTTTCCTGGGAGATGAAGCAAGTGCCAGAGACCCAGAGGCAAATTTGGCTTAGAGGATCTGAGACAAGGTATAGAGAGACCTGATGTCCAACCCAGGACATTGCATATGGAGGTAAGTTCATTGACAGAAAACTGAAGAATATTTTTGCCAAGGCAGCATGTGCTTGTGAGGAGAATTCAGGCTCTGGAGTTTGAATCTCAGCTCCTTTACTATCTGCATGATGTTGGGCAAGTTGGGTAACCTGCATAGGTATCAGTTATCTTTTTAAAAAAATATTTTCATTTATGTATTTATGAGAGAGAGAGAGAGAGAGAGAGAGAGAGAGAGAGGGAGGGAGGGAGGGAGAGAGAGAGAATATGGGTGCACCAGGGCCTCCACCCACTGCAAATGAACTCCAGACTCATGCACCACCTTGTGCATCTGGCTTATGTGGGTTGTGGGGAATCACACTTAGGTCCTTTGACTTTGTAGGCAAGCGCCTTAATGACTAAGCCATGTCTCCAGTCCAGTTATCTTGTTTTTTAAAAGAGCCATAACAGTAGTTCCTACTGCTTAGAATATTTGGGAAGTTTAAGTCAGTTAGTGGATATACATAGTACTGATAGCACTGTCTAGCCCAGAGTACATACTAGACATTCATTGGCTATTGCTAGTATTACTGTCCACTCAAAGGTTATGTATATGAAGAACAGATAAAAACAGAAAACAAGGCCATAGACAACGCCCACTTGTGGTGAATTTGGACGAAAGACAGATTAAGAATTTTGTATGTGAAAGGCAAGGTGGCTGCATGATTGGTTTGACAAATTAGACATTGACAAACTAAACTAACCACCTGTATTTGGGAATGGAGAATTGATGAGGTATTCTCTATTTCTCCCTCTCCATGATGGTTAGTGGGTGAATTTGAGGATAGCCACAATTTATGTGCCAGGGATTGTTTGAGTTCTTTCCCATGTGCCATCTAATTTGTGGGGAAGGCTGATATCTTTCTTCTTTTCTCCATAATTTGGTTGGAACCAAAAGAGTTCAGTTCACAACACACTCAAATCAAAAACAGGGTAATGAAATAAATAGAAATCAAGGCTGATTTATCTGATTGGCCTTAAGCTGTGAAGCTCTATGTCTGAAAGAAGCACAGTCAATGGTGGGAGACAAGGTCAATAAAAAATGAAAAAAAAAAATGGAATTAACTCAGCCTGCCAGCGTACATCTGGAAGGCGGTGGAGGCTGGAGTCAGAAGTGAAGGGAAAAGTCATATATATCGCTTCCACAAATATTTTTAAGCTCCAGCTGATTACACACCAGACATTTTGTTAGATTTAGGTTCTGTATTTATGAAAATAAAAAAAAATTCTCTTGACCATAATGTGAACTAATAGGATCCTAAGAGTAATGTTTAGAAATGGCCACATTTCAAATGATACATTGTGTAAATAAAAGTACATAGAAATCCATGGAGATTTCCTATGATAGGAGAATAAATGGTATAGGACCCATCTTTTTCTATAATTAGCTACAATACCCACTGACATCTTCACATACTTCGGTGTAGGCTGCAAAGTCTCATGATGCCTGACAAAAGAGGAGCTGATTATGTGAATCCTGTAGTTGTTCCAGGTTTCAGCTGGGGAAGCACCATGAGACAAGGTAGGAGAACGGACGCAGAGCGTGACAACTGCACTGAACTGAGAAGACGGAGGGACCAGAAAGCAGGGGTTTGCAGGGCAGAGTACTAGGCTGAAGGGAGATACCCAGATGAAGATCTCTAGAACTCTGTATGAGTGGTCTCTTGATCTGGTGTGACCCCTGACCTTCATGGGCACAGTGTGCATCTCCACAGGCTGAACCTAGGTAACTATGGGGGAGCTGCAAGTGCATAATTCCCACAGAGGGCAGCACCTAGAGACAACTGCTTTCTGAAATGTGAGAGACCTTGTAAAATACCTGAGGCATCCCATGTGGACTCCTGAAGGTTATCCTCAGAAGAGACTCTTGAAGAGCATGCCTTAATAGTACAACCAAAGTAGCCCCCAAATGAAACCTACTTTAGACTAACTGCAAAAAAGAGGCATAAAACAAGAGGTGGGTAACCAATGGCTTTCTGATTAGCTACGTTATCTGAATGCCTAAGTTCCACTCACTGGAAAGAAACCCATAGCTGGAAGTGGGAATACAGTCAGAATCCCATGGAGATAAAGATTAAGGACTCCAATATGAAGGCCCCACGAGTTTTTGGCCAAAAGGTAGGCTATACCCATCATAATTTCTCTAACAATGCTTAGCCCCTTCAACCTATGCTGATATTGGAGAATCTGTTCTTTTTTTTTTTTTTTCAGAAGGCAACCAGAACCAAGGACACCCAAAATATATCAATAAGAAAAGAAAACATAGCTAACCCTATGGCAGGAGATGAACCACCCCTCACGTACATCAGCTAGGGCCCAGGTGAAACCACAGAGGAATTTGCCGGATGAGGAAGAGTGCTGCTTCCATGGTGAACCTGCCAACCTGCACCAGGGAGATGGAGAAAGATACAAGATACTCAAGACTACCAAAGCAGGAGCTGGAGAGATGGCTTTGTGGTGAAGGCACTTGTCTGCAAAGCCAAAAAATCCAGGTTCAAATCCCCAGGTCCCATGTAAACCAGATGCACAAGGTGGCATATATTTTGGAGTTTGTTTGCAGTGGCAGGAGGCCCTGGTGTGCCCATATTCATTCTCTCTCTCTTTCTGCCTCTTTCTCTCTCACATAAATAAATAAAAATAAAATGTTAAAAACACTACCAAAGCAGGAATCCAGAAGCTGCTGAGAGCTCAACACTAAAGTGGACTTAAAACTTACCAACTAAAGCTCAGGGGATTTTACAGAAGAGGGGAGGAAAGATCTTAAGAGCCACAGGGTGGGAGGGGATATCCAAAGGCATTTCTCCCCCATCCCTGCAATGACTGGTTGCTGCTCTCATAACTTATAACCAACAACCCCATGGTGAATAGCAGCAATCCCACAGAGGAGGGCCTTCAGTGGAATGGGGGCAGGGAAGAGGGACATGATGGTATGATGTCCATATAAACTTTCTACTTAATAAAAATAATCGTTATTTGTGCCTGGCTAGCAAAGTTGGTAGAGCATGGGACTCTGATATAAATAATTGAGAGAGAAAGAAAGAGAGAGAGAGAGCGAGAGCGAGAGAGAGAGAGAGAGAGAGAGAGAATGGGCACACCAGGGCCTCCTGCTGCTACAAATGAAATCCAGATATATGAAGCATTTTGCACATCTGGCTTTATGTGGCTCTGGGAAATTGAACCCTGGACCATCAGGCTTTGCGAGAAGTACTTTTAACCACTGAACCATCTCTCTAGCCCCAAAACAAGTATCTTAAGGGCCAAACTAATCTCTAACCTAAGTACATGCCAAAACAAATTGAGCGCCTTAAAAGTGACATCAAAATGCAATACAACATTCACAATATCCATCAGAGATTATTGGGCAAGGAAGCAGAAATGTGACCTATAGTTAGAAGGAAAAAATGATTCAACAGACTCAGAAATGACAAGGATGATGTCATTAACTAATAAGGAGGTTGAAGCTGCTAACATAAATATTCTCAAAGACTAAAAAGTTTAAATGAAATGCTGAGCAGAGCCACAGTGATATCATATCAAACAGTTTCTGGAGTATAGAAAAGTGAAAGCAAAAATTTATTGCAAAGAAAAATTCACATTTTCTAAAATTTGCTAAAAATTTTTCATACAGTTCTAAGAAGTTTGATAAAGTCTAGAAAGCATATAAGTTCATTCTCTCCTCTCTTCTATTTTCACTTTCCTCTCCTCTAATCTCCTTTCCTCTACTCAAGTAAAATTATAATAGTACAATTGCTCAAAATTTAGTTATAAAGAGTAGAATCTTGAAAGAATTGGAAGAAAAACCACATTATACAGCAGAGAGCAAAGTTAAAAGCAACCGCTAACTCCTTATCAGAACCAATGCAGACCAGAATTGTGGACGATATACTCATGGGCATAAAATGCCAAGGTCCTTAGCAAAAATGTTCACAGAGTACTATTTAGAAAATAATAATGCATGCTAACCAAAGTAGAGTTTATATCTGGAATGCAATGGGAGTTTAATGCTTGGAAATCTAACAACATAATGGCTGTACTAACATACTAAAATCATACAACATCTTGGTAGCTGGAGGAAGAAATTTCACAGAAGACAACAGCTTTCCGTGGTGAAAGCAACTCCCAGGGGATTAGGAGCCGAAGGTCACTTTCTCCATGTAGTAAAGGTTGCTATAAACAAAGCTGCATTGGACTTGGCTAAACTCATCCCCTATGACTGAGATGGAACCACGACAGCACTTTTATCACTTCATGCAATACCGGGTGAGGTACAGAGGGAAACGTGGGAGAAACAAATCGTAAAAGTCTCTTTATAGATAGATGATTTGGATATGTATGTAGAAAAGCCTCCGGAATCTGCAGTTTGCCAACACGAGGCTTAGTGAGTGAAAGTTTAGTAAGGTTGTAGGACACAAGAGTAGCATGCAAAAATCAATTGTGTTTCTATGCATTAGTCATAACAATGGGAAAATGTCCAAAATCCCACTTTCTATTGCATAGAAAAAATAAAGCACTTAAGGTTAGATTAGAGGAATGTGTGCTGCCATCTGGATGTCTCACATACCCCTCCCCGATTAACATGCTTAAATCCTAGCCTCCCAGGTGATGACGTGAGCAGCAGGGGCCTTTGAAGCTTAGATGGGGCCATGAGGGCGGCCACCTCGGAATGGTAATGCTGTTCCCTTAGAAGAGGCCTCGGGGAATTCAGCCACTCTCCCACCGTGTGGGGACGCAGCTAGCAGGTGCCATGTGCGAAGCAGAATGTGCATCCTCACGACTCCTCCGGTCCCTTGATCTTGGACTCCCCAGACCCCACTACCTTCTCCTGCCTCCCTCTTTCTGCACCCTTTCCTCTTCCCACCTTGTCCACCTTCTAGACTTCAGGGAACATCATGGAAGACCGGGGAAGAATGCTGTGTAATGCTATCTTCTGGGCATGCCATGGCTGTCATGTCGCATATCACCATGTCACATGTCATAGATCATAGAGTGTTTATGATTATCTGCACAGGACTGAGACAGTCAGTCCTCCGCTGTCAACGCTGGAGGAGCTCATGAGGTCCCACGACTGCCCGAGCAGCTACCGGCAGTTATTGGTTGCTGGTGGAAAGGAGGAGACATTTCCTCCAGCGGTGTGGCCTTGTTAAGTTGCCATGCTCTGATAAATAACGCCCAACCCATGCTCATGAGAACAGCCCTAAGCTGAACTCAGCAGGTCTTCAAAACAGCCTCATAAACGAATAGCTGTAGAAGGAGTGAACATTGTATGCAAAAAAAAAAAACAAAAAACTTGCAACATAACTCAGACATATTTTTATGGATCTTAGAGCTAAATGCCAAAACTAAACCAAAACACTACTTGACCGAAACGTCAGTGAAAATATCTGCAACGTTGGGGTAAACAAAATGTTTTTAGGGCATAGAAACTAAGTGTGAGAAAACAATGTTGGACTATATCAAAAGTTGTCACTTTTCTAAAAATGTATTTTTATGTAAATATTTATATATTTATTTATCTGAGAGAAAAAGAGAGAGGGAGAGAGAGAGAGAGAGAGAGAGAGAGAGAGAGAGAGAGAGAGAGGCATGCCAGGGCCTCCAGCCACTGCAAATGAACTCCAGATGCGTGTGACCCCTTGTGCGGTCCCCCTGAAGGTGCCCCAGCAACCGGGGTGGGTGAGCACGAGAAAGTAAAGGACTTTCAGTGATCAGCTCTCTCAGTTTACTGTCAGTGAAATGGGTTTATAAGCATCTGAGGGTGGGGGGAGGACCCTAAGGGGACTGGACGTGCCAAGCTCATTTCTGATGCCTAATTAGTACATGGGGACATTCATTCCATCAAGTAGGCAATGCGGGGGGGGGGGGGGGGCGTCAGGTGATCTAGGGTCTCAGGACTGTGTGAAGGCTGCTGGCTGATAAGGAGTTTCCTAGGCAACTGGCCAAAGGTCACAGGGCGATAGGTGAAGCCTAAGTTCGGGTGTGCTGGGCTTGGAAAGCACCTGGCCTCCTGCAGCCTGGGGGTCTTTAGCAGTGCCTGGCAGCACAGGCCCCTCTCCTGAAGGCTCCAGCTTGTGTGTGGCAGTGCCCGACAGGAAACCTTTGTATCTGGATTCACTACTGCTGCATTTACCATTCACAGTAACTCTGGAAAATGGAGGTATTTAAAAATTTTTTTTTCCCCCATAGTATCCTAATTTTTTATTTGGGGAAACTGAGGCTGAAGGCGATTCAGAAGCGAGTTAGAAAGGGCCAGTTCATGGCAGAGTGAAGGCCCCATGAGTCCATACCCGGCCTGGGCCTTTCCTCAATGCGAGCACAGAATCACAAGCTCAGAGCTGAATTTCGGAAGCATCTTGGCTCTGTCTGCTGCTTTCCTGCCACAGCCACGGGGCTTCTCCCGCCCATGTTTTAGGTTTGGCGAGTACTGGGTGCTGATAGCTGTCATCTCCTGTGCGCACCAGTTGGCCGGGTTTCCTGGGACGGGAAGCGCAGGCCCTGACAGTCTCTGACAGCGCGCGGAAGAGCGGAGACAGCCGCGGTTGTGCAGCCGATTGGATCTAAGCCGCAGCGCAGATTTGGCATCAGTGCTGCTTCCTTCCCCAGACTGTCATTCTTTCAGGGCAGCGTGGGAGGCACAGGAACGTGAGGGCCCGGTGCTCTCGGCTGTGGCCCGATGAGTGCTGCAGAGACCCAGCAAAGAGCCGTCAAGCCGGGCCGACTGTGAGATGAGGCAGGCTGATTTCTGCAGCGCTTTCAAGGGGAAAGACTCAAGTTAGTTACCAGGTGTTGTGAGGCCCCCACATTCCATGTGAACATTTGCATGTATGGACCTATGTAACCTCTTCCCTTCTCTTCTCACACCTCTCCTCTCTTCCCCTCCCTCCCTCCCCTTCACTCTCCTCTCTTCTTCTCTCTCCTGTCCCCTCTGCTCCTCTCTCTCCCTTCCCCTCCCCTCCTCTCCTTTCCTTTCCTTTTCTGTCTTTTTGAGAAAGGGTTTCATGTATCTCAGGCTAGTTTAGAACTCACTCTGTGATTGAGGATGATCTTGGACTTCTGATCCTCCTGCCTCCACCTCCCAAATGTTGGGATTACAGGCCTGCACCACTGTGCCCTGTTTGTGCTGTGCTGGGGATTGAACCTAGGACTCTGTGCATTCTAGGCAATCACGCTACCAACTAAGCCATATCCTTATCCTCTATATACACTTTTCTTAAAAAAATAAATCCTTCAATCTGTCTGTAGTTTATAAAAGTAACAAACTTTATTTATTTATTTGAGAGCGATAGACACAGAGAGTAAGACAGATAGAGGGAGAGAGAGAGAATGGGCGCGCCAGGGCTTCCAGCCTCTGCAAACGAACTCCAGACGCGTGCGCCCCCTTGTGCATCTGGCTAACGTGGGACCTGGGGAACCGAGCCTCGAACCGGGGTCCTTAGGCTTCACAGGCAAGCGCCTAACCACTAAGCCATCTCTCCAGCCCACTTTTTTTTTTTAAGCGGAAGAACCAGAGTACCTTTGCTTGTCACATCTGGTTTCAGCTGACACAGGCTGGTAGCAGTTTCTAATCCTAATGGTAGGCTCTTGGAGAGATGCAGGCTAGAAGCTGGAGGCTGAAACTGGAAGATCAGAAACAGTGACTCACATATGCCTGCCCCTGTCCTCACCTCTGATGCTTTGTATTCCACACAGAGCCCTTAGTTATATATGAAAATTCACGTGTGTGTGTGTAGTATAGACACATAGATAATGTCATGAACTGGGTCTCAAGATTTGGGTTTTGAAATACACACACACACACATATGCATACATACATATACATATATATGTATATAGTTTGTTTTTTGTGAAGACACTCTAGTCAACTCATCAACCAGATTGATTAACTATTATATCCACATGTATACATACACATACGTATGTGCATAGATATGTATTAATTTCAATGACAGATTCAGCCAGACTCTGTCTTTAATTTAGCAGGTTGTGTACTACTTGTTACTGGGTTATTTCACATGTTTGTTCCTTGCCCCCCCCTCTTTATATGTGTATATATATATATATATATATATATATATATAGATAGATAGATAGATAGATCACAAATACTCATATACTCATCCATTTCATAAACATACAATTTTAGAATTTCATTTTTTTTAGACAGGGTCTTAGTAGCCCAGATTGACCTGTAATTAGCTATGTAGCCAAGGCTGCCCTTGAACTCCTGATCCTTCTGCATTTATGCCCCAAGTACGGCAATTATAGGTGTGAGCCACCATGCCAAAAGTGTAATTACGATTTTATGATGCCATTACCCTGTATTCTATAGGTTTCAAAATGGTACCATAATTTCATAGGGATGTCACTTCATCCTACAAAACTTCTGGCTGGGTGAGTTGCCCAGAATATCTTGGCAAAGGACTCAGATGCACAAAAACCAATTCAATGTCACCTTTTTTTCTACATCATGGGTAAAAGCCCTCTGCCTCTGTTTATCACTGAAATTCTTCAGTCATCCCTGGGATGAAGGGTCACCCCTGCTTGGACAGGAGCATTTCTAAGAAGTAGACAAAATGACTCATGAAAGGTGTCCCTTAGCTAGGCTGCGGCATGAATGTGTGAATGGCATAAGAGGTTGCTTCTCACAAGGACCACCTTTAACTTCAGCAATGTGTCCTGAAGATGTTTTACAAGGGCAATCAAGATTTAGCCAGGGGGCTAACTGAGAAGAAGTTCTAACGTACAAGGTGAGTCCTTGGAGACTCTGAAAAACCCATTAACAGAGAAGTTATTAATGTCTTTTTTTATGCAGAGGCAGACCCCAAAGAAACCAGTCTACATTATGAAACATTTTACTGAAATCCATTTTTTAAAAATAGGAGAATGCTATAATGAAGTCTGCGGTGGGAACTGAGTGCATGCCTGGCCTCCTGGGCTAGTCGCAGATTTTCTACAGAATAAAGGGAAATTCTCCTCTTAATTTCACATTGAGACAAAGAAATAGAACAAAATCTTCCACTGTAAAATTTTACTCATATTGGATTCGCCCACCCTCATACTTCTAATCAACCTTAACATTTTCTAGTCTCTGTTAGGAATGTCTGTTTGAATGTGACTTAAAAATATCAACATTTTAAACTTCTTTAGGTAGTTGGGTGGATTTATGAAGAATGGTAGGATAGTTCTGGCCTTATGAATATGATGCCTATGATCTATTTTCAGAAGGAAATAAACTAAGCTATTCCTTCTTGTTTGTCAACTTGATGGGATTTAAAATTACCATGGAAACAGATCTCTGGGCATATCCAGGAAGTTTCTAGACTGTGGGCAGCAACATCCTAAGAAAATGTTCAACGTCCTTAACCATCAGGGGAATGCAAATTAAAACAACTATAAGATTCTACCTTACTCCAGTCAGGATGGTCATCATTAAAAAATGAAATGACAATAAATGTTGGCAAGGAAGCAGGGCAACAGGAACCCTCATTCACTGCTGGTGGGAGTGCAAACTTGTACAACCACTGTGGAAAACAATGTGGGGACTCCTGACAAAGATGAAAATAGAGCTACTAGCTGACCCAGCTACCCCTATGTTAGGCATCTACCCTAAAGGGTCCACTCTTCACTGCAGAGATACTTGCTCAACCATGTTTATAGCTGCTCAATTCACAATAGCTAAGAACTTGAATCAACTCAGATGCCCTTGTGTGATGATTGGACAATGAAGATGTGGTGCACATACACGATGGAATTCTGCTCAGCAGTAAGGAAACATGATATAATAAAACCTGTCAGAAAATGGATGAACTTGGAACAATTCATACTAAGAGAGCTCACACAAACACAGAAAGACAAACGTTGCATGTTATCCCTCATCTGTGGTTCCTATTGGGGAACAGCTTGAATTTCAGGCACCTTGAGGGACAGATGATAGGGATGGAAGTGTTTGGGGGACGGGGAGTGAGAAAGTGGGGGAGATAGACACAAAACTAAATACAAGATGAATTGGTAGGGCTGGAGAGATGGCTTAGTGGTTAAACGCTTGCCTGTGAAGCCTAAGGACCCCAGTTCAAGGCTCGCTTCCCCAGGTCCCACGTTAGCCAGATGCTCAAGGGGGCGCACGCGTCTGGAGTTTGTTTGCAGAGGCTGGAAGCCCTGGCGCACCCATTCTCTCTCTCTCCCTCTATCTGTCTTTCTCTCTGTGTCTGTCACTCTCAAATAAATAAATAAATAAATAAATAAATAAATAAATAAATTAAAAAAAAAAAGATGAATTGGTAACATAGAAATCTTTCTCCTGAACAGCAGACTAAAAGATTTAACCCTCAACAGGAATATGCAGGGATTGTCTGGTAAGAAGGACCCTAGAGAGGGTGGGAGGAAGCCTAACTCTAAAACGGTTGGCTCTGTCTGTTAACTCCCAATACCAGAAATAGCTCACATTGAGCTGCTGGTCAGAGAGACCTAAAAGGTCCCCAAAACAAGACAGGCTTCTGTCAAAGCATTTGATTACCTGCCTGAGGTGAAAAAATAAGACCCTATTGCTAAAGATACTATGTGCTGCCAACACAGAACATCTACAGATCCGTCTGGAATCTGGAAGTAAGCCAGTTTCCACATGGTCTGCCCACGTAGTGCTGGAAGGTGCTACGTGGACTGCTGGGGCGAACTAGCCAGCAATGTCGTGTGCCAGCAGGTGTCCTGCTACATGAAGCAACCAGCCTGGCCAGGTGTGCACAGCTGTGTAAGAGAGGCATACAACCTGGGTGGGAACCAGTGGCTTTTTGATTGATCAAGGGATCCACTCAGTGGAAAGGAACCCATAGCTGAAACTGGGAACTGAGTCAGAATCCTATGGAGACCAAGATCTTGGACTCCAGCAATAAGTTCCCACTCGTCTTTGGCCAAAAGAGGGGCTATACCCATCAAAATCTCTTTTGACAATGCTTATGCCATTTAACCTATGCTGACCTCTTTGACTATTGGAGAATCTGGTTTTCTTTTTCAGAAGGCAACAAGAAGCAAGGAGATAAACCACCCTTCACAGACCATCCAGGACACACATGAAACCACAGAAGAAATGGTGACATGAGCAAGACATGCTACTTCGATGGCAAGCCTGACAACCAGGGCCAGGGTGATGGAGACAGACTGAAGATACGCAAAATGCACCAAAGCAGAAATCCAGGAGCTGCCTGAGAGCTCAACACTAAAGTAGACTTAAAGCACACCCACCATGGCTCAAGGAATCTTGTGGAAGAGGGGGCAGAAAAACTGTAAGCACCACAGGGTGGCAGTGAATGTCCAGAGGCAGTGTCCCCTCTTACAGTGACTGACTGCTGCCCTCACATCTCATGACCCACATTGAATACCAGCAATCGTACTGAGGAGGGCCCTCAGTGGAATGAAGGCAGGGAGGAGGGTACATGAAGTGTCCATACAAAGTTTCTACTTCATGAAAAAACGTTGTCCAGAGACCAGGAGACCCTTCATCCCCATATTGAGTTGATTCATCCCCCACTGCTGTTCTTCTTTCCCTTTGCTTTTCCTGACTCCCCCCCCCCCCCCGTGGCATACAAAAATGAGTTGCTTGACTCCAAGAGAGGAAGGGAACAGTAATAAACTGTGGCCTGGAGTTCAGCTGTGCATAAAAACCTTTTCATTTTATGAGACATCCTCAATTTCTTGTTCTGCATTTTATAGGATGATAAGCCAGAAACCTTGAATTCTACCTACTCTGTGGAAGAGTAAAGACAGCTTAGGAAAGGTGAGTTTTGTCTTTAATACAATGACATGTTTTCTTATAGTAGTTAGTGTTCCAGAAGATAAAATATGCCACCTGTGAATTTAGATACGTAGGGTTGAGAAGTGGAAGTGTGCCTCTGTATACGTGTATGTGACTTATTGGTTTGGTTCTATTAAGGAAATACACTGAGCCCTTGTATGTCTTCAGTTTTAAGCCTTCAACTAAAAATGACAACTGAAAGACATTAAAATAGCATCCTAAATTGGTCATGAATCTGGTTCATAAGGGCAACTTAGTAGGTAAACTTTCTTTCTTAAGTAATGGATTTCATTTTGCCACCCAGAGAATACTGTGATTGGTATTTATCTTCCATGGTTACTGTCTACTTTAAAAAGGAACAGGTCACACCTGCACATTTGCACCATAAGAAGTGACCTGAGCAGGCCAAAGTGCACCTGTTCTTAGGAGTCTGGAGAAGCTTCCCCTAATAGTGATGGGCTGTCACCTGGGCCCTTGAGGAATTTGAGCACAGTTCAGTGAATTTCCCTGCTGAGTCACCTATAAGTTTTCACACACACACACACACAGAGAGAGAGAGGGTGGGGGGAACTGGTTTAATTGGGCAAAGTAAACTTTAACCTTCAGAACACTGTCTACTCATTTTCATAAACCTTCTTCCATCTCCAGCTTGCCCCGTCTTTGGTATGATCACTCCCATTCTGACATTTGATAGGAAGGTAAGTGGGAAACCATGATGATATTTCTTACCTTTGCTCTGTTTATTCTGAATTTGGAAGTATATTGCTTTTAGTGTATATGGTATGCAGATGTATTAGTTTCTTATTGCTACTACAACAAATCGCCACAAACCCAATAGCGCTGGATGAAAATCAAATCCGACTTATATAGGGAGACACTTTGTTGGAAAAGATTGCAATATGGGGCTGGAGAGATGGCTTAGTGGTTAAGCACTTGCCTGTGAAGCCTAAGGATCCCTGTTCGAGGTTCGATTCCCCAGGACCCGCGAAAGCCAGATGCACAAGGTGGTGCATGTGTCTGGAGTTTGTTTGCAGTGGCTGGAGGCTATGGAGTGTCCATTCTCTCTCTCTCTCTCTCTCTCTCTCTCTCTCTCTGCCTCTTTGTCTGTCTGTCTGTCATTCTCAAATAAATAAAAGAATTAAAAAAAAAAGAGTACAACCAGGAGGATTCTGACTATGAATTACGCAAAGGCTTGTCGTTCAGAAAGAAAAGGCTTTTCTTCATTGAGAGAGAGAGAAACAAGGAACGGGATGGGGAGGTGGATGCCATGATAGACAAGTCCATCGGAGAATGCTTGACCCGGAGGCCACCCCAGTCATATGAGAGTAAATTAAGGCAGGGATGTACTCTGGCTCTGCCTGAGGGTGGGCTGAAGTTCAGGGAGATGGGAGAAAGCTTAGCTGACATATGGTTACATGTGTTTTGCTCCAATTGACAATGTGGACACAACAGTTCTGCTCATCATGAATAAGGCACAGAGTTTTGTGCCTGCCCTTGTCACAGGTAGGCAAGAGTAATCACTGAGTATTGCCCGAGGCACATGAAGAACAGTGTGTCTTTGTAGTTAATTACTTCCCAGAGTTAAAAAAAAAAAAAAAATCTCTTACAGAGGTTTCCTATTATATAATCTCAGGCCCTGGGCAAACTGACATTGACCCTAGGGGGTAAAGAAAGCAAATTTATTATTCTCAAGGTCTGGAAGTCAGAAATCCAAAATGAGCATGCCTGGGTCAAACCTGAAGTTGTGGTGGGGGGAGGCTGTGTCCCCCTGTGGAGGGGAAAAGGCTCCATGATTGCATTTTTAAATTGTTCCAGGCAAGTATATTCCCAGGCTCGAGAACCCCTCCACCTTTCAAAGCTATCAGTGGCTGCCTGGGTCTTTTTCCCATCACACTGCTCTGACGCAGGCTCTCCCGTTTCATTCTTTTGCATCCAAGGATTTGTGGTTATGTCATGCTCCCCTGGATTATCCAAAACACAGCCGATGAGCAACCCTGACTGCAACTATAGGATTAATTTCAACCATTGCTACAAAACCTAACCCATAGGTTCTTGGAATCAAGGCTTGGGGTATTAATATGATACTCCAAGTACTTCCCAGAAGGCTTGCAGGACATACTCTGCCTCACACTGATTTCTGAGCACTTAAAATTCTTTCAGCTTAAGATAGGAAACCTCAGACTTTACTATCTCTGGTTCTTTCTGTACCCCCAAAGAACTTTTATTGATGTGGGTTTTCCATTCTGGGGACAAAAGTTGTGGCCTTGTGCTTGCTGGGCAAGCATTCTGCTCATGAATTACATTCCTCACCCCATGTGGGTCATGCCTATTAATATTGGCTGCACCAGAAATTGAGAAACTTTAAACATATTGATTGACTCACTTAAAATGTCAACAATAAACTCACCATATGTTGATGGGATTATTTACTAAAACAAACTTTTTCGTGAGAAAACAGCATCACTTCACACTTCTGAAATCTCTACTGTGTCTGTTTGGTGGGAGACAGCTTCCTTTCCTTGATTTTGCATTCAGTCTGATGCAATATGCTATTCTGGTTGACATATATGAAAAATGTTTATCCCCATATAGATATGTACTTGGAAAAAAGTGAAGGAATATTTCATTAGCTTTTACAGGTAATTGTGGACTCACTTTTTTAATACTATACCAAAATTTGATAGGTGTGACAAATGATAATTTTTAAAAGGTTAATTGCACTGTGGAATCAAAAAACATCAGTGGGCTTTTCATGTCTGCTTCTGTAATATGTAGTATCCTTGCACTTCAAATAGCTTTTTTGTACCCACACATGATTTTTATAATACCCCTCTGTATTAATTTGTTAAACGTTGGTTCACAGTATCATGACGATTTCCCATTGTTGTGACATTTTATAGTCTTAACATCAGAAATCACACTTGCTAATTTCACCACTAATTTCATCTGAAAAATACGTAAGTATTGGAAAGTTCCCAAGAGTGATATAAGCTTTCTAAATTTCCATTTTTATTCAGAAAGGTCAAATTTTATCACTGGCAATGGATTTGCCTTTCCCTCCATGTTGACATTTGCACTGATGTTGCAAAAGCAATACTGAGTAAGGCAAGGCCTGCAGCTGCCTTTGCGCCAGCTACGGTGGCGGCAGCAAACTGTAGGATCTCCACGGTGACAGCCTCCATAGGAACAGAGAAGCCAACACAGGCGTTTGCACTGAGCCGAGTCCCTAATGAAGGAGTGAAAGTTACGCATGTATTAAACCTCAACCACTTACTCCATTAAAGAACACTCTTTGTGATTTAATGGGAATTGGGCACATTGTTTTTCTGTTATATCCCAGGAGTAGGAACCTTCTCCAGGGCAGGACCATGGACCATTATTTGAGTGGTGAGCTGAACTGCCTGGTTTTGTGAATGTTAAGGGAATAACCAACTGCTTTCTAATGAGAATTCAGGACAGCTCCAAAGGAGGGAATTCATGCCTGGTACTACAAACTTGGATGAAATATTCTTTTATTTTATTTTATTTTTGAGGTAGGATCTCGCTCTAGCCCAGGCTGGCATGGAACTCACTCTGCACTCTCAGGCTGACCTGGAACTCACAGTGATCCTCCTACCTCTGCCTCCCAAGCTCCGGGATTAAAGGTGTGTGCCATTACACTTGGCAAACTCTTTGCTGCACCTGTACAAATTCAATTCATTTATCCTCTGTGTCAAAGAGCCAGATACTCTTGGTAACCTTGTTGTTTGGAGCAAGCCCACATCTCCCTACCTTGATGTGTTTGGTAATTTTTACAATTCCTCTTTAAATGGCTACATTACTTTTATGATGTCTATTTTACCTTGTACCTATATTTTTCCTTATAAGAGAAGTGCCAGCCATATTTTCAATGATCTCTAAAGATACCTAAAGTAACTATTCATATAAGTACTGACCTGCCAGGCCTCTTGCAGATTCCATGTCATTAACCCCCACGGTTCACAACCCAGCAGCTACCAAGATGTTTCCATAGGACGGGCCTGAGCTCTATGATATTGGAGAGTGCATTCAGGCTGCATGTCGTTTTCTGAGAAACTGGAGTTCCAAGGGTTGTTTCAGTTTTAAAAACTATTTTCATTTATTTATTTGAAAGGGGTGTGTGTGTGTGCGAGAGAGGGGGGTGGGTGGGTATACTATACCAGGGCCTCTTGCCACTACAAATGGACTGCAGATGTATGTGCCAGTTTGTGCATCTGGCTTTATGTGGGTACTAGAGAATCAAACCCAGGCTGTCAGGCTTGGCAAGGAAGTGCTTTCAACCACTGGACCATTTCTCCAGGTCATTTTCACAAGATTCTCCTTTTTTCCAAAGGAGTAAGTTGCTAGAAATTTCATTGATGCAGTTCAGTTACAATTAAAATTCAGTTTTCTTTCTGCTAAAGCACTTTTTATTTCTGTTAAGGTAGGACTATCCTAATACCCTTTCTATCTTTCTTTCTTTCTTTCTTCCTTCCTTTCTTTCTTTCTTTTTTTTTTTGAGGTAGGGTCTTGCTCAGGCTTAGGCTGACCAGGAATTCACTATGTAGTGTCAGGGTGGCCTCAAACTCACAGCAACCCTCCTACCTCTGCCTCCTGAGTGCTGGGATTAAAAGCGTGCACCAGCACGTCCAGTGTCCTAATAATACCATTTCTGACTGGAGCTGCTCAGTCAAGTTCTTTGCAAGTTGAAACCTGCTTCATGGTTTGATCACAACTCATGAATGTGAGGTGTGCCTCGCTTGCCCATTTGGTGCAGCCGAGGTGGACAGTGTCCTGGGGTGTCGTGGAGGCCACGCACGGCGTGGTCATGCTCACATGTGCTCCTGCCAGTCACGAGCGTAGTGGTCAGCTCTGAGGTTAGACCTGAACGGAGTCCACGGTTCTGTGGTGAATGGCGGAGCATCAGCTCTACGTGGGAAAAAGGAGCATCTGCATTTGAATGCTTGCAGGACCAACATTTCCCTGAAGAGCTGGGCTTCCGTAAAGTAACTTTTGAAGTTAAAGGTGAGTTTTTCTTCTTTGTACTTTCTGTCTTCCATGCAGCCAGCTGGCAACGCTGCCCGTACCTGCCAGATGTCTTCAGGCTTAGCTAGACCATGCCTTTGCTTTGCCGGTCTGTGAAGAAGTAAGTGCCACCCTCTTCGTTCTATGGAGGCAGAGCTGGGCATGTGACATGTGTCTGTAATACTAGGAATGGTGATGCAGAGGCATGACATCTTGAGTTCAGGGCCAGCCCGGGCTACATTGTCACCAGTGTGGGGGTAGGCTACGTAGTGAGCCTATCTGGAAAAAGGATAGGCAGTAGATAACACATAGAAGTCTCAAGAGAGTTTATTTCAGCAACCAGGTTTTTGACCCTCTACACATCTAAGTGGATTACAAAAATAGCATTTTCCTTTTTGTCTCTCTATTGAACGCATCTGAGAAAATTCAGGTGCTTTCTGTTACTGCTGACTCTTAATGTCGACTTTCAAACTGTAACCTGCAGATATGTTTGTCTCCTGTGTGTTTCTCGTCACTTATAAGTGCCAGGTTGTAGTTTTAATATTATCTGAAATGTCAGAGCACTAGTCTGACTCTAATTTTAGTCTCTTTCTTCTTTCCCACATTGTTCGTTCACTCGGCACGAGCCTACCCCTGCTTGCTCGGTAAGTGTATGCTAAGTGTTTCTCTACCGTCTCTGTAAGTTCTGAGTTCTTCTGGCTCCTTAAAGAACTTCCAATAGTGTTTTTTAAAAATATATTTTATTTGAGAGAGAGAGAGAAAGAGGGAGAGAGAAAGATAGAGAAAGAAAGACAGGGAGAGAGAGAGAGAGAGAGAGAGAGAGAGAGAGAGAGAGAGAGAGAGAGAGGGAGAGAGAGAAAGAGAGGGAGAGAGAAAGATAGAGAAAGAAAGGGAGAGAGAGAGAGAGAGAGAGAGAGAGAGAGAGAGAGAGAGAGAGTGGGAGAATGGGCACATCAGGGCCTCCAGCCACTGAAAACAAACTCCAGATGCATGTGCCCCCTTGCGCATCAGGCTTACATGGGACCTGGAGCATTGAACCAGGGTTCTTTGGCTTTGCAGGTAAATGCCTTAACGGCTAAGCCATCTCTCCATAACACCATAACATATCATCACCATAATATAACATCACCATGATATATAGCCTTGGTTCCAAGAGCAGATATTGGGCATGCAAGGCTGTCCAGGCTCTGGGATTCCTCAGCATTGTGGAGTCAGGAAATAGCACTTCATTTTCATTAATGAGCTATTGCCTACTGAATGCTATGGTCTGCATATGGAATGGATTAGTCAATAGTGGCTTATTATTGTTTTTAATCGGGTGGTCTAGTGGCTTTGTGATGTCCCCATGTCCCAGCCTCTTCTTGTCATTCTGACCTCTACCCTCACTTCCTGGCCGTTATTTTCCCTTTGTGTGTCATGTGGTTACATAACATGGCATCCTCAGCTCCAGTGTCCTCTGTGCCCTTCAGGCTGGAGCTCTACGAAGGATGCAGCCTGCTCCCTCATAGGTGATGTACCTGTGAACTTCTTGGCTTTTCCCACTTCACGTGGGCTAGAAGTGCCTCGAGACCCTACTGACCACTCGTGTCCTGGGAATCTTCCATGAGGATTAAGGGGAATTTGGTGAGCAGCTGGCCAGAGGTTCTTGTCTTAAATCTCTTGGGTCTCACAGTGAACTATTCTTTTGTCCTTGTTTTGGGTAGTTTGGATATTCTCGCCTGTTGTGAGTTTCCAGAGGCCCCCAGTGTCTCTCCAATCAACCTCAGGCCATTTATGAATGGAGGCGACTGGAGACAATGCCCCTAATTCTTTTTGACCCTATTCCCACGGCTGTGGGTCACAGCTCCTTCTTGTGCACCATGCTTCATTCTATGGGTACCAGCTTGCCCAATGTCCCCAAGCGCCTCAGCACTTCAGTCCTGGTTTTTCTATTAACTTCCAATAGTTGTGATTTTGTAGCATTACATCCCTTGGATCCTCAGTGCCCATGAAATCAGCTTTGTTATTTGGGCTTTTGAAAACTATCCACTATCAGATCATTACCTCTGAAAAAATCTCAAAGGCTTTCAGCAGTGGTCTGCAAGAGAGGTCACTAGAGGGAACCTCATGCCAGGTGCTTCGGAGTTAAGTGCGTACCTCTGAATGCACGCTGATCAAATTCCCTTAACTGGATGTATTTGGATTGTCAGGGGACTGAGGAGAGGCTCAAATGGAGGGTTTCCCCTCTAGTCATTGCTATTCTTGGATGACCGATGTTAGGGGAAAACTGAAGCATGAGTTGGTTGAGAAATCTGAATTAGCAATCCTCTTTACAAGTTGGATTGTGACCTGGTCAACTGCCTGCCCCCCACACATGAGGGCTTGTTGAGAGAGGAAGGAGTGAGAAAAAGAGAGAGTTTTTTAGGGGTCAGGCTTTATCCTTCTATAATTATCTCCTTCACCTGGCAAAACTAGAATTCCCTAGAAGCCTGACTGTCAGGAACAGTGGAGGGCAGCTTTTAGATGTGCCACTGCCTGTAGCAACAAAGAACATTGAACAGCTCTTGTGAAGTCAAATATTTATTTTTATTTTATTTTATTTATTTTTTTGTGGCGCTAGAGCTGGAACCTAGGGCCTTGCATATGTGAGGCACAAGTTCTACCACTGAGCTCCATCCTCAGACCTCTGCTAAATTCTGTGACATTCTCTAACACATTTGAGTGCCTTTGCCTCCCTTCTTCTGTATTTATATTTTGTTGCTACATCTTATATCATTGTAATTGCTTTATATAATTAACCCAAAAGGAAAAAAAAAAAGGTGAGTGATTTCAGAGAAGAGTAAGGAAATGTATTCAATTCACCTTAGTGACTTACTTTACTTAGTGTGGAAGTCTTCCGTACGCAGAGAGCTCAATCACATCACACGTTTTCTTGATGGCACTTTACTCTTGGCACAATTAAAAGCACCAGCGTCTCACTGTTTGAAGCTTATGCTCTCAAGTTTGGATAGCAGGAACTGGGTGAAATCTTTGAAAAGATGCGGGGTCTGGAGTCCTCCTTCTCTTTCCTATACGCTATAAATTCTGGGCTAGTTTGTCTCAAGTACATATGGGATGCTGGAATTATTAAAAGATAGAAAAGCAATTTAAAGCAGCAGCAAGGCAAACTCCCCTGGCGCTAAAATGTAATCAGGGTGGAGTTGAACATATTCATGTGTCTATCAAAACATGACTAAAACTCTGCTTGCATGTCATCTTACAATTATTATCCTATGTAAAATGCTGTGCACAGGTCATTTTGGTTGTATGTGAATTATAGTTATGCTAGGCATGAAAAATGTACGTGTTATGCTCAGTTCTGTCTCTTCCACAGTCATGGCAGTTGTCAGGACAACACAGTCTGTCAGACCCCACAGAGGCAGGGCCGTCCAGAGTGTGAGAAGAGGAGGCGGTCAATTTTCATGTATCATTAAATTATGCAGATCATTATTTAATAATTGGTTCTCTGGCAGACAACGATCATTTTCCCTCAATATCCGTTTCCTTCTTCTTTAATCATAAAACATCCAAATGCTAGCTAGGGACATAATTTCCTAGAATAAAAGTCCAAATTCCCAAGCCCCTTTCACAGCTGTTATGGCCATATAATTAAATTCTAGACAAAGCAATGTGAGCAGAAGCGGGATCGGCATTTTCTAGCAAAGGCTCTTATAGGCAGGAAGCCTGTGCTCCTGTCCTTCCCACTTTGGTTGGCATGGGGACACTTTTTTTGGGGGGAAAACAGGCATCTTCATCCCCAAGGCCACTGCCCTGTAGCCAGAATGGCCCTGGTTTCCTCAAGATGGCTGTCATCGTGTTTTGTCTGTCTACATGAGACAGAAAGGGTTTTTTTTTTTTTTTTTTCCTATTTCAGGAAGCCAAACTCAATTCATCACCCATACTTGTATTATAACTGGAGGAGTCAGTTCTCATTAGGGGAGCTGCATGCTGGACAGTGCTTATGACCATAAATGTATTAGGAAGAAACAATCCTTGCTTCTGAGAAAGCCTGCTCTATGCTGTTGATACTATTCATGGTCCTATCTTTCACTGAAACTCCTGTCTGTTTTAATATATTTTGACTTTTCTGGTTGTCTTAATGTGTCCTCTTTCTATCTTGATGGGTTATGATCAAAGCTGATAAAACCAAAAGGCAGAGGAGCCAATAAAACTATTGTCTCAAGCACATAAAATTCTGCAAGAACCTCAGATGTTGCCTCCTCAAGTCTCTCACTCTCCTGTGGGTCCTGAAACTGCCTGTGAAGAACAAGTTTGTTAATTGGATGGATGAGAGTTATAGATAAAGGGAAATTATTTTTCAAAACAGATCTGGCATGGGTGGGGGTTCTTAAATGGAGCTATGACATCAGCAATTCCACAGGGGCTGTGATGACTAAGAAAAACTGAATATTGAAGCAGCAAGTCCACACTCAGGACCCAAACTAAATTCAGTGGGAGAATTCTGAAATTACGTAAGCAGGAAAAGATCCAAGCCACGGAGCAGCCTCAGGTCAGAAGCAGGCACTCACGACCGCTACCCCGGAATAGGCATCCAGTAGCTACAAGTGTGGGGGTCACTCCAGGAATGAGGGGGACAGAGAGAGAATATTGGAGGACTCTTGGTCTTCACTGCCAGTCAGAGCTCCTCTGTACTGACCATGGTGAAGTTTGGTGGGCATCAAAAGCTCGATTGCTATGGAAGTACGCATGGAACCAATGTGTTATTGACCATTTTGCCTTGGAATTCACTACAAAAGTTTAGCGACAGCATTTTAGAATGAACAGTTGTGTATTTAGGAAAAGAAAGGCAGGTAGATAAGAAATTATGAAGATTCGACAGTTTGAAGAAAGGAAGCTCAGTGATAATTTCAGAGCACCTGTGGCTGTGCAGACTGACCTCACTGGGGACGCACATTCAGTACGAATGTGCATGTGTTACAGTGCGCCTCACCAAGACTGCTCATGTTTGAACAAAATAACTAAAAAGTTTACTATGAATGGAAACTTCAAATTTTTAAGTTGTTAATCAAACTAGTTGCCAATGAATGATTCTTAATGTTTTGAGGTGAACATGGTTTATTATACGGAATGCCTAGCAGATAGCTAAAACCATTTCATTGAATTGACTAGCTAGGTCTAACTCATACCTTATAAATATGTAGTAAACTTCAAAAATTTTCCATTTTTTTAAGGCTCTAAAACTCAGAGTAATGATTAATTAGATTGGGAATTTGTCTCTGAAGTAAAAAAAATTATCTTGATAATAGATGGAAATAATGAAATTTCTATTTTGAGAAGTAATCTTCCCAAAGTAGTCTTACCTTTATAGGGACTAGGTAAGCAACATCTTCTGATAGTACTCCCCGTAGATTCCTGAAGAATAATGAATGCATATAAAATGAAGTAATTTCAATGTTAAATTATAAGATAAGGAAGAGCTGAGGCCAAAGGATGAGAGGTGAAGTTCAAATTCATCAATTGAATTTTAGATTTGATTTACTGAAGTGAGCAGAAAGATTTATTGCCCATGTCTTAACAAGAGAATAAAATAAATTGAATCAATTATTTAAGTCATGGACATTTGAAAGCCCATTTTGAAGCCGCAATTTAGCTTAACTGCTGCTATAGTTTCTGGGACAATGCTATTTGCATCATTGATGTTATATTTGAGAGTTTAATAGGTAAAGACTAGCATTTTATAATTTCATATGCATTTATTTAGTCACTCCTCATGGCTTTCCCCCAAAGGATAAGCCATTTAGATTTTTTCCACAATTTTCTTTATTTTTGTTTTCCAGTTGACCACTGGAATCTTTGCATTTTTCTAACTAAACTTGTAATTGTTATACATACTGCATATATTTCACAGAAATGGGAAACATTTTGTTGATTGGCAGTCATGTTCCCTTTAATTGCTGTTCTTCATAAAATATTTATTAGCAATTATTGTATTTATATTCTTTCAGAGATTTGTATTGTTAAAGATTATTTTTAAGTTCCAAATTATTTTCAATTAAATTGAGTTGTAAGGACCAGTGTTTTCATGTACACTATGGGGAATTCTTGTGGTAAATTATTCAGCTGTTTTTTACATTGTTCTGAACAGGGTTGGAGAGACGGCTCAGTAGTAATGGCACTTGCTTACATTGTGCTTAACACTTGGTAGAAAAAATACATTTTACAACTGTGTACATCACATGCATATATACTGGGATATTGGAAAACCTATTGATTTTCTTAGCATGTATTTTGTACTTTCACTTTGCTGAGCTCTGTTTTCACTTAGAAGAAAAAGGTCTTCCCAAATATTTTCTTTTTTTTTTAGATTTATTAGACATGGAGTCCATTGGTCACTGATAATGACACTATTGTCTCTTGTAATTACTGATGGTTTGCCAGTCTCCCACACCATCTAGAATAGTGCTGAAGAATGAGGTTTGCACTTTGTTTAATGAAGTTGACTCTTACTGAGTTAATGGCTTTGGGTAAGGAATTGTTACCCTGTCTCATGTACTTATGCTTGAGGTTTAAGTTTAGTTTTTCATTACATGTCTCCTTGTGTAGCCTAAGCTGGTCTTGAACTTGTGATCCTACAGCCTCAGCATCTTGAGTGATGGGATGACAGATGTATGTTGCCACAATGGGTACCCTAAGATTTTCTTTTAGTTTTTTTTTTTTTTTTTGAGGCAGGCTGACCTGGGATTCACTCTGTATTCTCAAGGTGGCCTGTAACTCACAGTGATCCTCCTACCTCTGCCTCCTGAGTGCTGGGATTACAGGCATGCGCCAACACACTCAGTTTCCTTTTAAGTTTAAAAAATCAAGAATAATGATTTTGTTAGATATCATTTTTAATTGTCAATTTGATCCCTGTGAGATATTTTCATTTGAGTCAATAATGCTAGAATATTGTTTTAATACTAGCATCATTTCTTATAATGCTAGACTCCTTTATAAAAGTTATAAGGAACTGTAGCACTCTTGTCAATTTGGTGACATTTCAGTTAGGACTTTTACATATGCATCCAAGAATACCTGAGGTTCTCTAACTTCTTGTTGCTTAAACTTTGTTTGTTAGGAATTTGGTAACTTCCTAAATCACAGTTTTCAGTTGATCTCTCCCGTAAGGTATTGAAAAGGTCGACACATGACTAGGGTGACCTGGCACGCTGAGTGTGGAAATAGCTCATCCCTGTGCTCAGGCACAAGTGTGCAGGAGGTCTTGGACCCACACCTTCTGTTTTTTATACCCATTCATGTTAAGAACTTTTTTTCACTTGAGATTAGTCATTAGACTCTTCCAGCATAACGTCCATGTCTTTGATCTACATATAATTCTTCTTTGTTTTTTGTGTTTTTTTGACATAGGGTCTCACTCTAGCCCAGGCTGACCTTGAATTCACCATGTAGTCTCAGGGTGGCCTCGAACTCATGGCGATCCTCCTACCTCTGTCTCCCGAATGCTGGGATTAAAGGCATGTGCCACCACGCCCGGCCATAAAATTCTTGATAATCATGTTAAATGTTTCATATTGACGATTTAAGTTTTTTCCTATTTTTTATCATAATTTGACATTTGTTATTTAATTTACTTTCTAAGAATATTTAATTACATTAATTCATTGATTTATTTTTTCCCTGTACCAGTTTTTTTCTATTCCCACATAAATCATTTTGTAGTCAAATTATTTTTAGCATGTTAATGCTCCATTGTTACTGTTAGTATATTAATCTTTTCTAAAATTTTAATTGTTTTCAAGAATCTTATAGTATCCTTAGGCCGTGAGTATTTTTCTAGTAACAACTTCTCTGATATTTTATGATATTTTCCTCCTCTTTTTTTATATTTTAATTTTATTATTAATTAGTTTTGTATTCAGCAAATACAGTCAGTTTGGTGCCATTATTAGGCTCATCCGTGACCTACCCCTTTCCTTTGGCCCCTCCTTGGTGAGGTGTATGGGTCATGCATTGTGGAGTTAGCCCACAGTTATGGGTTGGAGAAATGTCTCTGCATATCATGACCCAACATGTGGCTCTGACATTCTTTCCACCCCCTCTTCTGCAAAGTTTCCCTGAGTCATGTTGGGTTCATTTTTTGTCTGCTTCAGTGATGAGGTGTTGGGGGCCTCTGGCTCTCTGATTTGGAAGGAGTTGATTTTTCTCAGTGTTGACCTCCTTTGCCCTTGTGCTGGTATTCGGTTCACAACGAAAACAGCACCCTTGCTTGTATTGCCAATTTTTCTTAGTTTCAGCCGGGACCCTTTTGAGGTATGATGGGGTGGCTCTCTCCTTAGGATCTACATCTATCTGAAAAGGAGAAGCTGATTCGCCAATGGAGAGTAAGTTAGCACCAGGACAAATGAGAATGTAATAGGTGTAGGCCCTCTTGTAGCCCACGATTGAGGGTAGCTTGATAATGGAGAATGGGCTTATGTTTGGATATGGTTCTGAGTTGTTTCCCAGCTCCAGCTATGGCTCCTGTACCACTGAGGGTATCAGTTAGCTGAATCAAGAGCAATTGGTTCCCCACCATGGCTGTGTGCCACTATTGCATTTGTGTGGGCATCACAACAGGTTATTTGCTGCTAAGTAGGTTAGACCATGAGTTGCTTGGACAGATATTGGTCATTTCCCCCCAGTCACCCATGTAGCAGCTTCTGGCACTAGACACGCTGACTGTCTGGGGACTGACTCTCTTCCACCTTCCAGCCATGCCATTCTGTTTTACATGTCAACCACATAAGTTGTCTACAGCAGTAGGGTCTTACCACTAACCTTTGGTGGGTCATCAAGTACTCATACAGAAATCTGTCTTTCTTTTAGGAAATCTTGTAGGTTTCTCTCATCAAAGCTCATTGTGGATGATAGTCCTATGCTGGTACTGGGAGTTACAGGTCAGTGCCCAGTTAGAAAAGGAAGAAAAAGATAACTAACATACAAGAGTTATAGAGAAGAGAGAGAGAGAGAGAGAGAGAGAGAGAGGGAGGGAGAGAGAGAGAGAGGAGGAGGGGAGGGGGAGGGGGAGGAAGAGGGAGAGGGAGAGGGAGGGAATGAAGCTGTAGAAGATTAAGGTCAGTCTTCATCATACCCTCTCCAGTGTCTTATGGTTCAGGTGTTCCGTCTAAGGGCCTGGTGAAAGTTCAGCCATTTGGTCTGCCTTTTAGGAAGTAGAATTTTATGGTACCATTGCCGTTTGGTTCTAGATTTGTGTTTCCTGCCCCTCCGTTGCCCTCCCCTCCCTCCCCATTCATCCTATTGTCTAGTCCACGAGATGCCTGCTGGGTATGTAAGCATCTTGGGTCGATTCAGGTTAGGTGCTGTAGATGAGTGAGACTTTGTGGCACTTTTTTTTTCCTGTGATTGGATAAGTTCACTGAGAATGATCTGTTCTAGGTTCAACCATTTTTCCTCAAATTTCTTTGTGTCATTTTTTCTTACTGCTGTATAGAATTCCATTGTGTAGATAAACCACATCTTAGTTATCCATTCTTCTAGTGATGGACATCTGGGTTGATTCCAGCTCTTAGCTATTACATAGAGAGCCACTATAAACATGGTTGAGCAAATCTCTCTGGCCTGTGGTTTGAAGGTTTTAGGGTAGATGCCCAGTAAGGGAATAACTGGGTCTGTTGGTATCTCTATAGTCAGCTTTTTCAGGAGTCTCCATATTGCTTTCCAAGTGGTTGTACCATTTTATATTCCACCAACAGTGGGTGAGTGTTCCTACTTCTCCACATCCTTGCCAGCATCTATTTTCCTTTGATTTTTTGATGTTTGCTGTCCTTATTAGGGTAAGGTGGAATCTCATAGTTGTTTTAATTTACATTTCTCTGATGATTAGGGATGATGAACATTATCTTAAGTGTGTGTTTGCCATTTGTATTTCTTCCTCTGTGAACTGTGTGTTCAGCTCTTAGCCCCACTTTGTGAGTGTGGTGTTTGACTTATTACTGTTTAGATTTTTGAGTTCTTTGTAGATTCTACAGATTAGGCCTCTATCAGTTGGATAACCCACAAATATTTTCTCCCATTCTGTGGGTAAATCTATTGGCTTTGCTTATTGTATGCTTATCTGTAAAGAAACTCTTTAGCTTCATGTGATCCCATTGTTTAAGATCATGAGCTACTGGGGTTTTGTTCAGGAAGTCTTTTTTGGTTCCTATATCATGGAAAGTACTTCCTAAATTTTCTTCCAGTAGTAGTTGAGTTTCTGGTATTATATTGAGGTCTTTGATCCATTTCGACTTGAGTGTAGTGCATGGTGAAATGTGTGATCAAGTTTCAGTTTCCTGCATATGGCTATCCAGTTTGTCCAGCACCAATTGTTGAAGATGCTGTCTTTTTTCCAGCCTATATTATTAGGGCCTTTGTTGAATATCAAATACCTGTAGTTGCTTGACCCAAGTCTGGGTCCTCAAGTCTATTCCTTATGTCTATACTCCTGTTTTATGCCAGTACCATGCTGTTTTTATTACTATGGCTTTGTAATGTAGCTTTAGATCAGGTATGTTTATGCCTCCAGAGGTGTTTCTTTTGCTGAGGGTATGTTTGGATATGCAAGGCCTTCTGCCTTTCCATATGAAATTTGAGATCATTTTTTCTATCTCTGTGAAGGACACTGTAGGGATTTTAATTGGAATTGCATTAAATCTATATATTGTCTTTGGTAGGATTGCCATCTTCACAATGTTAATTCTGCCTGTTCAGGAGCATGGGAGGTCTTCACATTTTCTTAAGTCCTCCTCAATTTCTTTTTTGAGTGTTTTTATGTTTTCATTGTATAGATCTTTCACTTCCTTGGTTAAAGTTATTCTAAGGCGTTTTATTTATTTATTTATTTTTGTTGTTGAAAATGGGACCATATCCCTTATTTCTTTCTCTGTATCTTTGTCGTTTGCATATATAAAGGCTACTGATTTTTCTGCATTGATTTTGTATCCTGCTACTTTGCTATAGGAGTTAATCACCTTCAGGGTTTTTGGGATGGAGTCTCTCAAGTCTCTCACATATACAATCATGCCATCAGTGAATAGAGCTAACTTAACTTTTTCCTTTCCAAATTGTATCCCTTTTATTTCCTTCTCCTGTCTTATTGCTTGAGCCAGGACTTCCAGTACTATATTGAAAAGCAGAGGTGAGAGAGGACAACCCCTTGTTCCTGATCTTAATGGGAATTCCTCCAATCTCTCTCCATTGAGTATTATCTGGGCCTTCATAGATTTCTATATTTCCTTTATTATGCTAAGATATGAAATAACCATGCCAATTCTCCCCAATGTTTTGATCATGAAGTGATGTTGTGTCTTGTCAAAGGCCTTTTCTGCATCTATCAAAATTATCATGTGGTTTTTATGTTTAATCTTGTTTATGTGGTGTATTACATTGACAGATTTCCATATGTTGAACCTCCCCTGTGTCCCTGGGATGAAGCCCATTTGGTCAATTTGGATAATGCTTTTGATGTGTTATTGGATTCGGTTTGTGAGGATTTTGTTCAGGATCACTTTGTTCATATAGCTTTGTATGTGGGTACTAGGGAATTGAATCTGGGCCATTAGGCTTTGTGAGCAGACACCTTTAACCACTGATCCATCTCTCTAGCCCCTACCTGTTTACATAGAAAATTTACATTACTTTTTGTCTGTGTTTAAAATCTATTTACTAGTGATGATTTTCCTCTACAATGCAAAATGGCTTATTGATTAAAATTATTACATTATTTTAGAATTCCTTATGCTTCTTTTTCTCTGAAGATTACATTTTTTTGGTTTTTATTGGTGTATTTGAAAAAGTTCACTGTATTTTTATGTTTTATATTATTGTAAGATATCAATTGCATCTCTAATCAAGATAAATGCATATAAAATAGTAAAGTTATGAAATGATTTTTAGTTTTATTTGAAATACATAATGTAACCATAGGATTTTATTATGTGCAATGTAATTTAAGGTCTATTTTTATTTATGATAGAGTATATTGGTATAATTAATACAGTGTGATGAGCTCCCTTTAGTAAGTTTAATATGTTTAATAAGTGATACTGTGGTAATAATCTTGCTTTTTTAGCACTGCTTTTGCTGTCCTCATTTATTTTTATTTTCTTTCTTTCTTTTTTTTCCAATCACCTAGTTTTGAGTCCAAAATGAAATGATACAAAACATAACATAGGCTATATGAGCTACTTGGGGAAAGTGGCTTACATCTGTCTGAGCAACTTGAGGCCTCAGCTATACTTAGAAGCAAACAACCTGACATGATGCTCACACAAGTGCAATAGTGGCACATAGCCATGGTGGGTAACCAACTTCTCTTAGATGGGCTAACAGATTTGCTCAGTGGAAAGGAAACCATATCTGGAACTAGGAAACAGGTCAGAATCCTATCCAGAGAATAAGTTTGCTTTCTTGGGCTACTACACCCTCTAAATTAATAATGGCTGTCCAATTTAACCTGTGCTGATTTCATTCTCTGTTGGAGAATCTGCTTCTCTTTTTCAGATGAAAACAGGACCTGAGGAGAAAAAAAAAAAATCATACTTTACCAGGGACCCAGCTGAAACCACAGAAGAATTAGGGTAATAAGCAAGAGCAAGAGTGTTGCTTTCTCTAACCTGATATCAGTACAAGGGTGAAGGAGATAGACACCAAGGACACTTAATATCTATGAAACCAGAGATCCAGGGGCCACCGGCAGCCCGTCACTGAAGTAGACTTAAATTGCACCCAACATGGCTTAGGGAATTTTGTGGAAAAGGAGGTAGAAAAATTGTTAGAGCCACAAGTTGGGATACTATACACAAAGACATAGCCTCTTCCCCATATCTGATGGCTGCCCTCCCAATCTATGACCCACAATCCCCATGGGGATGACCTGCATCCTCAATGAGGAGGGTCCCTTTGGAAAAGGGGTAGTGATGAAGGAAAAGATGCCACCAATATATGCTGTTTACATACTATGTATGTCTATAACTACTAAAAAAAATTGAGAGGTGTCAAAGAGAGAGAGACAGAGCCTCATGACATCAGAGTTCAATGACTGCCTCTGTAAGTTGGCAGCCCACAGATTGGTATTCGGTACTGAGATCTTTCCCAAACTCTGGGATGTTCTGAGTAACTTGTTTTACCCTTCTGATTGTTTCCATTTAGTCCTAAGCTTCCTGGAGTCAGCTGTGATGGTGGTTCATCTATTTCTGCTCAAAACTGTAACTGGGAGGTTCAAACTCACTGCTGCCAGAGTGGTGACCTCCAGTCTCTCAAGTGCTGTCTCATTCCTGCTACCAATGGTAGTCTATGCAGAGTGTGGGAGGCTAGTGTTTTGTAGTTACCGGAGTGTTAACTGTCACCTGAATACTTCTAAAATTACTCACTCCACTGACCTAGCCTCTAAAGTGAGGCCCCATCTTATGACCTAGCAACTTTAAGTTGTAGCTGTGCCGGTGACAAAAGTGAGAAGGAAGCAGTGAGTTTAATCCTGCAGTGAAAAGATTATTGAGTGAGTCTGTCAGCCCCCGTGAGCTCTTCCCATATCTCAGATCATGATTTTTTTTAACTGAAATAAACTAGCAAAACTAGCAATCACATTATCAAAGCAAGCCAAGATGAGGTCATTAATAGTCTACACTCAGTAGACAGATCAATGCATTTCAACATACTATCTAATTTAAAATAAATTACAATCCTCCCACACCAATATTAATTGATTGGAAAGATTAAGAGAAAACACAAATGCTGGGGTCAAACAGCCTATGACATAAGGAAAGAAACCTAGAGAATAGAGTATATTAAAGCTATTAGCTGTGATAGATGTACAGAGAAGAAACTCAAGGACTAACCACAGGCTTTAATGAACATGTAAGTCATTATTACCTCAACAGTGTGTGTGCTTATGAAGAGGCTGAGAGGGAAAATATTAACATAAGAAAGTTACAAGTAGCCAGTGCAGTCTACCCTTTGGAAGATTCTTTGTTATGAAAGAAGAAAAATGTGAATAACATCAATCAAATTTTAACTGGAGACATAAGAGCACAGCTGGATAGTAACTGAGTAAAGAAGGAAATTTGATGTGTCAGAAAAGATCATTTCCAGAATCTTGCTTTGTGGCAAGAGAAAGGGTTAGGAGTACACAGGGAAAACTGGGAATGAGCCTTAGTTAGTACCGCAGTGGCTCATGCACAGTAAGAAATGTGCCAGGATGAGTCAGAAGAGACAAGGGAAGTCTGCCAACATGGTAGAGGCAGCCTGTAGAAAAGTTCTACTGACTCTTACTGTCTTCTAGGTGAACTACGATGCAAGGTCTTAGCTGAAAGGAATGGGGTGAGGAATTACAAGTTTGAGGACAGGCAAAACATGGAACAGCTCTGAGTATGACGTGGTTGGGTACTTAATCAGGGCAATTCTTGTCAAGCTACAAGGCACTTACCTTTTATTTAAAGTGCGGATTGCTGGAGCTTTCTGGTCAGCCGATCTAGACAAAAAGCAAAAGCAAACAACAAAAACCCGGGGAAGCTCCCGGTTCTCTGTCTCAGGGGAATGAAACAGAAGAGGGTGATGATAAAGAGGAACCCCTGGAGTCCTCTGGTCCCTGCACACGCTTTCATGGGTGTAACTATCTCTGCATGTGCGCGCGCGCGCACACACACACACACACACACACACACACACACACACGCACACACACGACTTATACATGCCAAGAAAGAAATGGTAAAATGAGAAAGCAAGCTGAGCTGACCTTGAACTCTTGATCTTCATAACTCCACTTCAATTTATATTTGAATTTTCACAAGTGTTATATATAATTTTCATCATATTCCATGCCACCTATTTTCACAAGGATTGTGGGGTTTTCTGGTCAGAGGATTTCAACAAATTATTTTATATGTAAAAATTCATAGAATGAAGTTGTTGATATGAATCTTTTTAACATTTTACCAAATATAATTTAAAATAAATTGCAATCCACATCTGAAAATCCTCCCTAATTTAAAATAAAATAAAATAAAATAAAATAAAGGCAATGAAAAGCTAAAAAAAAAAAAATTAATAAGTAAACAAGAAGCAAATTCCCACCTCTTGATTAGAAGTTTTAAGGTGATCTAAGCATACTGTGTATGCTAATCTTTATTTTTTGTGATTATAATTCTATTTATCATGTAGAGCAGTCGAAAGGCTAAATGAAATAGTGGCAGAGGGTTCCTGGCGTACCAGAAGTGCCCAGTAAAGACTGGCGAGGCAACATGCTTTAGCAGAACAACTCTGCTCCTCTTTGGGGTTCAAACTCCAAGTCTAAGGTTTCCCAGTGATTTATCTTTGGATAATTTACAGAATCTTTGTGATCATCAGTATGTTGTAGGGGAATATCCATCAAAAGTGGCACCAGAAATAGTATGTACTTCATGGAATGATTTTAGGGAACAAGTGGGAAAAAAAGAAGCAAGGATGCATGACACCTGGTACAGAGTGAGAGTTAATATTAGCTATTTTTATTCTTTTCCCAAATATTGCATTTTTGTTCTAGTGATTTTGAAAACAGGTGTGAACGCTGTTTTTAACTCCACTGGCAATTACCTTTGACATCTTTCAAAAGCAGCACAATCTAATTTTTTCTAATGATCAGAGAGTGACAGTGTGACTTTTACTCTTCTCTAGGTAAAATAAATTTCAACATATTTTAAATGAAAGGTTACATTTCTTACAATTTTGTTAGTGAATTTGAAGTCCATTGAAAATATCCTTATTAGTAAACTCTAGACTGGTAATTTTTTGAGTTTTACCTCGGTATTTGAGAGATTCTAAAATTTCCTAGCATGTCTGAAAAAAAAAAGCATTCTTTTCTTTTCACTTGTGAATGATCTAATGCAGGGATTTCTCTCTCAACTGTCTAGACTTTTCTCCCTCTTTTTCTTTTATATATATATATTTTTAATTATTTATTTATTTATTTGAGAGCGACAGACACAGAGAGAAAGACAGATAGAGGAAGAGAGAGAGAATGGGCGCCCCAGGGCTTCCAGCCTCTGCAAACGAACTCCAGACGCGTGTGCCCCCTTGTGCATCTGGCTAACATGGGACCTGGGGAACCAAGCCTCGAACCGGGGTCCTTAGGCTTCACAGGCAAGCGCTTAACCGCTAAGCCATCTCTCCAGCCCTCCCTCTTCTTCTTGAATCTATTTTGTTGGAGGAAAAATATTAAGCTACACTTATTCTACTGCTGACCATCAAAATTTCTTATTTTCATTTTTGAAACTTAACATTATTGTCAAATTTTATAATCTTCCTAGAATATAGGGACCCTATGGTCTGCAGATGAGGTTAAATTTTCTTATCTGGGTTTTTTTCCTCTCCTCATACATATGTTTCTTTTGTTCCTTTTGTTACTTTTTTTCTTCATTTTATCATTCACTCTTAATCTTATAATAATGTTTTAAAAAGTGCTTTTGTATGTGTAACAAATACTTTTTGGTGATATGGTTCCTTGTAGTGTTTGGTATTCCATTATTCATGTGACTGTGTTGTTTGTCTTTTGACTGGGGAGGTCCTGGCTTGCTTTGCTGTTTACTAGTAGACAGAGTACAATGTTTTCCTTGGCTCTTCTTCACAACTGCTTACCTTTCATTAAAAACCTAGCTCAGCACAAGAACCAGTATCCATCCACTCTTCTTTGACCCTGTGGTTAAAATTCTCTGCCTCTGGGGCTGAGAAGTTCTGTCCTCAAGAGTCCTGTGTCAAAGTCTGATTCTTTTGTTGGAAGCATTTACATGATGAGTTAGAATTGCTGGGTATTTCAATAGTAGGGTTTTCTCTGAGTCTTCACATGCATATTCCAAACTGTAACAAATTAGAAACTGAATATACAGTCACAGGACAACATATAAAAACAGACTATCAGCAGCCAGCCCAGGACACCAACAGGTCATCTACAGTAACTGGCTCTGGAAGGCAGCCTACTACCCTAAATTAAGACATGAAGAAAGTCAGACCACTGTCCCTAGCACCATTCCAGGTAGACAAACAGAGATTCCCATAACAATCCTTCCCAAGTGGCCAAGAGTTGATTAATAACTAACAGCTTCTCTAAGTTTTGTCCTTGCTTCTACCTTAGGCAGATCAGAAAGACCTAGGTATGGCCCCTAAATAATTCCATAGGCTGCAGGCCCTCACTCCACTCAGAGCATATCAGAACCATGTCTTCTTGATTCCTTCTCCACATCTCTCCTACTTGCCCGACTGCTTTTGAGATTCTTCCCAAGCAAAAATGAAGCTTGCTGGCTCCCTTGGGATAGTGAACTCTGAGTAGTCTTTGCTTGTTCATGTTTGGTTGGCCTCTGCTTCGTCTATAAATTATACTTCTTAAAAAATTCTTATATTGTTTATTTATTTATTAGAGATAGAGGGATGGAGGGAGTGAGGGAGAGAGAGAGAGAGAGGGAGAGAGAACGGGTGTGCCACGTTTCTAGCCACTGCAAATGAACTCCAGATGCATCTGGCTATCATGGGACCTGGAGAAATGAACCTGGGTCCTTAGGCTTTGCTGGCAAGTGCATTAACTGCTAAGGCATCACTTCAGCTCTATACTTTCTTCTTAGTTTTTAAGGGGATTTTTGCAATTCTGGCTGTTTTAGGAATATTGTTAAAAGGGTATGGCATGGACTGAGAAAGTGGAACAGTTAGTAGAGTGCTTCCTTATTGTGTTAGTTACTTGTTTCGCTGCTGTGACAAAAATCCCTGATGAGAAGAAACTTAAGTGGGAGAAGCATTTATGCTGGCTTACAGTTCCGGGGGATATAGCCCAGCATGGCAGTGAAGCCATGGCAGCAGGAGAGTCAGCTACTCACATTGAATCCACAGCCAGGCAGGAGAGAGAGAGAGAAAGAGAGAGAGAGAGAGAGAGAGAGAGAGAGAGAGAGAGAGAGAGAGAGAGAGAGAGGTATGAATACTAGTGCTTAGCTCTCTTAAAAATTTTAAAAATTCTTCTTCTTGCATATGTTAATGGGGGTGAAAAGGCCCAAAATGAAGTCTGGGGAAGAGATTGAGTAAAGGAAAGGTAGAGGGAGAGAAAGCCTTATAATTAGCCAGCCAGGCCAAATAAGCCAATGGTGCAATAGTGGCACATCTGTTATGTGGGAAACCAACTGCCCTCTAGTTGGACTAGAGGCCCGCTCCATGGGAAAGGAATATATCCCTGATACTGAAAACTAAAAGCAGGGGTAGTCATGAGCCCTAGGGGTGTAACATCTGCTGTTGTCTGGCCAAATGTATATACTATGCTTATCAAAGTGTCCAGTAAGCACTTCTGTTAATGTTCACACCCTTATATTAATGCTATTCTCACTTTTGGTTGAGAATCTTCTCTTTTCAGATGGCAGTGACCTTGGGATGACTCGGAAGGTATTATGGTGATGGAAAGAAATGACCGCAGTGCTCAGCACTGCAGTATCTGTATCACAACTAAGGCTCAGGGTCTAATGTGGAAGAGGTGGTGGAAAGAATGTAAGAGCCA
This sequence comes from Jaculus jaculus, assembly GCF_020740685.1. Lineage (NCBI taxonomy): Eukaryota > Metazoa > Chordata > Mammalia > Rodentia > Dipodidae > Jaculus > Jaculus jaculus. The sequence continues at coordinate 9,300,414 of NC_059104.1, read as the reverse complement.
AAGGAAGAGCAGGACTCTGTCCAACGTGCTCCCTCCAAACACAAAATGGCCTGGATATCCATGGCCCCACAGTGCATGACACTACCTGCATAAGACCATCATAAGAGGAGGAAAAGATCAAGACATCAAAAGTAAAAGAGAGACTGATTGAGATGGGGAGGAGGTATGATGGAATGTGGAGTTTCAAAGGAGTAAGTAGGGGAAGGGATGGTATTACCATGGGGTACTTTTTACAATCATGGAAGTTATTAATAAAAAAATAAAAAGATTAAAAAACTTTTAAATTATCTTTTAGATTTATTTGAGAACGGGGGAGAGAGAAATAGAATGGGTGCACCAGAGCCTCCAGACACTGCAAACAACTCCAGACCCATGCACTACCATGTGCATCTGGCTTATGTGTGTTCTGTGACATTGAAGCTAGGTCCCTTGACTTCACAGGCAAATGTATTAACTACAATGGAAGCCTCCAATTAAAACATAGAAGAGGGCTGGAGAGATTGCTTAGTGGTTAAGGTGCTTGCCTCCGAAGCCTAAGGAGCCAGGTTCGATTCTCCAGGTACCACGTTAGCAAGATGCACATGGTGGTGCATGTATCTGGAGTTTGTTTGCAGTGGCTAGAGTCCCTGGTGCACCCATTCTCACTCACTTTCTCTCCCTCTCTCTGTTTCTAATAAATAAATAAAAATAAAATCTTAAAAAAGTAGAAGAGATAACTGGATCAGAACCACAAACTGAAGACATAAGTTATGTGATCCTGACCAAGCAATTGGCAGAACTTGCAGAAAATCAATAAGTTTTTTATTTGATGTGTATGTGTGTTCATGTGTGTATACAACGTGCATATATATGTGAGTGCTGGGATTATAGATGTGCACATTATTTCATCTGGCTTTATGTGCTCTCTGAGGATCCATATTCAGGTTGTCACACATGCACAGTAAGCACTTTACCCCTTGGACCATCCCCAAAGCCAGATTTCTCCTTTATCTGCTAGGTTCCCAGCCCATGAAATGCAGCTGCTCACACTTTGAAGAGTAGATTTTCACATCTCAGCTAACCTAATCTAGAATCTATCATATGCAGGGATTTGATTCCATGTGATTTTAAGTTCCATCAAGTTGACATGAGGGGCTATCATTTATACCATGTAGGAGGTCTTGTGTTTGGTCCCAGCACTGCATAAAACTAGCCATGGTGGAATGTGTCTATCATCCCAGCACTGACTTTATATATAGCAAATTCAAGGACAACCCTGACTCCTTCTCTCAAGAAGAAGGGGCTTCTAGTATGTGTATTGTGAATATAGTGGTGGTCAAGGCTGCATGGACGTGCTCCCTTTTACAGCTTATTAGATAGCACACATATGCTGTGAGGCAAGGGGACCAGGAACAGATGCACTCTTTGCTTTTGATTTCAATTTTGCAGCTTCTCTACCTTCGTGCTGGTGGAAGGTGATTGTATGGGGGAGGTAAAAGGACAGCATCTTCCTACTGACTCCAATCATAGCAGAACTACTTAAAGATTGGTTAGTCCATTTCCATCCATTTTGTATATGGAGGGAATCTCATCACAAACTATGTAAAATATAAATTATTTTTCATAGCTAATCATGTTCTAGAATGTAAATAATTTAACATTTTCCCTTATCATCATGATTGTCCTAATGGAGAAACTTTTGAAGGCTGGGAGTTGTTACGGAATAGCTGGGAAGTCCACCCTCAGCTCACCCACTGTTGAGACGAGGGAACTTGAGCTTAGGTCCTCTGGTTCTTTATCCACTATATTCTCTGCTCTTTGTTTTCAATTATTTTTCTATAATTCATCAGAATGCCCAGCCAGCTCTTTGGAATAAATTTAGAAACAAATGATCCTCTGCAAAATAGCTGCATAATCCTGGACAAGTTATTTAATCTCCTTAAGCCTCAATTTTGTCAGAGAAAAGGTTGCTAATAGGACTGCCAAGGAAATAAATAAGTCATCAACCATTCCAGGTGCTTTTGTTTATATTATTCTATTTTGTGGTTAATCCCCCCAGTAACCTTGTAAGGCAGGGGCTGTTGCCATCTTTAATTTATAGATACAAAACTAAGTCTCAGAAAGGCGAAATAATTCTCCCATGACATACCTTGTAAGAAACTAGAACAATGGTGGTCTTACTCAGAACTTATGTTTTAAACCACAACACAATTATTTAAATTGCAATTTCTTGTGCTGTTAAGCTTAGCTATGTGGAATGAGATAGTAGATGCAAACGCAGAGTACCCTGGGCTCCCAGGACTGAATAAACCCCAGAAGATTCTAATGTTCCTGTTTGTAGAGCAACCACCAGTTACCAGGGACTCAGGTTAGTGACACAGGGACACATTTTCCTTAGCATGCCATGAGATGTATGCAGTTCTGTAATGTTCTTAGGGCTGCTTAATTCCCAAGTAATCCTATTGTTTGAGACATTTTTCAGCCTCTGCAGAGAACACAGTGGTGGGTCTTCAGCCACATCATAGAGAAATCTAGTGGGTCTCTGTTGGGCCTTGAGAAGCCTGGACGTGAGGTCTAGTGGAACTTCCTGAGCCTAGCTAAAGTTTGGCAAACTGCCTCTGGCCAGCTATGACTCAGCAAGGGGCCAAATGGCCTCTGGCCTGCTACTCCTGCACAGGAAGTTAGAGTTAGAACCAATCATCTCAGAGGTCACAGTATGCTATTGACCCTTACACCTGACCCCATCCTAAAATCCCGGTCTTCGTTCTCAACATTATATAAACACCTGCCGGTAACAATAAAGTGAGTTCCTGCTTTGACAAGACTCCCGGCTTGGTGGTTTTGTTCCTGGCTATCGACACCCACCCTCCTCCTCAACCCCTTGGGAGGAACCAGTGGGCCTGGTCCTCCCCCAGCACTACCTGCCAGGGGAGCCTGGCATCTGGCACCCAACTTGGGGCTTCAGGAACCTGGCAGACTGGTGCCCCATGAGAGGCATTTGTTGAGGAGGTCAATTGGCGTGTGGGTGAGCCTACCCTCATAAGTTATGAGGCAGTCTTCATATTTCATGTGCTAAACTTTGCTTCTATAACCTGCACTTGCTTGTCAACATCTCTTCATTCTCTTTCTCTTTCCTTTCACTTTCGTTTACCAGCAAGCTGCATCTGCGGCTTTTGTACAGCATGTTTACCTATCTTTTGGTTCCTTGTGTTTGTGTTGTACTCGTGCATCTGTGGGTTGCTATAGCCCTAATTTTATGGACATTTCTCTCTCGACTTTATAATATGGGACAGTCTACCTCTAAATCCAGTCCTGCCTTAGAATCTCTCAGGGCACTCCTAAAGAGTAGAGGGCTTAATTTAACTGATAATCAGGATCAACAGACCTGGGATTGCCTTCTTAAGCTGGTGCCTTGGCTGCCGGAAGGAAATCTCTTTGATTGGAACACTTGGGATAGGGTAGAGGCCCTTGTTTGTCGGGCACATGTGGAGAAGGGTCAAATACCCCCCTTAGGGGTCCTCCCTATGATCTTGTCCCTCAAGGGCTACTTCCCTCCAAGGCCAACCAAACATAAACAAAAGACAGAGGAGAAAAGAGAGTATATAGCCCGATCTGGCTACTGCTCCTGGAGATATAGCTTTAAAAACCCCAGAAAAGGATACATCTTTATACCCCTCACTTAATCTCTTTGAGTGTGCCACTGGCCCTGTGGGGGACCTCCTCCACCTCCTCCATGAACTAACCCTTTCTGGACCCCTTCTGCCCCTCCTTCATATTTGACCACCAAGCAGCCAGAAAATAAAGCTACTTTTTTATTTCCCATCAATCTAAATCCTGGGGACAATCGCCCTGCTGCCTGGTATCCGTGGGAAGCTCAGGACATTAAGGAGCTTATAAAGGCAGTCTCAGAGGATGGTCCTAACTCTCCTTGGGCTGAGACCCTGTTATAGGGACTTCCCCATCAACCTTGTACAACCCAAGATTGGAAAAATCTAGTCAGGGCTGTCTTGTCGGGTCCCCTATACATTAAGTGATGTGCCTTTTTAAAAGATGAGTGCCATACACAGGCAAAACAAAAACAAAGTCAACAGACCCCTGTGCCAATAACTTTTGGGATGCTCTCTGGTACCTCTGATCAATATGCTACAGGTACTCAACAGGCGGCTATACCTGATCTGTATAGGGACCAGATCAGGACACTGGGCTTGGCGGCATAGAAAAATCTTGATGAGGGACCTTATAACACCCCCCCCCCCCATGGGTATTACTCAGAAACCATCTGAGGACTTGGCTACATTTATAGATAGGGTGGAAAAAAGTCTCCTAAGACTTTTTTTCCCCCAGGGACATTATGGGGTCAGTTTACTAAAATGTTGTTCTGGGAAGGGATGACGGCCGATCACTGCCTCACCTGTGTGGGTCTCAAGGACAACTCCATGAGTAGATGGATTGTAGCCACAAAGGATGTTGGCACTATCTCCCATCAGGTCAGGGCCATGGCTGCCCCCCTCAGGAAAATAAACAGAGATATTTGGCCACTATGATCTGCACATTACAGTTAAACCCTGAAAAATCATCATGTTTCAGGCATGAGGGCCACTCTAAAAAGGAGTGCCCCAATAAGACAAAGCCTCCCCACCCTCTGGGGGGATGACCAGTGCCCCTCATACCCACTGCCCTAAATGCAAAAAGGGGTTTCATTGGGCTAGGGAGTGTCAGTCAAAGTTTAACATACAGGGCAAGCCTTTAAACTACTCCAAGGGCTCCCCCCAGCCCTGTTAAATAAGAGAAATGAGACCATCAAAGCCCACTGGTCAGTCCCTTTGATCTCTGGCCTTAGGCCCAAAATTATTTTAAATATTGACAACAGAAGATTCAAACTTCTCATTGACACTGGAGTGGACTGAATGGTCCTGAAAAAGGAGGAAGTGCCCCCCTCCTGGCAACTTGTGCCCAGCCCTCCCCTACTGGGAGTTGGTAGGCAATCCTCCTCCTGGAAGACTGCCACGTGGCTCCGTTAGACTAACCCAGGTGGAGACAGGGGAAAAATCCACCCTCTTGTGATGACTGGGCTCACTGCTAACTTAGTGGGGCAAGACATCCTTGGAGATGCCGAGGCTTTCATCACTACTAACCATGAAGCCTTTTATAATAATTTGTTAGATAAAAATGAATATCAGCAACAGTTTGAGGAAGGGAGGGAATGTCATCCCAATTATAGAGATGACCCTTACTTTGAGCAACTCAGACAAAAGTACTCCAATAAACACCCCTAATTCTAAGGGCCAGTACCCAGCCCACCCCCATTTAAAATCCAGTGGAGACCGTGGGATCCCATATGGGTTGAGCAGTGGCCTCTCCCTTCTAAGTTACACCAACTCCACATACTTATGAATCAACAGTTGGAGGCCGGACATATCTGTCCATCCATTAGTCCCTGAAACTCTCCTGTCTTTGTCATGAAAAAGCATAATGATTCCTGGACATTTTTACATGACTTAAGGAAGATCAATGAACACATGACCCCCTTCAGAACCCCCCAGAGGGGACTCCCATGTATCCCAGCTATTCCCAATTTATACCATATTACTATCATTGACATTAAAGATTGCTTCTTCTCTATCTCCATCCAGGAGCCATGGAAAAATTTACATTCTTTGTACCTGCTATTAATTTTTGTGGCCCAGATAGGAGATTTGAGTGGACTGTCTTACCTCAGGACATGGCTAATAGCCCACCCATTTGTCAATAATACCTGTCATCCATTTTCTCTTCTCTTATCTATCTCCCCAATACCCTGTTTCATATTTACATGGATGATATTATTCTTGGGTGCCTAGATTCATCCACACTCCAAGACCTTACCCACCAATGTCTAACTATCCTTCATACTCACAGCTTTAAAGTAGCTCCTGAGAAAGTTCAAACCTTGCCTCCCTTTAAGATCTTGAGCTCAATCCTTACCCTAGATACAGTTTCACCTGTTAAACCACAACTTTATATTCAGGATTCTTAAACCTTGCCTCAAATGTAAAAGCTCTTGGGAGAAATTAACTGGATGAGGCCCTGGATATAACAACTGAGGAATTATCCCCCTTGTTCAACCTACTAAGGGGCCCTGATCTTTCATCCCAAGTAACCCTAGCACCTGGGCAGAGACAAGTCCTCCATAGAGTCCAGGAAGCCATAGATAACTCTAATCTCAAATGATTCGGCCCTGATCTCCCTCTTTCCCTATACCTTTTCCCTGGAGAGACTCTGACCACTTCCCTGTTGGTTCAAAAGGGCAAACCTATTCAGCGGATTCACCTCTCGATTGGTGGAGCCCCTAGGGTCAATTCTTTAATAACCAAGTAGCTCATTACATCATTAAAGAAGGGAAATTACCATTAGACTCTTTGCTATTGAGCCTCACTCCATTATTAACCCGTATAAGATACCTGATTTCTCTTGGCTCCAAAGAAATAATGTAAGGGTTTCTATGGCACTTGAAGGGTTCCTGGATACCATTGACTGCCATTATGACCCTCATAAGTGGATGATCTCTTTTTCCAGGTTGGAGTGGAGACTCCCCAGGCTTTTCCTACTTCAACCCAACTCTGGCTTCCTCATTGCCTTTACAGATGGGGGATTCATGGGGGCTTCCCTGGTTGTATATCCCCCTTTAAATTGGGGGTCAAACCTGAGCCCATCAAGTCTATCCCTCAGGAAATAGAGGGACCAGCATAGTACAAAGAGCTTTTTGCAGTTGTTCTGGATCTATATACTATTCAGGAGCCGTTCAACTTATTTTCTGACAGTCTCTATGTGGTAAACCTACTGCCCAATATTATTAAAGCTCACATTAGACTTCATTCCAACCCTACATCCCCCTTAATGATCCAGGCTCGCACACTACTCAAACAAAGAATCCACCCTATCTTCATACAACATCTTCGAGACCATCAAAATTTACCAGGTTTTCTGTCTGAAGGAAACATCTTGGCTGATCAATTGGCCTCTGCAGCTCACTGTCACACTGTCTCAGAGGCTATCCAACTTCATTCTCTAACCCACACCAACTGGAGAGGCCTTAAACAAAAATTCCCCCAAATACCAAATAAAAATTTTAAAAAGATTATTAGGACATACAAGTCTTACCAACACTTTCTCCAGGTTCCCCCCACCCCCAAACTTCCAGGAGTAACCCTCAGGGCCTTCACACCAACCATCTTTGGCAAATAAATGTTACTCATTATTCCCCCTTTGAAAAACTTAAATATATCTTTTTATCGGATGATACTTTCTTCCGTGCCTGCTGGGCATCTGCACATGCCGGGGAGAAATCTAAACATGCCATTAGTCATATACTTCAATGTCTTGCCACTCTTGGGCTGCCCAATCAAGTAAAAACAGATAATGACCCCTACTTTGTAAATCAAAACTTTATGATATAACCAAACACTTAAATCACAATTACAAAAACAAAAGGGGGAATCACTACCCCCCACCCCGATCAGCTAAAGAAAGCATTATTCACCTTAAATATTTTAAGTTTTTCTAGAAATGAAAAAATGTCTCCATTTCAAAAACATTGGTCATATTCTATCACATACAGCTCGATCAAGGTCAAATGGAGAGACCCATTGACTGGGGCCTGGAGAGGACCAGACCAACTCCTCACAGTAGGGAGAGGGTTTAGATGTGTCTTCCCTCAAGATGAAAAAAGACCAATTTGGATTCCAGTGATGGACCTAAAATATTTACCCCAAAAAGGGGACACTGATAATCACTCTTCCAGGGAGTGTCCCACCCCTGAGGACTGTTCCTAAAATGGTCTTCACCCTGCTAAACCAAACAATTCCCTCCCTTGAAGAGGATTACTGGCTTTGCCTCTGATCTGGGCCTCCCCATCTGCTTACAGTAATCACCAATAATACAACTACAGTTGCCCATATGACCCTACTCATTGGGTTGGGAATAACTGCAGGCATGGCCACAGGGACAGCTGGGATGGGTATGGCAGTCCATCTCCACATAAAGCTCTCTCTCCAGTCGATCAATGACATAAAAGCTGTCCAACACTATCCCTTGATCTCCAACAACAGCTAGATTCCCTGGCTGAGGTAGTCCTACAAAACAGGAGGGGACTAAACTTATTAACAGCTGAAAAGGGAGGCATATGCTTATATTTACAGGAAAAATGCTATTTTTACACCAATAGATCAGGAATCATTCGAGAGAAGATCAAAAGGCTTCAAGAGGACCTGAAGAGGAGATGGCAGGACCTTCAAGACAACCCACTGTGGATGGGCTTACATGGCTTCTTACCCTACCTTCACCCCCTACTTGGCCCCTATTTCTCCTTCTCCCCACTGTTGTTCCTTGTGTAATTACAAAATTACACAATTTATTCACCAGCAGCTACAGACAATAAAAATCCATCAGGTTGGGCTGGAGAGTTGGCTTAGCAGTTAAGCACTTGCCTGTGAAGCCTAAGGATCACGTTTGAGGCTCGGTTCCCCAGGTCCCACGTTAGCCAGATGCACAAGGGGGCACACGCGTCTGGAGTTCGTTTGCAGAGGCTGGAAGCCCTGGCGTACCCATTCTCTCTCTCTCCCTCTATCTGTCTTTCTCCCTGTGTCTGTCGCTCTCAAATAAATAAATAAAAAATTTAAAAAAAATCCATCAGGTTGAGATACATTACCACAGGCTGGTAACTCAGGAATTAAGTTCCTCATATGACCCATTGCCACCTCCTCTGCCGTCCATGTGACCAATGATGGGCAAGATCTCAGACTGACTGAGACAACCTAAGACAGGCCAGGGAGTGGGTTCTCAGTGAGGTAAACACATGGTGCCCAATAATAGGCAAGATTCCCAGAGGGGGACAACCTAAGACAGGGGCCATGGTGACTAATGTTCTTAAAAAAACAAAAGGGGGTGATATTGGGCCTTGAAAGACCCAGACGTGAGTTCTAGTGGAACTTCCTGAGCCTAGCTAAAGTTTGGGGAACTGCCTCCAGCCAGCTAAGACTCCACAGGGAGCCAAATGGCCTCTGACCTGCTACTTCTGCACAGGCAGTTAGAGTTAGAACCAATCATCTCAGAGGTCACCATATGCTGTTGGTCCATACACCTCACCCCATCCTAAAATCCTGGTCTTTGTTCTCAACATTATATAAACACCTGCCAGTAACAATAAAGTGAGTTCCTGCTTTGACGAGACTCCTGGCTCGGTGGTTTTGTTCCTGGCTGTCGATACCCACCTTCCTCCTCAACCCCTTGGGAGGAACCAGCGGGCCTGGTCCTCCCCCAGCACCACATGCCACAGCTGGGCAGGTCTCTGCCACTGCAGTTCCATTGGTTACATTATAAGTCATCTTTGGGCTAAGACAGGCAGAGGAAGCAATGCATGCCATGCAGTTAAGTCAACTTCTAGCCTGGAATCTAGCCACCCTCTGAAGTGTTAGGATGTGTAAGAAGGACTTCATAGGACTATCTTTGCAATGCTTTTTTTTTGTTTGTTTATTTTTATTTATTTATTTGAGAGTGACAGAGAGTGAAAGAAGGAGGGAGAGAGGGAGGGAGGGAGGCAGGGAGAGAGGGAGAGAGAGAGAGAGAGAGAGAGAGAGAGAATGAATGGTGTTTCAGGGTCTCCAGCCAGTGCAAACAAATTCCAGACACATGTGCCACCTTGTGCATCTGGCTTACATGGGTCCTGGGGAATCAAGCACGAACTAGGGTTGTTAGGCTTCACAGGCAAGCACTGAACTTCTAAGCCATCTCTCCAGATCTCCAGCCTCTTGGTTTTTCTTTTGCAGTGTTTTTGAGGTCATTATAAATGGTCTGAAATGGAAACAACTCAGTGAAATCTTAATTATTCTTTCTAATTGTCAAGTGTTCTTTTTCTATGCTTATTATTTCTAGGGAATCCCCCACTTCATGAGCATTTGTGGAGGATAGCTAGCTTCTGCTATAGAAGCCAAAATACCAGAAACATTTCCCAAGCCTGCTTTGCTGTGTTTGGAAAATGCTTAGCCTGGGACTTGATGTGCAGGTGCCACCGAGTCAGTTGTTCCACCATTGAGGGTTTGTGAGGCACAGCATGGCTGGGAGCCTAGGAAAGGACTCGCCCTGGCTACCAGGTGGAGACGAGCTGGTACATGGATGTCTCATAAACTCCTTGGTTTACTGAGGCAACCTGCTAACATAATTTTTTTATTAGTTATGTTCACAGTGTGTATACAATCATGTTGATACCATTGTTAGCCTCCTCCCTGTCCTCCTCTCTCCACAGGGACCCTCCTCATTGGGGAATGTGGGTCATGCATTATGGGAGTAGCCATCAGTTATGGTAAGAGGCAGTGTCTCTATGCATAATGACCCAACTTGTGGCTCTGACATTCTTTCCGCCCCCTCTCCGGCAAATTTCCCTGAGCCATGTTGGGTTCATTTTAGGTCTGCTTCACTGATGAGGTTTTGGGAGCCTCTGTGTCTTTGTGTCTCTGGTTTGGTAGGAGTTGAGTGGTCTCTGTGTCTATCTCCTTTGCCCTTGTGCCGGTACCAGGCTCACTAAGAAAGCAGCACTCTTGCTCAGTTCCCCAATTACTCTTAGTTTCAGCTGGGGCCCTGGTGAGGTGTGATGGACTGGTTCTCTCCTTAGCATCTGCGTCCATTTGAGAAAGAGAAGTAAATTCTCCAATGGGGAGTGAAGTTAGTGCCATATAAGTGGGATGACCACTTTTATTTCCCCATAATCTCAGAACAACAAACCTCTACATCAGCTCCCCGGGCTCCCACCAGAGCCTCACGGGCTCCTTCCCTCTGAGCAGGCAGGCCCAATTGCCAGAAGCCTAGTGGAAGCAAACATCAAATGGAATAACCACTGAACACACCTCAAGGGTAGATTGTAGCTTCTTCATAAAGTAAATAAGTCTCCTACACTGTGAATGGAAGACCACAGCGCAAAAGGAATAACATGAAAAAATCAAATGGCCAGTAAATCCTGCTAACATAATGTTGAAGCTGTCCCTCCCTCCGTCCTGGCCTGTCCCTTCTAAATGCAGAACAATACCCACCTGGGTATTGCTCATTGACTCTTTTCTGTGCGTAAAGTATAACCAGGCATTGTTATATGCAACTAAGCTAATATGCCCAAAACTTAATTGGTATACATAGTGTTCAGAAAGGGATGTCAAGCTCAAGTGAAAATGGCCACAGGTTTGTGAGCTGACGTTTACACCAAGCGGTGCCAGTGCTGAGAAGCAGGTCTGGGATATCTTCTCTAGTCCCCGTCTGCACTCCTCAGGGAAGAGCTGGGGCATCACCTTCTCCAGCCCCAAACACATCACTGACGTCATCATTTGCTCTCATTCCCCTCTCCTCTCTTTCTCATCTTCTTTGCGCATTGCATTTTCTGTCAAGCTTTCATATGAAGATCTGGGGTTAGTCCTGTTTGTGCAAAGTCTTGTTGGTGCCAGAGAGAGATATCCAGCTATTCTCTTCAGCCCCACCTTGTAAATCTTACAAAATTTCAGGCATAGAGGCACATACACACTTGTAATCCCAACACTTGTGGGGGATGAGTCAGGGAGATTGTAGGTTTGAGGCCTCCCTGTGTTACAGTGAGACTGTGCCTCAAAAAAAAAAAAAAAAAAAAAAAAGAAAGAAAGAAAGAAAGAAAGAAAGAAAGAAAGAAAGAAAAGCCAAACCCAGAACCAAAAATGAAGCAAAAATTCTTCCAAAATTAAAGATGGGAATAAGAGAGAGTTGGGGAGAGGTGGTGGGGAAAGCCAGACTTGTAAGGAGGTTCTGTGGGCCAAGCCTCATGCTAGACACTTTACCTACAAAACCTGCCTTAAACTTTCTTATAATCAGTTAGAGAGTATTAGCTTTGTGTCATGAATGAGGAAACCATAGTTCAGAGAAGTTTTTTTTCTTGCCTTACATGAAATAGCAAATGAATCATTAGGTTGAAATTCAAGTTGTCTCAAGTATAAATGAATGACCCCATTCTATCTTTTGCCATTTTAAACCATCTGAGCCAAGATTCTATAGGTTCCTATTTCTCCTGCACTGAACACGGAGACAAATGAGAAGGGATTAAATTACACTGGACTTAGAAGTTTCTAGAATACAAATGACTGCTTATCACAGTCTATGAGAAGTGGGCATCCCTGTCCAAATTTCACTGGTTTGTTATCCACATAAAATCTGGAAGGCTGTTACCACCCCACCCAAGGTTGTGGAGCGTGTGGAGAGGGAAGTGATGAGGTTAAGCTGCAATCAGGTGAGACCATGTGCAGTCTGGGTTTTCAAAATATTTCTTTCAAATGGCTCCCTGGGAGGAAAGGGGGCTATAAATCCCTTAAATAAATAATAATAAATGTTCTGTTCTGTGTCTGTATCACGGAGAGATTACCGTGCCATGCTGGCACTTAGCAAATGAGAAATGTCAAAACAAATAAACTGCCTAATCCATATTGGATCGTGACAAATTGATCTGGAATCCCGTTTTCTCCTATCAGGTGCAGCTCCTGAGACAGATTGCTCCACATTTTTCATACAAGCTCTGAGGCCTTTCACTAGTGTTACTGAGAGTAGAAAGGCAATTTAGCCTTAGTTCCAGAAGGTGTCTGACAGAATGCTTTAAAAAAAGTTTTTATCATCCCTTTCTTGAATTGATATTTTATGTTGCCCTAGTACTAAGTCATGGCTAGATCAACTTTTATGCTGGGAAAAATACTTCAAATATCTATGAGCCTTTCCATCATTGTCTATCTTTTATTGTTTCATTCTGAATACCTATGAAGAAAATATTTGTTTTGAAATCATGCAGAGTTCTCATGACGTTGGTATCTCCCAGCATTCCATTACTGCTGAGGAGACTCTTTTACTTGACTTGCGTCTGAAAACAGATTGTAAGAAGCTGTTTCCTGTCCTAATGATCTAAGACTTCTATACTAATATTCATGACCATATTTTTAGTTAGTTTATTGTATTATTACTATTATTGTTGTTGTTTTTTGAGGTAGGGTTTAACTCTAGTTCAGGCTGACCTGGAGTTCACTATGTAGTCTCAGGGTGGCCTTGAACTCACAGCAATGCTACTACCTTTGACTCTCGAGTGTTAGGATTAAAGTGTGTGTTACCACTCCTGACTTCCTATATGAATTGGTTATTTTCTCGTAAACATAATAAGAGGTAACATACAAAACATACCTCTTCCACTGCTAAATCATCTCCTGAAGCTCACAGCCACGCTGTGAGGTAGATATGGTCACTATCCACACATTAGTGAGGACGGGGCTGGCAGGCAAGTTCAATATCATGCCCAAGGTCATAGGTGAAATGCAATTTGAGGCAATCTAATCAGAGAGCCCTGCTGCAATTTCTTAATAAAATCAGTGAAGGAAACTTGGAGTGCTCTCTTCTAATGGCTATTCCATGTTTGACAGTCGTATTCCTTTTACTTTAGTTGAAAACAGAAATCAGTCAGGATGCCTATTTCTGAGGTAGGTTATTTTTCAGTATTACTGTTATTTTGAGGGTCCAGCTGAGGAGAGATGCTAGAAGAGTCAAACGACTAATAGTTGGCAGTGCCAATCAGGGAGCCTGAAAATGACAGGCAAGGGCGGGCGTCCTCCTCCACCGCCGGCTCTCACTCCTGACAGTGCCATGGAAGGACGGTAGTGAGGCTGGCCATTTTCAGTTCGTCTCTGGCTGCTGATCAGCTGTCTGCTGGGCACCTGCCTGTGGCAGCCGTGCTCGGCTGGGAGCTGGTCCTCATGCCAGCACTGTGCCGGGAGACTAAGCCACGTGGGAAGGACCGCTAGCCTGCCAGAGTGCACGCAACCACGATTTTACCTTGATGACGACACACAGATCTATTCAGTTAGGCCAGCTGCATGCTTAATCATCTTAAAAGTTAACTGGCCAAGGTAAAAATGTGGAAGGTTTCACACATTGAGCTCTTTTAAGGAAAGATGAGACAATTCAGTAACATTGGACTCTTAAGTACTGATCTGAATGATGGATGGGGCTTGAAGGATGTTGTTCTGCTTGTTTTCTATTCATCTACAAGACACACACACACACACACAGAGAGAGAGAGAGAGAGAGAGAGAGGAGAAAAGAGTATGGGTACTTCAGGGCCTCTTGCCACTACAAAGGAACTCTGAATACATGCACCACTTTGTGGATTTGATTTTACATGTACATTGGGGAAATCAAACCCAGGCTGATAGACTTTGCCAGGTGAGCCATCTCTCTAGCTTGGAATCTTTTTTCTCATCCCAGCTCTATTTCACTTATTCACTTTTTATGCAACCCATATATTATGGGTAGTAAGATGGCAGTTATTAGCATTCAAATTTGTTTCTTTTATATGATAAACTTTTATCTATTCTTGTGACAAAGAAATCCTTGTCACTTGCCTGATCAACTTTGCTATCCTGTGATGACATTTCAAATGAAAAGCATTGTGAACAGGCAGTAAGAAGGTGGACCTTGGAGTTGGGCATTTTTAGACTTTAGCTTCTTTTTTTTAAAGAGCTAAATTTAACTTTTATTCTCTCTTTGCACAGAAAACACTAGCAAAACTTCAAGCCAGAAGTATTGGTTGATTTCACATACTGTAAATATGTGAAAAGCCAATAAACTTTTATTGAAGAGATTTCCCATGTGCTTCCTTTATTGTCCATCGTGGTCACCTTAGTTCTGCTGAAGCTCAGTCCTTGCAAGAACTGATCCAGTTTATCAATTAATTGGACATATACCATAATTTCCTGAGTCTCTCTCTGGTTGAATGACAAAGTTTCTGTGGAAAAATTCATACTTCACATTACTGACCAATCCAAATAAAAGTGGGTTATATTTCATGTATCTTACAGCCCACAAAACTTGCAGAGAGAATGGGTACACTAGGGCCCTCTTGCCACTGCAAAGGAACTCCAGACACATGTACCACTTTGTGCTTCTGCCTTTATATAGGTGCCGGGGAATTGAGCTCAAGCCATTAGACTTGGCAAGCAACTGATTTAACAAACGTCAAAGGCCAGCTGGGTGTGATGGCATGTCTGTGACCCCATAGAGCCCTGTAATCAATCATGAGTGTGCATGCCATGTGTTCAGAAAGGGTAGTTTCATTCAGCCAACTTTAATTTCTATTTCCATAACCTTGGAAAATTTCCTTTCATTGACCAGTGGCCTCTTTCTGTGTCCAGCTGGAAATATGCCACTTGAAGAGAATCTTGAGTTCATCCCTAGCTCCTAATGCTTCCTGGGTGGTGCATCATGAGCCAGAGATGAGGAGGACTTGGGCCGTTCACTTAACTTGAGTTTCACTATGATGTTAACCTTGATTAATTGCCTAACTTGGTTTCTCCTCTGAAAATTACTCTTTTTCCCTTTTGTAACGAATAGATAATTTTTTTGCTGGGGAGGAGAGCATAGTAAACATTTTGTGTGTGTGGGGGGCATGCTTTGCATCTATATAAGTGTGGAGGCCAGAGCTTGGTGTCTCATGCCTTCATCAATCACACACTATCTTATTTTTTTGAGACAGGGTTTCCCACTGAACCCAGAGTTCACTGATTTGGCTAGACTATCTAGCCAGAAGTGTCAGGGATTCTCCCTTCTCCACCTCTCCTATACTAGAGTTAGAGGTATTTATTGCTGCAACCTGGGCTTTTAAAACACTTTATTCCTTATGAAAACTCATCCAATAGTATTAGGATTCATAGTTATTTTGGTCTGAGTAAATTATTACTTTCTAAGGCAAAATGTGTGAGGTGTAGGAGGCCAGGAAACATAATTAGTATTTCCCCAGAAAGAGCTCATTAAAGCTTATCCCTGCCTTGCCCTGCCCTGTCCTTCCCTTTCCTTCCCTCCCCTCCTTCCTCCTTTCTTCCCTCCCCTCTTTTCTTCCTTCCTTCCCTCCCTCCCTTCAGGGCACCCACCCTTCCTTCTTTCTTTTCCTTCCTCCCTCCCTCCCTCCCTCCCTCCCTCCCTCCCTCCCTCCCTCCCTCCCTCCCTTCCTTCCTTCCTTCCTTCCTTCCTTCCTTCCTTCCTTCCCTTCTGCACTGGATGAAGTGGCACCTTGGTTATTATTCCTACAGTGGAAGAAAACCAATTTTATTTTACTTACTCATTAATGACTTGGGATTCGATCACGACAGGACCTATCCTCTACCTGTGATAGGATAGGGAGACAGAGACCTGGGGTCTTTCATTGCTGAGGCTGGACCTGGTGAACGGCTTCTGCCCAGAGCACACGTGCTCAGAGAGGCTCATGAATGCTGAGGAGGTGCGGAGCATACCATACTGGCTCATCTTTGCTGCTCTTCATAAAACCTCTTCATGAAACACTTATCTGAAGCACTAACCACAAGTCTTCCTCAAGTTTTAAAGTTCCTAAAGAAATTACTTTCTAAATTCTAAACATTGTGATGGACATTTTGAGTTGAACAATTTAATTATGCACTTGGAAATATGCATTTCTGTAAGGTACAGAAGACTCAATGCCAGGTGAAAACTAGCAAAAAATGAACAGAAAAGAGGACAAGAGTAATGTTTTTGTGTATTTTCTACCAACTTAAATAGGAACTTTCTCTGGACTCTTCTCATGATAAAGATAGTATAATATGACACCTAGTAAAAGAAATATAAACTTTTCCACAGTTACACTTTGCCTAGAGGTATGAATTTAGTGTTATTTTCTTTTTCTAATAGTCATCTTTTTTGATTCATAATATCACATTACTTTTAATGATATTCTGTTTTATTTTACATTCTATCAAACTCTTCCTGTGTTATAGCTACACAATCATTACTTTTAACATTAGTATAAAATTTAATTGATTGTAATAACATAGTTATTTAGCCACTATTATGCAATGTAATTTAAATATATCATTCATATATATATAATTCATATATATAATTCACTATATATATATATGAATATATACATACATATACATATATAATTTGGTAGTTACAAAAAAACATTGTGAACATTATTTTACAGTGATTTCCAGGTATTTAAGCTAAAGGAGAGATATTTCACAGTAAAATGTTGAACATTTAAGAAACTAATATATGTGATTAAATCAATTACCAACATGTTTGTACCATTTTACAATGCTGCCAATACTGCTTTGTTCTGTCAAGTTAGTAGTACTACTAACACCACATTTTTTTTTTTTTTTTTACTATACAAAGACAAATAACCTCTTCTGGCTGGGCCTGGTGGCAAACACATGTATTCCTAGCACTCCAGAGGCTGGGTAGGGAGTCAGCAGTTTGCACTTAGCCTGGGCTACATCCACACTGAACAAAGTCAGGGCAGCTTGAACTACATACTGAGACCATGGCTCAAAAACTTTAACAATAAAACCATTTCCATTTAACTGGAAATATTTTCTATTGCTATTGAACATTTAACACTGTTTCTAGTATTTTATTCCTTAGGTTTAACTTCCATTTATCTATCTACTTAGCTCTCAGTGCTTTCCTTAAAATATGCTTTACACTTTGTATGATCCTAATATACGTCTCCAAGAAGCCCATGGTAACAGTGTAATTCTAGGATAGATGGAGATTTAAAAAATTATTTTTATATATTTATTTGAGAGAGAGAGAAAGAAGGAGAGAAAGAGAGAGAGAGAGAGAGAGAGAGAGAGAGAGAGAGAGAGAGAGGTGGGGAAGGTAGATACAGAGAGGATGAGCACACCAGGGCCTCCAGCCACTGCACACAAACTCCAGACACATGCAACACCTTGTGCATCTGTCTTACGTGGGTCCTGGGGAATTGATCCTGGGTCCTTTGGCTTTGCAGGCAAATGCCTTGACAGCTAAGCCATTTCTCTATCCCTAAATGGAGACCTTTTTTGCTGGGTTGGTAGAAAGCAGTTTTCTAGTGCTTTCCTAGTTTTCAGTTTGCAAGAGGTAGCTTGAGGATAACTTGGTCTGACATATAGTGTGACCACTGTCACTTCATTTCGTTCATGGTGGCTTCTGTTCATGTTCTCTTTCAGAAACCACACTCAGCCACTGCCTGTCAAATGCTCATGGGAAGTGCGTGTCTCCATGAGCCCACCAACATCTATCCTTCCCTGTATCAGAGTGCTGCTAGGTCTATAGCCTGGGTAGAACGTTCTTAATAATTTGTCACCTGGAACTTAAGTGATAAATTCTTTCATTGGAGTTTGAGCCTTATTCTTTTCACCATTGGCTCAAAGTCTAACCTGGGAATGTGGGTGAAAGAGAGACACAGACGCCCTCTGTTTGAGCCTCTCCTTCTCTCCTTGAAGTTCCACTTCTGTAGCCAAAAGCCGCGAAACAAAAGCCAGCAAACCTCCCAATGGATATGATGACTGTGACTTAGGTCTGTGACAAACACGAATCATTTCTCTTTCTCTTTCTTATCCATCTGAGGAAAAATGAGGCTTGGCTCCTTCATCTATTGCGTGTGAGGTGGGGGGGGGGGCTGATCCTTGTTAGGGGTGCATGCTTAGGGAATTGAACAGAAGATAAACTGCTCATTTTAAAAAAATGAAGACATACATATGGGGCAGAAAACATGACCATGATCATGGTATAGGTAAGGTTTACATGAGCTAAATGAGAGATAGAAGGAAACCAGAGTGGCCTAGGATTTCCCACAAGTAAAGCTCTCCTGAGCTGTGGGAAATTGGAGACAGTGGTCATTAAGTAAGAAGCTGTTTGACTAGTATTTGTTTCCTTCCTTATGTTTCCCATTTAAATTACTCTTTTTCCCCCTTTTCAGGTGTATGTATGTTGTGTGCTTGCGTATGCACACCTGAATGTGGGGGTTACACACGTGAGTGGAGGTCAGAGGCTGACATCAGGTGTCTTACTTGATAGGTATCCCCAGTCTTATTTTTTAAAAAATATTTTTGTATTTTTTTTTAAATGAGAGAGCGAGAGAGACAGAGCGAGTGGGGGGGGACCTCCAGCCACTGCAGTTGAACTCCAGACATGTGCGCCACCTTGTGCACATGTGTAAAGTTGTGGGCGTGTGTCACTTTGTTTGTCTGGCTTATGTGGGATCTGGAGAGGCAAACATGAGTCCTTATGCTTCCCAGGCAAGTGCCTTAACCATAAGCCTTCTCTCCAGCCCTTCACATTTTTTGTTTTTTAATGACAGGGTCTCTTGACAAACTGAGAGCTCTGATTTGGATAGACTAGCTCATCAACAACTCTCATTGGTTCCCCCTTTTCACCTCTGGGATTCCATATAAGTAACGCATAGCTGACATGGAGGTGCAGATTAGGGATCCCAACTCAGGACGTCATACCTGTGTAGCTAACAGTTTACGAAAGGAGCTCTGAATCCCTCTTCTTTAGCTGGAAGGGGCTGCGTGCGTCTTCCCCCACCACAGAGGAGAACCTGAAGGTCTCCGTGGGAGCTTGCTGATAGAATGGGAAAGGGAACACTCTCTTTTCTCCAGCCACAGTGGCTGTGAGCCTGTGGCAGCCCCGCCAGAAGCAGGCACTAGATGCTACTGGACGCTCCGGCTTTTGTCCTCAGTTCACTCAAGACTCGGTCATGCCCTTTCCTCAAGCACTTGGATTATCTAAAGTAGCTGGCTTTGGGCTGGAGAGATGGCTTAGCGGTTAAGCGCTTGCCTATGATGCCTAAGGACCCCGGTTCAAGCTTGATTCCCCAGGACCCATGTTGGCCAGATGCACAAGGGGGCGCACGTATCTGGAGTTCGTTTGCAGTGGCTGGAAGCCCTGGAGCACCCATTCTCATTCTCACTTTCTCTCCCTCCCTCCCTTCTTCTCTCTCTGTCACTTTCAAATAAATAAATAAAAATAAAAACAAAAAAATATTTAAAGTAGCTGGCTTCTTAAACTTCCATTTGGATTGCAAATTCCCTAGGGTTTATGATATTTGCTTTTCAAAAAAAAATCAACTTTCGTTGCTTACAAAGATTAACACAGGGCAGGATTTAAAGTAGATTCTCAGGCTGATGAGATGACTCAGTGGTTAAAGGTGCTGGTTTGCAAAGCCTAATGACCTGGGGTCAGTTACCAGGTACCCATGTCAAGTCATGTGTGAGTCTGAAGCTGATTTGCAGAGGCAAGAAGTCCTGGTGTATCCATAACCACTCTCTCCCAATTGTTTTAAAATTTTTATTTATTTATTTATGCAAGAGAGAGAAAGAGGCAGATAGACATATAGAGAGAATGGGTGTGTCAGGGCCTCTTGCCACTGCAAATGAACTCCAGATTCATGAGCCACTTTGTGCATCCCATTTTATATGTGTTCTGGGGAATTGAACCATGGTCATTAGGCTTTGCAGGCAAGTTCATTAACCATTGAGGCATCTCTCCAGCCCCTCAAATAACTATGTTAAAATAAAAACAGAGCATATTTATAGTTCTTTTAAGCCACATTTTTTTCTTGAAGTGTAACAAGCTATAATAGTTGACTTTCTATATTATTTAGTTTATTCTCAACCAGCAGTCATCATAATGCAAATTCTACAAACACTGAACTAAGGTTATGGTGTCCAGGTTTGTCTGGTGCCAGGTACAGTGTTTCAGTCAATAAATAACTGGTCCATGGATAACTGAATGAATGGCGGTGCCTGCTTTCCATACGATTTCCATACGATTAGGAAATAGATGGCCAGCCCTGTCAATGCACTTTTGTTCTGGACTCTGTTGCTGCATGCTGTGTGAGGTGTCCTTTTGTTTATTTTATTTTATTTTTGTTTATTTATGAGAGAGAGAGAGAGATGAAGGGAGGGAGGGAGAGAAAATGGGCATGCCAGGGCTTCTAGCCACTGCAAATGAACTCCAGATGCATGCACCACCTTGTGTATCTGGCTAATGTGGGCCCTAGGTAATTGAATGTGGGTCCATTGGCTTTGTAGACAAATGCCTTAACCTCTAAGCCATCCCTCCAGCCTGAGGTGCCCTTTTGTACAGATCCTGACAAAGCTGGTCAATAGTCAGGCTTAAAATTGCATAACTCAGTCACACCATGGTCACAAGGGAGGTTCTGAAACATGTTGTTTTATAGCTTAACAGTTCCGGAAGTCCATCAGGCAGCCATCTTGACAGACTGTTTATGTGGGTTTGCGCAGGTCCCTCTTTGCAACTCTTTATTTTTCACAAGGTTGGTCCAGGTCCAGGCATCCCAAAGGAAAGGGTGTCGTCTTGGCTTTCAATATCCAAACCTAGCCCAGATCTGTTTGTTCCTGGGTCATCTGTCACAGGCGCTATTCAGCCAACTGAGAATGGAAAAGCTCAAGTAAGTGAGGAGGGAAACCAGAGCATAAGTTCCACCTATGCATGCCCTGGGCAGCATTGCTCACGAACCCACAGTCTACATAGGAGCAGTTTACTTTAATAATTGCGTGCCCTTTGCTTCTGTTGGTGCTGTGGCATGTCATTGGGACATGTTCCCCTAATCCCTTCACTTCTATGATGCCCTTCCCAAATTACCATCTGCTGAAGGCCAAGCATTCAGAATGCGTTTATCTGGGACCTCTGATTCAAACTACCACACACTGTAACCTGAAACAGCGGAAATAAACCTTTCCTCCCTCAAACTGGTTTTTGTTCCAGCGATGAGTAGGTGACTAATACAGACAGCATGTTTGCCCACTGGGGCACTGGTCTCTGCCAATGCAGCCCAAGGAACTTGGTGAGACCACGCAGCTCAGCTTCTTTGCGCTTCTGATTAAAGCTGACTGGGAACTGTAGGCAACTCCTTCAAAGACTTGCCTTGCTAAGAGAAAGGTCATTTGTTTGAGTTTGTATGTGGCTAACTTCAAAGGCGGTACAGAGACTGAAGTCTGTTGAAGCCAGTGCAGAGTAACCTTAGGACCTAAAATACCACCACTTGTTCCGGGCCTTTAATATTAAACCTGGGGATGAGTAGCTGGTTAGGCTTTGCCTCATCCTGGTTTTGTACCGTGTCTTCTTTGTTAGACTTGGAAACTCAGAAGGTTATGTTTTCTCATTGTGTTTCTTGGATATCTTCCAACAGGCACAAGACAGGTTTGGATCAGGGACAAGAAAATAGTTCCAAGTACCATTTCTGGAATTGTGTTGAGACTGTACATTTTGTAACCATAAGAAGGTAGCTTAGCTGGACATTTTGCTATGTCCTTCAAAGCTCAGCAGCCCATACTTGAGCAATGCAGCTCTATAGAGAGTAGAAGCGCCTCTAGTGACCTAAGAAAAGGAAAAACATCCTTTTCTTACTTTTATCTTTTTTTTTCTTTCGAGGTAGGGTCTCACTCTAGTCCAGGCTGACCTGGAATTCACTATGTATTCTCAGGGTGGCCTTGAACTCATGGTGATCCTCCTACCTTTGACTCCCAAGTGCTGGGATTAAAGGCGTGCGCCACCATATCTGGGTCTGTCTTTTATTTTTTTGAGACAAGGTCTCATGTATCCTGGAATGATCTCAAAGTTACCATATAGCCCAAGATGACATTGGCGTTCTAATCTTTATACTATACCCCTTAAATGCTGGGATTATAGGTGTGAACCACCATGATGGCTTTCAGTGGGGATGGGCCTCCAAACCAGGGCCTCCTGCATACTAAACATATACAAACACTATACCAGTTGAGCTATTTCCCCACCCCTAACTCTATACTCTATTTTTTTTAAATTAAATTTGTTTTTTTTTAAAGTGGGTGGGTTTACTTATTTATTGGCAATTTTTGTAAATGCACATTATGTATTTTGATCATAATCAGCTCCCATTACCTTCTGCTTTCTCCCTCTTCCTCCCACTGAGTCCTTCCCTTTTTCAGATGCTTTCCCTTCTACTTAGATGTCGGCTGTGAGCATGTGTGCGCACATGCACACATGAATGCATCTCTGTGTCTTTGTATCTATGTGTGTCTGTCTGTGACCTACTGAATTTCATTAGGGCAGCTTGATGAGCATGAATGAGGAGTTATATAACAGCACATGCAACTTACTAGTGGCAATGCCACTGAAGAAAATGTCTTCCTGATGCCCCAAAACTCTTAATTTCTATTCATTCCTCAGGGAGGAATGGGGGGCTTCATGACCTTCTCCACCAACCATGATGGAATAGTTAACTAGAGCTGCTGTGAACTGAATGCAATGGCTCTGTCCTGAACAGAAGATCAACCACACTCTGCCTCATGCTGACTTTTACAGTCTTCCTGTTCCTATGAAGATCCTAGTTTCGAATTTTTAGATTTACATATAAGTTGAAGTTAGAGTCAGTAGAGACCAGGAAGTTAGAAAAAGACCTAGAGAGTGGGGGAGTTAGGTGACGTTGAGGAAAGGGGTGCTGGAACACATGTGACATGAAGGGAGAGGGGCAGAATGCTGGAGAAGGGTTGGAAAAGTTTAGGCAGGGATAGGGGTAGGGAGTGGAAGAGAGAAGGAAGTAGGGAAGGATTAACCCAAACCAGAGACATTTGGAAATCTACTTTTTATTAGCTTACTTAAAAAAATAATTTTCAGAAGAGTTTGAACATAAGTACCCTGCATGGGTAGGAATATAATGCTGCTCTCAGAAGCCATAGTTATAGGAAAATCCCAATGTCTATAATAGGGTACCTTCCAGTGAGTTAGGGAGGCCCCTGAACCCTCCAAATCAACATAGGCTATTTCCTCTGCTCTTGGTTGCTCAGCAGAATTAATGGTAAGAACCCGTTGCTAAACATACCACATTCTTTGGTTGCCAGAGTCAGAAAAAAAAAAAACAAAAGTCAAGCCAGCACCGAGCTAAAAGCCTCCTCCCTGTTGGCTAGTTTTCAGAGTTGGAAGATGCTATGAAAGCTGCTGAGTCATCAGTAGTCTTATCTAGCAGTGGACTCTGGGTGCTATACAACCAACTAGATAGGGAACAGGCATTCACTGGTACGTTAGTAACATGACTGTCATAGGGGTAACCAACTGCTCTCTGATTTAAGCCATCCCACAGGACAGAATTTGAGCCTGGTACTGAAAACTGTGTCAAAAGTCTGTTACTGGGGAGGCTGTAGGCCATTGGATGGAATACTACTATTGTTTGGCTAAAAAGATATGTCATGCCCATCAAGTTGCCCTCTATTCATGTTTATGACCATAGATTAATGTTGCTCTCACTTTCTAGAGAAGCTTCTTTTTGCAGTTGGTGATGACAAAAGCTTGTCAGAGTGTCGCATAGGAGCGACTGCAGGGTGCTTACTACTAAGCGAGAATTCAGTATCATCCCTTTCAAGGCCGCACGCTACACTATTGATGGGTGATGCGGGTAACCTACTGTTGCAGTCCAGTTCGCATTGCTGGTAGAAATCACCCAACAAAGAGCAGCTTCTGGGAAAAAGACAGATTTATTTTGGCTCACAGGCTCGAGGGGAAGCTGCACGATGGCAGGGGAAAACGATGGCATGAGCAGAGGGTGGACATCACCCCCTGGCCAACATAAGGTGGACAATAGCAACATGAGAGTGTGCCAAACACTGGCAAGGGGAAACTGGCTATAACACCCATAAGCCCACTCCCAACAATACACTCCCTCCAGGAGGCATTAATTCCTAATATCCATCAGCTGGGAACCTAGCATTCAGAACACCTAAGTATATGGGGGACCCTGAATTAAACCATCACATTTCGCCCCTGGCCCCCATAAACTGATATCCATATATGATGTAAAATACAATGCATTTAGTCTGACTTTAAAAGTCCCCATAGTTTTTATCAATTCCAATGATGTTCAAACATCCCCATAATTCAAGATCAAAACCCAGAATGTCACAGAATAAATATTCACACTGCAAAAGATGGCATTGGGCATAGCAAAGAAACATTCAACCAATACAAGATTTAAAATGACCAGGGCAAACATCAAACTCTGTAGCTTCAAGTCCAGCAACTCTAGCCAGTGACAAATCTTCAAGTCCAATAATTCTAACCAGCAACAAGTCTCTGGCATTTCAATTCCGCCCCTCCAGCTAGGCTACTCACAGTCCTGGAAAACTTAATCAGGGCCGGCAGCTCCTCGGCAGCCATCTCATGGTCCCGGCATCTCCACTGGGTCTCCACTGCAAGCCACGGTTCATCCTCATGGCCCCATGGGGTCTCTATGCAGGCAACCAGCAAACCCGCTTCACACTGCCCATGGCCATTTCCAAAACACAAGACCATGTTGCAAACTCAATGACCCTCTTTCCAGCATTTCTTATACTCCACGATACCAGGTAGGGTGCCAATTTGTTAATCCAGGAGGGAATAAAGCAGACTTTGAAGAACAGGACTCCTTGAGCACTCAGGCCCTTTCAAAAGAGTCTACATTCTTCTTGTTGCCCCAGTGCAGGTCAGCTGGCCCAGTCTCAAAGGTTGTACTCTCCCAGTTGCAGCTGAACGGGCAACAGTTCACCCAAAGATTTTTCTTTCTGTGCCATATCCCTCTGCTCACACCAATTCATTTCTACCCAAAGCAACCCTGCGCAACTTCTCAGGACATGGGCATAAGAGCAAGCTCCTGACACAAACTGCTAGCCCAGTCCAGGCAAAGCTCTTTCTCACCCTCATAATCCAAACTTCACAGTCTAGAGTTCTTACTGCATTCATGTCTTGCAGCTCAGAATAATGAAGCTGTAATTATAGCACTACAAGGCATCTCTTAGGCCAAGGTTTCAAATCCTTCCACACTCCCCTTGAAAATCGCTCCCAAAGGCCAAAGCCACACAGTCAGGTGTCTAGCAGCAACTCCACACCTCAATAGCACTTTACTGTTGCAGTCAGGTTTGCATTGCTGGTAGAAATCACCCAACAAAGAGCAGCTTCTGGGAAAAAGAGGTTTATTTTGGCTCACAGGCTCGAGGGGAAGCGCCACGATGGAAGGGAAAACAATGGCATGAACAGAGGGTGGACATCACCCCCTGGCCAACATAAGGTAGACAATAGCAACAGGAGAGTGTGCCAAACACTGGCAAGGGGAAATTGGCTATGACACCCATAAGCCTGCCCCCAACAATACACTCCCTCCAGGAGGCATTAATTCCTAATATCCATCAGCTGGGAACCTAGCATTCAGAACACCTAAGTATATGGGGGACACCTGAATCAACCACCACATCTACCAAGCTGACTCTGCTGCTGACCTTTTGGGCAAAGTATAAAGCACCTCACTTTGGTCCAGTGAAAAGCTCCATTAAGTATGAACAAGGGGCCGTTGGCTGAATTAGAAGACAAATAAATGAAAGGTTAACAGTAGGGGTCCTTGTCACTCTTAGAAGTGAACTGTTTATAGGGAAGGCAAGAGCATCTGATAGATAGGGCCATTCAGGAAGAGGTGGGGAAGCCAAAAATCTGGAGGAAACTGTGTGCTAAGTGACCAGGGGCTGATCCTTGGCAAGATGACTGAGAGAGTAGCCGCCTGGTGAGGACAGATGCGAGACATGTCAGTCACGAGACAAGGCTACACGACTGGCTCACCCAACATGCCAGCTTTCTTAGTCTCTGCACCAGAGATGGAGAAAAAATTGTAGACAAACTCAACCTAACTCTCACCTGTACAGCTTGGGAGTGATTCTGTTGCTCTTATACTATTTTAAACATCATATTGATAGTATTTTTGACTCTAATTCTGGCACTGTAAAGTATAGCATGGTAACTATAGTTAATAATACTGTGCAATATTGTACATCTTAAATTTTTTGAGAGATAATTTTAAAATATCCTTCCCACAATGAGGCAGTAGGCACAGGAATTAGCTTACAGCTGGTAATTAACAATGCATATCAAAAACACATTGTATAACATAAATATATACAATTTTATCAATTATACTTCAATAAAGCTGAAAAATCAATAATAAAATTCCTCACTGGGTGCTTTTTCATTGGGAAATAGCTGTTTACCAACCATGGGATTTTAATATTATGAAATAGCAGTTCTTTTTTTATCCCTAGGTTGGACTCAGTTAGTTTTTTAAGTTACCTATGTAATTTTAGTTAGGATCATGTGAAACATATTGTGAATGCAATAGTTCATTCCTTTTGTGTCTATTGTTTCACTTTAATTTCTGGAATTGTCCCTTGAACATAAAATTGGCAATTTAAAACTTAGAAGACTGCCCACACAAATCCTACAGATGAGAATTTGAATTTAAAATTGAAAGTCATCTACACATTTCCTCTCCTGCCCTTTGATCTAGCTCTTACTTACTAAGCAATATGAAATAAAGAAAAGCAAAATAGGAGTGAATGCCTTCCAGTTGTAAATCTTTTATGTATACCATTAATACCTGACAGTTTGAGCAGAAGAAGGTTTGATACAGTAGCCCACTATGCTCTAACTTCTGATGACTTTTGTTGAGAACTCTGAGTCCCAAGCAGACAGTACAGCCCATGAAATTTTACCTCTTGTTCTTCTTATTTTGAGATTACCTGCCATGTTTATTTTAAATATGGTTACTATTGCTTACGAATATATTTGAAAACGGTTTTCATGTAACATGTGAGCTCTTCTATATTCCCGAACTTGTCACTATAATGTTCAGTAAAAGAACCAAGTCTCAGAATGGTCACCTTGCAGAGTCCACAGTGTTGGTCTATGGCCTTCAAGCCAGTGTTTTTACACTATTCATTCACAGCTAAGGAAAGAGACCTATCTCTGAGAGGGGGTTCATTCAATAATTCATTCCTAATGCTTATGCACATTGCTCATAAAAGAGCCATGAAGTTCACTCAAATGCTCATTTACCAAAATCACTAAGATGATGGACATGATTTTCAGATCACTGGCCTTTCACTCAGTAGCCTCCAGAAAAGACTGAGTAGTGAGTTAAGCAGAAGTCTGCTAAATCCTAAACAGGCTGTGTCTGCTCCTGTCTTTGTGGAGGTCATGGCACAGAAGAGAAAGTTAGAGAGGATGTAAAAAACTTATTTATAATTTGAGAAATTCTGAGTCTTATATAGATAAACAGTACTGGGTTCAGTGGGACAGAAAGAGGTACTGGGAGCTGGAGAAATGGCTTTGCAGTTAAGGAGCTTGCCTGCAAAGCTAAATGACCTAGGTTCAATTCCCCAGTATCCATGTAAGCAAGAAGCCCAAGGTTGTGCATGCATCTGGAGTTCGTTTGCATTGGCTGGAGGCTCTGGTTCACCCATTCTCTCTCTCTGCCTCTTTCTCTCTCTCTCCCTCCTTCTTCTCTCTTTCTCAAATAAATAAATGCAAATAAAATACTAAAAAACAAGAAAAAGGCACTGGAAAATGATGGGCTGAGAGGTAATGGCTGAACAGCAACAATAGAGGCATAGCTATGGGAAACACACAGGAGTCTCAGTGTGAACCCATTTCATGACATCTGTCATCTATGAGCCCTGTGGTGATTTAAATAGAATGTCCCCAATAGAGCAATGTGTTGAATACTAAGTCCCCAGATGGTGGCAATTTGGGAAAAGTTCGGGGGCCCTTGGGAGGTGTAGCCCTGCTGGAGGAGGTGGATTGTTGACGGTGGGCTTTAGTGTAGTATCCCAGCTCCAAGTCCTGTACTTAGGCTACTTCCTTCTGCTGCTGTGGAGGTATGATGCCTGGCTGGCCGTCTGCTTGTGCCATAATGATACTGGCATGATGAAAGTTCCCCATGAAACTATAATGCAAAATAAACCCTCTCTTTCCACAACCTGCTTATGGTCAGGCGTTGTTCTCCCAGCAATGTATCCTGCTACTAGCTGCTGTCTACAGGCTTATTGTTAGTATTAATTCTTCTCAAAAACCTGTGAGAAAACAGTGGCTACAGATGTGACCAGGGATGTGTATTTAGAGGAGAGAGCTGTGTTCCTAAAGGTCACGTACCACCCTGAGGCTTGCAGCCATAGAGAGACAGGTAGACTGAGCCTTGAGCCATATGTCAAGGTACGACAGCACCTCAAGCCTCTGCTCAGTACAGCCCTTCCTATAGCTGGAATAGTGTTGAGAAACTACACTGTACTTTTACTGAAAATCCACTTTGCAACATTTGTTTGTCTTAACTTGAATCCTCACACTCCCTTTCCTTTCTTCTCCTTCTTTTTCTTTTTTCTTTTAGGGGTGGGGTCGAGAATTGGCACGCCAGGGCCTCAGCCACTGCCTTCAAACTCCAGACACTTGCGTCACCTAGTGGGCATGTGCGACCCTGCGCTGGCCTCACCTGTGTGCATGTGGCTTATGTTGGATCTGGAGGGAGATCGAACCTGGGTCCATGATCATTATCGTCACCCCTCAAAGCATGTCAGTATTCCACCTTCTTTACCTCACTCACTTCCCAAGACAAGTGCTCAGGTGTGCATGTGCTAACCAAGAGCTCTGACCACAGTGATACATGTAGGTGGGGAAGGATGGAGATAGGTCACTGCAAGTTTCTGCAGCTTGCTTGGGAAGCCCTTTTGAGGTCAGGATACAGGGTCCATGTTGCTAAGACCATGTTGAGCTCTTCTTGGTTCTGCCCCTCCTATTGTTCTTCTGAGTCTGAGCTTATGAGCCTAGAGACACACTGGGTCATGTTTCTCTGTGGCAACAAATAGCCACTCGGAGCTTTACTTGTAGGTGGGCACTTCACATTTCTAAGCTGCTTTTTTTCCTTGTCTCCCACTGAGATATTATATAGGGGTCTTTCCTCAAAATTTGTTTTCCTAGTTTAAAAATGAAACTGAACTCTGTTTTAATGTTCTTTGTGAAACTTTCATTTTATAGCAGTTGCCAACTGTATGAAGGATGGCTTAGTTTCATTAGCAGACATCATCAGAAGTGAATGTCTACTCAGCCTGTATAAACTCTTGTCTAAAAAAATTTCTTCAGGGCCAGGCGTGGTGGTGCACATTTTTAATCCCAGTACTCGGGAGGCAGAGGTAGGAGGATCAACATGAGTTTGAGGCCACAATGCGACTGCATAGTGAATTGCAGATTAGCCTGAGCTAGAGTGAGAACCTACCTTGAAAAACCAAAACAAAAATAAAAAAATTTCTTTGGGCATTATGTTCAACTTCACAATTATTTTTTAAATCTATCACCTATATGTCTATCTTTCTATCTATCATCATCTATTTATCATTTATCAATCTACCTATCATTTTTCTATCATCTATCCACCAGGTGTGTGCATGCATTTTTTAAAAATTATTCAAGATTGATAGACAGAGAGAGAAAGAGGCAGAAAGAGAGAGAATGGGCGCGCCAGGGCCTCCAGCCACTGCAAACAAACTCCAGATGCGTGCACCCCTTGTGCATCTGGCTAACGTGGGTCCTGGGGAATCGAGCCTCTAACCGGGGTCCTTAGGCTTCACAGGCAAGCGCTTAACCGCTAAGCTGTCTCTCCAGCCCCGTGTATGCATTTTTGCATGAGTGTGGGTGCACATGCTGATGTGTACACATGTGTAGAGGCTAGGTTAGAACTGATGTCAGGTGTCCTCCTTGATCACTCTCTGCTTTATTTTCTGAGGCAAGGTCAGCCACTTGGAACCATATCTTGTCAGTCTAACTAGCCAGCTTGCTCTGTGAATCCCCTATTCCAATCTCCAAAACACTGGGATTACGGAGGGACCACCATGCACACCCAGCCTTTTACTTGGCTAAACTTGAGCTACCACAATTGAACTACATCTTTCACACTGGCCTAACAAGCACTTGATCCAATGAACCCTCTCCCCAGACCCTGTCTTTATATTTTCATGGAGGAATACAAACAACTGTGGTATCTTTCCTTAGAGAGCCAGAAGAGCAGAAGCAACCCTGTGGAGAACAATGCATACCAAGGCCACAACGTTCAAACTGGATTTGTGATGTCTAGGAATAAAGGGGCTTCCATGACTAGCAAGGCCGGGTGTGGGGACTGTGCAATGGCAAAGTAGGAGAGTTAGCTGCTCACAGAAGTGAGGCCCTGGGAGTGTGGGTTTTACTCTGTGCGATGCCACTGGAAAGTGTTGTGGGGGACACTGACGTACTTTGAGATAGGTCGATAGAGTACTTGGGATTGCAGATAATTAAAAGTACAGTGATGAGTCGTGTATCAAAGGGAAGTCCAGGCAAGTAAGACCAGAGTCCTGGGACCAAGGCGAGAGCCACACGGATGGAAAGTGTGTGAGGTCCTGATTGGTTCCATATTGACTTGGACAGGATTTGCTGGTGGGTTGCATGTGGGGAGTGAGGGGAAGTGAAGGGGGCCAGGAGGAAGATCCCCATGCTTCTGCCCGAGTCACTGCGTAGACGGACAAACTGCCGTGCAGTGAAATGAAGCATGCTGAAAGAAGAAGGGTGCAAGTCACCATCCATCCTTTCTGCAGGTTTTTTATTTTTTATTTTTTATTTTTTTTTTCGAGGTAGGGTCTCCACTCTGGTCCAGGCTGACCTGGAATTCACTATGGAGTCTCAGGGTGGCCTTGAACTCACGGCGATCCTCCTACCTCTGCCTCCCGAGTGCTGGGATTAAAGGCCTGTGCCATCATGCCCAGCCTTTCTGCAGTTTTGAGTGTGAGATTCACACTAGATATCCACATGGAGCTCATAGGAAGATAAGGAGAATGAGCAAAGAGAAGCCGAGATGGAGACTTCAGTAAATAGGAAATTAATAAGAGTTCTCATAGGACACGGCAGAAGGTAGTGCCCCAGATGGGAGGTGCAGCCAATGGAGGCGGTGCTCGTGGGAAGTACATTACCTCACTTGTGGAAGCGTGAGCCCTGCATCTTCCCACCTGGCCTTCTCTGTCCGTCTTGACTTGGTCAGAGTGTGGAGGAACAGGAATCTGATAGGAATGTGCAGTGGAGAAGCTGGGGAGCGATGAAGTGGAGAAAGCAGGAGGAATCTGTCTTTATCTGTGAAGGTGTGGTGAAGGGGAACTTAGTTCAGACTGGCGTGAGGCTTACATGTTGAGTGCTAAGATGGGAAAAACAGATTTGTGTGTGTGTGTGTGTGTGTGTGTGTGTGTGTGTGTATGTATGTGCATTGTTCATGAATGTGTTTATGTGTGTAGGTGCGTGTCAATATGCATGTGGAGACCAGAAGTTGACATGGGCATGTTTCTTAATCACACTTCACCTTATTTCATTTAATTCTTTTGTTGTTGTTGGGTTGTTCCTTTTTTTTTTTTCGAGGTAGCGTCTAGCTATCCCAGGCTGACCTGGAATTCACTATGTAGTCTCAGGGTGACCTTGAACTCATGGCGATTCCTTCTACCTCTGCCTCCCAAATGCTGGGATTAAAGGCATGTGCCACCACACCCAGATAACCTTACTTTTTGAGACAGGGCATCATTGAGAGTCAAACTGACTTGTCTAGACTAGGCAGCCATCCAGTTCCGGGGAGCCTTACATCGCTGCCTCCCTAGTGCTGGAATTACAGTCACATGCTGCCGCTGTTCTTGGCTTCTGCGTAGGTGCAGGGGATCTGACCTCAAGTCCTCAAGCTTGCTCTGCAAGCACTTTATGCATTGAGGCATTTCCCCAGCCCCTCTGTTTGCATTTCAGAGAAATTCTGGTAGTGGGGGAGGACGTGAGGCTATGGCATTTATGAGAGAGATCATAATTGCTTACACTAGCTATGGAAAGTCTGTGAAGGTGAGGGGGAACAAGGTCCAGGGTGCAGAACGTGGGGAAGCTTTGAATGCAGTCAAGGCCTGGCAACTCAGAAGGCGGAGGCCGGTACGCTCTACGGGGCTGATGAGAAAGAGCACTCCTCATGCGCTCTCTGTCCTCCATGTAACTGGATCAGGAACAAATCCAAAGATAGAAATATGTGTAGGAGAGTTTTTAAGAAAAAAAACTATTAAAGAATAGGAAATGGTAAAGAGGGCAGGTTGCCTGCCTAAAGTGTGGGGCTAGGAGGCATCAGCTTTCCGGAATGGCCCATGACCTTGGGTTTCTATAATGATGAAGTCTTAAGTCAGACATCTTACTGGAAGTTGGTCCCTTCTGAGGATTCCTGGACCTTGCTGGTTTGCTGAAACAGAGTACAGAGCCTCTCATCTGACGAAGAATGAAACCCAAGCACAGCTCGTGGCTCGTGTCTGACACAGCCTTCCCTCTCCTCAGCTTTTCTGGAATGCTTTAGAAAGAAATTTAAACATTAAGGAGTACCAAAAAGAAGACCTGGAATGTGAGAAT
This sequence comes from Jaculus jaculus, assembly GCF_020740685.1. Lineage (NCBI taxonomy): Eukaryota > Metazoa > Chordata > Mammalia > Rodentia > Dipodidae > Jaculus > Jaculus jaculus. The sequence continues at coordinate 9,267,354 of NC_059104.1, read as the reverse complement.
TATACCCAAGGAAAAGTTAAGAAAAATGCCTTTTTAGCCAATTTCATAGAAAAATGTTTTTTATCTTGGGGCGGTGGTGGGGGGAATGAAGGTCACATTTTATAATTCAAGTAGAACTTTTCAGATATACAGATAAATGCAGGGTGCCTTGACCTGTTAGTTATCTGAATCCAGATCTCCTGTGTCTTCTGATGGCTTCAGTCATGCAGCACATAAATACATTTGGTCCCCGGCACCTTACACATGGCCTTGAAGCCTGGCCTGTGAAATTCTCTTCCTTGGGTTCTTTCCTTGCCCAGGCCTTGTAGGACATTTCCTCTCCAAACCATGCACTTTTTCTTGGTGGTTGCATTCACACCAGGATCTCGACTACAATTTATGCCCTTGGGTGGGACAGGCAGCTGTATTTAGATCCCTGTCAGCTAGAGACAGGGAACTGGGAGTCTGTATTACAGACACATCTAGGATGCTCCTCCTACAGAGATCCAAATCACACCCCATTGTCAGCCTCCTTACTTTGGAAACTTTTCCTACCTCTGGCTCAAAGGATAAGAATGAATGATATCTAAATCTCAGTATTCCAACTGGGAAAAGAATTAGAAAATGAATTCAATTTTCTGGCTGAACCAAGAAATGAAGGAATTACGATTTGCATCCTGCTTCTGAAGTCTGGTGGGCATCCTACACTCAATATTCCCTTGTCTTTCCTATTTACTCATGCTTTTTTGTTGTTTGTTTTGTTTTTTGAGGTAGGGTTTCACTCTAGCTCAGGCTGACCTGGAATTCACAATGTAGTCTCAGGGTGACCTTGAACTCACAGTGGTCCTCCGACCTCTGCCTCCTGAGTGCTGGTATTAAAGGTGTGCGCCACCACGCCCAGCTTTGTTCTTATTTTTTCAGTACTAGGAATTGAACCCATGGACTTGCATATGCTATGCAAGTGCTCTACCACTGAGCTATTACATCTCCAGCCCTCCCTTGGCTTTCTTGTTAGACTTTTGCAACAGCAGCTCTAGCTGGCTCTTCTTATCTAGTCTCTTAATTTGGGATAGATTTCAGGTATAGAAGAGAGGGACCCAGGATGACCTTCACTTGTCTTTTCAGATCCAACTCAGCATGAGACGTCATGTAATGCTTATGATCTGACTCAGAATAGATACGGTACAATGCCCATGACCCTTTGTCTGACGTAGGCTGGTTTCCAGTGTTTCTTCCCTATGCTCTCAGGTTATCATCTCACACCTTCACATTTCACAATTCTTGATTCCTTTATTTTAGACACCTGAAACCTGAAATGAGATCCAGGGGCTGGGGGGGGGGTCAGTCTGTTCTCCATCTTTCTAGTGGGACACACAGCTATGTCTCCATAGAGATACAGAGTTCACAAGGCAAGAATGAATGAAGGGGAGTTGAACAATCTTTTTTCCTTTTTTTTTCGTGGTTCAAAAATGGCAATGTTTTTAATGAGCCATTTATGTAAGTTTACAGATAGCCTGCTATGAAAGGGCTGCTATTTGATCAAGGGACCAGAGGGTCAGATTAGATGTTCTGTTAAAAGTTTCTCTCAGTTCCCTCCTAGGAATATAGATCCATGGATACCGAGAGTTATCTGAGGTGATGGGGCTGACAAAAGAGCTAATATAATCCCAGGCTGCATTAACAGAGAAAAGAATGCCCTTCAGTTCCCGAGAAATAATAAGAAGCTCACTGCACGCAGCACACTAAACCCTCATCAGAAGACTGTGGTTAATTCTAGGTGCCTTGTGGAAGCAGGAGTGCACTTCCTGACCTTATCCATCTGGAGAAGTCAGTGGGAAAGGAGCCCTATCTTAAACCCATGGTGGATGAAGGTGCCACGAATGTTCAGGGAGAGAGAAAGAGAGAGATGTTGTGACAGAAACCAGTTTTTGTGTTCTTCAGGTCTCCTCTGTAATGGGAAACTGAGCCTATTCCATTCAGCTTTCAGAACTATGCTTTTTAGGCAGAAATTACTCACAGAGTACATTTAAGGTAATTATAATTAAGAGTGTCTTGACAATCGGAATGGGTGCCTTTTGTATATACTGAAATTCCTGGTGCTTGTAATGAGTGGGAAGGAAATTACTATTTGGTAAGTATATAATCTGAGTACATCAAAATTTCTAAAAAGGGTGACCTTATTTTCCTCATCTCCAAAAACCATTCATGAAGAAATGGAATTTGCGTACATCAGGACAATTTAAGTAACAAGGGCAAAGAAATTCCTTAAATGCAATAATATTCATGACTAACTAGGTTTGTTAGAAGCCTGAGGTGGTTTCAGTTGCATTTTAACTTGAAAACTAGCTCGGACAATCATTTATTAGAGGAATATTAGTAACTTGTGTTCAAAACAAGAGACTGAAAGTCGGTGGATTATTATTATACATGGTTTAACTTGACCTTTATAATGTCTTTCCTCATAGCAAGTACTGTTAAGCATGGAGGATTAAAAAAAAAAACAAACAAGCAATAATTACAATAAATAAAGTAGAGAAGGTAAAGGAGAGGTTAGTATTTTAATAATTTGTCAAACGTTTCACCAGCAAGATACAGTAAGACACTTGATTGTAACATTTTGTAGGTTCCAAAATTGTTGCTTTGTTCTAAAAATATTATTTTTTCTTAAATGCATATACTTATCTTTTCATTTTTTTCAAAAAGTCTGAACTCATCATTGTCAAACAGTTAAATATTCTGAAATGACTGATTTTTTTCTTTCAGCTACTTGTTATCCTATGTAAGGCATTTGTGCAGACAGTTTTATTTTTAACAAATCAACAAATACGTCTTGTATCTGAGTATTAGGATACAAAAACGTTAATTGCTATTTTTTTTACCTTTTTTTCTATACTGTCCTTGCTGCATGCATATAAATTCCATCCTAATTAATAAGAGTTACTCTCATTAGCATCTAATACACCTTTCAAGGTTATTCTAAGGTGTGGAAGTTTAATGAGTGCCTAATGAGAACTCTGCCACTCCTGATTAAAGATATCTATCATGTTCCACTGAGCTCATAAGGTCCTCCATGTAGACCAGCTGACAGAAAGCTGGAAGAAGCCATTCTGCATGCAGTTCAATGGAAGAGAGAAAAATCACCAGTGAAGATACTCAACAGTGGACCCTCAAGCCTTATATTTGGCCAGCCAGGCCAAATGAGCTAATGGGTACAATAGTGGCATTTCTGTCATGGTGGAAACCAACTGCCCTCTAATTGGACTGGAGACCTGCTCCATGGGAGGGAATACACCCCTGATACTGAAAACTTAGAACAGGGGTAGTCATGAGCTCTAGGGGTTTAATATCTGCTTCTTTCTGGCTAAATATATAATATACTATGCTTATCAAACTGCCCAGTAAGTACTTCTCTTAATGTTCATACCCATATATTATTGCCACTCTCACTTTTGGTAGAGAACCTTCTCTTTTCAGAAGGCAATGACCTTGGGATGACTCAGAAGGCATCATGGTGCTCGGAAGAAGTGACAGAGGAGTGCTCAGCACTGCAATATCTCTATCGTACCTTCCAAGGCTCAGAGTCTATTGTGGAGGAGGTGGCAGAAAGAATGTAAGAGCCATAGGAAGGGTAGGCGTCCTTACAACATGCTCCTCCAGACACAAAATGGCCTGGATATCCATGACCTCACAGTGCCTGAAACTACCTACATAAGACCATCATAATAGGAGGAAAAGGTCATGACATCAAAATAGAAGAGTGTCTGATTGAGACGGGGAGGGGATATGATGGAGAGTAGAGTTTCAAAATGGAAAGTAGGGGGTGGTGGGAGGGCATTACCATGGGATATTGTTTAAAATCATGGAAGTTGTTAATAAAAAAATAATTTTAAAAAAGATATCTATCATGTCCCAATATGGATATCATAACCTAACACAGCGAAGTTAGTAAAAATTTGAGTCCCAGATAACTTCTTTTGTTATTAATTACATGTGTGAAAAGCACTGAGGACAAAGTTAGGACCTGTAATCTAGTCCATTCATACTGGAAATATGTTAATCTTGAAAGTAATTTATTGCAATTTAAATTCTCATGCAGTATATGGCAAAAAACTTGGGACATGTTTTCATATAAAACATTCATAGATATGTAAAAGTTACATAAAATCAAGAGTAGAATAATTTTTGCTGTTGATTTGAAGAATAATCTGCAATGAAGAATTCAATACCATGCCAATATGATATAAGTAAATCAGTATAGATAATTTAGATCAACTTCAATACCTCTCCATTAACATTGGTTTGTAAGAGTATATTTTTGATACATTTTATTTATTTTTACTTTTTTATTGACAACTTCCACGGTTGTAAACAATATCCCATGGTAATTCCCTTCATCCTCCCACTTTCCCCTTTGAAACTCCATTCTTCATCATATCTCCTCCCCCTCTCATCCAATCTCTCTTTTATTTTGATGTCATGATCTTTTCCTCCTATTATGATGGTCTTGTGTAGGTAATGTCAGGCACTGTGAGGTCAGGGACATCCAGACCATTTTGTGTCTGGAGGAGCATGTTGTAAGGAGTCCTACCCTTCCTTTGGCTCTTACATTCTTTCTGCCACCTCTTCCACAATGGACCCTGGGCCTTGGAAGGTGTGATAGAGATATTTCAGTGCTGAGCACTCCTCTGTTACTTCTTCTCAGCACCATGGTGCCTTCTGAGTCATCCAAAGGTCACTGCCATCTGAAAAGAGGAGGGTCTTTGTATCAGACAGATTCAGGTTCACTGAGATAAACTGACATACATGAGTCTTGAAGAATTGACCCTTGGTCCTTTGCTTTGTAGGCAAGCACCTTAACTTCTAAGCCATCTCTCCCGTCCCACATCCAGATATTTTATGCAAACATTTTAGGACCAATGCTTTTCTGAAAAAGTCTGAAAGAAATAACCCAGTCATAATTTAAGAAAAAATAATATGTGGTCAGTAGGTTAACTTGTAAACCAGGTGCAATGGCATTTCTTGTGAAGGGCAAACCCTTAATCTCTAGGACTTTGAAGATAGTCCCTTGAGTACAAATTATATGAGCCAGGCTGTCAGGAGGGGTCATTTTAAGCAATAGGCTAAAATGAAAATCTCAGCTTTGTTTTTGCAGAAATTACTGGTTGCTTGCTACACTTAGTTAAATCAGAATGCTAAGTTATTGAAAAAGGGTGAATAACAGGCAAACTGCTAGTAAAAACATTTATAGCCATTCCCTAATTTCTAGAGTTATTTTCCCCTATGCTATAGCAATACCCTTGTAAAAATACCCATTTTGTTTTACATGTGAAAATATTTCCTTCCATAAACCAGTGCTAGAATTAAACATTGTCTATTTGCTGATGCAGTAATCAATTCAACAATTATAAACAGGGTCAGTTGACCTTATTCCTCTCAACTTTTTTTCCTTAAGTGATTTTATTTATTTATTAGTAAGGAGGGAGGGAGGGAAGGAGGAAGGGAGAGAGAGAGAGAGAGAGAGAGAGAGAGAGAGAGAGAGAGAGAGAGAGAGAGAGAGATGGCCCTGCAAACAAGCTCCAGAGTGTGCTGCTTTGTGAATCTGGCTTTTCACGGGTCCTGGGAAATGGAACCTAGCCCTCAGGCCTTGCAATCCAGCATCTTTAGCTTCTGAGTTGTCTCTCTAGTGCTCAACTCTTTCTACTCTTCCTTTTGATTGAATGTGTTGTCACATAACTGCGCGGTCATTTTGGAAATGTGTGAGCTCTCTCACTTGTATTTGTCGTACTTGGAGAGCTCCATACATATTTTGTCACTTTGCAAGTGCAGTGTGGCAAAATAGAATGCATATAGAAAATTATTCCCAATTAGAATGAACCCAAAGTAAGGGGAAGGTGAGTTTCCAAAAATGCATGGAGAAAGGCTCATTTGCCTAATGAAGTTGAGCTGAAAGCTCTGATTTTCCTTAAAACTATAAATCAAACAAGAACAGACTCAGCCATGTGACTTTTTTCCCCCTGTCCTTAAGACCATGTGGTTAATGACAGGTGCTGCCTGCTGGTGTCCGTGAGGACCCTCATATCTGAGAAGCTTACAGAGTGTCTGCCTTGTGCCAGATGTTTCTAGTGTGTTCTTTGTATTCTCATAATGACTTTTGAAGGAGACAATGCCATCTTCTTTATGCAGATGGAGAAGTGGAGCCTCAGAGAGCCTTTGTAACTTTCACCAAGTCACAGAAGAAATAAACCTTGGCTAAAGATTCAAGTGCAAGGTTCTTTAAGATCAGTGTGGTTATATCACCTTCCACACAATCCCACTGCTCAGTGCATAGCATTTATATTTTCAGTTGTGAGAAGATAATGATGATTTTATAGATGGACTCATTTAAGCTGAGTGAATGTTTTCTGGGAGACTTTGTTGCTTGAGGAGGCAGTTCCTATGTTTGGTAGAGGACAGAAGTTTACTTTTTTCCAATAATTTATGTGACAACAAGACAATCTAACTATCCCATTGTCAGGTTGGACTGAATTATTCCAAATAGTGCCTGAGGTGACAGTGTGAGTGAGGGCACGCACAGAGAGTTAATCCTTCATGTTTTATCGTAGCAGGCTTAAAATTCTGGATGCATTGCAAGTATGGAGATCTGTAATTTTAAAATATTAAAATGACACAAAGGAAAGGGGAAGCAAAAAGCAGTATAAAATAAATTGAGAAAACTTAGTTATCCATTCTTCTAGTGAAGGACATCTGGGTTGATTCCAGATCTTAGCTATTACTAATTGAGCCACTACAAACATGGTTGAGCAAATCTCTCTGGCCTGCGGTTTGAAGGTTTTAGGGTAGATGCCCAGCAAGGGAATAGCTGGGTCTGTTGGTATCTCTATAGTCAGCTTTTTCAGGAGTCTCCATATTGCTTTCCAAAGTGGTTGTACCACCTTACATTCCCACCAACAGTGGATGAGTGTTCCTACTTCTCCACATCCTCACCAGCATTTATTTTCATTTGATTTTCTGGTGTTTTCTATCCTTGTTGGGGTAAGGTGGAATCTCATAGCTGTTTTAATTTACATTTCTCTGATGATTGGGGATGATGAACATTTTCTTAAGTGTGTGTTTGCAATTTGTATTTCTTCCTCTGTGAACTGCCTGTTCAGCCCTTTGCCCCATTTTGTGGATGGGGTGTTTGATTTTTTACTGATTAGATTTTTGAGTTCTTTGTAGATTCTAGAGATTAGGCCTCTGTCAGTTGGATAACCAACATATATTTTCCCCCATTCTGTGGGTAATCTATTGGCTTTGCTTATTGTATGCTTGTCTGTAGAGAAAATCTTCAGCTTCATGTGATCCCATTGGTTGAGTGACTGTTTAAGATCGTGAGCTACTGGGGTTTTGTTCAGGAAGTCTTTTTCCATTCCTATATCATGGAAAGTACTTCCTATATTTTCCTCCAGTAGCAGTCGAATTTATGGTCTTATATTGAGATATTTGATCCATTTGGACTTGAGTGTAGTGCATATCAAAATGTGTGGATCAAGTTTCAGTTTCCTGCGTATGGTTATCCAGTTTGTTCAGCACCATTTGTTGAAGACGCTGTCTTTTTTCCAGCCTATATTGTTAGGGCCTTTGTCAAATATCAAGTATCTATAGTTGCTTGACCCAAAGTCTGGGCCCTCAAGCCTATTCTATTGGTCTATACTCCTGTTTTCATGCCAGTAGCACACAGCCATGGTGGGGAACCAACTGCTCTTGATCTGGCTAACTGATCCTCTCAGTGGTACGGGACCCATAGCTGGAGTTGGGAAACCAGTCAGAACCATATCCAAACATAAGCCCACTCTCCATTATCAAGCTACCATCAATTGTGGGCTATAAGAGGGCCTACACCTATTAAATTCTCTATAAAAAAAGTAAGGGTTATCTCATTTGTCTTCATGCTAACTTACTCTCCATTGGAGAATCTGCTTCTCTTTTTCAGCTAGAGGTAGATCTTAAGGAGAGAGCCACCCCATCATACCTCAAACGGGCCCCAGCTGAAACTAAGAAAAATTGGCGAAACAATCAAGGGTGCTGTTTTCATTGTGAACCAGGTACCAGCACAAGGGTGAAGGAGATCAACACAGAGAAAAATCAACGCCTACCAAATCAGAGTGCCAGAGACCCAGAGGCCCCCAACACCTCATCACTGAAGCAGACCAAAAATGAACCCAACATGGCTCAGGGAAATCTTGTGGAAGAGGGGGCAGAAAGAATGTCAGAGCCACATGTTGGGCATATCTCTGCATATCACATGATATGCAGAGACATTTATCCTACCCATAACTGTGGGATAACTCCATAATGCATGACCCATATACCTCAACAAGTAGGGGCCAAGGAGAGGGGTAGGTCATGGATGAGCCTAATAATGGTACCAAACTGACTGTATTTGCTGAATACAAAACTAATTAATAAAAAAATTAAAAATTAAAAAAATTGACAAATTAGTAATAAAGGTTGTACAGTGCATCAGGAAAGACTTTATGAAGAGAACAAGATCCAATTCATGCTCAAGTTTAGCTTTGTTTTTGTTTTTACTTATATAAGTGCAACAGAAAACTGAATGTTGAATCCCAAACCTCAAGAAATGTTATGCAGGAGATGGGATTCTACACTTTAATGACCTTCTAGGAGATTTCCAATAAGTGAAATGAAAGTGTATTGATTTTTTTTTTTTTTGTGGGCCTTGGAATTTTCAAATGATTGTTTGGAGGTATAAAAACACACAGTAGAGAAAACCATCATATTTACTAGTTAGAAGAAATGAACATCTATAAAAGGCACCCCATGGGAAAAAGCAAAATAGAATTTTCCTCAGTGACTAGTTCATGAGTTGGAGTCCTTTTGAACCTGAAGAAACCAGCTTTCAAATTTAGTTCCTTACTCAGTGTCTTGAACTTCAAGGACTGGACCACTTTGCAGACACATTGTCCTTGTAAAACTCATTTCAGTCATTACCTACTTGTCTTCCACATGACATATTTCATATTTCTGTTATAATGAGAGTCGCTCATTCTGGTGCTTTCTACTTAATAAAATGAGCAGCTATTTCCTTGGCTAATTCCCATGCTGTTAACACCTTATAAATTACCTTGTGTTTAGGATGAGATCAGCTCAGTTGATTAGTTCTCACCTCTTTCCCAGTCCATGCTTGAACACTTCCCTCAGACAGGCGTCTGAAAAGGTACCTTTCCACAGTCTTAAGCATTCTGTTACTTCAAGCTGGTAGCTGGCTGAGGCCACCACAGACTTAAATGTTTTTTATTCACACATTGTAAATAGTCTTTCAGTAGTTTTCTTCCACACAGAGTCATGTAATGACTAATTCAATTCTGTTTTCTAACTTTTCTTGAGATATTTCCAGTATGAAGTGGATAGTAAGATGATTGGTGTCTGCTCAGCCAGACTCACTGGGCTTCAGGAGTATTCTCTCCTGGCAGAAATACCAGGAGTGGATGATTTTATTTTAATTTTCCGATGAAAAGAGTGGCTCCCAGGCCCTCATGCATACTGGTCAAGGGCCCTAGCATTGAGCTATACCCACCGCCTCAGGATAACTCATTTGGAAGAGATGAACTTTGGACTATTTTCAGAAGTACTGAAAAGAAAAAGTACTAGAAATAGAAAAATATCAGCTAGTATACCAATACCAATCTCAAATGTCTTTCTCTTCAGGTTAGTCAAATCTCCATGCCTTGTGTTCTGACACTTTCAGTTCACTTTGTTTTTCTTCAGACCCAGCTCTCAGTTCTTGCCATCTACATCCTGCGCAGACATCTCTCCTTCACCTCCCCTCCCCACTTATCTCAGCACTACAGTCCTGACACACTGGCCTCCTGGCTTGTTCTCAGTGTTGCTAACCTCACTCATAACTCACGTCATGACTCGTGTACACTCTCCCTGTGTGCTTGGTGGATTCATCTCCTAATGTGGTTTGGAATTTCCCAGGGAGATGTAAACACTTGGCTATTTGCTCCAGATAGGGCATTGGCAAGAAACCACAGGAACCATTCCATCCCAGTGCAGCTTGGGAATCAGTGGTTTATTGGGGTTACTTGCAGGAGTGTCAAAGGGCTGCATCACCAAAGGAGCTCACCCCAGTACGGAGAGCATCTTTCAAGGGCTGTATCCCAGCTGGTCCCTGTACTGCCTGTCATCCGCTTCTCTGGAAAGTCTCCTCCAATCATTAGTTTACATGATCTTGAGGACAGGCCTTGGGAATCTTTTAACGTTATGAGCTACCCGAGTCTTATAAGACTTCTCAGTTTTCTGCATCTTGAGAGTAAGATTCCTCCCTCTGGACAGATATTTTTCATTCTGGAGAGAATAGCTACATGACTCCTGATGGTTTTGGTTAGTTCCTGTCCTATGTAAGTAGTAAACACTGCTCACTTAGCACCCTCTCCACTCCTTCCACCAAGAAAGTAGCCTGAAAAGTACTAAGCATTGAGGACTTTCTTTTCCCACCACAGTAATACTTTCACAAGGGGCTGGTCTCCAGCCCTTTCATCCTCTGTTCTGGCTTCAGTGATAAGGACAGCTGTTAGGGACATAGTAGGAAGGCCATCTCATTCACTGGGAGTATAAGTGCCTCTGATCAATTGTTTCTAACTTCTCTCAGTGTTACTGATACTACCACACAATGTTGTCATTCACTTTAAGTGTACTTCTGCAGCCTGGAAGATTCTGTTCACTTTTCCTCTTCCCATTTCACTTCTGACAGTTGTTTGACGGCCATGGGAACTAGACTTTTGGTCCAGCAACCCCATTTCAGGAACACGCAGGGAGAACTGCAGTGTGAATATGACGTCGAGGGTACATGAAGCTCTCTGGATGCCTTTCCCATGAATAGCAAAGATTTATATTCCCCGGACATGCTCAGCTACTTTCATCCTGATTGTTCAATTCATAACTGAGCTGTAAGTTCTGCAAGTGCAGGGGCCACATTACATACATGCACATGCACACGCACATTCCTACAGGGACCACATTACACACATGCACATGCACACTCACATTCCTACCTTGTCATTAGCACAGACTGAATCTACCACTTGTATCTATGTCTAGAAGTAGTAGAATGACTGAATTAATTTTTTACGGTAACATCTTTTAAATCCTGCCAAATAAGCAGGTATTTGGAGAGGTGTGAGTACATCCTTTGTTGTGACTCTAAAACTTTGATTTGAATTTTCAAGAGTCACATTTTATCCCACATTTAGCACAGAATAATGTAGGGCATAAATGACCTACAAATCAAGGAATCCACGGTAATAATAGAATGAAATTCTGTGACATATTCTTGCTTATTCTGCTGACCTTTTTGTGACAATGCAATAACAAGGAAATAGAAAATCATCTCAATTTAAATTGCTTCTGATATCCACTTGGACAAATCAAAATGAGGAATATATTTCATGTTTAAAATGGAAATCATCATAATAATGATATACTTTAGCAAACTTGCAGTTCAAAACTTTTATATTTTTATTTGATGGGATGGGGCAGAGAGAGAATTAGTGCACCAGGGCCTCAGCCACTGCAATCGAACTGCAGATGCTTGCACCACCTAGTGGACATGTGTGACCTTGCATTTGCCTCACCTTTGTGGATCTGGCTTATGTAGGATCTAGAGACTTGAATATTGGTCCTTAGGCTTCGCAGGCAAGCACCTTACCACTAAGCCATTTCTCCAGCACACCAAAATATTTTTTAGTTTCCTCTTAATTTAACAAAAATACTTTTCATATAATGTGTTTTGGATTTACTAATATCCACCATACTTGTGTTGTATGTTAATGGAAACTTCTCCTTTATCTAAAATCAGTGACTTTTCCAGATAGAAACATCTTCATTCATTCTTGTGCCTCCTCTTCTACACCTTTTTTTCTTTTCTTTTCTTTTTCTTTTTCTTTTGGCATGGGCAGCTCAAATTACTTGATAAATAGCTTGCTCAATTATTAACTGTTTTTATGCACTTGTAGAAAATGGTACATCTTGTTCCATATACTAAAGAGGAAACTAACAGCCATTGATTCCGTCAAATGCCCATGTCCCTAGACATACAGAGTGGAGCAGCTGCAGCCTGTTGAGATCCGAGGAGCCCTGAAAGGCTCAGTTACTGCAAAGAAACCCTTGAACTCTTTCAGTAAATCTTAACATTTCATCAAAGAGACTATTTCTCTCTGTGGTAATTGAGTGAGAAATATCCCCCATGCCCTCAAGTGTGTGTGATTAGGACTCCCCTTTCATCCCCAGCTGGAGTAAACCTTGGCAGGTGGCACTTTGCTGGAGGAGGTGTGCCACCGAAGGCCAGCCTTGGGATTTGTTTTTTAGTCTCTCCCACTGTGTGATCAGAGTTAGCTTGTAGTTGCTGCTCTTTCTTTGCTGATAATGTGTGAAGATGTGAGCTGGTTGCCACACTTTTCTCTGCCACTGTGAAACTTCCACTTGAAACCGTAAGCCTGAAATGAAACCCTTGCTCCCATAACCTACTTCTGATTGGGTGTTTCGTCTTAGCAGTGAGAAGGTAACTGCTATATTCTCTAATGTAAATATTTCTGCAGAGAGAGAAAACCTACCACAGTGCAACACTGTATTATGAATCCTTTTGAGAAAGTTGATGCTTCTTAGCCTATGAAAGAGTTGAAATGTAGCAATACACCTAGACCAAAGTTGGCTACATAAACTTGTTTTGAGTGTCCTTGACAAACTGTATGCTTTATATTGTCTAGTATTTTATGCAATTCAACCCACAAGAAAGGCTGGCATAGTACAAGATTTCCTAAGCAGCTAGTTGTAGGGCAATTAGAGGATTTTGTGATCTAATTAATTTGGGAAAGACAAAAATCAAATAAGGCTGTTTCCTAAGCTTTCAGGAAATTTTGTGATGATAAGGTACCCTACTGGGACACAGAACACTGTATTTTCTAGATGTCAGAAACTGGGAGAGTCACACAATATGTGTGTTCCTGGCTTACACAGCCGTTCCAGACCTGGGGGAGACCATGATGTGACACCCAACAAAGTGTTTGGAACATGGCAGACACTTCTGGAAAGTCTCTTTCTTCCTTCATGTTTTCTCACTGTGTCTTTTGGAATAAGAAAATATTCAAACTAGTACTAAATTAATATTAACATTTTGTAACTTTGGTATTTCACCCACTGGTATGTGGACATTTCTGAAGAAATTTGTTATCACTTCTGCCTTAGACAATGTTAGACTCCTTTCCTGTCACACCCTTGATCAGTATAAATGCTTCTGGTTATTTCCTGAAGGTGTTTTCACATGAACTTATGTGTGAATGTTAATATTTAAATGGTATGGTAATGGTTCTGTATAAAAGTGAGCAGTAAACGTGAAGTGTTTTTAGGATGATTATTAAATAATAGTCTTCATGTTAATTACTTGAATCATATGCAAATGAGAAACAGGATATTAAATAGATGATAGTCAAATTCATTTAATGCATGTTGTAGATTACCCTGATAGATGTAATTTTCATCTTGTTTAAAATTATACCTTTTGGGTGGATAGGGATATGGTTCAGTAGTTAAAGACACTTTCTTGCAAAGCTGGCTGGCCCCAGCTCACTTCCCCCACCATCTAATAAAGCCAGACCTGCACCCCCCCAAAAGTGGAGCATACATCTGATATTCTTACATTTGTTTGTTGGAGAAAGAGACCATGGCATGCCCCCTACCCACAAATACAAATGCCAGTAAATAAACAAATGAAAATTAAAAAATATAAAATAATACTTGTTTTTGGATTTCAGGAAGCCCTTAAGATTTCATGTGTTTTGTCTGGTCATCTCAAGTGACCATTGGGTTCCCAAGGCATGCTTTGTGCATTTCTTAGAACTCATTTTATAATTAATTATTTGCATACTTTATTTATTTATTTGCTTGTTTGTTTTGAAATAGAGTCATTATCTCTTCCAAGCTGGTCTCAAACTTGGATAAATCCTCTTCCTTCTGTTTCTTGAGTACTGGGATGATAGATGTGCGCCATCACACCCAGCTTAGAACTTGTTTTTAAAGAAAAATGAAGTCCAGAATTGACTATAAGAAGTGACATTGAGAGCTGGGCATGGTGGTGTATGCCTTTAATCCCAGCACTTGGGAGGCAGAAGTAGGAGGATTGCTGTGAGTTTGAGACCAGCCTGAGACTACATAGTGAATTCCAGGATAGTTTGGAATAGAGTGAGATCCTACCTTGAAAAAACAACAATAACAACGACAAAAAAGAAGTGATATTTATGAACATTGGATGAAAACTAAGGAATTTTCTAAAGTAACAATTTCACAGTTCTTCCAAAGAACTTATCTGGCAATAATTTTTAAGTGTATAAAATTTTTTGAAACAATAGCATATATTTTAATCTGAACTTTGTGCAAAGTTTAGGATACATTTGGCATGTTATGCATGGCAACATGGCATTTTGTGGTTACTTAATAAAAAAATAGCTTTTTAAAAGATGGTCTGCATATGTTTGGACCTATTAAGTCCTTATATGGTCTGATTTCTTGTTGGTTTTTGATTCTCTGGCCATAGTTCTGAGAAAAAAAATACCTCTGCCTTTGGAAGTCAGCAAGGCACAAGTACCAAATGCCATCACAGACAGAATAACTAGATGTGTACATTCTGTTGATGAAGTGAGCAATTTTCAGAAACATTTCTCGGCTCATGGCACACAGTTGTTGACATTTTGTTTCTGAAATCTTTTTAATGTTGTAGCCCTTTGAAATTTGTGTAAGGGTTTTGATTTATACTAATGTAGATAAGAATAAAAGGAGCCACCAAAACTGAAATCTTTCTAAGGATGCCTGCCATTGTAGAGATTTATGATAGTCCTAGTATTCATGGATCAGTGAACACAAATTTGTTAAAAAAAAAAAAAAAAGCACAGAGAGACTCAGAGAGCTCTAGAGAGGCTCTGTAGGGCACGCAAACAAAACCCACCCGTGGAAGTCACTAGATGTAAGATAAAACACTGTGCGGGATTCATTCAGTTTGCTACTGGGTTTGGCTTTGTGAGACAGGCCGCCACTGTGATGTAGAATGAAAGCAAGGATGTAGAAACTTGAGTCTGAGGTGGCCAGTTGTCTAAAATACCACTGTTTGAGTTTGTCTGACCTTCAGAGTCAGGATCTTACACAGCCACGTGGGAGGTCAATGGGAATCCAGAATCTCATAAAAGATTTTGATATGACATGCTTGCGATAGTGTAGTGGTTCGAATAGAATAGACGGCCCCCAATATATTCAGTTGTTTATTTGTTTGTAGTCTGCATCTTTAGCCACCTGGCTGGAGGAGGTGTCACTGGGTGGATCTTTAGGTGTGGTGGTGGGTTTCAGATTTCAATCTAAAGATATGCAAAGTGTGCCTAGCTGGAGTTCTTAAAGTGTGCTGTGCGTATGTACTACTCTCTCTCTGCTTGGGCCTGTGAAGGCAGGCCAGCTTCTTCTGCTGCCATTATGGAACTTCCCTGGATCTGTAGGCTTCAATAAATATCCTTCCTCCATAACTGTGCCTGGTCTGGAAGTTCACCTCAGTGAACCTGAAGCAGTCTGCTAAACATAGTAATGCTAGTTTTTCTGCCTTTTTTTTTTTTTGCTTCTTGTACTTTTGTTTTTCCTTGTTTATTATTTAAATATTTTGCTTCCAAAAGGAGTGGGGGTGGGGGTGTTCCTCAGTGGTAGAGTTCTCCCCAGAACTTTATGTGTGTAACTATGTGTCTGTTTTTTAGGATTATAGTTTGGCATCCAAGATCCCCTCATTCGTCTGATTTTACATTAATGCAAAATATTAAGAAAGAATTCACCTTTATTTTTCTTTCCTCATGAAGGCCCCTGGGAATCCATCTTCCATACTAATTTACAATGCCATCTTTAAAGTGCACCAACTTTTTAAACATATTTGTGCCTGACTTTTAACCTTCCATTGTATCCACCGATCTCCCTATGCACTATGTACTTTTCATTCTTATGTGTGTGTTCGTGTGTGTTCTTGTGTACGTGAGTGAGTGTAGGCATGCCCATGCCTCAGCCTGCTCGTGAAGTCAAAAGCCAACTTTTCGGTTGGTTCTCATCCTCCACCTCCCTTGAGGGAGGGTTTCTTTCTCTGGGTTCTCAGTCTGCTGTTGTTCTTTGCGCTGTTGGCCATGAGTTCCTGGAAGAGTCACCTGCCTTCTCCTTATATCTTGCTGTCACCACGCTGAGGTTACACAAGCCTTCCATGGCTTTGGAGTGATAAGCACTTTATCTACTGAGCCATCTCTCCAGCCCATAGTGTGTGTTTTGATCACTGAAACTTCAGAGTAGATTCTCATGCCTGTGGAAATATCTTCACTATGATTTCTCAGAGATTTTGTGATGTCCTTATTGGATTTGTATTTATTTTTTATTTTTTCCACACACAAAACATAGAACCAAAATATCTTACTCTGAATAAGTTCCTACTGGTAGTTGTAGTTGACTCAAAATATTAGGATTTCTATGTCGTATTGTTTTCATTCATTTCAAACTTTTCTTCGTGGAATTGTGTGTATGCATTTTTACTAATAGAGTTTTGGCATCTATACAGGTAAGTCCATGATTCAGGTTGAGTTTCACCTCGTCAGAAGCTTCTGCCTCTTGTCCCTCAACATGCAAACAGGCTTGTTTGGAGAAACCATCTATCCTCCATCCGAGGATCACTTTCCCTGTCTAAGGCTGGAAGAAGTACTGGAACTTTCCCTTCTCTGAAGCAGTTTTTAAATGCTTCAAAATTAAATTCAGAAGTCTAAATCCTTTGAAGAATTTTTGCACTCAGATAGCTCGCTCCTCCCTTCTCCCTTCACAGGTCCTGGTTGACAGACTGCTGCTGCTGCACTGTTTCCAGGTTCTTGTTGTCTTGTTCAAAGAATTTAAAAAAGCAAATATTAATAGCAAGACTGCAAGAAGTTTTATTAGAAACCAAAGCAAAGCTATAAGCTGGATAGGTTGCAAGGGAGCTTTGGGTTCCTTGGATTACAGTACTCAGGGGCAGCTATGTATCTGCATGGGTCTTCCTCTTATGGTGTGCAGGGGAAGGAGGAGTTGGTTGCTAGGGGTGGAGTGTTGGTGGTCTTTTGGTTTTGATGGACAGGTTTGGTTTATGGAAGCCTTAGTTCAATGTGCATGTCCTGCCCATGATGTATCTGATTTTTTTTTTTTTTTTTTTTTTTTTAGAGAGTGAGTCGGCATACCAGGGTCTCCAGCTGTTGCACACAAACTCCAGACTCATGTGACCCCCTGTACATCTGGCTTACATGGATCCTGGGGAATCAAACCTGGGTGCTTTGGTGTTGCAGGCAAATGCCTTCACCAATGAGCCATCCTTCCAGCCTCTCTGATTTTAGTTATATGTACCACTCAATCATGCATAGACATAAGACTGCAAATAGAGGTTTCCCCCTAGTAGGTTAACCAGAGGTCATAGTCTGTCCTACTGTGTCTGCACCCAACACCCAGTTCGGACGGGCTGAGCTCCCTGCTTCTAGTGCTTAGACATGTTCTGGGAAGTTGTCATCAATGAGATTTGCATAAAAACTAACCACGAATGGGGAGTTGCCATGGGTTTGCTGGGAAGGAGTGACCTATTGCATTGTTTAAAGCAAGGTGTACATGCAGCTCAATGGAGGTTGCTAAGTGCCTTGTTAGGAAAGGCGTGTGGGAGTGCTCAGCTCAAGCTAAGTGGAGTCCCGGGTTGTCAAGCTCTTCTTGTGTCTGCCTGCCATGCCCTGCTTAGACGTGGTTGCACTTACCTTTGTGTTGCTGGGACAAACATCTGACCAGAAGCAGATGTCTGGAGGCTGCAGTTTGTTTTATTTTCAGGAGAAGCTTCATGATGGCAGAGGAAAGATGGCAGAGGGGAGGCTGGGTATCACGCTCCTGCCACAGCCGATGGAAAACAGCAACAAGATAGTGAGCTGAGCTCTCGCAAGGCGAAGCTGGTTAGAACACCCCAGTTTTCCCCTAAACACCTCCAGCTATGCTCTAACCCCTAAATTGCCACCTACTGGGGACCAAGCATCCAAAATGTAGAACATCTGATTCAAACCACACACATGCGTCTTACAGGAAATCTCAAATGTGTGCAACAATCTTGTGCAAGTAATAAGTACAGTGTGGAGGGCAGAGTGTGGATTCTGATTCTTCTATACCTCCCTCTCTTTAGCTGCACACTCACCCAATGACACGAAGCATTTTTCCTTCACAGCGTGGCCCCTCCATTAACCCTTTTGTTGTGTGCTGCGATCCTTTCTTCTTTCAGTAGTTGACACCATGGATCCTCCCTCTTGGCATTATTTAAGACTGTAGGTTGCATCCTTCTCTGTGGTGGTGGGGGTCACCTTTGCCACATGAGGCATTCACCACATGTTCCTACCCAGTAGATGCCACTGCCAGCCTTCTCCAGTAGGACAGTCAAAATGCCTCCAGACAGGTAAGTGCCCTCCCAGAGAAGAAGTCACAGGCTCTAGAGAAGCACTGCCCCTCCCCCCATGCGTTTGCACTAGCTCATTGATCAGCCTGCATCTCTTTCCTTCTGGTCACACCGGGTGCGTGACCCAGAAGCTCCTCTTACCCGAGTCAGGAAAACTTTGACTGTGAATCACCCTTTCCCCTTGGTCATCGCAGACTCCATGGAAAGTTTTCATGGTTCTGGGGCAACGGCTTTCCCTTCGAGCCTCCTTGAGCCTGGTAGGTGACATGGAATGATGATCATGTTTCATGTCTTTCTGTTCAGCTGGGTTCCTCCAGGTGCAGGACATGATGAACAATGGCAATGAAGGGAACATGGGGGTTAAAGATCAGAGAGAATCTTGATTTAATTTCTGGGGTGGAGAATGAATTTTGTATATCTACTCATTGTTAAATCTGTTTTGCCTGCTGTGCTATACATATGACCTTGATTGCCACTGGAGTTTAATAGGAACAATTAAATGAGTGTCTAAATCTATAAAGTGTTCTCGGCCTCTCCTTCCATTTCATTCTCTACATTCTCTGGGTGCATTTTCCATCCGTACCTTATCTCTTAGGTTGTGGTTACTTCTTACTGGCCTATCATTATTCTCTCAGTCATTGGCAGTACCTTACTGGTCTTGTTTTGCTCGCCTGGTTACAGTCTAAAATATATTTTCCACCTGCGCATCTCTGTGTTTGCTTTCGACACTTACTAATATTTGTTGTGCACTGATTATGTTTCAACATTTCCCCCACAAAGGAGACAGACTCCTTGCCGTCTGCTGTGTTTAGGTGGCCATGCCTCTAATGTGCCTGCTGTTTCTTTTGTCTCTCTGACAAATTTAGAGCCGCGGTTCAGAATATTTAGTGGTGTGTTTCTCTCACTGAGGTGAAAAAAGAAAATGTCTGTGTGAACCTGTTTTGTAAGGTTCAGGGCATATCAGCATTTGCTGAGTAGATTTTTCTCCTGCATAGAGGTAGCTGTGGGTGGTGTCCTATTTTCTCTGAGATTAAAACGCCTTTGAGGGACTTCTTCATTCTCGGCTGTTAATTCTTCTTTGATATCATTGCTTGAGACTTTTGGCACTGTTCCTTGCACACGCATAAATGCATGTGCACTCAGGCCCACACAGTGTGTCACAGGCATGGCATGGTTCCAACACAAAGCAAGAGAGCTTATTTCTTAGGTTTTTATTTTTTTGGCAGGGCTTTATGCATGCTAGGTCCATGGTCACCTCTGTGCTATAGCACCGTCTTTTCTTCCCCCATTATTTTTATTGAGGCAGAGTCTGGTTAAGTTGTCCCAGGAAGTCCTTGAGTTTACAATATCCCTGCCTCACCCGCCCAAGTAGGTCTTGAATTTGAGGATCACCTGTTCTGATGCCCTTGGATCAGCCAGGCCAGCATAACAGGAGATGAAGAATCTGGCTCTTGGTCTCTTGCTGTTATCCACCAAAAAGGTTTCATGATGCCTGGGCTATGACATATTAACAATTTGGGTGCTGACCCAAGATCTTCAGAATTGCATTCCCCAATATTTTTCCCGGAGCAGGGTGACTTAGCTACATTATCTTCGTGGCAGCCATTAGCAGACACAGCAAAGAAGGGTCAGTCCTAAGGACCACACCCACTGTCTGGGGTGTGGGAGCGTGAGCAAAGCAGGTGGCTTACAGGGTAGACGTGTGGCTGTGCGCAGCCTGGTGTCTGTCTCTGTCCATGTTATGTGGTCAGGGGATGGATGTGAGTGCTTGCTGCTCTGGTTAGCCATGCACTCTCTTTAGGAAGCTCTCTGACCGACACCACACACAGGTGAAAAACCCGAGGCCATTGTGAAGAGGCCCCGCTCAGGGGTGTGCGGCTCGGACACCTCTTACCATCCTGGGTGAGCCATGCTTAAATTTTTAGGAATTTTAGTGAGTTGATTGTCAAATAGACATACTTAAAAAATCAAATTAGCTGGGCGTGGTGGCGCACGCCTTTAATCCCAGCACTTGGGAGGCAGAGGTAGGAGGATTGCCATGAGTTCAAGGCCACCCTGAGATGACAGAGTTAATTCCAGGTCAGCCTGGACCAGAGTGAGACCCTACCTCGGAAAACCAAAAAAAAAAAAAAAAAAAATCAAATTATATAAGAAGTCATATTCAAGACAGGGGAATGTATGTTTGCGTATCACTTCTTAATTATTTAGCTGCGTTTCACTTCAGTCTTTGCTTTTGTGGCATTTCCGCCTCTTGAGCCTTTGTGGAGGAATTCTACAGCAGGCGTGGCGCTGCGCTCCTCCTCCCAAGTCTGCAGTTTTGGTTGGTCTTTGTGGTTGCTTGAAATTGACCGTGCTGGGAATATGTACTCTCTATGGAAAGAGGTAGATCAACTTAGACTTCTCAACCCTCACCCAATCCTCTCTACCTAGAGCTGACTGCAACATTTACCAGCATGCCCGAGGAAACTCTTGTCTATTAAAAATCCAGAAAACCAAACCGTTAAGTACAGGCCCACACATACCCAGAAGGCCCCACTATGTAAGTCACGTGACACGCATGTTGTCAGAATAACATTGGTTCCTGTTACTCATGTCAAAGCCAGACCAAAATAGTTAATATTGTTACATTTAGGACCAGAACATTGGAACAGAGACTTCTTATGTAATAAATTGTTCCCTAGGATTAATACAAAGAAGGCATATGTATATACGCACACACATATGCATCCATACAGACACCATTACCAAAATCAACAGGGAAGGAAAGAAAACGAGTGGCTTTTGAGGGTAAGAGGGCAGACCCTTGGAAATTATAAGCATGTGGGATCTCTTTCAGTATACACATACTGTTTTTTTTTTTTTTCTGTCTCTGAAAATTCTTTTAAAGCCTTAATCTTGGGTAATGTTGGGTCCCTGAGAACCAGGGGCTATTTAAATTTTAGTGTTTCTAGGTTACACAATGTAAGCCAATAAAAGCATGTCGCTGTGTGCCAAAAGGGACAAGAGATGTGGTGGCAGGCCAGGGGAACTTCCAGCAGATGGTGCCAATGACAAATGTCCTTCTGTTCTGTGGCAAATCGGGAACTAGAAGTGCTAATCATCCGGGAGACCCTGCAAGGAGCTGCTTTCCCCAAACTGAATGGTGATGTAGCCCATGGATCCTAGCGTCCCTCTGAAGCCTGCATGTCTGGTTTCCAGGGAAGACAATGAAACTAAAAGCAAACAGACTTTCTGAAAAACTGCCGGCCTGCCAGCCTGCAGTGGCTGGTGAGATACAGCTCACTAGCTTGTGCTTGCCCAGCCTCGGACAGCTGCTGTCACCTTGTTCCCATGGCATCCGGTCAATCCTAGATCCTTTTCCTGAACTTCTGACTTTCTAGCAAGCAAGAGCTTGCTCCCTCTTTCACTTTCAACTGAGGGTCTATGACGGTGACCTACAAAAGGTAAGTCCTGGTGCTATGCTTGATAAACTCTAGCTCAAGGAAACATTCTAATTCAGGAAATAGCAACCCCCAGTAGCTTCAGCTCCCGACAGAAAGAATTCCATTATCCTGCAGAGTAGGCGTGTGGGTGTCCCACCTTTTACCATTGTGACACGAGGTTGCCATCCACAAAGCTCATATGCCATATGCAACCGAGTCACAAAGAAAAATAAGCAAAACGCCTCACTATTTTAAGTGGGGATTTTGTGGTGGGCCACATTTATAGCTATCTTTCAATGCATATGGCCTGGCCCATGATCTTGGTTTGGACAACTCTTAAAATCTTAGCTTTATAAATTTCAGTCCTCTGTGAAGTTTGGTGAGCCATTGCTGACTAAGTAGTTTCTGCAAAATGCATTCTTCTCTTAGGTTCTCCATACCCTGGGTGCTGGACAATTGAGTGTGCACCAACCCATAGTGCTGGGGCTTACCCTCAGCCATTCTAATTCATACGTTTGGGATGAGATGAAGAAAATATAATTCTAATATTTTTTTTTTCTCGAAGATTCTGATAGTGCAGGTCTCTGGCCACCATTCAAAAACCATTGAGTCTTGAGATAAGGCTGTGTTCAAAGCTCATATGTTTTGGGAAGGAAGAATTTCACATATGAACTTGTGGAGGATGGAAATGGATTGAGAAAACTGGGTTGCAGGGTAGGGAGATGGGAAGACATGAACTTGGCTGTAGGGAATGGGTGGGGTTTGGCCAAGGTTTGAGCAGTTGAGCCTCATGGAAGTGAAGCTATAAGCTGCTGGAGGGCTGCCCTACCCAAGTTGCTTTCAGGTGTGGGTGTAATGAATGAGCACCCCCCTGAGACTCATGCAGTCATCTCACCTCCTTTGAAGCTTTCAGTTAGTGTTCACAATCATGCATGTGTTTTAGAGTCATCCAGAGAGCTATAAACACTGCCTGTGCCCACACTAAAGCAACTCTCGCAACCGCTAACTACTGAGGCTGCGACATGGCCAGTAGGTACATGCAAGAACCCTCGTTCTCAAGGTGGCGATTGTCCTTTTCAGAGATCCTGGGCTAACTGGTGCGAGAAATGTTTGGAAAAATAATATGCAGCATAATAACATTTGAAATTGAAGTTGACCTGCATTGGGTAACTGGTACAGAGGAACCCTTTGCTAAATCTGCTAGTGATGATCACCTTGGTGCCACTGTAGGCACTTGGGAGGTAGGCACACTGGCAGAAGTACCCAAGTCCCTTCTTTTTTTGTGTCAAGTTGAACATTGGGAATATTACCTTCCAAAGTCATCCTCATTTTTGGTGGGAATCAAGAAAGTGAGATTATTTATACATATGTGAAACTTTCAATAAATATTTCTGTATTGTTCTTGGGTGTACAATCTGCAATCCTCAATTCAAATATGGTACATTGTTTGTCTTTGTATAGCTTTAAGCTTAGAACATATCAAAGAAAAAATAATTTTTTTTTTTATGGTTTTTCGAGGTAGGATCTCATTGTAGCCCAGGCTGACCTGGAATTCACCATGGAGTCTCAGGGTGGCCTCAAACTCACAGCAATCCTCCTACCTCTGCCTCCCAAGTGCTGGGATTAAAGGCATGTGCCACCACGCCTGGTGAAAAAACAATCTTATAAATCCACTTTAGTTATGAGTGTCCTCAGTGTCTGTTGCCATATCTCTGGGGCAGGGAACATTGTGGAAGAGGGGCCATAAAGATTTTTAAGAGCCACAGACTGGGAAGGACTATCCTGAGCCATTGCTCCAACCCTAGAAACTGATGCATTATGATCCCATGGAGAATCCTAACAACTCCATTGAGCAGGGTCCTCAGTGGAATGGAGGTGGGGAAGAGGGGACATAAGAGAATAACATGAGTGTAATGGAGCCAAAATATAATTTGTTCATACAGCAAAGTAAATAATTAAGAAAAATATCTTTTATGTGAACTTAAATTTCAAGTGCCTATTGACAAAGTTTTGTTTGAACATAGTTATGCACATCTACTTTCATTCTATGCCTACTCCTTTTCATGTTGTAGATGGCTCCTTTTGAACTTAGAGTCCACATGACCTTTACCAGTCAAAAATACTGCCTGACCACTTGTTTTCTGATCTCTGACTGAGGTTGTGAGTCCTTCTTGTGGGTAACATAGCTATTTCCCTTGGCCGGTACAGGGTCTGCAGAGCTAAGAAGCTATATTAGATTCCACAATGAATAGATCTTGTTTTCAGGGTTCACTGTAGAACATTTACTTTGACTAAGTTGAGTAACATTAAAATCCATGGACACAATATGATGTGTGATCCACAAATTCTGTGTCCCTGGGAGGTCTTGGGCTCATCAGGTTGTTAGGAGTCTTGCTTTGTCATGTGGGCAGTAGGTCACTCAACCTGTCATTTGGTTCCACACAATCCTCTCTGTTCTCTTCCCACCCTCTCTTCCTTTTCCTTTTGCTCTCCTCTAAGGGCAATGAGTAGAGAATGAACAGAAAGCACACGTGATGTGCTGGGGTTTGTAAGCTATGGATGCATAATTGCCATATCATTTCTCCAAATACCTCAAAACACTGGAGAATGTGCCTTCTGTCTGCAGAGTTGTTTGAACCCAGAAGCCACTGTACTGAGGTAATCTCAAGTTCGGAGTAGACCTGAGATATTTTGGACGGTGTCTTATCTCCAACTACACTTTCTAACATGATGAGCTGCTCTGCGTTTTTCTCTTACACACTTTTCACAGATGATCCTTCACATAATTTGTAGAATGCTTTTCATAAAATCAAATTCCCCCAGCTACTTAAACACTTTTATGTCAGCTAACTCTGAAATGAACAGGCTGTTAATGTTCCCAGGCTAGATGGGGGCGGGGGCGGCAATATGTAGACATACCTATGATTGTTTTACCCCACTGCAAAATTCTGACCTTAGCTAGTAACCAAGACATCCAAATGTTCAAATGTTTAGTGTGACTACTAACCCTTAGACAGCTTTTTCTTGGGCTAGAAAAATGGCTTAGTGGTTAGGTGCTTGCCTGCAAAGCCTAAGGACTCAGGTTTGATTCTCCAGGTCCCATATAAGCTAGATGCGCATTGTGACACGTGTGTCTGGAGTTCGTTTGCAGTGTCTAGAGGTGTTGGTGCACCCCTTCTCTCTCTTTCCCTCTCTCTCTAACAAATAAATAAATAAAATTAAATCTTTAAAAAAGAACATGTGCTGGATTTTAAAATTGGTATGGGAACTTAAAAGAGATGTCTCCATGTTTCATGTTGTCATGTTTAATGTTGGCCAACCAATGATGTCATATGTTATATGTTGCATGCAATCTGTCTTTATGACAACATTCATGATCATTAATTGTTTCAATACTTATGGTCATTAAATTAAATGTTCTGATACTCATAAAAAAAATAAAGAAAGCTTTTTCTTGTTATAGCACTTGAGCTTTCTTCTTACAAAACTTATTTTAGAAAACTTGCTATTGTAAATTATTGCTTAGGTGTCAATATTTTATGATTCAGCAATGTCGTTGGTAAGGATCTATGTCACAGTTTTTTTTTTTCCTTGAATTTTATCATCAAGAAATAGGAGATAAAATTCTTCCATCATCTCCAGTTAGAAAAATCTGATGGCTTAAATCACATTGGCCAGTGTCCCTAAGGCCCTACAGCATTTTTCTAACAACCCTCCTACTGTTTATTTCAGCACAGCATTTTCAAGTCTTCTAAAAAAGAGTTTTCATAGTCTTGACCTCATTGCTATGATCTTGAACAACCCTGTCCTTGGCAGTTTAACTTCTGTGCAATATCTCTTTGCTGAGCTAACTTGATGCTGAAAGTTGAATTTTCTACCCTAAATGATGAAGTGATGTTCTAAATCCTGGGCCCTATGAATTTGACCTTACTTGGAAATAGGATATATTATGACATACATTAGGATAAGGACATACTTCGGTACAGTGGGCCATTGTCCTTAAAGAACTCGGTATAAGAAGAGAAGGAAAATCACATATATGGATGTTCCCACAGGGAGAATGTCATAGATGACAAGCAGAGAGTAGAGTCTTGCAGCTATGTGCCATCTAATGGCTGGGCCATTGCAGACCAAGGGAGGGCACTTCCTAAGAGAGGGACCCCTTTGCTTCAGCCTTCTGGTTTCCAGAACCATGAGGCAGTGTGCTTCCTTAAAGTTGCCTATCTCTAGGCACTGCTTAACAGTGACTAGGAAACCATCTACTTGTGGTCTATGTAGTCTCCTAGCTAGCTCAGTCTGCCAGTGCAGTTCTATCTTCCAGCACTTTCCATAAGCATCTGGAGCTTATGTTACTTTCCACTATGTGTCGACTACCTCTTCCATGTATTTTTTTTTCCCCATATAGGGGTACATGTCTGGCATGTCTCAATCCTGTCTGCCAATTTTTTCTTGGCAAAAATCCTATTTTTCCTTAAAGGCACAAGGTGAGCCCTCGACCTTTGGTGAGCCCTCCACTCACTTCCTAGACAGGCTCCTGGCATGTTCTCTAGGTTCTTACATGATGGAGTCATTCCCTTGTGAGATTCCCCTTAGATTAAAATTTATGGATTGGTGTGACCTTTCCTCAGGCTGTGGATGGAGAAGCCCCTTTTCCATTTGACTCCTGACTACCAGTCACTTTGAAAACCTTTGCAAGCGGCATGGACAGGAACATAAAAACAGTGTTTTCTTTTTCTCTGCTTCTTTGGATGAGCAGCTACCATGCTCATTTGATCACATCAGAATCACCTTGTCTGTCAGTGAGAGAGAAAAGGGAAAGGAAGATCACTAAACAGATACCACTTTGTAAATGTACAGTTTGTATTTTGACCTCCAAAGAGTGTAGATCTTTCAAGAAAACCTCAGCAATCAACATGGGAAATCATCAGTTATAAAGTTTTTGGGGTGGAAAATTCTGTATACTATACTTAGGTTGATGTAGGACTTAGAGGTGAATATATATATATAAGGTATATATATATATATATACCTTAAGTATATTTTGAGTTTTTTTTAAAAAAATCTATCTATTTATTTTTGAGATGGATAGACAGGTAGACAGAGAGAGTGAATGTGGGTACAACAGGGCCTCCTGTTGCTGCAAATAAACTTCCTCCAGAAGCATACATCACTTTGTACATATGGCTTTATGTGGGTACTGTGCAATCAAACCTGGGCCACCAAGCTTTGCAAGCAAGTGCCTTTAACCACTGAGCAGTCTCAAAAGCCCATATTTTCAGTTTTTATTTGCATAACAGAAAAAAAATTAAGATGTATTGTTCTTTTTTTTTTTTTTTTTTTTTGCTATATAATCAGTGACTTGACAGCAGAGGAAATGACTCCTGTAATAATTTCATATGTTTTCCAGTTCCAGCGTTCATGGTGCTTCATCTCTCCATCCCTCTACTGTGTAAAGGTTTAATTTCCACAATACCTTTATTTTTCCATCTGGCATTGAAGGGAAAAAGACTAACCTATGCACACCTGATTCGTAATGAAGCCCATTGTTCAAGGTCTTATAACATCCGGTGTCTCTGCCTCTCTGATCTTCCAGAAGAATACAACATTTCTCTTTGGTCAGAGGCCTCAAGTAATGTTATAATAGAACCCATATTGGACATTGGTGATGGAATCCATCTGTATTCCTTTCTGTTCACGTTGGTGATAACACTCCTTTATTTCCAGCAACTTCCTACTTTCCACTTAGCATGGTGTCTCTTCTAGAAAATAAAGTACTTCTCCATCATTCCTCTTCACAGGCCTGACCATCTTGCCTCTAATTGGATTTGGCCACTGGGGAGCTGTGGATCTTAAAGGAAGAAAGTAGATCTGACCTGGAAGGGTAATCTCAAGCTGATGTGTCCTTTCCACAATGTCATAGTGCCCAAACCTTATGGTCCTCTGTATTAGTCAAACATTTGTTGCTATGAGGAGCACCTGAGAAAGACAACATATAGAAGAAATGATTTAGCTTGGCTCACAGTTTCAGAGGTTTCAATCTAGAGGTGGGGCTTTATCCCTTCTAGACCTGTGGCAAGGGCAGAAACATCATGGAGGAAAGATATGATGACATTGTCACTTTTCAGCCAGGAAGCAAAGAAGAGGTATGAGAAAGGGCCAAGGCCAAGAGACATCCTTCAAAGACATGCATCCATGACCCTCCTCTTTGAAGTAGGTAACACCATCCATAGTTCCACCACTTCAATATTCAAATAGTGACCCATCATCTGACTCAACTGCTGGTCCTGTCAGAACCTTTGTGATCTAGCTGACCCTGGAAGTAGCCTCACTACACGCATGTGCAGAGACATACTCTATTAATCTCCTAGGTGACTGTCAACCTCTTCGTGCAAAGGATCAAGATTGACTGACATGCCTCTCTGCGAAGTCCCACCTTGGTGGATCCATTCACTGTTTCCCATAGCCCTGTGCACCTTAACATCGGAACAGCTTCTGATCTTTGACTTGTGCTGGGATTCATGATGCCCTTCCTTCGTATATGTAAGAACTAACTTGGTACCATGGATATCACTGGAGATTTACCCAGACCCTTCCTCTGTATGTCTCAAGGAGAAACATCAACAAGAGCAAAGCACAGGGGGAAAGCTCCTTGAGGATGGTCATGAAGTGATCTGGTGACATCATTTGGTTATCTGCCGTGTCTGAGGCCCAGGACTCCTCAGTTACAAATCAATACCATCCCTTTGGCTCTGTCAAGTACAAGTGGGGTTCTGATCATTTGCAGAAAAGGAATCCAATCTTGAGCACTGGGATTCTTGCCTAGGGAATGCTGTTCCCTCCTTGCTTGTGCTCCACTGAAACTTCAATAGAGGCAAATACTGAAATCCCTCAACTTTTTTTTTTCCCCCTTGTTGGTGTTACTGATATCCTACAGGGAGACATACACAACTGTATCATGTCAGTATTTCCTTTTATTTATATCTTAATATAACTTCAGTAGTGTGATTAGATAATTCAGAATTTAATAGAACTTTCCCAGGCGAATCAACTCAGATAGATCATGATGAAATCTCAGAGCCTAGAGAGGGAAGAGGGAGGGAGCACTTCACACACACTACTGAGTCAGCACATCAGAGCAATTTCTGTGTCCTCATAACAGATACTTGAGAATAATTACTGACAGCCTGTGGAGAATTCATCAACCTCAGATACCAAATAATAAGTTACACTGTTGTAGTAACTGTGTGAATTAAGTTAAAAAAAAATCAACCAATACTGATGATATCGCCTTGCTTACCCCCCAGAAAAGCCAATCTGCATAATTGATGCCACAGGTAGAAAACTACCTTTTAATACTGCATCCTAAATCAAATAGTCTTTAATAAGTGAGAGGTGTACAGCCACTGGAGACTAATGGTGGCCATGCGAGACAGCAGTAACAGCATCCATGATTCTCTGGTTCTTTAAATAAAAGCTAGGGATTATTTTCTAAATCTCAGCATGCCATATTCCAATAAGAAACCTCAGTTGACTGAAAGGTGGACTTGGGATGTTCTATCAAGAGACAGAGAGAGAGAGAGAGAGAGGAAGAGAGAGAGAGAGATTAGTAATGAGTTCCTATAGCGAACATGGGCACTCTTTTCAAATAATGGTTGATTCCTGGAGCAGGGAGTTTTGGTACCCAGGAACATGACCTTTCAATTTGTGTGGAAGATCTCTGACTCTCATGTTGGGAAATAACATGAGAATCGTTTATGTGATGCGTCATTGTAATGGTCAACCATTAGTGTCATGCCTCTCTGCGAAGCATCTTAAATTTTTTTCTGTTATGCATAAGCATCTGGAGCTTATGTTATTTTCCACTATGTGTCGACTACCTCGTCCATGTATTTTTTTTTTTCCCCATATAGGGGGACATGTCTGGCATGTCTCAATCCTGTCTGCCAATTTTTTCTTGGCAAAAATCCTATTTTTCCTTAAAGGCACAAGGTGAGCCCTCCACCTTTGGTGAGCCCTCCACTCACTTCCTAGACAGGCTCCTGGCATGTTCTCTAGGTTCTCACATGATGGAGTCATTCCCTTGTGAGATTCCCCTTAGATTAAAATTTATGGATTGGTGTGACCTTTCCTCAGGCTGTGGATGGAGAAGCCCCTTTTCCATTTGACTCCTGACTACCAGTCACTTTGAAAACCTTTGCAAGCGGCATGGACAGGAACATAAAAACAGATAAAGCAATGAGCTAGGCTGGGGTTCAAGAGTGGTTTCAGAATCACCTAAGTCTGTCTGTAAGGATATCCTGGGAGACATTGAACACAAGAGGATGTCCCCTCTCCGAATGTGGACAGCAGCATCTCGAGGGGCTAGGCTTGTGGAATAAATAAAAAGGGAGAAAGCTGAATGTTGATATGTCCCTTTAGTCCTTCCCGCTCTGCTGTGATGAGGGCAGGAAGCGCCGTGCCCCGGCTGCTACAGAGGCAGAAACTCCAGGAAGAGATCAGGGGAGAAAGAAATCGAATGGAGCTTTTTATCCTGAGAAGTCCTTCTGGCAAAGGCACCTCAAGATATGTCCCTTCAATATGCTCATAGGTCTGCTCAAGAGGTCCCCTTACTTTTCACATATACAGCTTTCCAGAAAACTGCACCCCCCCTTAAACAGTGAATTCAATCCTGTGTCCCAGTTTCCTGGATCTGAAGTTTTATGCTGACAGACACGAGAGCATACAGTCAAAGGATTTTCTTTTCACTACATCCCATCTCACATCTTCATATTATACATTTTATTTTTTAGATACAGTGCCTTAGACCTGACATCCCTGTTTTATTTTTAAAAAATTTATTTATTTATTTATTTATTTGAGAGCGACAGACACAGAGAGAAAGACAGATAGAGGAAGAGAGAGGATGGGCGCGCCAGGGCTTCCAGCCTCTGCAAACGAACTCCAGACGCGTGTGCCCCCTTGTGCATCTGGCTAACGTGGGACCTGGGGAACCAAGCCTTGAACCGGGGTCCTTAGGCTTCATAGGCAAGCGCTTCACCGCTAAGCCATCTCTCCAGCCCTGTTTTTTTGCTTTGTTTTGTTTTTGACTTGCTGTAGCCGGACTGTCCTGGAATTCACTATGTAGTCTCGGGGTGGCCTTCAATTCATAGCGATCCTCCTGCCGCTGCCTCCCAAGTGCTGGGAATAAATGCATGTGCCACCATGCCTGGTTATATTTCCTCTTTTAAAAAATATTTTAGGGGATGGAAAGATGACTCAGTGGTTAATGGCACTTGCTTACAAATCTGATGGACCACGTTCAGCTTCCCAATACCCGCACAAAGGCAGCCGCACAGAGTGGTGGCTTTGTCTGGAGTTCCTTTGCAGTGGCAGAAGGCCCTGGTATGCCCCTGCTCTCCCTCCCTCCCTCCCCCCCTCTCTCTCTCTCTCTCTCTCTCTGCTTCTGTCTTTCAAATAAATATTGAAAATATTGATTTTTAATTTATTTTTATTTAAATTTTCTTTGGCTGAGCCATCTTGCTAGCTCCATCCATTTCCTCTTGTGTAAGATAAATGCTAAATAAACAAATAACTAAATATAGAGTGGTGTGGCAACATAGTGCTCTAAGCTTAACAATGACCTAACCTTTGGGTTTGGCATTTATTGATTTTTCACCCTCATGCAAGTTCATGATAATTAGCCTTCCTTCCCCCACAGTACCAGTGGCAGTGGGGACAGAGCAAGAGTTGGCAAAGGAGGTGCAAAGTTGGTAGTGGTTCAGTGGGAGGAGGGGCAGTCCTTCCTGTCGCAATGTGGAAAGCCTGTTGGCTTGGCTCTATCTCCAGCATCCACTTGCTGCCGTTTCTCAGTTTTCCTCTTTAAGAACATCTAATGGCTTAAACTACAAAGTGTTAGGTCCCGTTTTCTGCCAGGCACACCCTTTTCATAGCTCCTTAAAATTTTATTTCCAAGGGCAAGCCTTAGCTGTGGTGTATATCCATATAGTGATGTGGAGTCCAATGTGTATCAAGGCGGCAAGGAAGAGGCGGGAAAACAGCTCAATTTGTGAATAAGACACAAGGCTGAAGGAAGATCTCAATCCTGTCACCAGGACTTTGGTATTAGAATGAAGTCATGGACAACTTTTTAGGCTTAGATTCACAGGAGAAAAACATATCCTCTTTTTTCTTGTTTTTCTTGCTTTTCATGGCAGACAGAGAGAAGGGTGTTTCAGGGCCTCCAGGCAGTACAAATGAACTCCAGATGTATGTTTGTACATCTGGCTTATGTGGGTCCTGGGGAATCAAACCTGGATCCTTTCGCTTTGCAGGCAAACACCTTAACGGCCAAGCCATCTCCCCAGCCCAAGGACTCCTTGTCTTGATGGTGACTGTACATCACAGATATTGCTGGGCTGCAGGCAATCTGCACCACCAAACTACAAGGAGACAATTTTCAATGACATATTTTCTAAAATGGATTTTCTAAGAAAAGGTAGGTCAGGCAAGTGAGGTAGACTGGGGGATGAAGTTGGTAAGAACTCCGGAAAACGTAGGGAAATTGAGGGGAATGTTTTTTGTTTTTCTCAATATTTTTCTTTATTTGCGAGCGGACATAGAAGAGTGACAGACAGAATGGGCACACCCAAGCAAGGCTGCCGGCCGCCGTAACTGGACTCCAGTTGCCTGTGTCAGTTTGTGTATCTGGCTTTATGTGAGTATTGGGTAATCAAACTCAGGTTGTTTGGCTTTGCAGACAAATGCCTTAACCTCTGAGGCATCTCTACGGCCCTGAGGGGAATGTTTTGAAAGCCTTTTGGGTCAGTTTTAATTGGTGATATTCACATTGGTCTTGTAAGGAAAGTGAACGAGAAAAACCGAAAGAAACCGTTGGGCTTGATCTCAACCGACAGAGACCGTTGTTTGAAATACAGTGAGAGGCTAGAACCTTCCCATGGGATGGAGGCTGAAGCAATGAGCTAGGCTGGGGTTCAAGCTTACAAGGAGGCTCCTATGAAAAATCACACTGGACCAGATGCAGGTCCAAGAGAAGTATATAGGGATCTGTGGTTATTTATGTCCTTGCTCAGTAAAAGCTTTTTAGGGCATTGTCTAGGGGGGATGCCCCAGATGCTTTCTGCTCCTTCCAGGCTTTCGGAGTTAAGGGGGAGTTTAGCAATCAGGGGCGTTGTCAATCTTCTCTGGGACTGAATGCCTCTGCTGTTTCTTCAAGGCCTTGTAATCTTAGGGAGAGTCATTAACCCTTTAGTTTCCTCTGCTTTCCAGGGAACATCATTCTCCCTTCAGGTCTACTCAGTTTATATGGTCATGTTATCATTTAGGCCAGTGGTGCTGGTCTGAAGTCTGTGTGTGAGTACGTGAAGGGTACTACAGTTTTACTTCTTACACTGAATATTTTTGGTCATAATGTTTGAATTACTGCACCAGAGAGAAAATGTCAATCCTTTGCACTTTTCCCGAGAGAAATTCGTGCTCTGTGGGATCAAAGGTTCGGCCTGCCACCCTCCCATTTCCTCCCACAGGGTCAGGGGCATGGCTCATGCTCAGTCTTGGCTTTTGCAGGTGAATGAGGAGAGACTGCTTTATTTAAAAAAAAAAAAAAAAAGCAAGCAAATGAAGGTGAATTTAGAATTTAATTATCAGGTAGTGGGAAACACCTGGGTCTCAGGTGAATCATCGGGTTCTGTTACTTCATAATTATGTGTACTTGGGCAAGTCTCATAGACTCTCTGAGTTCTTGCTTCATTTTCTATAAAACAAAGCTCTTCCCCATTTCTGAGAACGAAGGTACTGTAAGCGCTAAGTGGGATGCTGTCCACCAGAGCCCCTTGCAGCTCTCAGCGGGCCATGGCCTTGGGACGGGTTCTTACTCTCCTTCCTGCCCCAGCACTGTCCTAACGCAGGTGCGAAGGACAACTCTTCCAACGAGCACTCTCCACGCTGCCTCTGGCCCTTCCGGTCTGTAATAATGAACCCTCATTATGTTTTTGAATACACTTGTTCCGCTTGAGTCACTTATCAGCGCCTTTGTTTCTGGCTAATTGTTTTATTTTTCATGACAATTTGGTCTGATTCGGAGTAGGAGGTTTTTCTTTGCTTATTATAATTCCTTTATTAAGTTGCCCTATAGTGTGGCTAAAGCCAGTCCCTGTGGGTGGCAAGGAAAAGAAGCTCAACAGACTGTAGAGCCAAGGCAGAGGAGGCTCGCTACAGCCCTGTCCTGCTGGAGATGACGATACCGCCTAAGGCATCAGCTGGACTAAAGCCCGTGCCAAGTCAGACACAGTATCTGATGCGGCTCTTGGACTGCCGAGGATAAAGCATTAGATCTCATTTCTCTCTTAACCAGTGCTTTGACTTCTCGGCTTGAAGACCAGACATCCTGCTGAAATAAGGACATTTTATACTATTTAGGATTTTAGTTGTGTCTTGACATCCATCTTCACTTGCTTTGGTCAAATCTGGATAACTGCCAATGTCAACGTCCTTGTTCACTGGGTTGGAATCTCTGGAAGGGGCTTGAAAAAGGGATGCATTGCTCCTCTTTCTGTCTGGCTCGCTTACTATCTAGGACATCAGTTTGCAAATAGAAGATACCCATTGTGATTTTGTGTCTTCACTGCATGCATTGTGATGTTTTTCTTTTTCCCTCAGACAAATGGGAAAATTACATTTTCAGCCTTCCTTGCTGGCTGTGTGATTGGATTTCAACTGGTAGGATGTGGTTTAGAGTGTTTTAAGCCACTTCCTGGCTGGAGTACCAATAATCTACTTTTTTTTTTTTTTTAAGAGAGCGGCATGAAATGGAAGGCTCCTCGATCCACATGTTGGTTCTGGAGGCCCAGCTGCCAAGGAGACCTCCAGATGCTCATGTTATGAGACAATTGGAAAATGTCTTTATTTTTCTCAGTTAGTGAGATTTTAGAGGCTTATTGGGTATGCTTCCTTGACTAAACTCTCATGACAAGCAGCATCTAAAGTCTCTGAGGGTAGGAACTATGTCTAAGCATTTTGATGCTGCATTCTTATTGATGAACCGTATATCCTGAGCACAGTGTGACCTCAATAAATGTGTTAAATATATGAATAAGCTAAATGTTGCCAACTCTCACAAACACTGTGTATTTCACCTGTGAAGGTTTATAGCATGTTTTCAATTCCTCAGGTTTTTAAAAGAAATAGTAATTCACATGTTATTTATTTTCAACACTATTCACAATATGTAATCAACTCATATTCTCTTCAGTGGATGAATGGATTAACAAAAAAAGGTTGTGTAGTTATATATAATAGTGTACTATTCATCTGTAAAGTGCATGAAATCCTGTCATTTGTAGCAGTGTGGATGGAACTGGAGGCCATTGTGTTAAGCGAAAGAAGCCAGGCACAGAATGATAAACACCACGTCCTCTCACTCATGTGCAGAGACTGATAAATCAATCTTTTAGAGAAGAATGGGGCAGTGGTCACAAAGGACGGGGAAGGAGGGACTCAAACAAGAGGGATAAGAACATACAATGTAGAATTACCCCTGTTTATTCTTTGACACAGTAGATTGTCATAGTTGTAAACAATCTGTGATAATTTTAAAAATAACTAGAGAAGGACAAAATCCCTTGTAAATCATCAAAAATGATTACTATCTTAGCCAGGTGTGGTGGCGCACACATTTAATCCCAGCACTCGGGAGGCAGAGGTAGGAGGATTGCCGTGAATTCGAGGCCACTCTGAAACTCCATAGTGGATTCCAGGTCAGCCTGGGCTAGAGTGAGACCCAACCTCAAAAAACCAAAAAAAAAAAAAAAAAAAAAAAAAAAAGATTTTTAAGAAATTAAAAATGCTTATTTCTTTGACTTGGTTATTATGTATTGAATGTGCATAGTACATCTCGTAAAGCTGTGCAAAAAATAGTGTCCCAGTGAAAAATGCTAAGGCACGGGAAAGCTTCTACTTTATGGAGTGGCTATGGCGGCATCCTTGGCATGCAGCACACCGTTTCGCTTGTGGAGTAGTCTGTGGCTGAAGATTCCGGTGAGGTTTTTCAACATTCTGCTGTCACTTTTCTCAGATTCAAATTCAGAGGT
The DNA here is from genome assembly GCF_020740685.1 of Jaculus jaculus. NCBI lineage: Eukaryota > Metazoa > Chordata > Mammalia > Rodentia > Dipodidae > Jaculus > Jaculus jaculus. The sequence continues at coordinate 9,231,367 of NC_059104.1, read as the reverse complement.
TCTATCGTGTTTGGGGGTGGATAGTTGAAGTTGAAATCTGACACCGAAACAAGTCTAAAGGCTCTTAGGTATAGTTTCAAAAAATTCTTTTATTATTATTATCTTATTCATTTTTGAGAGAGAGAGAGAGAGAGAGAGAGAGACAGAGACAGAGAGAAACAGAGAAAGAGAATGGGTGCACCAGGACCTTTCAGCCACTGTGAACAAACACATGTACGACATCATGTGCTTGTGTCCCTTTGCGTCTGGCTGTGTGGGACCTGGAGATTCAAACATGCATTCTTAGGCTTCGTAGGCAAGCACCTTAGCCGCTAGGCAATCTCTCCAGCCTGGTATGATGATGATGATTTTTTTTTTTTTTGAGGTAGGGTCTCACTTTGGTCCAGGCTGACCTGGAATTCACTATGTAGTCTCAGGGTGGCCTTGAACTCACAGTGATCCTCCTATCTCTTCCTCCAAAGTTCTTGGATTAAAGGCATGTGACACCACACCCGGCTGTTATGATTTTTTAATAAGCACTTGCTGATTGTAATAGGAATAAGTTCCTGATAAACAAATGAAGGTGGGCAGTGAGAAAATGCTTCAAATTCCAGGAGCAGGACAGGGACATTGTCGAGTGCTTTCTAGACTTCCATGACTTCTGATTTCATTTTAAACTCTCAAAGCACTGGGGGGAAGATCCTCTTACCTGTTCAGGATGGAGAGGTGGGGAAACTGGCACTTCATAGGCTCAGGGGGCATATGTAACGTGACACAGCTGGACAACTGTAGGGTGGGATTTGAACGTGGGTGTGCCAAGCTTGCCACCCATCCTTTCAAATACAGTGGCTGTCTTAGGGTGCTCGGACTAATGACTTTCTGACTTGACGACAGTGCCAGCAATATGCATTCAGTAGAATCAGGTGTCAGGTTTTGCATTTGGGTCTTTTCCTGCTTAGACATGCAGTGGCCACTCAGTCTTGATGCTGGGCAGCCAGTTGAGCACAAGCTCTCAGACAGCCCCATGACCATGAAGGGAGACAAGTGACACTCCACAGTGCGTCTTGTTGCTAAGCTGTGACGTTCAGAATGTCACTTCATTGTAAGCCAAGGAGCATCAATGTGCATGCTATGGAGGCACCTTTAAATAATAATAAATAAAAACTGAACAGCAATGACGCTATCTTTCTTCACTGTACCACTTAGAAATCAATGTGAATCACAAATCCTGGCATGCCTATCACACACTGTTAGGTTCTCAGAACATACTTCCCTTGTGACATTCCTTTTATCTTATCCTTTCTCGCAATTAAGTGGTGGATACGGGCTTCCATGTTGTGTTTTCCACTGGGCCCATTGGGTCTGATGGATTTAATTTCTTATGTTCGATGCTCCCCACTCATGAGTATTGTGGGTGTGTCCTATCTGTTGATAATTGTCATTCCTGCTTTGAGTCCGAACCCTGGAGTCCATACCTCACTTGGCCTGCTTAGCTGGCATTCCTAGGATCACTTCTAGTCTCTATAACAGAATCAAGTACCATCTAGCTAATCAATCCAGTGACTAAATTATATATTATCATGTTTATTAGGGAGAAAAGCATAACAATACACAATCCTTAACAGTAGGAGACACAGTGTCTAGTGGGGAATATGAAAACCCATATGCCTAAAGAATTTCCATAAGCATTGGCCAATATAAACATTCTGGGGAAGCCTATTCATGTGAGGAAATTGTAACTCAGGTATTTTTTAATATATTATTGATTTATTTGTTTAAGAGAGAGAAAGAGGGAGAGAGAGAGAGAATGGGCATGCCAGGGCCTCCAACCATTACAAAGGAACTCCAGATGCATGTGCCCCTTGTGCATCTGGCTTAAGTGGATCCTGGAGAGTCAAACCTTGGCCCACTAAGCCATCTCTCCAGCTGGTAACTCAGATAATTTTAGCTAATTCATTCCCCTTAATTCAGAAATTAAATGGGAGATAGCTACTTGAACTTAGGCTTTCTTATTCCATGTATCTTGCTTTTTCTAAAATATTATATTGTGGTTCCTTTCATTATCTGAAGGAGTCTGCTCCTTGTTGCTGTCTGTAATGCTGGAGACACACACATCCATTCACAGTGACACGGCTATCAAGTATTGATCTGACAAAATACAAGTGTTACCATGATAAGGGCTCTGTGATGTATGATGACGGGAACGTCCGCTATACTGGCCAGTTCTGTGGTACCGCATTTAAATTAGGTATTGTTTTCTTTCTGAGGACTTTTATTTTCTAAGCCTAAGAGGAAGAAGCCAGAATGCTGAAGCTGAGTCTCTGAGTGTAACGGCTGTTCTGAGAATGTTAATGAAGCTGCAGATGGTTTTATTTTCCCTCAGTAAGATAAATGGGGGGTGATTGGCTTTTATTAAGGCTAATAAGGTGTCTGGCTTATCTTTTAGTCCATGCTACAATTTTCTCTCTCCTTTTTACTTTTCCTCTCTTACTCATCTCAACATCTGCCACCCCTCTCAGGTATGAAGTTATTTTATTGGCATTGGCAAGACTTTTATGACTAATTCTCGCTGAGTTTGGATGGTCCAAGTGGGCTGCTGGACGGGCCATGTGGTAATATCACTGTTGTCAGCAGCAATAGTCCTAGACCACAGTAAAAATATCTGATTTACAAAAATGCCTCATCCTTAGGCTATTTCAAACCTAATGTTAATTACAGAATGATCTGGGGACACAAAGATGTTGGTTCTAGTTCTGTGTTTTTGTTTTTTTTTTTTTTTCAATTAGAAACTAATGGCTTTTTTGTTGTTGTTGGCTAAAGGCTTTGTTTAAGTCACTGTGAGACTGGGAGAGGTATGCAGTATTTGCTGACCAGTGCTAATGAATCTCTACCTGCGTTCAAGCCATATGAGAAACATAGAAACAGGCTGATCTCTTTAAATATGAAACATATTCAGCAAATCCCCAAATGAGTTTAGATCTCCTCTGAATTTTAGTGGGAGAATCTCTTTGCTTAAATATGACAGCAGTTCTCAAACCCTAGGGTGAATAGGGTAGTGTAGGAACCAATGAGAACTGTAGATTGTGACTTAAGGTGATGTAATAGGCCAGAGTAGGCTCTGGGAATTAATGTCTGTGTGATTGTTAAGCTTATGGACATCATGTCACATTGTGAAATTATCTTTCCAGGGCAGTGCCTATGAAATGCCAAGTGTGCATCAGTACCACCCAAAACTTGTGAAAACACAAATTACTGGCACCACCCGCTAAGTTCTGATTCATGAGTGCTAGGTGGGGCAAATGGGGGATGTACAAACTGTTCTTTGAGAACAGGGGATCTTGGGTATTCCCATTGTCCCACCTGCTGGTCGGAAAGAGTCAGGCACTGACAAACACTAAACACCATGCTCCTTATTTTTTGAAGCAGGAGAATACATGTCTCAGCCTGTAGTTTGTTATATGACAGTGTGTCCTAATTATAGGCTCCTTTCTAGGTAACAACTTACTGTATACTGTGGGACTTTCACATGAGTCCTCATTAAATCACTAATCTTCATACTATCGAGTTAGAGACTGTACAAGAGAGTTCAACATAGGCTTTAAATACCAATTTTAACATGATATTAATTGTTTTCATAAATAACAGTAAATTGTGTCGAGCGGTAGATGCAGTTAGAGCTTTATCTGTCTTCTGAAGTACTATTTTCAGATACTAATGAGACTGAACAGACAATGATTATGTTATTACCTGGGCTGTTTACATTGACAGAGTTCATGAAGGATTTATTTATTTATTTATTTATTTATTTTTGGTTTTTTGAGGTAGGATCTCACTCTAATTCAGGCTGACCTAAAATTCACTCTGTAGTCTCAGGGTGGCCTTGAACTCATGGTGATCCTCCTACCTCTGCCTCCCAAGTGCTGCTATTAAAGACATGCGCCACCATGCCTGGCTTCCTGCTGAATTTTAATCAGTTACTAGATTCTAGTCATAGCATTAATTATCCCTTATCTATGACTTCATTTAGATAATAAGGTCTTCTCTCTCTCTCTTTTTTTTGGGGGGGGGTTTTAGAGGTAGGGTCTCACTCTGGTCCAGGCTGACCTAGAATTAACTCTGTTATCTCAGGGTGGCCTTGAACTCATAGCAATCCTCCTACCTCTGCCTCCCGAGTGCTGGGATTAAAGGTGTGCACCACCACACCCCGCTAATAAGGTCTTCTTATGATATACTTATGGCTACACAAATTCACTGGTCTAATATCAATCAAAATGTTCACACTGTGAAGTTCTGCTTGATGGTGCATTGTGACATACATTTTATCTCACATGTATATTTGTGAGTAGCTTTTAAAGAGCAGACCTCATTCCTTAAGAGATTTCATGAAGTAAAATAATAATAATAAAAAAGGTAAAACATCTAATTTCCCCAATTTTTTTTAAAATTTTTTATTTATTTATTTGAGAGCGACAGACACAGGGAGAAAGACAGATAGAGGGACAGAGAGAAAGGGCGTGCCAGGGCTTCCAGCCTCTGCAAACGAACTCCAGACGCGTGCGCCCCCTTGTGCATCTGGCTGACGTGGGACCTGGGGAACCGAGCCTCGAACCGGGGTCCTTAGGCTTCACAGGCAAGCGCTTAACCGCTAAGCCATCTCTCCAGCCCTGATTTCCCCAATTTTTACTTTATCAGGCTTATCACAGCATGGGCAGACATTAAGGAGGATAAGAGGAAGCACACGGAGTTCGGATGTACCATAAAGTCAGATAAATGTAGAGATCACCAAACACTACAGAGCAGGTCCAAGTGAGCACACTGAGACTTCATTGCAGAGCTGGTTGTCACCTGTCCATAACATCACTGAGGCTGACATGGTTGCCCTGAGCTCTTTTATCCCTAAGCATTCATTTCTACCTTGCATTTCTGTAGAAAGGAAGAAAAGGGAGGCCAACACAGTTAACCTCTGTTTCCTGTGAAGTGCGCACCTCTCTTGCTCTTTTCTTGGGGATGCATGTGATAATCTATTCTTCTTTTTAATGAGATCTACAACCAAATTGTACCCTTGCAGCTGTCACATCATTACACCAGATAAAAAAGGAGAGGAAGGAACACCCCCACAAAAAATTGATGGTAATTGGAGCCGGTGTGCACTGCAAAGGTCAATGGCCATTTCTCACTGCTTCTCACCTGCTTCTGTGAGTTCATTTCTACGACCTTTTGCCATCCTTGCCTGATGACATACAGTGCCCTGTTCCTGGCCTGGAAGCACTCCAGGTAGTCTTGCTGTCAGAGAATTGTTTCAGCAGACATTGGTTTGCAGAGCTCACTGAAAATGTGGTCAGAGTTTTGTTTTCTCCCCAGCAAAAGGGAGTTTTTCTTGTGCCAGTGTGCTCTCATTGTGGGTTTTTGATAACGTCAAAAAGTCCACACAGCTCACATGGTGATGACAAGTGTGCATTGGGGATTTCCTTTAAAGTAAAAATAATTTAGAAATTAAAGTTGTAGCGCTTACAAAACTGGATGTGAGTGCCACACAGCATTCGCGGTAAGACTAGTTCCCTGCCATCTATGGTGCTTGGAAAACATCCTTGGAGGAGGAATTGGTTGTGTAAGTGGGCGGAGCCTGCAAGAATTCCTCTTGAAAGCAGTTAATGTTAAGGCTGAGCACTCTTCTTTACAGGGAGGACAGTGAGAGCGTGTTTTGTCAACAACTGAGGATGACGGTTCTTTTATGTAAAGCACTGTCATCTATGGATACAGCTCTGTAGCCTATTTACCTGGCTATTCTGGTGAAAGCTCTATTTTAGTCCGAATTACCTGCTTTGGGAACAAGGAGGCTTTTCTCAGGGGGTAATTACCAGTATGATCACAACACCATCTGTTTGCCTTATGTTCTGGAGATAGCTCAAAGAAGATGAGAACTGGGACGGGAACATTGCAGGAGGGAGGAAATGAAGATAACCAACGTGAAAGTAATAATTAGAAGCTTAAAGACGAAAAGCATATGGTATTGAACGTATAACTTCGAAGCCGGCATCCTACACCCCTGGCCCACCTGAGGTTTCCCCAGGAGTAAGAACTGAGAGAAATCCAAGGCTAGAACAGAGAGGGCCAATTAACCTAGGGGGGAATCTCCAGAGGGACCTAGCAGAGAGAAATAGCAGATGGTATTCGTTTGTGATTTAGTGGGGGAAAAGTAGCCGCAGGCTAGATGCAACCCGCAGAACCTTGCTTTCCATATTCCAAAGCACAACTTTAACAGAGGAGTCAGAATACCCAGGAGGATTTTTCCTGTAGTCATCATTAATTTTAAAAATATACTTAACACCTCCTAAGTAGATGTACTTCACCAGGCTGTTTGAGGAGATATGCTGATGTGTAAGTTATGGTTCCTTCCCTTGGGAATAGTGCAGTGCAGCAGGAAAGCGAGGGAAATAAGATGTGTGGACAGCCTCGTAACTACTCTCCCTACCACATCTGGGAGGGTCTCACAGAGGTAAGAAGTATTTCATGCTGGGGCTTGGGGAAGCTGCGTGGAATTTGAGTGGGAATGTGTATGGGTGGACAGGGCTTCGCTAAGCATGGAGGAGTTCATTATACACAGGCTAGAGCTAGTACAGGGATTTGGGGACTTTAAGGAGAACAGCTTGGAATTTGGTATTTATCTGATGAGACAATAATTATATAAATATTTTTCATGCTCTAAATACATCTGAAATTTGATGCTGCATTCTTGGGCAATGAAGCTGCACTTGAAAAGATGTACACAATCCACCTTCTCAGTAGCTCTAGCTTAACATATGTTAATCTACTCCTGCAGCTGGGACCCCAAAAATAGAATTTTAGCAGGAATAATTTTTTCATAGCTTTCTTTCTTTCTTTTTTTTTTTTTCTTAAACTTTGGCAAACAAAAGAGGGAAGGCTTGAATTGCAAAAACCGCCATTGATGTCAGCTACTCTTCCAGTTAAAGTCAGGTGGGTATGCAGTGCAATATTTGAAACTGCTAAAATGTGACATTGGGATATAAGGGACCTGCTTTTAGAAGCCAAGGTATACAATGACCTTCCCCCCACCCCCAAGGGAGAGGAAACATTAAAGTTTCCACCCTCAGTCCAGTATTAATTGGTCCCACATTCTTTGTGTGTTGTCCTCCTCTTGATTTTATGAGTATACACAAGAAAGGCTCCTTCTCCTCTTGTCAGAGACACACGCACATCTTTTTTCTGCACAATTTATCCCTTGACGTCCTCCATGTCTGTCGGCAGCAGGAGCTGATAGGATCAACTGAGGTGTGAATTATGTTTAATTAAATCCCATCACTTAGAATAACGTGAAGGAGCATTTAACCTGGGTCATTCCACCCCAGCTCCTTCCTGTACACCTCCCAGGTAATCACAACAGGACTGCTACAAGGGCGATCTACTGCTTGTGGCAAGAGGGGCCCACATGGACAGAGGGCACACTGTTAGGTCAGTGCCACAGAAAAGTACCCTGTAATTCATGGCGCAAATGCTCCATGGGAGTATCCGAGAGCCCATATTTGACTTCCCTTACCCTCCCAGCTGCTCAGGGCTCCCTCCTCTCTTGGTGCTCACCTGTTCTACTAAAAAGGTATGCACACTTTATTGTTAACCCTTAAAGAAGTGACAACTGGGGAAGGTAGATACGAAATCTTCCATTATTTCCTGCTAATTCCAATGTTTACTTCCAACTGAATGCAATCATCTTCATTCGGTCTTCTCCCTGGCGCCTCCGTTCCATCTAGAGTTGGGCTGGGTGAGGTCCTTTGACATTCTGTATCTTCTTGATGATTCTTCCCAGAAACATCTGGTTAATGGTGGTGTTTATTATTGGTCCATTGGAAGACTACTGATGTCTCTGTGTCAGTTTTGTACCCTGCTACACTACTGAAAGTGTTTTTCATCTCTAATAGTTTTATCATAGTTTTCAGGGTTCCTTATGTGTAGAGTCATATCACCTGCAAATCATAATTTGACTTCTTCCTTTCTTACTCATATTTTTATACAGACTTTTGTGTTTCTTGTCTTATTTCTGTAGCTAAGGCTTCCAGTACAATATAAAATAAAAGCAGAAAAGTGTACTTCTTTGTTCTTGATTTTGATGGAAATGCTTTGAATTTTTCCCCATTTAGTATACTGTTGGCTACAGATCTGTGATACATAGCCTTTCTTTATTATATTAAGATATGTTCTTTCCATCCGCAGTTTCTTCAGGGCTTTATTGATGAAGAGATGATAGATTTTGTCCAATGTCTTTTGGGTATTTGTTGAGATGATTAAACAACTTGATCAAAAATGGCTATAGGGCTGGAGAGATGACTTAGCAGTTAAGGTGTTTACCTGCAAAGCTTAAGCCCCCATATTTGACTCTCTGGATCCCACATTAGCTAGATGCAAAGCTGAGGCAAGTGCAAGGTTGCACATGCCCACTATGTGATACAACCATCTGGTGCTCCAATTGCAGTGGCTGAGGCCCTTTTGTGCCAATTTTCTCTCTCTCTCTGTGTGTGTTTGTCTGTCTCAAAAAAATGAGCTATAGAACTGAGTAGAGAATTCTCAAAGGAAGAAAAAAAAATGGCCAATAAATAGTTCCAAAATGTTCAACATCCTTAGCCATTACAGAAAGGCAAATTGAAACTACCTTGAGATTTAATATTACTCTAGTCAGAATGGCTCTCATTAAGAAATCAAATGGCAATAAATGTTGGCAAGGGTATGGAGAAAGAGGAACCTTTATTCATTGTTGATGGGAATATAAATGGTGTAGTCATTATAGAAATCAGTGTGGAGTTTCCCGAGACAGCTAAAAATGTATCTACCATATGACCCTGCTATGTCACTCTTGGACATATACCCTGAGGACTGTACACTGCACTGTAGAAATAGTTGCTCACATGTTTATTGCTATTATATTCACAATAGCTAGGAAATTAAACCAGCTTTAAATGCTCATCAACTGATTAATGGGTAATTAATATGTGGTACCTATCCACTATGGAGTTTTATTCAGCTGTGTAGAAAAACGAAAATTTGCAATTTTCAGGAAAATGGATGGATCTGGAAAACATTATGCTACATTGGGTAACAGCCTTAGAAAGACAAATGCCATACGTATTCACTCTCACATCAAATTTTTAGATGTATATGTGGGTTGGAGTAAGAGACAATAGTAGAGACCAGGAGCCTAGAAATGTTCAGTTATGGAGAGAGCACGGGAGGGTAGGGCTTAAGAGGAGGGTATAGTAGATCTGCAAGTAGACCGGGAGAATACTGGGAGTGGGATGATTTGAGTGTGCTTAGGAAAGGGGATGGATGAGGGAGTGGAAAGAGGATTAGTTAAAAATAAAAGATGTTATGAATAAGCGACTTAGACACCTTTTACTTTTCTAGCTAAGGTGTGTGTGTGTGTGTGTGTGTGTCAGAGAGAAGTTTGGAGATGGCTAATGCTGTGCCCTGAGCCATAGATACTATAAAAGATTTTCAATGAAAACAATAAACAAAAGCTGGGCGTGGTGGCACACGCCTTTAATCCCAGCACTCAGGAGGTAAAGGTAGGAGGATCACCATGAGTTTGAGGCCACCCTGAGACCGAATAATGAATTCCAGGTCAGCTTGAGCTAGAGTGAGACCTTACCTTGAAAAACCAAAAAACAAACAGCAAAATGAAAAAAAAAATTCAGTAGTGGATATGGGGCACCTTCCAGTGAGTTCTTGGCTAGGGAAGACACTGATGTCCCCAAACAATCACAGACTATTGCTAAGGCTCTGGTTTGCCCACCAGAATGTGAGGTAAGACCCCGCTGCTGAAGACACCGCATGCTTGGGTCACAGGACACCATGTAGCCTGTTGGGGCGAAAAGTCATCAATGGTCTTAACCAGCAGTGGCCCCTGCAAGCTACACAGCTGACCAGGCAGGCAAAACTTCCCAACTGGTGTAATGATGGCATGCCTCTGTGCTCTCTGACTGGATTCATGCCTGGTACTGAAAATCTATTCAAAAGCTTATGGCTGAGCAGGTCATAAGCCTAAAGGGGAAGCTATTGCTATGGTTTGGCTAAGTGGATATATTATACCCACCAAATTGTCCTCTAAATATTTATGCTTATGCCCCTATATTAATGTTACTTTCACTTTCAATTAGAGAAGCCTCTATTTTCATATGGTGGTGACTACTGGGGAGACCCGAAACTCATTAAAGTTCTGAGAGGAAGTGACAGTGGAGTCTTCAGCACTAAGTGTGACATATCTCTCATGCCCTCCAAGGCTCAGGGTCCATTGCAGAAGAGGTGGCAGAAGGAATGTAAGAGCCCAAAGAAGGGGAGGAGGGCTTTGTCATACTGAGCAGACACAAAGTGGCTACTTCATCATGATCTCACAGTGGTTGACACTATTTGCATGAGCTTTGCACAATATGAGGGTGAAACCAAAACAAAACTGATGACATCAAGATATAAGACGGCCTAGTTGGAAAGAAGAAGTTTATTTGAGGGGGGATAGGGGATGGGAACAAAACAGGGTGGTGGAATGTGATTATGAAAAGGGAGATTTCATATATATATGGAGAGAGCGAGCGAGCGAGAGAGAGAGAGAGAGAGAGAGAGAGAGAGAGAGAGAGAGAAAGAGAGAGAGAAAGAGAGAGAGATTGTCAATAAAAAGTAAATGAAAGATAGAAAGAAAGAAAGAAAGAAAGAAAGAAAGAAAGAAAGGAAGAAAGAAAGAAAGAAGGAAAGAAAGAAAAGAAAATACTTGGACCAGATAGGGCAGAGATTAATAAAGAAGCAATTGCTTCAGGATTAATCTTAACAACATTCATCCAGTGCAGGCATCCTCTTAGAAAGTTTGGCACATTTTGCTACATTTGGGTTGAATGCAAATTTTGAAGAATTACTGCACAAGTTTGTATCTTTGGAAGTGAAATTTATCTTTCATTTTTCTCTATTATGGTGTATTGGCATGTCATCATGATCCCCCTAGTTATTCAAAACTCCTCCTCATGATTCCTTCTCTTCACATTCCCTGTGCATCGCTCTGCAGAGCTGAGTTCTGTAGCTCTTACTCTGAGGTCATCTCTATTTCCTTGAACATCTTCTCTGTCCTCTTTTGCAGTGACCATGACAGCATTGTCCCAACAGTCATGTTTACATGTGCGCTCTCTTCTTGATGAAACCCTCGATTCCTTACTAACAGGCTACACACCTTTCAGTGTTGTTTTTATTCTGTTTAGGATAAAGGACAATTCTTCAGGAGGCACGAGAGGTTCTCTTTGATATGCTTTCAACATGTTCTAATGATTGTGTTTCTCCTCATTCCTTTCCATGGGCCATTCCTACAGGGAAGTTAAGAGGAATGCTGGTCTTGGGCTGGAGAGATAACTTAATGGATAGCCTGAAAAGCCAAAGAACCAGGTTCAATTCCCCAGGACCCACTTAAGCCAGATGCACAGGGTGGCACATACATCTGGAGTTCATTTGCAGCATCTGGAGGCCCTGATGCACCCATTCTCTCTTTCTTTCTCAAATTAATAAATAAAAATAAAAATAATTAAAAAGGAATGCTGGTCTCCATTCCCCTCCATCACATATTCTTATGTGTGAGGGGGGTCCTTGTCCTTCTGTCTTGCCATTCTCCTTCTGAGGTTCCCACTATTCCAAACAACCACATCCCGTATGTTTTCCAGTTCTTCACGTCCATATCACCTGGGAAGCAACTCTTATCTTAGTCTTTAGGATGGAATTAACCTCTGCTTGCTCTGGACCCCAGAGCATTTTAATGATATTTTTCTTAGTTTAATTTTTAATTAAGTATCTGCTTTACAATCCCTCGTAAGCATGAAATGTCATTAAAACTATACTCTGTTGAGTTTTTTTGTGGCTTACCTCCTAATATAATTTGATAATAGATGATGTGCTAGAAATGTTACTTGAATGAACTTGTAAATATCGGAGAGAATGAATCATTATTCCTTCAATATATCTGCAAGAAATTTTACCACTCGCATTGCTTGCAGATGGATGTGTTCTGTGAATGTGAATGCTTATTGCTTCACAGGACCATGGAGCATACATGCCACAGGATGCTGTGTTAGGGTTAGAAGTAGCAAAGCGGAGCGCTGAAGTCAGTTATTTGTTAGAATACGCTTTGGAGAAGTAAAGGGTAGCATGACTGATTCAGGAGAAGAATGTGAGCTCTAGGGTTATTTGAATAAAACCTCTTCCTGGGGTTGGACTTGCAGGCTTATATTCTGCCTGTAGCTTCACAAGGCTACATGTTTAGTTTATGGTTAGTTTCTTTTTGTTTACCTACATCTAGTTCACCAAGAATGTTGGTCCTCTCTAGCAGTTTAAAAATATTACATTTTTTTTCTCAGAAAATGACATCAAGAAGGTTTTGTGATTTTTCTTATTATCATAGATTCCTATTCAAAACAAAATTCTATCTCCTTTTCTTATTGATGCTATCAGAGTGAGGGTGCCTATGGATTTCGGTGAGGAGCAAATGGTAGATTCTCTTAGCCTTGGAAACAGTATTTCACTTAGATGGTAACACATGAGTCCTTATATCATAGTATATTTATGTGAGAGAAGAAATTCCAAGTTTGGCACCCACTCAAATAGGATGCTTTGGAAAGCTACATTAATTTGACAAATATTAACTAATAGAAATACGTGGAATGTCTAGGGCATTCTGAAACAGCCTGAATTAGAAAGTGGACTTGACTCGGACAAAAAGTTTAAAATAGCTAGTCCTGGTAAACCGCTGCTCATAGTATATCCTTTGACAGGCGTTCTAAGTTGGGCAGGCGAGGGGAAGACAGTGCTATCCTCACAGTCAGCAGTAGGAGCGGTTGGGCTTGTAAGACGCACAGGAATAGACTAGAGAGGGTCACTTCTGTCAGAGAGGGGGTGCTGCACACTGAGGAAGAGGAGAACGAGGAAGAGGAGGAGAAGGAGGCAGGATTAACCATGTAGGTAGGATCAGGCTCGTGGAGGACGGAGAGGAGCAGGAATGAAGAAAGGTCTGGTGGGGTGTTCCCTGCCTGCGGAGCTCTTGCCCTCTTTCATGGCCCACATGGAGCAGCGGTTCTTCTAGAGTGCTGTTGTCCACCCCTTGGTGGAAGAAGTCTTCACTTGAAGAGCTATGTGAGTCTCCCCCCATCCTTCAGTGTGGCCATAGCCAACAGGGGAAGCTCCAGGGATGAACTGTTGGAAGGGCGTAGCCCAAGTAAAGGAAGAAGTGAGGTGAATGGTTTTACAGAAGACTGTTGTGATGCCACATGGAGCAGTTGGTATAATTATGGTTCACAGGTAATCATCACAACATAACACACCCACCACATAGGCAACCGGGTAGGTCTTGCCCATGATTTAGGTCATGAGGCCTTTTGATATTAGGTGACTTGTTCAAAGGTTTATGTAGATAACTCAGAAAGTATAATTCTGTTCTATTAAGTTGGGGAGATGAAGAATGGTGTGTCTGAAGACTCTGTGAAATAAACTAATGCTGTGTGCATAGCTGTGAACGAGAGTGAGTCTTGGAGTGCATAAGTATAGATGTGGGCTATGTGTAAGGGAGTTAACCCAATGTATAGAAGTATAGGTTTGTGCTATGTTTGACCAAGTCCGTGTGTGAATGTGGGTAGGTACGTTCTGGGTGTAAAAGAAGGAGTAAAAGTGTAGGTGTGTGGTATGTGTGTTTGCACTTGTGTACACCATTGGGGGTTGCAAAGTAGAAATTGTGGGGGAAGTATTTATCTCTGATATCACTTATTGGAAGGAGGAAGATGTATGTAGTTGTCTTGTATTTTCTTAGTTGTCTGGAAATGAGTTATTTCTTTTTGTGGCAGATTACTTACTTTTATCTTATAATCTGAGCTAATATGTTAATTATTGTGATGCCACTATAAAGAAAATGAGGGCTCAATAATCAGTGTTTACCTTGTACATGATTTTCAAAGAAAATGACATTGTTTTTAGTACAAGTTGGAATTTAAAAAAATGCAGGACTGGCTCAAATGTAAATATTCCAAGGTATTCAATAACTTAAAAATAAATTTTTGCTAAAGCAAAATCTGTTGAGCTTTGGACTTGTGACGCTGGAGTTTAGCAAGCTCTCCACTGCAGAATATATCCTATTACTGTGTCACACATCATTTCCATATATCTTCATTTTATGATCTTCATTTTGAACGATTTGATGGTTCAGAGGTGTGGTAATAGATATGAATTTTATTTTGACATGTGGAAGAAGGCATTTAGATGCGGGAGTGTGTGCACAGTGAGATGATTAGAAATTATTATGGGGTAGAAAATTTGTGATTGAGTTTGAATGATTGAATCTATTTTAAAAATGTGCAGAGCTGTTAGCTTTCAACATAATTTGTGCAGTCAAAAGAAATCAAAATTCATTTCATTTATTCATATTTTATTTTTGAAATAAGCCACAGTTATTTCATTATTTCTTTAGAGGAATGGCTTAACGATAACACTGGCTCTACCAAAGAGCTAGGAACCATCTAGAAACTATGGTAAATGAACACATTTCTTCAAGATGAAATTATGCATCGCTAAGTAAATGGGTGCCTTTTAATTAATGACCTGACTTTCGTGGTTTATGTACAAGAGGGTAGACTGAGAGATGCCAAAGGTGCAGTGGAGGAAATCACATTTCAGGTGACACATAATAACTTGGGAATGTCCCTTTGATTGTTTCCTACCTGTTTGTGTGAGATGCTTCTCCTATGGTTATCCTTGTTGGTGACCCTAAGTGGAGAGCGGGGCGAAGGTTGGGTAGCAGTCCTGGTCAGCGCGACAATCCTTCCTTCTTGTCTCTTGTCTTCTGCATAAGATATTTCAAAGCTGGAGAGAGATTCTGCAAGGGAGTCCCTCCTTTCCCATGGGCAACAGGACACAACTGGCCATGGCTGTGCAGCTTTGATAACCTTCCCCCTTCTTAGCATCTCTTGGGAGATGTACTAAGGTGCAGATTCCTTCAACATGTCTTCAAACATTAAAATATACATGTTTATTTAAAATACACATGTTATTTAAAATATACATGCTTGTTGTTCTATAAATTTTGGATGGCCACCTCAATCATTTTGCAATAGTCTTTTCTTAAAGTCCCAGAACATTTCTTCTTCTTCTCCCTTTGTGGTGTGTGTGGGTGTGTGTTCTTCTAATCCAGGCTGACCTTGAATTCACTATGTAGTCTCAGGGTGGCCTCGAACTCTGGGTGATCTTTCCATCTCTGTCTCCTGAGTGTTGGGATTAAAGGTGTGCACCACCACATCCGGTACAACATATTTCTTTTAAATTCTTTTTGAAAGTAGTTTAGTTATTTGTTTGTTTAGTTGAGAGAGAGACAGAGAGAAAGAGAGAGAGAGAATGGGTACATTAGTGCCTCCTGCCACTGCACATGAACTCCAGATACATATACCCTTTGCGCATCTGGCTTTACACTGGTGCTGAGGAATCAAATCCTGGTTGTTAGGCTTTGCAGGCAAGTGCCTTAGCCTCTGAGCTGTCTCTCTAGCCCCTCAATATTTTACTATAAGCTATTAGTCTGTCCTTGTTTTATTTTCTTTATGTTTCTTCATTTTTGGCTTTTGCACAAGTATGTATGTTTGGCTTGCTTGTGTGTATGTGTTCAAATGTGTGTAGGTTCACATGTAGGGTGTATGCATGTGTATGTGTGTGCACATGCATGTGGAGGCGAGAAGAAAACTTCTGGTGTAATCTTTTTGGTATACTGTCCTCTTTTTTAATAAAAAGATTAAATTTTTATCTGTTTATTGGAGAGATGGAGGCAGAGAGAGAGAAGAAAGAAAGAAAGAAAAAAAGAATGAATATGGGCATGCCAGAACCTCCAGCTACTGCAAACAAACTCCAGATGTATGCTCCACCTTGTGATCTGGCTCAGGTGGCTCCTGGGGAATCACATCTAGGTCCCTTGGCTTTGCAGGTAAGCACCTTAACTGCTAAGCCAGCTCTCCAGCACCCCCATTTTTGAGGCAGGATCTCTCATTGGCCTGGAGGTCACTGACTAGTCTAGACTGGCTAGCCAGCAAGCTCCAGGGATCCACATGTTTCTAACTCCCCAGTTCTGAGATTATAGGCACGAGCCACCATTGCATTACAGGCATGTGTCCAACATTACATTTAGGTCTTCCTCTTTGCAAGCTCTTTAACAACCGAGCTCTGTCTCCAGACCCCCATGTTTCTTCTTTATGACGATGACTCAACTGTAGACATTACTTTTGTTTTTAGTAAGACTATTTTTATTTTTTATTAAGATTATAATTTATTGTGATTATCCAGGCTGTCCAGCTCTTCAGTGGTTTAGCATATAACCATATGCTATCACAATCAGAACAAAGAAATTTAACAATATAACAAAAAAACCCATAGTAGCACCTGACCTTTACTTATTTTTTTCTAGATTGCAGGCACTTTACCTGCATTAATTCACTAAATTTTGCCATCAATCTTTTATGATAGACTCTATTCATATTTTCATCTTGTTTGTGAGGAACTCTGCTAATTAGACAACTTCCACTGCTCATAGTATATAAAGAACCAAGTGGAAAAATGCATCATTCACTGACTAAAGTAAGATCTTTGCCCCCAAACGCACATATTAGTACTATTCACCACCATTTTTGGATGAAGATTTTGCATTAGTATCTTGAAGATAAAAACAAACAAGAAAAAACATGATTTGGAATTGAGGTAATTATTTCATTAAAGAAGACAGACTTTGCCAGGCGTGGTGGTGCACGCCTTTAATCCCAGCACTTGGGAGGTAGAGGTAGGAGGATCACCATGAGTTTGAGGCCATCCTGATACTACATAGTGAATTCCAGGTCAGCCTGGGCTAGAGTGCGACCCTAATTTGAAACACCTTCCACCAAAAAAAATAAGGCAGACTTTGTACAAACCTGTGGTTGCATTGATTTCATCAGTTTTTTAATCTTAATTTATTTATTTGAGAGGGAGTAAGAGAAAGAGGGGCAAAGAGAGAGAAAGAGGGAGAGAATGGGCAAATAAAGGCCTCTAGTCACTGCAAATGAATTCCAGACACATTCCCCACCATGTGCATCTGGCTTACATGTGTTCTGGGGAACTGAACCTAGGTCCTTAGGTTTCACAGGCAAGTGCCTTATACTGCTAAGCCATCTCTCCAGCCCGATTTTTAACTCTACTTTGTATAAGAGCTGTGTATGTAAATACTGCATGCAAATTGCATGAAGTTCTCTATGAATACCAATTAATCTAAATGATTCGTTGAATAACCAATAACCGTCCCAGAGCATGACATTTCGGATTCTGGAACCTGGATTGTCAGGAGGAATTTGATGTGCCTAAAGGCCACAAACCTGGGGAGACAGCAATGCTGGCACTTTGTTGTTGTTTCCCTGGTACCTATTGTGACCTGTGATTCCTGTTCCAGTGGTGTGGTGTGTACTGAGTGTAAAATGCCACTCACGATGCTCAGAGTTTGAATGCTTGGTTCCCAAAGTGGGGTGCTGTGCTGGGAGATGGCTGGAGGAGGCAGGTCAACGAGGGCTCTGCCGCATCACCCTCAACCCCTTGCCCTCGCTGCCTCCTGTCCCTATGGAGCGAGCAACCCCTGTCACTTGGGCTCCTTGCCACGGTCTCCCTTTGGATCCAGAATCAAACAAGCCAAAGGCTATGGACTAAAACTTTTGGAAATACAAGCTAAATAAATCTTCCCTTCTTTTTCAAGTTGTTTACATAAAATATTTTGTCACAGCCACTCAAAGTCTGGTTAAATGCAACCAGAAGCCCATGTCAAAGAGAGAGAGGTACCTACTAAGCCTCCATGCCCACTGGCAACTGGCTGGGAGCGGCAAAGGCTCTGTGTCTCTGGACCTCTTTCTTTGTTCGGCATGAGGGGTACAGAAGGTCCTTCCAGGGATGGCGATAGTGAGGAGACTCTTCCCCCTGCCCCATCTGCTTTCTTCTCCCTTATGTTTTTAAGTAGGTAGAACATTTCTCAGGAAATAGTTCAGGTCTCAGAAAACCATGGGTTTCCTTCCTGTTAAAAACTTAATAGCTCTGTATCTTAAATTTTAGAAAACAGACAAGGAAGATTCTGGCACAGATATTGTGAACTACAAAATTTCCTTCTAATTACAGACAGCTAAAGCGGTTGACCTAGATATACTGTGAAATTAACTCCAGATATATGAACAAATCTATCGTAACCATACTCACGGATATGTAAGTGGCTTGATTATTATTATTATTTTTTTGGCATACGCATATGGGTGCCCATGTGCGCTGGTGCCCATGAAGGCGGGTCCATGTGGAGGCCGTAGGCTGGCCGTGGGTGTCTCCTTGATCGCTGCCCTCTGGTTCAGCTGGCGCAGCCAGCCCACTTGTCCCGGGCTTTGCTGTGGCAGGCTCCTGAGTGCAGGGGTGACAGGCAGCTGCCAAGTTAGCCTGGCACTCACATGGGGGTAGGGATTAGAACCCAGGGCTTCACATCTGCACAGCGAACACCTTATCCACTGAGCCTTTTCCCCAGTCCCATGAACAGTTCAATTTAGTGATATCACCTTATGTTACTTCCCATTTTGTTAAAGGAGACCTTAGGGCAGGGGGTAGAGCTTAGCAGTCGAATGCTTGTCTAGTATGAGCAAGGCCTCTCGCACACAATACAAAAAATAGAATTGGGCTGGAGAGATAGTTTAGTGGTTAAGGAACTTGCCTGCAAAGCCAAAGGGTCCATGTTTGTTTCACCAGGACCCATATAAGCCAGATGCACAAGGTGGCACACGTGTTTGGAGTTTGTTTGCAGTGACTAGAGGCCCTTGCATGCCCATTTTCTCTCTCTCAAATAAATAAAAATACACAAATTACAAAAGTAGGATACAATAGAATAGAATAAAGAATAAAGTAAGATAGAACCAGTGGTTATCAATGAACCATCCATGCAGACAAGTCAGGACGGAAAAACTCAAATGCGTACTGGGAAAAATCACATAGCTGCATTTTTAAAATTTTAACTTTCAGAAGTTGCCTTGGCAGTCACTTTCTTTTGAGATGGAGTGCTACTGAGATACATTTTGGAGACAATGCTCATTGTTTTGAAATTGGAAAATAACTGTACCTTCCCTGTGTAGCAGGTTAATTGTGGAGCTGAGTTTAACCATCCTTTTTTTAAGTTGAAACATTTCCTTTTCAAGTGTTCAAATCTTCCTATTGTGGGAAAAGGGGTAAAGATGTTCATTCCAGAATGCTAATCACATTCAATAGAACACACTCATTTCGTACAGGTCACAGAAATGTCAGCTGAGAGCTTCAATACTGGAAATTTCTAGAGCAGATGGTTCTTCTGTGTGAGCCGTTCTGGTACCCATGACTGAGGTGCATGACTTTACCCTGAAAGGTTCAAGACCCTTCTCAGAAATTCTCTGAAGCACATGCTCTGAATTCCTGCCCTTTCTTTACCCCAAAGGGATGCAATTAACCAGGAATGGACACCTGCCATCCTGGAGCAGGTGTTGGTAATTTGGGTTTCAAAGACACTTATCAAGGAAATAATAGCCCACAAGCCTCACATTCACCACAGTGTCCTTGTGTGGGGAGAGAGTAAGGGCATGAAAGGGCCTATGCAGTCCCCATTCTACAGAAACTGGGAATCCTCCATCCACAGGCCAAGAGGCCTGGGAAGTGAGAACTGGCTGCATTTGAATATGTTCAGTGATTCAGAGCAAGAATTGTGTAAACAATAGCTAAAAACTATTCTCTGGGGCTGGAGAGATGGCTTAGCAGTTAAGGCACTTGCCTTCAAAGCCAATGGATCCAGGTTCGATTCTCCAGGACCCATGTAAGCCAGCTGCACAAGGTGGCACATGTGATTAGAGTTGGTTTGCAGCATTAAGAGACCTGGCATGCCCATTTCTCTCTCTCTCTCTCTTTCTCACCTTCTCTCTCTGCCTCTTTCTCCCTCAAGTAAATAATAATAATAATGATAATAATAATAAACTATTCTCTGAGGACATTCAGTGTCAGAGGAGATTTTGGGGAGAAAAGATGCTTCCACATTGGGTCAATTTACCTGTCAAAGTGAGACATCACCACATCTCTATGGACATGACCTATCCATGGAAAAAGATATTCAAGTACATTAAATGTAATCATTTACTGATAACAGAGGACTGGCTATTAAACATGATCTTTCACTGATCAGTGAATCCCTCCAGGAGAAAGAGGGAAATAGTTTTGAAACACAAAGTTTGCAGAGAACAAAGCTCTGTGCTGCCCCCCCCCCACCACGGAAGAGACCATGGCGCCATGGAAAGACCAGAAGAGGCGTAATATGTCATAATAGCATATCCGAGCAGTTGTCTGCAAAGGATGACCACTGCCTTGAGGGCTGTTGTCCTGACCTGCAACCTCACAATATAAGGAATCTGATGCCAGTAGAATGTTGGGCAAAGGAACATGGAAATCACTGAATGGATCATGATTCGTGAAGAGCTGCATTTACAAAACTTGTAGAGCTCTTGAGTGTCAAAAATTCCATACACAAGAAAGAGATAAGTGATGGTGACGATCATCCCAGTGGCAGATGATTATAAAAGTAACAGAAATGTGATTCTTAGGCCCTGATGCTCTCTGGTGAAAAACAAACTTCCAAAAGAAAAGTACACATATACTTTCTAAAATAAAGATATTACTTAAATAGCTTTTCGTAATGGAATTATATTTTTATGCTCAAAAAGTCATGAATAATATTTGAATGGCAGAAAATACTCCCTCTATAATCTTTGTAAATCCAGTTGAATGTTAAGCTCCCCTTAAGCTCTGTTTACAAAGAATTGTACCAGTTTTCAACTTGATATGATGGATTTACTTGTACTGTGCAGTTGAAAAATTGACATTTGTGCTCCTGAGGTACTTTAAAAAATTGGATTTCTTAAATTCATTATTTTTTCCAATAAAATGCATAAGCAATGGTTTTAAATTTTCTACACCTACTCCCTTTAATTTTGTTTGTTGTAGCTAAGGCTTGTTAGATGGCTTACAGAAATGATCAATCAGAAAATACCTAATATTATAATTCTTCGCATGCTTCACATTTTCCAGCAGGGGGCAAGAAAGTACTACATATAACATCTCCCCAGTCTTTGCAAACCAATTAAGTTCCTGAAATGTGAAATGCTAAGTATGATAGGGAAAAGGATATTCAAATACATTAAATATAATCTTTTCCTTATATCAGAGGGCTATTAAGCACGATCTTTCACTGCTCAGTGAGTCCCTCTGGGAGAGAGAGAAATAAATTTGGGAATTTGGGAAAGGCCCAGAGAATGCCTTGTGGTGCTGTGAAGGAATCTTGCCAGCACTCCAGCTAATGTTGCTTGGGGTTTGCCATGTTGCTCACCCCTCTCACCAGTGCCCTTCCCCCAAACAGAAAAACAATCCCATCTGGTTCAAATGCTGACTGTCTTTGCATTGTACCTTTCTGTGCATGTGCACACACATGCATAGTCGTGTAGGAGGCCCAGTCAGCGTGAGCGGAGGAGGCCATGCTCGGTCACTGTGCGCTCACAGCACACTGGCCAATGCGCCTGAGGGAATCAATGGCTCATAATTGGTCCAGACTTTCAACTCTCTCATCCTGGTTCAGGCGCTCAGAGATTCTCTATACCGTCTTCCCGAACAAATGTCTAAATTCAACCTGGGTTTCTTTTCATTTTTTTTCTTTTTTTCATATACATATACATAGATATACATGTATATGAATATCTATGTATATGTATATTTTTGTAAAACCGTGTGTGCGTGTGTGTGTGTGTGTGTGTGTGTGTGTGTATGTGTAGGTCAGAGAACAATCTTGGGTGTCTGTTCTCCCCTTCCACGTTGTGCGAGACAGCATCCTTTTGTTGTCTGACACTACGTAACACTAAATATGCCAAGCTAGCCAGCCTGTGAGCTTTCAAGGATTCTCCTGCCTCCACCTCTCATCTCTCGGTGGGTGTGTGCTGGATTACAGATGCTCACGCTCACTGTGTCTGGCTTTATATCAGTTCTGGGGAATCCCACTCTCCAGGCAAGCACGCTTACTCTCTGAGTCACCTCCCCAGCTTCAGACACTACTTAAAGACCGCTGATTCAAGTGCACTTTCCGTCCTTGACTTTTCCTCCCTTGTGTTCTTAACTTTGATGGAGTGTTTTTTTTTTTTCTTTTCTTTTCCTTACTCCAGCTTTTACAGGAGAAATTGCCTAGAAAAATATTATCAGTTTACCATATGATGAATTTGGCACATATATTCAAAAGCAGTATTTGGAAAATGCGCAATTACTATGTATGATAAAGTGTCATTGTTGTGTAATGCATACAAATGGAAGTGAAGTGGTTTGTCCTAGCCTGACTGGGGTTTTGTGATGTTTATTAGTGGCAGAAGTCAATAGCTTCCACAGGAATGGCCTCTGTTCTCTGGTTACTTGAAAAACAGATGGCTATGGTAACATAAACTAAAGTACTTACTGGGAAAACATTTAAGGTTCAGTGATGTAAAGACTGTGCTAACGTCGTTTGAGTCAGGTAAGTGACTTCCCAAAGGATAGTGTCATATTTTATAACTTCTTCCTTGGGAATAAACTTGCTTTGTTTACACGATGTTGTATTTCATATGATTTATCCAGTCACTAGAGTGGAACATTAGACTCAACTTCCTTTTAGAAGTGAATTCTAACTTTCAGTATATTACTTCATCTGTGGCAGAAACATAGGTGATATAATTTGGAAAATGTGCTTGGCATAGCGGAGTGATGATCAATATCCTTCCCTGTTAGCGGCTTCTTGAGAATAAGCAAGTGTGCCCTTCAGACAAAGGGAAGCGTTGGTTTGTATGCATTTGGAGGATTATTGGATTTCTGTGGAAACTCATTTTTCTGCTTTTTCCATGTTTGGTTTTATCTTATTTTGAAGCATTTGTTTGGTCTTATTTTTTTTTTTTTCTTTTCCAGACAAGATTTTGATTGTCTCAGTACATAATCTGTACTTGGTCAGGCTAAAATGTGTTTGATGAGACATAGGTAGGCACGTTTCTCTATCTGACTTACATTTATGACACTTTTTCTTGCCAGTTACAAAAATAGGATATGTGGATATAAGGAGGAAATGTAAGAACTGCTTGGTTTATTTTGGTTAACATGCTACTCATATATAGATATATAAAAAGTAGTTGAAGTGATTTTCCCACAGAGATCTCCAGTAGATGGGAACTTATTTTTACTCATTCTTGTCTGTCAGCCTGAGTTAGCTTCCTTACTGTGAGGAAAGAATTTTTTTTTTTTTAATGCAGCACTAAGATCACATGTTTCTGCTGGTGTTTACAGTGCTCACAATATAACCCAGGGCCTTGCACAGGCTCAGTAAGGCTCACTGCTGAGCTGCATACCCAGCCCTGTAGGACATACTTTAAACCATGTCCTTCACCTCTTCTGTAGAGAATAAGTCTGTACCCAAATCAAGCTAACACTTACAGAAATGCCTCCTTGTAGATGAGTCATGTTTTGAATTACCCAAAGATAGGAACTATTGTAGAAATGATTATATCATGTATCACCCTCTTAATTAAAATTTCTCTCAAGTGTATCATTTTCTGCAACAAATTACAAGCAGTTACTGTCATGTAAACTTTTCTTGCCCCTTATATTAGCAAAAGTGTGTGGGGGGGAACCTGCGGATTTACAAAATTGTTATGATATATATTTCTATGTGTATATGTGTATGTTTATATATATATCCAGTATTTTTGGAAATAACCAGTTCTAAATATCTTATAAACTCAGGATAGTTAAATGACTAACTTAAGTGGATTTTTCAGGTAAATGAGCTTGACATGCTTTCTTTTCAAAAGGAGCAGGTTGGGTTTACATGCTTTTGCCAAATATAGGACTGTTCAGATCTACACATTAAGCACTTAGTTTCTCAAGTGCAGAGTTGCCATGACACTCACGTTGGGAATCACGTTGGTGCAGCCTCCCTGGGGAGCACGGGTCCGTAGGATGGGAGCCCAACATCTTCATGAGAATCAGGCTCGTCAGGGAGGCAGGGCAAAACAGACACCAAGTGCCATGACCTGGAGGAATTTCTTGAACTTTCCCTGCTTCCTTTTTTTTTGTTTTTTTGAAGTGTGCCAGCCATTCTGTGGGGCACGGAGAACCTGTAGTGACGAGTAACTTTGGAGGGCGGTGTGGGTTTCAGAGGACGGAAGACATTCTGGAGTGTCCACATTGAAGCCATCGATTTCAACTTATCTCTGAATCAGTGAGACACGGATGCCTACCGTCCCCTTCTCTAAATATGCCATTCTCACGTCGTAGAGGCTCACGGCCAGGCCTCCCTTCAGCATTTGTTCTAGAAAGGGCAATTCCCTCTATATGGCATGAAGAACTTATTAATGTTTGTCATTTCTCTGAATTTTTAAAATCAGTAACAGCATGTATCACAGGGCAAAAACGCGCTGCCGTCATGCACGTCGTCCTCTGGTGGTTGACTGGCTATGACACTTGCCGTGAAGAGTGTAAAAATTAGCAGCTTAGACACTGTGAAAATAAGCTTTTAATTGGTTATGCTCTCCACCCTTCTGTGAGCTCCCATGGTTGGAAACAGAAGCCCATTTCAATGGTTTCTCTTAATTTCTACTTGGCTCATATATGTGTTTGTTTTGGTTTGGCCATACGTCTACAAGAAAAACATAGTTATTGGAGGTAGATTTTGTGTGAATTTGAGTCTGAGAACAAGAGGCTTTTCTGCTCAGACCAAGGCGTGCTTTGTTTTCATCAGCGCTTCTGAGGGCAAAGCCATTTTGGCTTTGTGTACATTTACAATCACATATTTGAACATTTCTGACTATATTGCAAAATCATGGATTTTGCATATTTCAACAATGTCTCTTTCACAATGAAATGCCTTGGAATGCTTTATTCTCCCGTTAGAAGTAGTGTATAAAATGTCCCTCGGGACTTCAAAACAGTGACACAGATTTCTGAATGAAAGTCAGGCAAGAAGATACAAGTTCTGTAGCTTCAATACAAACCCAGATCCCTGCCGTGGATAAGAAGAAAAGCTGTCTTTAGTTTAGGGAGACTAGGAGACGGGCCTAGAGAGAGAAGTATAGTAATTTACAGAAATGATCCTTGAAAATAAGTTAACTTTGAATTGATGACTAAGAGGAAGACAGACTAAAACGTAGCCCAAACAATTCCTGAGACCTGAGTAGACAGAAGGAGGTCCAATCACTACTGTGATACCTGGGAATCAAGGGAAGAAGATGTGATGTTTCAACTCTATAAAAACAATCTTAATCTCCCCAGTGAGCTACCTGAGGGGACAGAAAGCTTCTTGTCACAGGAGTTGCTATTGACCACCGGGGAAGCCCATGCGAGAGGCTGTGAGTTCTGCTGCAGCTGTAGCCTCTTCAGCCATGACTGTCACCGCATTGGCAGCTCTACATATGGGAACGCGCAGAGTCCTCTGAGATGCTCGTTCATTTCCTGTGTCTTTCCCAGCTGGGGTCAGAAGCCACACAGACATCCGATGACATTATATTAACAGCAAGGACCTGTGATCTATGAGTATGCCTGAGAAGAGAAGCATGCTTTCCATTTCTCTGGTCTCAACTTTTCTTTTTCTTAGCTTAACATCTTTCCCCCATCTGCTAATGTTAATAAGTCAGTACTATGTCTCACTGGGGATAAAGTGGGCCAATCACTTTTCCAGGGGTGTCTCTGAGTCCTGCATGACTAGGCTTCAGGGGGAAGGTAATTAAGGTAGGAGAAATCCCACACTAAAACCATCCCCAAGTCAGAAAGCACATTTTATGGGGAGCCACTTGCATGGGATAACTTTGATTTCCAGGACTGCCAGTCTGGCACATCCTCAACATTAAATTTTCAAAAATTTTAAAAAGGGGAAAAGTACCCAATCTGCCAAGTATCACTATATTGTCAATAAAATCAAATGAACTGCTTTTTTCTGAATATGGGTCCCCAGAGAGGAGCATGTTGATTTCACTTATCACAAATTCTTTCAAATTTTTTTTCCAGGTAGTTTTCACTCTTCAAATACTTTATTGATAAGGATCAAGTATTTTCTCTTAAAAGCTTGACCTTTAGGCTAAATTAATCATTAGTATTTTAGACTCATACCCATCAGGGCCACTTTGGAGTAGGATTCTTTTTTTTTCTCCCGTGCCTGTAGGCCTCATAAAAGTGAATTGGAATGTTACACATATTAGTACTATTTTATTGGAGAACATTACTTTCCTACTTTTGGATATTGATGTAATATTTATATATTTTCCAAGAACTATTTACACGAAGCTCAATCTGGAATGTTGACAATGAAAACAAATTAAGAAAATTTTTTTAAAAAATTGACTTTCATATGAAAAGGAACTAAAGTCTGATTATCAGTGAAAACACATCAGGGCTGTAAAAAGGTGATCCAAAATATGAGCAATCCTCCAAAGCACACAGAGGGGAAGGTGTTTCTAATGGGCATTTAATGAGGAATAAGTTGCTGAAACTCTAGTTATTGCTGGACGGAAATGAAAATGTGGTTCTCAAAGTAAAATATCTTTTGATTAACTATGACTTCAAAACCAAATTGAAGACTGAAACTGATTATAAACGGAATGGGGGAAACACAAAGCTCAAAAGTTCTTTGAGACTCACATATGACTAATGGTCACATGTTAATATATGAGGGTGTTATTGTTTCTTTAGCAAGACTATTTATAAGAATTTTTTTCCCATTTCATTAAAAAAAAAAAGAGAGAGATAAACCAAAGAGACTCTCAGACATGGGAATGTGAAGTATTTGGGTTGTTTTGTAAATGACCATATCAGAAAGTGAATGTCATGGTTCACAAAGCAATCCTGTCACTCTCGACGTACGAACCTTCCTTGAATTACAGTGGGATGCACACCGATCATCCATTTACACATTATTTCCATTATATCAGTCACTCTGCATTTGTCTCTTACAGTTTATTATATTAGTCATTCGTTCCTATTGCATTTTAAGTAGTAAGCTCTGTTTGTGCAAAGTCCATGCGATGATCTGCTTGTGGGGACTGAGGGCAGGCAGCCAGTAGATTACAGTGGAATATGAAGAGTTGAGGTAATTTTTTTATTTTTATTTTTTTGGTTTTTCAAGGTAGGGTCTTACCCTAGTATAGGCCATCCTGGAGTTTACTGTGTAGTCTCAGGGTGTCTTATTCACTATGTAGTCTCGGGCTCATGTACCACCATGCTCGGCTACAGTAATCAACAAGTTCTAAGCTAATACCAGCCACCCATTTGTCCACTCATCTAGCCTCAGGTCACCAGAATAAGTACTGAAATATCCTTTTCTTTTTAAAAAGTTTTAAAACATATTTTATTTATTTTGAGGGTGGGAAGAGAAGTAAGAGAGAGAAAAGGTGAATATGTGTATGCCAGGGCCTCCAGCTACTGCAAATGAACTCCAGACATGTGTAGCACCTTGTGTATCTGGTTTTATGTGGGTCCTGGGGAATCATATCTGGGACCTTGGCTTTGTCAGCAAGCCCCTTTAACCACTAAGCCATCTTTCCAGCCCTGAAAAACAAATATTTTTGAAAGGCTATAGTAAGAAATATTTTGTTGTATAATCGTGTTTAATGAAAGGATAGCGTCATTATAAGAAATCTTATAAAATGATCCAACCACTTTCATCTATCATCTAAAGCAAGTAAGCGTTTCTCAGGTCAGAAACAATCAGGTTTGCATTCAAACTCTAGGGCACAATTATTTGGTGTGAACATTGTTATTTAGGTGAAGTTCTGAATTTCTTTTTTGCATTGTTTTCTATTTTTACCTTGGTTTTTATCTGGAAGTGTAGTCTAGTCCACTCTGCTTAATAACGGAGAGATTGCTTAGCTCAGGACCTGACCCGGTGGAAATAAATACTACTTTCTCCTTCTTTTTATGACTTACTGACACACAAGCTTATCCTGAGCTACTGGTGATATCTATGACATCTGTGGACTTACTCTGAGAGATGGTGTCAATGAGATGGAAGAACCCTCCTTTGTTTTAACAAAGCACATTGTCTGCAGATACCATAATGGCTTTTCCATGAACAAACAGGGTGTTCAGATTCAAAACAGGAAGACAAGTACTGATCCCTTTGGTGTGAGGTTTCAAAAAAGATGTTACTTTCTTTTGTTCCTCTTCAGCTAAAAGACAGTTTTAGCATGAATAAGAAAACCACTTTTTAAATAACAATAGCACATGTTTACCTAGTAACTGTTTCAGTTACAAACAGCTTGTGGTGGAAGACTTTATAATTCTCATTTCTCCTGGCCGGTTTTTCATGTCATCCCATCTATGTGATTTGAAATGACCACCATGCATATGTAAAATGGCTTCTGGGAGCTTCCCAAAGTTTATATCCCATATTGTGTTACAATTACTTTTGGCATCTAGAGGCAAAATTTGCCTCTCAATGTAGACTTAACTTTTTTTTTTTTTTTTTTTTTAATCCTCTGTCTTTGAAACAACATCTTGGCAGATTGTGTATTCTTATCTGAAGTTCTGGGAGTTCCGTGGAGTTTTAAAATGGGTTTATTGTCATCTGCCTCATGTGGAAGTCACTGTTGAGGGTCTTGTCACCCACGTGCTTCCTGCTTTCTGTTTCAGTACAATTCCCTGCTCACTGCTGCGAGGTCGGTTATGTCCCCAGTCTATTAGCAGCTCTTGTCATTGTGATCCTCTTTGGAGCTGCTTGGTCAAGCTCTAATCCCACTGACATCTGTAACCTCAGTAGGAGTGAGGTATCTTGGGATTTGTCTCTGGGAACACCAGTGTGGACACCACTCTGGGCACTAGAGAGAAACAAACAGAGGGCTGGACTTTCCCCATTTTATCTCAGTGCTTGGGAGCCTCTGAGACTTAGCCTTAGAATGTGACAGTGTCCTGACTTTGGGGACAGCTCAGGGTTGTTTGAAAATCTAGGACTTGCTCTGTGTTTGGGCGGGGGGCAATGGAAAGAGAGAGAAGGAACTTCACTGGGTCCACCCTGTGGTTGATTCATAAGGGGCCATTGTGGAGAAAGGTGACAGTGATGTGTCCATGCCGTCCTTTAACTCCAGGGACTGCTTCAATCTCTAACTGCCCTTGCTTTGAAATAGTAGACTAGACACTGGACTCCTTAAATGGGAATGCAAATTAGTACAGACATTTTGGGAAGTAGTAGCGGGCTGTGGAACTGTGATGAAGCACTCCATCTCCTGGGGATATATGCAAAGAAAAGGAGATCAGAATCCTCACCTGCACGTGTATATTTTAGCACTATTCACAGTAGCCAGATTATGGCAAAAACCTTGTAGTGGTGTGATTCAGGTGTCCCCCATAAAAACCTTGTAGTGGTGTGATTCAGGTGTCCCACAAAAGTTTCTGTGTTCTAAACACTAGGTCCTCAGCTGGTGGCAATTTGGAAATTGGCTCCTCCTGGAGGCAGTGTATTTTGGGGGGCAGGCTTATGAGTGCCATAGCCAGCCTCCCCATGCCAGTGTTTGGCACACTCCTCTATTGCTGTTGTCCACCTTATGTTCGCCAGGGGTTGATGTCCACCATCTGCTCATGCCATCATTTTCCCTGCCATCATGGAGCTAGCTTCCCCTCTGGTCTGGAGGCCAAAATAAATGCTCCCCCCTAAACAAGCTGCTCTTGTTGGGTGTTTTCTGCCAGCAAGGCGAATCTGCATGCAGCAAACCTGAATAGCCCTCACTGGATGAGTGGGCACCGAGAGTAGCACATATTCAAGGAGATTGTTTTAACTGGACCTATGCAGGCACAAAAAGACAAATGCCCATGATCTTATCCATAGGTGAAATCTAAAAGAAGTTGAAATGGAGAGCCAGGCATGGTGGCACACACCTTTAATCCTAGCACTTGGGAGGCAGAAGTAGGAGGATCGCTGTGAGTTCAAGGCCACCCTGAGAACATATAGTGAGTTCCAAATCAGCCTGGGCTAGAGAGAGACCCTACCTTAAAAAAACCAAAACTAAAATAAAATAATAAAAAGTTTTAAAAAGTGGAAGTAGAGAGGGGAAGTGGAGATGGAAGTGGTTGCTTACTGGCTACAAAGTTATAGTTACTTACACAGAAGAAATAATTGCTGGTGTTACATTGCACTGTAAAGTTATTCTAGGTTATTCAACGATAATGCATTATTTATTTGAAAGTCATGACAAGGAGATTTGGAATGTGGCAACATGAAGTCATGATAATGTTTCAGGTTATAGGTACGCTACTTACCCTGATGTAATCACACAATATATGTATATATGTATTAGAAATTTTCACCTTCTTCATAAATGTGCATGATTATCTTATGCCAATTAAAGTGATTATTACACAATGTATACATGTATTAGAACTTTTCATCATTATTCATAAATGTGTACAATTATCTTATGCCAGTTAAAGTGATTGTTAAACAAAGGAAAACGCAGTGGTGAGCATATTGGTCAGTTTCCTTAGCACTTTAGCAAAATAACTAAGAGTAAAAACTTAAAGGAAGAAAGGTTTATTCTGACTGGGGTCTCAGTTTCAGAGGGATGTCAGGTCACCACGGCATGGAAGGCATGGTGATGGAAATAGCCCAGCCCCGGGCAGCAGCAATGTGAGGCCATGGTTTGTTCACATGGGGTGGACCAGGAAGCTGAGAAACCAGATGGAAACCAGACGTATGTTTAACCTCCGAAGCCCACCTCTAGTGACCTCTTTCTGCCAGCCAAGCCCCACCTCCGACAGGCTCCAGAACCTTCACAACAGTACCACCAGCAGAGGACATGGTGCTTGGGTGTGAGGGGAAGGGGAGCTGGGGGGAGGGAATTTCAGAATTAAATCATAATGTTAAGTATCTGTGAACACATACTAGTCAAAATATATGAGAATGGTTTGAGCGCATTAGTGAAAAATTATGACTCTATGGGAGTCACTTTACAACTCTGTAGGATGTCAATAAAGATAGGAAGTCAAAAACACTTCCTGCTCATAGACATGCAAATTCTATTCAGGGAAGACAGTGCAATTCACTTCACCTTCCTGACTACAGGAGAAGCTGGCTTGGCTCCAGCTGCACATTCGATTCTGCGCCCCTTTTCATTTTTCTCTTTCTCTTTTGATGTGGTGGTTACACCTCACTGCAGTCTTCATTCTGGACTCAAATGAAATCTTTTAAACAGGTATTCATTTTTATATCTGTTTGACAGTCACAATTTTACCCTTTTAATGAAATTTATCCTTTATATAACTACTATATTATATTGTACTTTTTCACAATTTGGTTTTAATAAGAGCTTCCTATTCATTTTCTGTTCACCGTGGGACGTATTTGCACATGCAGAAAAGTCCCAGTGACATACATGGCACTCCTTCCTGTAACTGCAGGGCATCTCCCATCAGACTCTGGGCAGGGAGGCCTGCCTGGGCCTGGCTGGTAGTGGAATGGCCCTGCCACATTCTATTCCTGCTGCGTGACAGCATCTTCCATTCTGCTTTGGCCTGGGACCGTGTTGGGCTGTATTGCTTTTTCTGGAGCCTTCTTTGCTATCACTCATTTTCCTGGGTCCCATTATCCTGACTGAGGGAAAAGCCAAGGAAACAGAACTTCCAGAAATCCATATTGGCTCAGAATAAAGCAAGATTTTGATAGATCTATATCTAGATATATTATGGCAGTGAGTATTATTTCCTCACATGGCGCTTTCTCAAGAGGCCCAACTAAAAAGGATGTAAAATTTTCCTGGGAGAACCTACTGTAGGATACGGAGTCCACTCTCAGAATAGTCCTAGTATTTGTTGGGTCTGAGATCTTGTTGCCTGTTGCCCTTGCCTGTAATTGGTGGATGGACAGCTTGTCCTTGTATCTGTACAGCTACTCTGCCGGCTGAATGATGTCTTGGGATGAGAGACATGCCTTTGCTTTACTGTATTCATCTCGTGGTCTTCTTTCATATTTATTGACCTATTACAGAAGCAGCAATGGCAGTTGGCTTGCATTATTGAAACAGCTTCCAAGCTAGATCTTATTGCCACTCTATCATTTTATTTTTATTTCTTTCTTTGCTTCTTCTTCTTCTTCTTCTTTTTTTTTTTTCTTTTTTTGAGGTAGGTTCTCACTTTAGCTCAGGCTGACTTGGAACTCACTATGTAGTCTCATGGTGGCCTCATGATCTTTCTATCTTTCCCTCTTGATTGCTGGGATTAAAGGCGTGTGCCACCATGCCCGGCTCTTCTTTTAGTTTTTTAAAGTTCGTTCTTTCTACTGTAGGTGACACAGAGTGATCCATGTAGAGCCCTGATTCTTAGACTGTGGGTCATGGCCCACATGGGGAGGAGTTCAGATAACTCACAGTCAGGGTGGCAAAACTGGCAGTAGTAAATGGTTTCATTGAACAATTAAGACTAGTTTAATATAAAACCCGATGATTTGGAGGTGAGTCTGGTACAGTTCACTCATGTCCCATGTCACAACTGCACTTCAGCCTCGGGTCTGAACGTACAACGTCCTCACTTTGCAAGGCACATGCTGTCACCCCATCCGGAGCTGGGGCCATGGCCTGGAGCGTCTCAGTTGAGGTCTGAGACTATTACTATTGAATGCTCTGTATTGCGGTGATTTTCGTGTACATTCCGTGTTTTTGACTCTCATAGAAACGCAATGGTTTAATTGTAGAAAACAAAATCTTGTAATATTTTCTGAACTTTGTTCCTCAGTATGTATCAAACTTGTATCTTCTTGTGTTGAAATGTTTGATTTTAAAAGTTGTTTGAATTTATGACTTGAGTTTCATAAAAATTAACCACTAAATGAATTTTTACATGAGATTGGGACAGGCTTTTCATTAATTTCTGACCTGGATATAAGCATACTTCTGCCTTTTTGGTTTCTCTATGCGAAAAAACATTCTCAGCATTGATGATTATAAATGCAAAACATTAATCAGTTCTATAAGACATTGCAGATAATATATATCACACAGTATCAACTGTACATCCAAGAGTTAATTGTTTTTGTAAAAATTATCAAGCACATCTGTATTATTACTATGCAGATTTTCTTTTATATCTATGAAAGATGGTAAAATAATGTGGATATCAAGTAACTGTTTTAAATAAGTTTCTTTGTGACTTATTGTCAATGAGTGTTTGATTTGTGTACCTACTTCACATACGTGTATACCTGTTGTCATATACATTTTTCTGGGGTGATTGGGGTTATGAAGGGAGAAGTTTCAGAAGTCGTTCTGTAAAAACCAACCTAAGCACGATCAAGTTCTCAAGCCCATTTACAGCATTGTTAGACCCTCCAGCATCAGGACAACGGACATGTTACATTCTTATCCCTAATACATCCATGTCATGATCAGAGGTGCATCTCCATCACTGTGGCTCTAGGTTCCACAAATGCTGAGTGAAGTGCCTTCTCCCCCATTACACTCTCTGCTTAAAATGTCCCCCCACTCTTCCTCTACCAAAACCTACTTCCAACTTAACTGTTAGGCATCCATTTAGAATTTATTTCTTCTAAGAAAGGGTCTCTTACCCACAAATCCAGCTAAGGTCCTGAATGTGATAACTTCTTGTAGTCACATTATGGTTTTCATAGCAACATAAGGCTACTTCTAACTGTTCATTTCTGCAGTTGCAGCATCTAGTGGTACTGCTAACAAATGTTTTATGTTTTTGTATGATGTCCATAACGTATGTTAGCATGTATGAGTGCGTCACAGACATTTTTACAGGACTAGGCAACTTTGTATTATTAAATACTTAAAATTACCTGTGAAGTACATGCATAGTAAATTAGTTGTTTTAATGACTGATAATGTTGGGGTATGAATAGGTTGAAAAGGCTTTATTGTTTCTTGTTTATGGACAAAATTGGGATTTGAATCCTGATCACTACCTTTTTAAAGTTTGCGATCTTAAAAATACAGAACACATAGCAATTTTTGATTCTATGTTGCATGGTGTCATTTGCTAAAGTTTAATTTAACTCAGTAATGTAGTTTGACTTGACTACCTCATAACAGTTTCCTCTTGCTATTGTAACTTAAAAAAGTAGATCTTCCAGTGAAGCAAAAGGCTGGTGTGATATTTTACTGGCTAAAATTAAGGACTGGAAAAGGCTGCATTCCTTTTAGGGACTCAAGGACAATTTATTTCTTTTATTTCTCCAGATTGCAGAACATCCTTACTCCCTTGATCCATGCTCTTTTCCTCTACAGTCTTCCAAATGAGCAAGCAACACTTCACTGACCCTCTGACTAGCTTTCTTTGCCTCTGTGTTCCATCTTGCAGGTCACTCGTGATTATTCCAAGCTGCCTAGATACTCTGCACAATCTCTCTCTTTCATGGTCATCTGCACAACAATTTGAATTCTGTCTGTAGCCACATCCTCTCATATTCTCATGGCTTCTAGAATTGATAGGCGAACATTTAGGGCAGATTATAGAAGGGTAAGGAACATTGCTCTTCTTACCAGAATTGAATACTGCATGGGTAGGCTTTGAATCTCCACGTCTTAAGCCTTTGTTGAAGTTAAAGACAATCTTACCAAGATGCCAGAGACCAAATTTCATGGAGGAATGAGTCTCTTAGATGCCTATTTTGAGTTATTTGGGTCCCAAGAGTTGGAAGAGTCTCCAGGGATTGACACTAATAAAACAAGTCGAATTTAGGCTCATTATTGTCAAAGGGAATCTTTGCAAATTGACACTCTCATCCACTATCCAGAAAACCTTTCCCAAAGAAGGGAAGTTAAATAAATGAACTTGAAAATAAACTTGGACAAGCGAAGTCAAGATGCTCAAGCATACTGCCTCCTGGCCAAGGAACTTAGTTAAATTTCCTTTCCCTTATGACTGACTAGAGGCCTACAACGATTATTGGTATTGCTACCATGGGGATAATGTCTCCGTGGTGATGCCTTCTGCATTGTTGGCCTTTGATATTACTTGTTTAATTTCAGAGAGAAAATTGCCTTCCCCTTTCCGTAGTGCATTTGCTTTTTTTTTTCTTTTGGATACTTTTGACATCTACCTGGCTGTAGGGGCCCCTGCATCGCAATGCCCGGTTTCTGCTAAGTACCCATGCCACGTCACAGTCACGATACGACCCAGTGTTGGCTTCTCTTCATTACCATGCAAGCCTGTTGCTTCTCCCTGAGCAAATGTGGACTGCTCGTGTCTGGTTCTTCACGACTCTCCTTGTTCTCTCAGGATCACCATAGATTCCTTTCTCATCTTTTAAGCTTTTCACATTTGAGACAATGGCTTCTTCACCCCAAGGACGCCACCCCTCCGCCAAAAAAAAAAAAAAAAAAAGATCTCTGTTTATTTTCCCAAACAGAAACCATGCCTCTTTTGACACCCTGTGGAAATTTACCTTCTGTCTATGAAAGTCATTTCTTTCGAAACCTCGCAGAAGACATGGCAACTGTAAAATTTATACGGGGTGCAAAATGTATCTGTGTGAGATAGTTCTCTGATGACCCAGATAGCCTTCTTGGTACACATTGAGTATGTATGTGTTGGTACACATGTATTGTACTTCAAAAGAAAGAACTTTCACAGAGAAACAGGCTAATAAAAATCTATCACCTTTTGAGATCCATCTTATAGCTATTGTCGAAAACAGTGAAGGATAGTAATTGATGGCTTAATATCACTGGCTTATCAAAGTTGCAAATTGTTAGACTTTTTATTATAACTTGCTTAAAAAGCCAAAGTGATAGACCATTTTAACTTCATGCTTTGCAGGCCAACCAGACTCTGGGGGAAAAAAAAAAATCAGCAAGAGAAAGAAAGGCTTTGGAAAAGTTCCTTGTGTCATTTCTTTGTATTAACGCGGCAGGAAACAAGGTTTCTATGCTGGGGGGCAGAAGAGAAAGGAGCCTGACACTGCCTTCTGTGCTGAATAGCTTTTGTTTTCATATGTATGGTAACGTGAATGTATGGGTGTGTGCATGTTCATATGTGTGTGAGTGCATGTGTGCCAAGGGCTGCATGTGTGAGTGGGTGCATCTTTGGGTGTGGAGGCCAGAGGATGGCATTGGTAACATCCTCAGATACAGTGAGCATATTTTGAAGCAGGGTCCCTGGTTCACCCGGACATCACCAATTAGGCTAGACTAGCAACCCAGCTATTCTTAAGGGTGCTCCTACCTCTCTGTCCCCAGTACTGGGTGACAGATGTGACACCATTGCTAAGCGTTCACATCAGTTCTGGGGATTGAACTCATGTCCTCATGCTTGCAAGGCAAGCACTTTATCAACTGAGTTACCTCTCCATCCATTAGGTTATTTCTCTCTTTTAACAGTAAATGTTTAAAAATCTTGTAGTCCTTCTGGCTGGAGGAGATAAGTGGGTTTCCTGTCAGGAATGTCCTCCAGTGTTTCATTTGTGATGTCACTGTTACTTTATTATCTTTAGAAACCAAGTCCTGTTCTTGTTACATCAGTGACTGCTGGGAAGTGGCTTAATATTAATACCAATAAATAGATGCTCCTGCTGGAAAAATAAAAAAAAAGAATCTCGGAGTAAATGAAAAGAATTACATTAAACTAAGGATGGTATCATTCTCACCTGGCTTGTCCCAAACTCAGAATTAACTATACATGGCTACAAAGAAAGCTTGGCTTTTGCTAAGATTCATAATGCATAATAAATAGAAAGGAAATAGATTCAGAGAAAAAATTCCTTAAACTAAAGTTGCCTTGATTTTTGTTTCCAGTAGTTTAATATTAATTTTCTTGGTTTTAATACAAGTGCATTAAAGTGAACTTTAGAGCAATAAAATTAGAGAAAAGAAAATAAATGATGGAAGTTTATGAGGAAATAGGGGTTTCTGTGTGATTTGGTTGGGAGTCAAAGTTTGTCCCTTTTCATATAATTTATAATGTTAATTTTGCAAGTGTTGATCTTTCTTAAAGAGACTTGAATTCTTGATGAAAATGAATGCTCAAATTCTAAAATATTAAAGACCCATTTTTCAAAGAAAATTTCCTTAGTGAATACTGTTGGGGAGTGCATTTTACCTTACCATCAAAAATGATTGTTTCAGAGGAAGGAAACCTTAAATTTGGGTTAGTCATGAAAGACAAATGAAAGTGACCACTTCCTGTACCCAATCTTAATTCTGGAGGGATAAATTGGACATGGAAAAGGGAAAAATCTCAGAATCTTTGGTTCCATTATCCATTGTTAATCCCAGCATTATGTGGATTCCATTCACTCAAGCCAAAATATTCAGAGAACACAAAATCTTTTTTTCCCAGTTAACAACTTATGGACATATGGGGAGCTAGCAAATTTGATTAACAAGTGTTTCTGGGGTTGGCCATCACCATTTTCATTCAGGTTCTTCTGTATTCAAAGAGCTGGAGGTTCAAATCCCAGTGGGCATGAGCTGTTCAAACACAAGAGAGGCATTTATTACACATGTCACCAGAGCTGTGTGAATTCCTGGTGGGCTACAGGGGACTTATAAACCCTTTGCTGAGAACCAGTGGTTTGAGGCTGGAGACTGGGGCTCTGGGAGATCTGTGCCTGGGGCTCTCGTGCAGCTCCGGTAATGTCATCCAAGTATCATGATTCTGCACTCCTGAGATGGCTGTCTTGTGACTATGGCCACAACTTTCTAGGAGCTAATTTAGCTTGGGATACTGACCCTACAGAGTTGTCTTCCAAATGGAAAATTGGATAAACTTTACATTTTGGATGTGGAGACAACAGCTTCCCTCGCTCCCTTTTGTCCCCACCCTACCTTCCTTTCTTCTGGAAGCTTATAGCTTGGTGTGCAAAACATTAAACGTGTTCCCACCCCTAGCCCTCCCTTCCTCCCTTCTCTTTCTTCTTTGCTTTCTTTCCTACTTCCTTTAAAACTTTGGTCTCCGATTCCCCTTCCTCTCCTTAGTGTGATAGGTACAGGGCCACAACCTTTCTCAAGTATTCAAAACACCATAAACTTTTCTAGAAATTTAGGAACCTTGAGTACTTAACTGTGACTTAGGTCAAGTGCACACTTGAGAGGCCTCACTCCTTCTTACCCTAGTTTGCCCATCTCCCTTTCCCATTCTTTGGAGGCTTTTGCCTGGTTAAGTATTCTGCTCTCTTTTGGACTTAACCACACTCTTTGCCTATTATTTATCACTTGCCATGATCTGGC
Organism: Jaculus jaculus; assembly: GCF_020740685.1. Lineage (NCBI taxonomy): Eukaryota > Metazoa > Chordata > Mammalia > Rodentia > Dipodidae > Jaculus > Jaculus jaculus. The sequence goes on along the minus strand of NC_059104.1, from coordinate 9,193,115 downwards.
TGCTCTTTCTCTCTGTCCCTTTCTTTCCTCCCTCTCTGTAGCTCCCTTCTTTTCTTCTTTCTTTCCTTTATTCTTTTCTTAAAACTTAAAAAAAAAAAAAAGAGAACCTTATTATACCAACACATTACAAATTGGTTATATTCCCATTGGGTTATACTCTGATGTCCCTTATCCCTCATCCCATCGTGCTGAGGGCTCTCCTCATTGGGGCCATCAGTATTCACTGTGGGGTCATGAATGCCCCAGTCAGCCTTTGTGGGTGCGTGTGAGGAAAATGCCTCAGAATTTATGTTCCTATCCCGTGGCTGTTATATTCTTTCTGCCCTTGTTCTGCAATGTTCCCAGAGCCTTCGGAGGGCATGTGAGACGTCTCCTCTAGTGTCGAGCTTTCAGCAGTCTGTAATCTGCTTTGATGAATTTAGAGTCTCCTTGGACTCTTAATCATCAACCTGGAGGAGCCTCTTAGGCTAGCAGCATTCATATTTAATCTGCCACTTCCTCTGTGTTGTTTCCTGGGCCCTGGGAAAGGTGATAAAAATGACTCCCTTTAGGTCTGGAGAGATGTCTTGGTGGTTAAGGCGCTTGCTTGCAAAGCCTGAGGACCCAGGTTCAATTCCCTAGTACCCATATAAGCCATATAAGCACACAGTGGCGCATGCATATGGAGTTGATTTGCAGTGGCTAGAGGCCCCGGCACACCCATTCTCTCCCTCTTTCCCTTCCTCCCTTTCTCTCCCTCTCCCGAATAAATAAATAAGTAACAACTGTTTTCATGCTAGGCAGTTGGCTTTCTTTTCTTGTCATACTGATGGATCTTATGTCTCCCCAGTATTTGCTGCCTCCTGTAAAAAGCAGGTTCCGTAGCCCAAAGTGAAAACTGCATAGAATACAGGGGATAAACATAAACATTTAGAAAATGTTTCAGTTTTTCTTTTCTTTTTTAGAAGACATTTTGAAGGGCACAACATTTCCTTTAGCTTGGGAACAGTGGAATCATTCTTTAGGGTCTATGATCCAAGCAATAGGCTTTTAACTTGGTTTCTCAGCATTAGGCATGAATTCCCACCCACAGAACAGGCTTCATATTCAACCAGAGAGCAGTTGATTACCTCTGTAACTTATGTGTCATTATTGTACCAGCACCCACCTAGCCAGATAGTTTCTAGTTTTCAGGATCCACTGCTTATCCACACTATTGTTCAATTTTACACCCCAGCAGCTTGCTCAGTACCTTCCACCCCGCTAGCCAGCAGGGAGCCGGCTTCCATCTCAGTTTCCGCATGATTTCTCAATGTCCTGCAAGTACAGCCTGTGGTGTTTTCAGCAACAGGGTCCATTTAGTTCTGGTGGGTAAACAAGTGCTTGGTGTGAGCTTGCATTGTTTTAGGGAGTCTGTCTAGCTTCCAGTTCAGGCATTGGAATTCACCAGCAACAGCCTATGGTTTAGGGTAAAGCTTTTTGCACCCCTTAAGGGTGCTACTTCCCAAATTATTCCCTTCTCTCTATTTTTCTCTTTCAAGAGTGTTACATCTTTTAATTGTCTTACCTAGGGGAAGGTTTCTATGGTACTTATTCATGCCATCATTAGGTTTTCATACCCCCCCCCCCCCACTTACCTTTGTTCTTCCCAGATCCTTCCACCTACTGCATTCTGTCCCTCCACTTGCCTGTCTACTATCCTCTCCTTGGATCTCTCCCCTTTTCTCCTTTCTTCAAGCTTCACTCTAGCTTCCTCACCAGCACTACACTGCGTACTACAACATATAAACAAAACAAACTATTCTAGGTTAGGATCTGCATATGAAAGAGAACATGTGGCATTTCTCTTTCTAAGCCTGGGTAGCATTGCTTAGTATGATCTTTCTTAAAATTTTTTAACCAACGTTGTTATTGGAACCTGTATTTATCTTTCCTTTGATAAGTTTTCTATCTCCTGTGTTCCATTTTGTTGCCACAGATGTGGGTCACTTTGTAGGTTATGAAAAAAATTCCCCATTAGTTTTATTCTTTTGATAGTATCTGCATGTCATTTTGACTCATTTTCCATCTTTAAAAATCACTATTTTTAATATTTTATTTTTATTAATTTATTAGAGAGAGAGAGAGAGAGAGAGAGAGATGAGAGACAGAGAGAGAGCGGAAGAGGGAGAGGGAATGGGCATGCCAGGGACTCTAGCTGCTGTAAATGAGTGCCAGACAACATGCACCACCTTGATCATCTGGCTTATGTGTGCCCTGGGGAATTAAACTTTGGTCCTTTGGCTTTGCAGGAAAGCACCTTAAGAGCTAAGCCATCTCTACAGCACAAATATCACTCTTTGTTTCCTTCATTTCTCCTGTCTTAAGTTTTCTTTCTGGAAAGTTTAATTCCTCAGGCTCTTCTGAAACTGAATGGACAGATGAGTATCCTCTTCCCTGCAAGCACCTCTTATGTTCTCTTGACAACTGGTCAACGTATTGCCTTCCTCTGGTCTTGGTTGATTACTTAAATTTGGGACCAGTTATTTGGAGTGCAGGGAAGATCATTGTACATTTTTATCAGACATTAGCCTAGTATGAATATGCTCACATGCACACATCTATGACAATCCTCCTCCTTCCTTCATTGACTCATTCAATCATGTAAACATTACAGGTATCCTTTAAAAGAGAGACACAGTAGTTTCTGTTTCAGAAGACCATTTTTTGGAGTTTTGATCAACTTTTGGTGTTTTGATCCCTTTGCTATCCTTCATATTTTATTTTATATTCATATTCCGTTCATTAATTATTTGTGTCTATTGTGTTTTGTGTATTTTTATTGGAAACATCTACAAGCGTCATTCTGAACTCACCTTAAAAGTCCTAGGTGAGCTTATTAATCTTGCTCATTAAACTGTGAGCTCCCTAAAACAGATGGTAGTTTCCATTTAAGTTTCCAGCCTCTAGATCTAGTGCTCATTGTTACCGATGAGCAATGATCGAATATGAACGGCTGAAGTAACAGTCCTCAGCATTTGCTTGATTAAATGAATGGAACATTAGGATGTAGCCAAAATGATAGTTAAATGGAAGTACTGATGGCAAATACCAGCTGTCTGGGAAATTCCATTTTTGATATACTCTACACACGTAAAAGATAGAAAATCTTACTTCCTGAGTCTCCGATTCTCTTTCTATCCTCTGATTCTTTTCCATTTCTTCTTTGTGTGTGGGGGTGGAGTTAAAGACAAGTTGTACTAATGCTCTGGGATGGGAGTGAGGGCAAACCTCCTGTGTCCTGTTGGAGAGCCTACGAGGTGGATATGGCCAATGTGACTTTTGTACTGAAATTAAATCATGTGCTCATAGATTTTCTCGAAGCTCAATAATTTGGACCAATTAAATACAAGTACCTCAATGATATGAAGACACATTGCATTTCATATCTGATGTTGGAGGTGCTGTGTTCTCATTGATTGAACGGTTTTAGTGTCTCAATGTCAATTTTCTTTCCAATAATATGTACTTGGATGTATGAAATCATTTCAATGTCATATTAATTTCATGAACCCTTTATTTACTTGTAGTGTTAAAGAGTTTGTATCATGACTCTTATAGAATCACATTTGAACTTGCTTATCTTAGTGTCCTTTCTCCTCTTGTACATTTAGTTGCTAAAATGCAGAAAACACAATACTCAGCAAGAGAAGGAATGTTACATGCTTGCTTAGAAGTTAGGCTATATTCAAAGACTAAAATATCTGGGCTAGAGATATGGCTTGGCAGTTAAGGTGCTTTCCTAGAAAGCCTAAGGACCCAGGTTCAATTCTCCAGGTCCCATGTAAGCCAGATGCACAAGGTGATGCATGCGTCTGGAGTTCATTTGCAGTGGTTGGAGGCCCCGGTGCCCATTCTCTCTGTCTTACTCTTTCTCTATCTCCCTCTCTTTATCTCTGTCTCAAATAAAAATTTAAAAGTACCCTAAAATTTAAAAGTACCCTAATTTAAAAGTACTAAAATGTCAAGTGGGAAAAGGTATCCCACTGGGAATCAAAAGTGGAATGTATTGGGAATTTAATATATGCCGGACAGTGTGTTAGTGACCCCATATACTGTTTCTTTTCAGAATCCCACTCAGTGCACATCTCTGCTTCCATTTTACAGAGCTCATATGGGTTTAGCAGCACATCAAAGGTCACAGATAAATTTTGGTATAACTAAAATTCCAAGTCAAGAGGCTTCAAATCAAATTCTCAGCCATATCCTGCTGAATATTGGAAAGCATTGGGAGAATTATGGCCTTCCATGAACTTGGATGGGAAAGATTTACATGCTTATTTTACTTAATCTAAACAGAACATTATTTGATATAAATGCACATGTACTATAGAAGTCTTCTGTCAGCAGTACTTATTAGCTTTATAACCTGTAAAACTTAGGGTCGTTTTTCTATGATGGTTCAACTATATTGTTACAAATGTATTGAAATTTCAATTAGTTCTCATTAAGAGATAGTAGTTTCTCTTTAATCCTTGATACATGCATTTCACATATACTGATTATATTTCAATGTAATTATTTCCCTTTGCTATCCTTCATATTTTATTTTATGTTTATATTCCGTTCATTAATTATTTGTGTCTATTGTGTTTTGTGTATTTTTATTGGAAACATCTACGAGCGTCATTCTGAGCTTAGTCTGTTAGGCTCCCACCAAGGGGCCTTGGTTCCTAGCCTCGCAGCCATGCTCTGAAGCTTCACTTGTTGTCTATTGTGACCTTCTGTCTTCTTGTGCTGGATCTGGATGCAGAGCAGCAGTTTAACGATTTGCACAAGTGACACCTTCCCACTCTATGACCCAGCTTGGTGGCAGGAAAGGGAAGGTGGGGGCACTATTGCAAACAGACACTCTTCCATGTCCAACACACATGCCTCTACATAACCCCAAGAGGGAGTTTTGTTTTCACCTCCCACTAGGCAGGTTCTCCTGATGCCCTCCTCTTCACACAGTGAGTGACTAAAAGTTGTTTCATTCTCCTCTGATTTTGAGTTGTGTTCAGTTTATTTATAGCGTTCTGTTTTAGTTGATTGCTGAATATGAACATCCTGGTAATTCTTGCCTTCAGGCTGACCTCTACCTGGACCTGGGCTTTCTCAGTTATGAAGAGTTACTAGGCAGAAACGAAGTACAGATCCCAGAAACCTGCCAGACTTCACGTACAGTCATTTTGGTTTCAGCACGTCACTGTGTGAACCTGTGGTCTTGAGCTCATTAATGAGAGGTTATGAACTCATTAATGAGAATCAGTGAATGGATAATTTAATAAACTCACTAACACCCAGGAATTCTTTCAGGAGCTGGAGAGGCAGAAGATGATCCAAAGAAGAGTTCCTAGGGATTTCTCTTTACTTAAAATTGGCTTATTAATTATCAACATTATTTGCTTATTACTAGAGAACTGATAACCTTATAACTAAACCTAGACCCTAAAGTGTCCCCATGAAATCTTGGAAGCTTCACACTGTTTTTCTGTCTACCCACGAAGATGATCATACTTCATCATTCCAACATCTCAGTGCTAACCGTCTAATGCCAGCTGGCCTCTTGTTGGCTTCATGACATGCCTCTATCTGGGGCATGAGGACACTGACTTGCCTCACAAGAGCATGGACCCTGGGGCAATGAAACTGCCAAAGCACAATTTATTTTCTTCTCAGAGGATGACAAAAAATCAGAGCCAGGTGTGTGTGCATATTTGAGGACATCCCTGCTGCTGCTGCCAGGACTCGGATGCTACATCCCCCATGAGAAGGAGGAAATGCGGATATCTAGAATATTCATTCCCTGTCTGACACTAATTCTTTTGTGACTTTGAAAATGATAAGGTCAGCTCACCACAACTCCACCACAACTCTCAGATTTCTTATTTTTTAAACAATGATATTGTGCTATCAATCTCAAGTATCTCTTACAGTTCTAAAATTTTATGATACCATGTTTTTCAGGAACTACATATGCATTAAGGCCTTAAATTTTCTTTTTATTCACTTCAAGGGGATAAAGTTTCACTTTATAAACATCTGTTCCATGGAACACATCACAATTGAAAGGTAATTGATTTAAAAGTTTCCTGTTAAAGGGAGAGTATTGGTTACTACCAGAAAAAAAAATATGCTTTGGCCGGGCGTGGTGGCACATGCCTTTAATCACAGCACTGGAGAGGTAGAGGTAGGAGGATCGCTGTGAGTTCAAGGCCACCCTGAGACTGCATAGCTAATTCCAGGTCAGCCTGAGCTAGAGTGAGACCCTACCTCAAAAGACCAAAAGAAAGAAAATAGCTTTGTTGTATCATGTACTGTGTATGTTGCATGTTGCAGAGTGGTATTTCAGTCAAACCAAAGAGAATTCTATGAAAATATGTATGCTAGGTTTTCAATACTATGTTTAAATAATATGTTTCTAAACATAGGAGCCTTTAGAAACAATTATTGGGTTCCATATTAATAACATAATTCAAAGCCTTGGTAATGGTTTTGTTGTTCAACATAATCCACATCTTTAAGAAGTTTACAATAGCAAATAAATGTCAGATTTTCTGTGTTGTTGGATAATGGATAGATCCTTTCCCAGAGTTAGTTGTGAACATACTGTGTTCATATGCAGATTAGCAAGGGGTATCATGTGAAACTATGTGGAAATGGATGGTTCTGATGTCAGTTAAACAACGAAGCTCATGCCCTGTCGACAAAGGCTCTGCTTGGCCACGTTACTTTCTGGAATGCGGCGGAGAAAGTTGTCTCAGAAAGGTGGGGCATGAACTTTCTGTCTGTGTGTTTGCCCAGAGGCTCTGGTATTATCAATCTGAAAAAGAAAAATCAATCTATGTGTGAAGGTTTTCCTGTCACTCTTAGAAAAGACTGTACATGGGGTCTGGAGGCCTTCAGCTACTCCACAGGAGAAGGAGATGGCATTGCCAAGAAAAAATAACTGTATAGCTTGATGACACACAGGGCTTGAATTTGTTTTCTAACTGAACTTTTGTTCATGATTGAAATGATGAGAGACAATATAGAGCGTCTGAAGATACCTATTGTTTTTCTCAAGATAAAATTTTAAAAGACTGAAAGAACCATGAAACCAACAATGGCATTCTTTCCTTCTGGAAGCGCTATTCTTGTCAAAACTGTAATGGATGCATTCTATAAGCTTTAGTTAGGTCTTTCCTGTTTCTACTTTGAAGAGACTTCACTCTGAGGTGAAAACCTGGGGTATTCCAACACTTAGTCTGGGAAAAAAAAAAATTAAAAAAAAGCAACTGAGGGGTGGGGCTCATTTTAGCAATCATATTAGCTCAGTTTGTAAAGCACGTCGAGAACCGCCCGAAAGGTAATTTCATATCCGGCACCATCTGCACAGCCTGGTCACGATTAGAATTGTAAAGTGCCTTGATAAATTTCAAAGCTCCTCACTGGATGGTTTTTTGTTTGCATATAGACACAAGAGAGGAGCCTTAGGCACTTGAGAGCTTGCCCTCTTTCTCTGTGATACGAGTTCTAGACCAGAATGTATGGGGAAACTTTTATTTTTTTTAAAGCAAATTGATATTCAAATCCTATCTGAGGTCCAGGACCAAAAAATCAACCTCATTCAAAGATATAGAAATGTGCTTTTTTTTTTTCTTGTGAAATTGGAATAGGCCAGGGCATTTTCAGGACTTCCTCCTCTGGCCGTTCAGCTTCACTGCTGGCTGTAATCAGTGCAGAAAGTCAATCAGATTTCATCTCCTTCCCCTTCATGATCTTGAAGGAAGTCATCAGAGTCTTTGTGCTTGTGATGAGAGAGGGTCACTCATTTCTACTTGCTCCTCTTCTTTCAAGCGTTTGCTATTTGGAATGCAGTGACAATGTGCTTTCATTGCAGTAAATATCCAGGCTGGTCTTGCCAAATCAGAAGAAGCATAAAGCTTTCTGAAATGATGTTTGTGACAATGATTGTGAACTTGTGATGGGGCCCTTTGGTGAAAAGCAGATGAGACAGTTCAGAAGGTGACTGGCTGGTCTCAATTGTTGGTTTGTCAGTAGACCCGTTAACCTGCCTTCGTAGTAACCCGCTCGGTTATTGATGTGCAGATGATTGCATTCTGGCTCCATGAGCTCTCTCTTTCTGTGCTATGAAATCTTGTAGCATCAGCATTCAGACACACACACACACACACACACACACACACACACACACACACACACAGATATAGCGTCTACTGTTTCATTGCACAAATAGTCAGAGGGAGTTCTGGACAGAATGCCCAGCCAAGAAAACCCCAGACCAGCAGACAGAAGGACTTTCTCCTCCTAACACAGGACTACCTTCTGTCAGCAGCCACCCAAGAAGCAAAACAAAAATCAACTTGATTGATCTTTACCAGATCAAAGAAAATTTCCATGTTATTCTGATGATCTTTGCTCTATATTTTGCCTGCCTCTGAAAAGACACAGCGTGGCATGATACTGTTAAGCCTACCAGATCATTTTTTTTTTTTTTTGGAAAAGTAGACAGCAGAGAAGTATGAGTGAGAATTTTGGTGAGAAATGTGTCCTACAAACTCAGCAATGTAAGCTGGGTGTTATCTCAAGTGAACACAACATGGTCTCTACCCGTGTGGATTCAAGTCATTAGATATTAAAAAGTATTGAGCTTTACATACTGAACATTATGTTCAGGGCTCTTCTTGTGTTGAATTGAGATCTGTACACATTTTTTTTAAAAAGTGACAACTGCTATATTTCCAGACAATCAACCATGATATTTCCCTCCTCTCCTCCACTTTCCCCTTCACAAGCCTGGTCTCCATCATATCCTCTCCCTCTCTCCATTACTTGTTTATTTTGATGTCATCATCTTTTTCTCCTATTAAGAGAGTCTTGTGAAGGTATTGCTAAGCATTGTGAAGTCATGAATATCTAGCCAATTTCTGTCTGGGCAGTTGCATTATAAGGAGTGGTACCCTTCCTTTGGCTCTTACATTCTTTCTGCCACCTCTTCTACAATGGACCCCGAGCCTTGGAGGGTGTGATAGAGATGTTTCAGTGCTGAGCACTCCTCTGTCACTTCTTCTCAGCACCATGTTGCTGAGAAACATTTTGGGTTATCCCAGTGGTCACCACCATCTGAAAAGAGAAGCTTCTCTAACCAAAAATGAGAGTAGCATTAATATGTGAATATGAACATAAGTGTAATGCTTTCATGGAAGTTTGGTGAGAGTAATATATGCATTTAGCCAGACAAGAGCAGGTTTTATGCCCCTAAGGCACATGACCTCCCCTGCCATAGGCTTTTGATTAGGTTTTTAGTATCAGGCATGTATTCCCTCCCATAGAGCAGGCCTCCAGTCCACTTAGAGAGCAGTTGGTTTCCCCCAGAGCAGACATGCCGCTATTGCACCCGTTTGATCATTTGACCTGTCTGGCCAAACTTGAGCCTTCCTGTGTCCACTGTTTTTACTGCTGATGACTTCTGTCTTCCATAGGACTGCATGCAGTCCAACTTTTTCCATCTCTGTACACCATTTTTAAACTGTCATTTTATTCTTGGACATCGATTAAAAATCTAAATGTGGAAATACTTGTCACATGATTTTGAGCTGATTATTTAGGTAATAGTTCACACGGAGTTATCAATAGTATTTATCTCATATGAAATCACTAATTATTGAAAAGGCAGTCACATCATTTTGTGCATGTAACCATGTACTTTTAAAATGAAAAATAGCAAAACAATAGCATTTCTGCATTTACCACTTTATTAGCTAATAATTTTATTCACGAAATACTATTCACAGTTAAGTTTATAGTATAACAGACGTGAATGAGCACTTTAAGAGGTATGCTGTGAGCCACAACATTTACCTGATTAGACAACCAGGACAGGGCTACGTGCTACTGGTACTCAAAGGCAATCTTTGATTGTCACACACAGATGAAGAGACATTTCAAACTGGGGATCTTCTGCTGGTTATTCTCTCATGGTGATGGCTTGGAGATCCCAAAATCTGTGGTGCTGCATGAAGTGGTGATAAGCTCTGTGAAGAATTCTCATCATCACCAAGCAGTGCTGGACGTGGTCAGCGGGTGACCAGCACGCTGGGGAGCACGCTGAGCACCAGTGACCCCTGTAATGTGATAAACATCTTGGGCTCTACTTGCTTTCTTAGAGCAGAGCCTTTTAAGTTGCATTGTACTTAGGCCACCTGGACATCTTGTTATTATGAAAATGTGTGAATTAGTTTTTTGGCAACAGGGACCAAGACCTCACATTTATCACAAGCTTCCAAGTGACATTGGCTTATAGGCACACTCGGGAAGCCAGGCAGTAGAGTGTTCTTTATGTACTTTCAATGGGGGAACTCTGGTAGGCTTACTTGATCCATGAACCATTACACTGGGTGAACATCTGTCTGTGCTCTGTCAAAGGGCAGATTTGGTAATTCCACCCTAGATTTCACTTTAATCCTAGACAACTTTATGAAGACAAGAAAGGTACATGAAAATTTAAAAAAAAGAAATCAACTCAAAAGTTCTTTATCTCAGCATACAAACTGGGTGTTTGATTTTCATTGTATTTCCCTCTTTCACAAACTCTCCTTTTCCAAACAGACTTTGTTTTTGTCTTCTGTGTACAGATTTATAAGAAAATATCTAAGAAATCCCACATGGAAATGGCTAATGAAATTCTGTACATGAAAAACCCCTAGGTTGTCTGGAAAGACTGCAACTTTTTTCGTTCTATTTTGGACTTTTCTCGTCTACAACTTCTACTGTATTCCCTTGAGCCAAAGAATGTTACTCACATAGACACTGATGCTCATGCAACAGCAGAGAATTAAGTTGGCCACACAGGAATTCGACTTACTGCCTTGCTCCCATTAAGACAATGCTTAACTCCACTGAGCTAACAGTCTCTATATTTGTAGCTGCCCAGGCTAAGGGAGATGTATGCCTCTACCTTCCTTCTCCAGTTACTGAAGATGTTTCAGACGCTCCCTCTGGACCACTGAGATATGTGTGCCTGGAGTATCTGCCAGGTTAACCCTGACAGAGAAATTTGTTGGTGTCAAAGTACAAGCCTACTCTGGTAAATCAAAGAGGCTTTTTATTGGGACAGTATTCCCACTATGCTTGATAATTGGGAATTGAAATCTTGGGAGAGTTATAACACAGCCCAGAACTATCTGTGTGAAACCTAGATAGTTGTATTCTTTTATCTATTGACAAGCCAAGCTAAATCATTAAAAATAAGCGTAAACGTGGCCCAAAGCAGACTTCCCTCAGGACCAAATCGTCCGTGTATGTCCAGGCCATACAAAAATGTTTGACTACCAAAGTCACATTCATTTTCTTTTCACATCTTCCTAGCCATGCTGGGACTGAGCGGTACTTGGGGAGGATGCTGTGATGGCACACACAGCTCTTTGAGCCTGAGTAGGTGGCACTGGACCATCCTGATTGGTAGTTTTGCATCTGGTGATTTTCAGGTTCAACTTCATATGAAAATCATTTCCCAGAGTATGTTTTGGCACTCTAGGGCAGGAATTGCACTGGAAAATTTGCTTTATTCACTTAATCATTTTCCATTCTTGCTAGACCTCTCTAATTTGGTTTATCAGTTGGAAATGAGTGTTTACTAATCACTTTGTGAAACTCACATTTTAAAAAGGCATCAAATTGGACCAGCAAAATGTCATTCCATACACGTGGTGCTATTTTATGCAGACCAGCCTTGTAGAATGCAGTAAATAGCCTTGATTAAAATGGAAACCTTTTAAATAATCATAGGGTATAAAATTAAATGGAATAAGTCTGAAGTAATGCAAGTCAAGCAAAACGGCTTTAACGCTGTTTCTCTCATTTCCCTCTGCTTCATCCCCTGAAGAGTATAAAGTTCTAGGAGTGTATTAGTGGAGTGCTGTCTGGCCCTCTGAGCACACCTGGGCCTTCTCCCTGGTCTGACAGGCTCAGTCACCTGCTCAGGCTGGTGGCAAGCTCTCCTGGCGGCTTCTGCTTGGGCCATTTTCTGTTGAGAAATGCATTATTTTCTTTTCTCTAAACAAGGGGCTCTTAACTGTGGGTTTTTTGATATTTTTGTCTAATGGCAGCTCTGTGGCATGGGGGTGTCCATCCTGTGCACTGTGCACCATTCAACAACACCCTTGGCCTCTCTACTTAAGTAGACGCCAAAAGCTTTCTTCCTTTTGTAAAAACCAGAGGGATCCAGCTGTCCCCTGAGAGCCACTTGCTTCCATTGAGAGTATGGTGTTACGTGCTGTGTAACACTGAAGCCCAAGAGTCTGAAGTCTTTCTGGATCCTGTGTGCTAACTACTCCATGATGACTTTTACATTGAACTTGTAAAGAAAATGCAGTTGCCTAAATAATATGCACTAATGGAGGAAACATGGAACAATACAGAACTGAGAAGAATGTGGAATTATGGTCTTTTCCAAAATTCCTTCTCTTCTCCAGAGGTAACCACAAGTCATATGTAAAAGGCTCATTTCCAGTCTATTTGGGGCCATTTAAGGCTTAAGAAAAAAAAAGGTATTACTGGTTGAATTCATTCTCTTTTATTGCTAGTGACCATTTTTAAAATAAATTATTTCTTTATTTAGTCTAATTTTCCAAGTTATTTTTAATGTGTAAGTGTATACCTGTGGTCTGCACACATATGTATATGCATGCCCATAGGTATGTGCACACCTGTGTGTGTGAGAGCACATGTACACGTGTGTGTGTGTGTGAGAGCTTGGCCACATGACAGACTGGGGTATCATCCTTATTATGGCATTCACGGCACCTCTTTTTGAGACAAATTCTCTCCCTGGCCTCAAGCTCACCAAGGTGGGTAGACAAGCCGGCTGGCGGCCCCTAGGACGCTCCTGCTTCGACCTCTCTGGTGATCTTCCGTGAGCACCACCACGCTGGGCTTCTGTGAGAGCTGAGTTTCTGAGCAAGCATCTTAGTGACTAAGCTATCTCCCGAGTCCTCCAACTTGTTGTTTCTATGTTAATTTGGATTAAAATTCACTTCCACAGTTCTATGTTACTTGTCACTTGCTTTGGAGAATAATCTCCAAGGCTCCAGATGTTAGTTACCAGGTATTAAATTTTAATATAACCCGAGATGTCAGAAATTTTCCTTCATGGTCAGTGGGTATACAGTATCCTATCTACTCATGGGGAATGCATTCCAAAGACCTCTGGTGCATGGCAGTAACTCAAGAGAGTGTTAAACCCCATACAGGCTGTGTTTTGTTTTTCCCCCAGAAGCCCTGAAGCACTGGCTCATGGTGTTGGGCTTGTCTGTGCTTCTCTGTTGAGGCCCAGGTGCCTCCTCTGCTCACTTTCATGGACTTCGGGGCCACAAGTCAGTAAAATGAATGTTTTTTGAATATGAGCACTGTAGCATTGGGAGAGATGGTCTGATAACTCAGTGGTGGAGTGGCTTTACAGTTGCGTAGTATACACCATGTGGATCCCCTGGACAAAGAGATGACACAAGTCCCAGTCAGGGCAGAGTAGGATGTTGTAGGATGTCATCCTGTTACTCAGATCTGTAAGCAATTTAAAACCAATGGACTTTTTTTACTTCTAGAATGTTCTATGAAATAGCTTCAAACTGTGGCTGACTACAGGTAACTAAAATCATGGACAGCAAAACTGGATAAGAGAGAGACATTCATAGTTTACTGAGAAAGTCACAGTGCAGACATTGCATAAGCATACATACTTTCCCTAATTAATTCATGATTTCCCTAGTAGTTTACTTATAGTTAAAAGCAAGAATTTAACTTTTTTAAAAAACTTTCTGTTCCAGATGAATGTTTCTCTCTATTTATGTTACTTTAAGCCCAGTCACAAAATCAAAAATCTTTTTATTTATTTATTTTTTTTCTTTTTGAGGAATGAAGAAAAGCTTTAGTTTCAGGCTGGCCTGGAACTCACAGGAATCCTCCTACATCAGCCTTCTAAGTATTGAGATTAAAGGCCTGCTCCACCACACCAGGCTAAAACCCAAATCTTAGTGGCTTAGCTTTTCTTCAGTTCCAAAAGATTATCCTCTATCTGGAACATACCAATAGAGGAAAAAAAGAGATGTACATTGAACTTTGATCATGAGTGCTCAGAATACATACTTACCTTTTTATTGCACAAAGTCACATAATCAATGTTAATATACATAGTCATATAATAGTCATATGAACAATGCTAATATCCATAAATGGAGATTACATGGGACTTCTTCACATACAGTGGATTGTGATCTGACAAACTGGTCAAGAGTTGAAAATAGCTTAAGTCAAAATGTATTGAATGCACCTCACCTACTGACTATAGTAGTTTATCAATACAGCACACTGTATATAATGCCAGTGGTTTCCCCTGATGATCATGTGCTTGGCTAGGAGTTGAGGCTTGCTGCCTCACATCATAAGAAATTATAATATGGGCATGCTTTTAGCCTTGGACAGGTCAAAATTTGAAGTACAGACTCTGAACGTGTATTGTGTTTGCATCATCACATAATAAACAATTCACAAGTCAAAATGTCATAAAGAAGAAATGCAAGGAGAAGGAAAAGTTCTTGGCCATTCTTTTTTTAAATTTATTTTATTTTATTTTTATTTTTATTATTTTTTTTTATTTGAGAGCGACAGACACAGAGAGAAAGACAGATAGAGGGAGAGAGAGAGAATGGGCACACCAGGGCTTCCAGCCTCTGCAAATGAACTCCAGACGCATGCGCCCCCTTGTGCATCTGGCTAAGGTGGGACCTGGGGAACCGAGTCTTGAACCGGGGTCCTTAGGCTTCACAGGCAAGCGCTTAACCACTAAGCCATCTCTCCAGCCCAGGTCTTGGCCATTCTTGTCAAGACAGGTCCTACCATTTCAAGTACCACTTGGACAACTACATATCATCTTTCCTCAAAGAATTGGCAGAAATTAGTTCAGAATGAGAAGAAGATATCTCAACAATAATGTCATTATATAGAAGAGCCATTTTCCCCACCATTATCGACAGAATATTTCCTTAACTAACTGCTGTACAATTTGCCTGGAATTAGCTTACGCATTATTACTATCTATCCTTTTCCTAACTGTATTTCCATTCCTGCTAAATGAGTTTGTTGAGCAAGGGGTGACTTCACACTAGGATTTATGCTTAGTCATTCAGTGAATGGCTGTGAGTTTGGAGAGCAGCTGAGTCATCGTGACTTGCGCAGTGGGCAGGTGAATACTGAAGAAGTACTCATATAAAGACGAACAGCTCAGAGGCTGTGCAGGTCAGCACCATGCTTATGCTGTGCAGACTGTTTTCCAGTTTTAAGTAATACTGAATCCTCAATATCTCATGTCAAGAAAAACTGTACTGGAAAAGTAAGAGAACCTCCAAGGAAAACGTAGTGGTTATCTCCAAACTGATTCACTCACCATCTGAAATAATGAACAGAACAATAAGCATTCTAGTAGATAACTGACAGTTAAAAAGACATACCGATTTTTAAAGACATTCTTTATTTATTGATTTGGAGAGAGAGAGAGAGGGGGAGAGAGAGAGAGGGAGAGAGAAATGAGTGACCCAGGGCTTCCTGTCAATGGAAACTAACTCCAGACACATGTACTACTTCGTGTATCTAGCTTTATGTGAAAACTGGGGAATTGAACCCAGACCACCAGGCTTTATACACATGTGCCTTTAGCTGCCAAGCCATCTCGCCAGCCAGACATATCAAATTCTTAACACCTGTAAAACCACTAAAGTGCATATAAGGCTTCATCTTAATTAAAGTTGGAAGGGAGGGTAAGGGTGTATTTAGCCCGTTGAATTTGGAGTTGAGGACAAAGGTACTATGTCCTGAGAGCAACTGATATAAGCAATTCCAGGTGGATAGGTGTCAAGCCAAGACAAGGGAAAGTTATGTGTGAATGTTTGGAATACCACTCAAGGCCTCTGTACTGGTTTCTTTCCATGGTTTACATATGTATTTTGTAATTGGTAACTCTTATCCAGGGGCTGTAAACACAAGCAGGGTGGGAAAATCAGAAGCAGTGCAAAGTCTTTGTTGTCCTGACATCACTCCTCTCTTACTATTTGTGTATGAGCGAATTTGCATTATGGTGACAGACTGTATGTTCAGTGGACGGATGTTAAAACCACAAGGCGGGGATGAAAAGGTAAGAAACAGCAGGGAATTTACTGCATAATACTACTTATGTAAATTAAAAGCACAAACAGCACTACATATTTTACAAGGGTGCACACACATTTAAGAATCTTTTTCAAGCACATCAGAGGCAGTAGGTGTCTGTTGGGATCTAGAGGAATAGAGATTTGCCCACAGACAAGGGCGTCAACATGAACACAAAGCTAAACAAGGGAGGAGAAACGTCTAGTTATAACTGATGAACACAGCATGCTGCATGCCAGAGAACGTAATTAAGCCAGCTGCAGTGTCTGGGGACCGTAAAGCAGTCTGGTTCAGGCTAAGATATTGGAGAAGGTTGTTTACACATGGCCTGGTTAACCCACTCACCTCCTGACCACCTCAACATCCCACCATCCCAAGTCCTGCCTGGGCCGATCCTCTTGCGGAAGTGCCACACATTAAGTGTGTAACTGGACTGGGACTGAATACTCTGCAGTTAGTGAACACTGTGAGATCTTCCAGGACAAAACGGGCTCTCTCTTCTCCCAGGTTTGTTCAGCCTCTTCCCCAGATCCTCAGAATCTGTCTAGCCTGCGCCAGGGAGTAGCGATGCTGTGATCATGGTACAGTCATAGGGTCCACCCCGGAGTCCCCCTGGAGAGGAGCATACCATAGGAACCATTGTGTGTGTGTGTGTGGGGAAGCTCCCATTCCCTATACTTGGAGCTTCTGTTTGCTCTATAGTGACTTTAGAATGTTCTCTCCCTCCATTTCATCCTCCTTGAGGCTTCAAATGGGGTCATTTCCCTGTCCTTGAAAAATCTTCCCTTCTTTGTCTTTTTAAAAAATATTTTTAATTAATTAATTTTTAATTGACACAGAGAGAGAGGGAGAGAGAGAAAGAGAGAATGGGTGTGCCAGGGCCTTTAGCCATTGCAAATGAACTCCAGACTCATGCGCCACCTTGTTTATCTGTTTTACCTGTGACCTGGAGAAAGAATCGAAGCTAGGTTTTTAAGCTTCACAGGCAACTGCATTAACCACTAAGCTATCTTTCCAGCCTTGTTATTTTTTTAATATCTTCTCTATCTTTTTTTATCCTATCAATAGCCCTGATTTCTTCCTGTTTCTTATGATGGGCACCTGCAAGAAGGTCCCTGTCTCCACATCTCTCAATTTAGGACTACCCCACCAGGATGCAGGAAAGATGCTGTTTATTTTGTGCACTGAGGATTCCTGGTATCTTAGTACATAGGGATCAGTAAGTATCTGTGGATGACTAACTGAATGAACAAATGGGAGTCACTCTCAGCTACTCTTGCTTACTACCCAGCACATTACAGTCAAGCTTTTCCCCCTAAAATACTGATACTCCCTGAGTTAGTAACATAGACTTTTATTTGGAATATTATATACTCCTCTTAGGTTGCATTATTAACTTGTTTTCTAATAGAATTTGACCCAAGAGTTTGCCTCTTACTTCTTTTGTTTTAATTTTTGTTTATTTGAGAGTGACAGACAGACACAGAGAGGGAGGGAGGGAGAGAGAGAGAGAGAGAGAGAGAGAGAGAGAGAGAATGAGTGCACCAGGGCTTCTAGCCACTGCAAACTCCAGATGCATGCGCTCACCTATGCATCTGGCTTATGTGGGTCCTGAGGAATCAAGCCTTGAACCAGGGTCCTTAGGCTTCACAGGCAAGCACTTAACCACTAAGCCATTTCTCCAGTCCCACCTCTTGCTTCTTAAGGTTTCACTTTTCTGTTGGGTCCTCAAACACATCTATGTCCTGATCCTCCACTGTGGTTCTGATGATTATTTTTGCTCTCCTTTCTCAGATCATCTCTCTTCACTAGTAACACATTAATGATCCGGTTCCCTCCACCCTTTCTTTTTATTGGTGCCTTGTGAATTCACACCAGCAGCCTCTGAAACGACACACCTACACGTCCAGAAATGAATGACACTGTTTTTCTACAATGTGTCACAGCTACTTAAACATGAACACCATTTTATTTGCAAGATTAAATGATTGCCTTTACGTTTCTAAAGAGTGTATGCTAATTATACATTTTTTTGATGAGGCACTGTGTGTATTTTGTCACATGTAAATAGCGTCTTCTGATAAAATCTGAGTAATTAGCATTTCTATCTCCTTATCATTTCTTTATGTTTGGAAACTGCCAGCTTTTCTTACTTATTACTTCACAAAATAGCTAGTACTATTGTGAACTCACATTTTAAAATTTATATTAACTGCTCCCCCCCATCCCGAACTGAACTACTTACCCTTTTCCCTAAATCTGCTCACTTAATGGTCTTGGAGAATGCTCGGTCCTCCAAGTTCAATATGCCACTCTGCTGACTCCTGCCCTTTCTTCATCTGTCCTTTAATTGTTTGAGAGATGTCTGTCAGGTGTGGCTCATAACTCGCCATTCCCACTGTGTCTCTGCACATTGTTTCAGCATTTCTTACCTGAATGACCTTTTCTTTGTACCACTACTAAAATTATCTTCTAAAATGAAAATATCTCCAGCAAAGCACCCCCATTTTTTGGCACATATGCTGATATACAAAGTTTAAACCTGCTGTCAAGGAACTTAAAACACTGGGCTCATGCTCATTTTCAAGACATATTTCTTATCGTTGGTGTGCTTAACTTTTAGGATCTTTTCCATACAGATGTTTTAGTCTAGAATTCTTCACCGGCTAAAGTCTGTGATTCCAGAGTCTTTCCTGACAAACATATAGATATTAAGATTATCACTCAGAGAGAGGTTGTCTGACTGTCTTCAAGTCTCAAGTCTGAGTAAAGGCCTGCCATTTCTTTTCCCCACTTAATACAGTTTTCTCAAGATTGCCTTAGTTGTTGAAACATCTACTACCCACCTAGTCATACGTCTATCTATCCTTCCTACTATACATCCATCTTCATCTATAATAGATTCTATACACTTTGATGCTAACTGGTAAAAGTTAAATGTTGCAAAATAGAGGATTTCAAACTATATAAAATCTATACAACTATAAGAAAGTAAATTTAAATACTAAAAATTTAACTTTTAGAATAATTGTTTTGCTTATTCTTTATTCCTATTTATTTATTTGAGAGCAACAGAGAGAGAGAGAGAAAGAGGAAGAGAGAGAGAGAAAGAATGGGCATGCCAGGGCTTCCAGCCACTGCAAATGAACTCCAGATGCATGTGCCCCCTTGTGCATCTGGCTAATGTGGGTCCTGGGGAATCGAGCCTTGAACCGAGGTCCTTCGGCTTCACAGGCAAGCGCTTAACTGCTAAGCCATCTCTCCAGCCCAATTTTTTTTTTTTTTTTTTTTTTTTTTTTTTTTTTTTTTTAGTGTGTGGAAACTATGGACATATTTTCCTATAAGAGATCATAATTCAAGGCCAGGTGTGGTGGTTTGATTCAGGTGTCCCCCATAAAACTAGGTGTTCTGAATTCTAGGTTCCCAGCTGATGGAGATTTGGGAATTAACATCTCCTGAAGGCAGTGTATTGTTGGGAGTGGACTTACAGGTGTTAGAGCCAGTTTCCCTATACCACTGGTTGGCACACTCTCCTGTTGCTATTATCCACCTTATGTTGGCCAGGGGGTAATGTCCACCCTGAGCTCATGCCATTGTTTTTCCCTGAAATTGTGGAGTGTCCCTTCAAGTCTGTAAGCCAAAATAAATCATTTTCCCCAAAAGCTACTCTTGGTCAGGTGATTTCTGCCAGGAATGCGAACCTGAATGCAACAACTGGGATGTTGATTTATTGTTCCTTTTAGAAAAATTGATAAGTTGAAAGGCTATCCACAATGCACAGGCCTGTGTTAAAACTCATCCGAGGGCTGAAGAGATGGCTTAGTGCTTAAGCGCTTGCCTGTGAAGCCTAAGGACCCCGGTTTGAGGCTTGATTCCCCAGAACCCACGTTAGCCAGATGCACAAGAGGATGCATGTGTCTGGAGTTCGTTTGCAGTGGCTGGAGGCCCTGGTGCACCCATTCTCTCTCTCTATCTGCCTCTTGCTCTCTCTCTCTCTCTCTCTCTCTGTTGCTCTGAAATAAATAAATAAAATTAACAAACAAACAAAAAATATCATTAAAATAAGAAACTAATCTGATACTTTCTTCTGTTGTTCTACCTAGTCATTCACTGTTCATACTAAAGGATGTGCTGGGAAATTGACCTACAATTTTCTAATGAGGGGTTTGTATCTCATCTATCTATCTACCTAGCATCTATCTATCTATCTATAATCAATCTATATCTATACTTTTTTTTTAAGACATCATTATCTGGTCAATAAAGGTAGGAACTCTGATATTTAAAGACTTGATATTAAGTAGGTCATTACACATGGTGTAGTTTACAATACAAAGTTTATTGATATGGCTCTAGAACCCTTATAGAAGCCATTACGAAACAGATTTTTGTAAAAAAACAAAAGTTAATATTTGCATTAGGTGGCTTACAGAGAATGGTAGAAAATATTTTTAAAATGGTGTTTGTCTCAAAGTATGACCATTTCTTGAGCTTTATGCACAAAATTAGCATTGTGGTTTTGCATGTGAAGTGCCTTTCATAGGCTCATGTGTTTAAGGTGCTTGGTCTTCAGGTAATGGTACAGTTTTGTTGGAGTAATGGGAGGTGGAGCTTTGCTGGTTGAGATGTGATGTGTCACTGGGGTGGGCCTAAGGTGTCTTAGCCTGGGTGTGCTTGTTGAAATTGGCTTACCCTTGCTGCTTCCTACACGCTGATATGGAGGGATGGGACACCTGGCTGTCTTTTCCTGCCATGCCTCCCTCACCCCATGGTGAAACTTCCTCTTGAAGATGTAAGCCAGAAACAAGCACTTTCCTTCCATGAGCTGACTCTGCTTGGTATTTTGTCCCAGGAATGACAAAGTAAGTGCTACAATAAGTTGAAGAAACATTCTCTGTTTTGGGTAAAATAACAGATAACCTATAATTTTATAATTTCAGAGAAAAGAAATGAATGATATAGGTTTATTTTCTGAATTTTGAAAAGAAGACTTTTAGATAAAAGCTATTATCTTGACCTCAGAGAAGGAATGACACCATTTAGTACACTTTCTTTGGAGTATTTGCAACCTTTGCTGCTTCTGACCTCATAGGACCATATATTCAATGTATAATTTTACTATGCTGGAGTGGGGGAAATTACCCTAGAACACTCATGTTCTCTGGAAAGCTGTTTCTGAGGGTTCTTGGTATCCATGGCTACCATTTCATGAAGGGACAGGGAACTCCAGGAGAAGGCCTTTGTTGATCTATGTCTCCCACTGTCCCAGATGCACAAAGGCAGAGTCCCACCACGTGTCCCCTGCATGGCCCTGTTAATTACTCTTATTCCCTAAATGACCAGGAAACCCTGGAATAATGCATTTTTAAAGTGTGAACTAAAAATGGCCACAGTTGGCTTTGATGCTTTCAGACTGAAATTTTCAGTACCAAAATTCCATGAGTTGGAAGATTAATTATATTTGTTTAACCCTTTTTCTTAACCAGTCACTAATAAATTGTAAATGGGCATGGGGTCTTATTTGTGAAATAATTTGGGGTTATTATCTCAAATGGAGGGCTGATAATTCTGCTGGTGCAGTCCACATGCTGTCTGCAGTACTTCTATCTCTCAGGGATGGTCTTACATCAAAATCTTTTGAAAATAAACCCAAACATTATTTAACTATCAGATTAACTTCAGAGTTAATGAGATGCTCAATGAGTAAGTCCACTGCACTGTATTCAGCTCGGCTTTATAAAAACAAAATCAGAGATAACTGACAATATAATGGAGGCTTTGCAGAACTGTTTCAGAGGGTTTTTTCCTCCCTCCTTCTTTGTTTCAGAATTAGAGGTAGGTTTAGTTTTAGCAAAATTCTTAGTCTCCCCTCTCAGAGCTTGGCCAGATCAAGCAGTTCTTTACTAAGGAGAAGGTCCTCATTTGGGCAATTGACTAAACTTGACTGCAGTAGTATCAATTGTAAGTATATTATTGTATTCATTTTTCTAAAGGGCACGTCACTTTTTTCCCTCTAGGAATTTTTAGCAAGTGGTTGAAAATAACCTTTAAGAAAGGTTATATTGCTGCTGAGGCCTAACCAAACCTTCTGGATGGAAATCTACATCTATCATACTCAGACCTGTCAAAGTAAGTCTGGTGAGTAGTTCAGTAGACATAAGGTTGAATTCAAATGTCACTGTGCCATGTTTTGTGAAAAAATTGGTTGGCCGAGGTGACCTTTGTGTGCCAACATTCCATTTTGCAGTTTGAAATGTAAGGAAAAGCAAGCTTACCAAATTATGCAGTATCAGGACCAAATTTGAGAG
This sequence comes from Jaculus jaculus, assembly GCF_020740685.1. Lineage (NCBI taxonomy): Eukaryota > Metazoa > Chordata > Mammalia > Rodentia > Dipodidae > Jaculus > Jaculus jaculus. The sequence continues at coordinate 9,170,607 of NC_059104.1, read as the reverse complement.
TCCAGACAGATTCAAATTTTAATTCTGAAATTGTCAGCTTTAGCCAGACATGAATGTGAATCTAATCTCCTCTCACATTTTCATTCATTTTTAGTTTGAAACTTTCCTTCAGGACTCAATATTGGTGAAGAAAATGTGGTTTTAGCAATGATAGAAAAATCCATTGAAATGTCTCTTCTTAGCACTTGTTTTTCAGAAACAGTCTATACTTTTGATTGGTGCCTATTAACTTTAACAAAGTTATTACCCAACCCTGGAAAACATTACAAAACAAAGTTAACAATTAGTCATTATGTACATGTGTTAATGAGGAAAGATCACTCGTGTGAGAAAAATTATACAGAATATAAATGAAAATTACTTGAAGACTACCTGTTGAATTTTTATTTACTTGTAAACAAACAAAAGAATGAATTGAATCAGTTTTCTCAAAACCAGCGGGGGAAAAAAAATGGTTGTGTACTGTGAACACTTTTACATTGTGTGCATAGCTATATATACACACATTCCAAATGTATGAATCATAAAATCAAATGAGTTCATTTTTAAAATTCATTTATTTATTTATTTATTTATTTTTGTTTATTTTCATTTATTTACTTAAGAGTGACAGAGAGAGAAAGAGGGAGAGAGAGAGAGAGATTGGGTGCATCAGGGCTTCTAGCCACTGCAAATGAATTCCAGATGCATGTGCTACCTTGTGCAGCTAGCTTACATGGGCACTGGGGAATCAAACCTCGAACTGGGGTCCTTAGGCTTCACAGGCAAGCACTTAACCACTAAGCCATCTCTCCAGCCCCCAAATGACTTCTTTATCCAGTGACAATCAAGATGAGATAAACATTTTTGAAATCAGGACTCACATACAATACTAGTTATCATTTCATTCAGCCCTCTTAGGGGCAGAGATCTAGATAAGAAAATATGGGATTATTGTGTACATACATTTATCTTTCCTTCACCTGCTAGCTCTTCTAGAACGTATGCTGGGAGCATGTGGACAATTGAGCAATCACTAATTCTATGAGGACAAGCCACTGTTACCACGTCTGTCTCTCAGATTCTACCTTCTTGTATCCAGTGACACCCTGCCTGGTGAGGCCAGACACAGAGCACTCTGCCAAGACTCCTGATGCCTCTTTTCCTTCTCCTCTATTCCCTCTTTCTAGGTAACTTAATCCTCTCTGCTTGTTGACAGCACTGTCTATGTGCTTATAACTCCCCAGAGTATAACTCCCAACTACAACACTCTTCTGCCTGAAGACGGTGATATGTACCTATAGACCACATGTCTTCCCCCACAGAAGCCTCACACACATTCTTAACCTAACTTCAATACAAGTTTAAAATTTGGGCAAAAAGATGCAGACATCTGTTAGCAGACAGATTCAGGTTCACTGAGATAAACTTCTAGAGAAGGCTCAGTTATGGAGGAAGGGATTTATTGAAGCTTACAGATCCAGGGGAAGTTCCACAAAGGCAGAAGAAGCTGGCCTGCCTTCACAGAACCAAGCAGAGAGAGAGAGAAGTACAAGCCTAAGGGTCAAAAGCCACAGCGCACTTCAGGAACTCCAGCTAGGTACACTTTGCACATCTTTAGATTGAAATCTGAAACCCACCACCACACCTTAAGATCACCCAGTGACATTGCCTCCAGCCAGGTAGCCAGCAGATGCAAACTACAAATATAAAGAACTGAATATATTGGGGGCCATCTATTCTATTCAAACCATCACATTCCGCCCCTAGCCCCCAATAGATTTATAACCATCACACATTGTAAATTGTACTCAGTTCAGTTTCAAAGGTCCCCACAGTCTTGACCAATTTAAGATATTAAGACCTGTAAAATCAAACAAGTTAAACATTTCTAACATATAAAGGCACAGAGTAAACATTTTTAACTGGTATAAGGCACAGCAAGGAGAGACTAAAACAATGCAAACTCAACTACCATCAAACAAACATCAAACTTCTGCAGTTCAAGTTCAACATAACCAGAGACTGACAGTATCCAGATTTTCCAATTCTGCCCCTCCAGCTAGGCAGAGTAGCCAGGAAACACTTCCATCCCAGGCCAACAGTGCACTCCATGGTAGCCTTTGCATTGTCCTGGTATATACAGAACATCTTCAGGTCTTCATGCAAACCATGGTCCATCTTCCAAAGGCTCTTTTAGCCTATCACGGCATCATGCCCTGCCTCATGCTGCATCTCAGCAGAAGCTCCTGGTACTGTGTGCAATTCACAACCACTCCTCGCATTTTTCATGCTTCTGAAACCAATACCAGGTGTGTAGGACACAGCCATATTCTTAATTCACAGACAAAGTAAATCATAACCTAGAAAAGCAGGTTCCTTCTCCAGTCAACTCTTTCCAAAAGTGTTTGCATTTCTATGATAGTCTTTCCTCAGGCATCCTTCCCATGGTAAAGCAATTGGACCATCTTCCTTTAAGATTGCTAATCTGTTTGACAATAGCAGATTCAGTAACCTAAAACCAGTCTTAGTGCCTGTAATTTTAACTTGCTTGAGGTTTTCCAGCTTAAAATCTTAAAATCTCTCAGTCCAATATCTTTAGCCAAGCACATCAGTCCATTACAAATTTAACCTTGATCAAACTCTCTGGGCCTGGGCAGCAGGATGCAGTCAGCCCTTATAGCAATATCCCAGTTCCAACAAAGTTCTCTGCAGTCTTTCCTTCCCCTTAGAAAGCTCATAAGCCAAGCCTCGAAGTTCAATGCTGTCTGCACTTAGCATTCTCAAAATCTGATCAGAATAGTCCATAAAACTTGGCTTACCACTCCAGAAGACATTTTCAGTTGCAAGTACCAAGTCCATGCCTATTCCTCCAAAACAAAGGTTCCAAAAGATCAACATCCACATGGTCAGGTTCATCTCAATCCATTCCTCAGTACCAAATTATGTAGCAGATAGATTCAGGTTCACTGAGATAAACTTCCAGACCAGGCACAGTTATGGAGGAAGGGATTTATTGAAGCTTACAGATCCAGGGGAAGTTCCATAAATGGCAGAAGAAGCTGGCCTGCCTTCACATGACCAAGCAGAGAGAGAGAAGTACAAGCCTAAAGATCAAAAGCCACAGCACACTACAAGAACTCCAGCCAGGTACACTTTGCATATCTTTAGATTGAAATCTGAAACCCACAACCACACCTTAAGATCCACCCAGTGACATTGCCTCCAGCCAGGTGGCTGTAGATGCAAACTACAAACAATAATGAACTGAATATATTGGGGGCCATCTATTCTATTCAAACCACCACAACATCTTATAGTCAATTAAAAATGTGTGTCTACTACTTCAGATACATTGCACAACTTTTCCACTGAATTCCTTGCACATAAATCATGAAGTCAACTGAGGCTACACATCACTTTTCTCATGAAAACTGATCAATAGCATGTTGATTTTGCCTCTTAAAGATTTTAATGTAGAATAAATGAAAATTTGTAGATTAATTAATGGTTATTGATAGTAAAAGCATTTAACTAACTTCACATGGCCTACATGCATGTAACAATTGTCCAATTGTTTGATTGATTTAAATACTCACCCAATGGTAACTTTATGAAAAGAGATTAAAATCAGTATTATTAGTGCAACACAAATAAAATAACTGTTGTAAAATGGAGATTGGAAAGCTATGTTTTAAGGGTAAACACCATCTAATCAATGCTAGTCTTTTAACTTTCTATTTTTTGGACAACAAAAGATAAGAATAATTTATATATGTATATGTATATATATATTTAACATTCATTTACTTATTAGAGAGAGAGAGAGAATGTCCAAGCTCTCCCACTGCTGCAAATGAACTTCAGATGCATGTGCATTCTGTGCATCAGGATCTACATGGATAATGGAGAATACAATTGGGCCCAGGCACCTTTAACCACTGAACCATGCCTCCATCTCATTTTTTCATATTTTTAAGGATGATGAAACATATGCAATCGTGCACACACAAAGAAATCTGCAAAAGAGGTAACATGCCATAGTGCCTACAAAGTCTCAAATATTTGCTTTCCTTTACAGAAAAGACTGCTGACCTGTTTTGTAGTAGAATAAATAGCTCTGCATAATAATTCAAGCTGCTACTTGTTTCCTTATTGCTTAGTCTCACAAATAAATTTGAAATTTAGGCTTTTCTGTTCAGAGAAAAAAAATAATTGCAAAATCACCTTGATCAAATATTTTTTAGTTGCCAAATAGTAAAAATGTATAGAATCTGATCTTCCACTTAGTGAACTGAGTTAAATTTCTAGTTACATTTTAGATGTAACTATGAAACTTGAAGGAGAAGCAGAGGAAAAGACATTTCATATGCTTAAGCAACCTCACAGTAATAGCTTAACATTTACCAATTTCAAAGTGAAAAAATTCATTAGGTATCAATTAAAAATATCATTGATGTGCTTTGGAATATGGTCAGTGATTAGTTCATTAACATCTTTATTTAATTAGCATACATTTACTGAACATATTCTTCGTTCTATGAGTTTTGCTAAGTGTTCTCTGGCAAAGATACAAGATATACATAAAATATTTGTGATAAAACTGTAGAAAGGCTCTGAGGCAGACATGTGTTAGATGAAAATGTGGGGAAAGTAGGAAAGATCAGCTTTACACCTATGTCTTTGGTTCTGGCTTTGGCACATTCCTGAAAGTGTTGGATACTTGTACCTTCATTAGACTCTGCTGAGCCTTTCTGCCCCATGGATGACATGTGCATTTCAGAGGATGCAGAGAAGAGAATCGGGGAAACAGGATTTCTATAAGCCAAGAGACATGTGAAGTGAAAAGCAGAGCAGGATTCAATTCAGTATCAGTAAGGGGGTTAACAGCATGATTGTGATAATCCTGTGAGGACCGTTTTGTATTGCTGGAGCTTCCATATTTGCATCCAATCATTCCTGCTTAATGTACCAGGTCACATACTAACTAATCAAATATAGCCTCTTTCTTCTAAATTTGGTTTTTGTTTTTTGAGGTAGGGTCTCACTCTAGCCTGGGCTGACTTGGAAATCACTGTGTGGTCTCAGGCTGGCCTCGACTCACAGAAATCCTCCTATCTCTTCCTCTCTAGTGCTGGAATTAAAGGCGTGCATCACCATGCGTGGCCTCAAATATATCCTTGCTCCATGAGGTAGAAGTCCAAGATAACACATCTTGCCCCAAGAGTTCTAATTGTCTTTAGTCAGTTGTAACTATACCTGTAGCACATGAACCAAATAGCATTATTTGTGTAACAGAGAACACAAACTATTCCCAGTAGTATTTTACCTCTAAAGAGCTCACCATTGTCTCTAAATTGACATATGTTCATCTAGGTAGAGCTATGTGAAGCAAACACAGTCCTGTTTTCACTCACACCTGCAAAGATCTTTGAGTAATAGTCTTCATGGTTAAGACACAACAATGAAAGCAGTGCTGTGCTCAAGAGACCCTTGTGCAAAGTTACTGTTTGCAAGAAGAAGGCTAGAAGAACAGAGGGAGACTCTGTGATTACTTCTTATTCCAGGAATATATGAAAGGCCTCTTGGAAAACTTCCCAGGGAAGATCCTGGGAAACTCGGGCTAGAAATGACTACACTGATCCTGGAAGACCTGTGGTTCAACCTTGCTCTGCATCAGACAACTGGAAAAGGAGGCACATCTCCACCTTCATCAAGTGAACTTGTTACTCCTCTTCCAGAATTCTCCCCATATGTGAATTGAATCACAGGCCATATTAATGACGGGGTCTTTTGTAAACTAACCCCCACCTTTGATTGCGTGAACATTTCTGGGGGAAGTAGGTCAAGTGCAGTTCTATAGGCTTCTTGAATACATCTTTAAGGATCCACTAGACCCATATCAGAGTTTCTGTTCTCTCATCACCACTAACCCTCTTGCTATAGGACCTATATATGAGTGTCTTAGCCTCTTGAGCCAGGTGTTCTGGATACTGTCTCTCTTTGGTTGAGAATAAACTGTTTTCCACTCAAGTAGAAAGTAGAGTTCAAACAAAGTACTCCAGAAGCTTCTGCCTAGCACACAGACACACTGATGTCCTGGTATTTTCCAAATGATATGTGAATAAGTCCTAATTAATAGACAGGACCATCTTTCCATATAAAGCATGAGATCTTTCCTCTGTGGATCATGAAGGAAGGCAGGACTCTCCTCTGCTGTGAGGCTGTTACTCAAGAGGCTTCGGGGAGTAAAGCCATATGGGGTGACATGGCATTGTCAGCTGCTCACTGCAGGAAAAGGAGGAGATTATTTTTATAGGGAGGCAATAAACTCCAAATACTATCATTACAGGCCTTCCCCTGGCCTCTTTGCCAGCATTCATTATTACTGCACAGCAGCCTCAGCAACTATACTTGTCAGCACTGTGGGGAGAACTCTACAATCTGCTGGTGGACTCAGTAAATTGGGATTTGTCGTGTGAATATTGATGTTTTCAAAAGCTTGGTCCTGGCAGCTTGGGAAGAGCCTGCCATTCAGAATGACATTTCATCCTGTGTATCAAGATTAGTTTTTTTTTTTTTTTTTTGGTTTTGTTTTGTTTTTCCAGTGGAGTTTTAAAAGTGTAATTGCTTTTGTAGTCTGAGGAAGAAAGAAGTACAAAGCTACATTGTTTGGGGAGGCAAAGAATAGGGAGAGTTCAAAAAGGAATAGCACATAGATTTAAATATATGAATTTGTTGATTGCAAATGTTTGCCAAAAGGGTTTGCATGAGTATAAGTGCTACTACTTAAAAATAGAGGGTTTTATAATATAATGAAGACAGAACAATGGAACTAGAGTGTGGAGCTGTTGACAGTGGAAATTGGGGAACATGTATCCAAGTACTTAGGCCTAAAGTGAATAAATCACAGGGACAGAATAATATAATTCAAAGTTGATGATGAGTCTATTTTAACAAGTATTAGCACACATATCTATTATTGTGAAGACTTATAAATAATGGAATATGTTAATAGATATTAGAATAAGAAGGATTGTTTCACTGATATGTATTATAGAGGAGGTAAACTATAAAGTACATGAGAAGTAGAATTTATATTCTTGAGTTTTAGGCAATGATGTACGTCCTGAAAATAAAGGTCTTCTTGAGCTGGGACATCCACATTCCCTTCAGTGCTGGAGATCCTGCTTGAAGGGCTTCTGGATTATGGAATTTATGCTGCTAGCCTCCTCCTCCTCCTGATTAACAAGCCAGATGGGGAATCATACCACTGGCTCCTTGACTACTAGGACTTTGGATCCCTCTGAATCACACCATTGACCTTTCTCATTCATCAACTTGTGGACAGTATACCTATATATATATGTGTATATATATAGTCTTGTGAATATCATGGTTTCTTTGTGAAAGAAATCACTTACCGGCAAAAATCTGTAATTACTGAGCTATATTTTAGGTTATCTATATTTAATGATCCCTTTCACTGTGGTTTGAATTAATTTTATTGACTTAATTTGGCCTTTCCATAAGATAATATAATATATTAATACTTTGTTGTGACAGTGGCTAATAGTCACCTATAAAGTGATCTATTATATGAAAGCATAGCTCATCATGAAAGGAAAAACATAGACACAACCAGTAATTTGTCTGTATAAATGGATATGCAACTAATGGAGACCTTTTAGTATCACAAAACTAGAGAATTCCAGACCTGGCAAATATGTGTGTATATGTGCATGCATGTGTGTGTATGAATACATTGCAGGGGATTGAACCTCTATACTTGTGCACGAAAAGCCAGTGTTCTATCTTTGGTCTACTTTTGTAGCCCTGAACATACTAAGCACTATTAATATTTCCAGCCTTTCAGTATCTGAAGCCTCCATTGTAAAGTAAGGTTAGTAGGCGGGAGAGATTGCTTAGTGGTCAAGGTGCTTGTCTGCAAAGCCTTATGGCCTGGGTTTAATTCCCCAGGACCCATGTCAAGCCAGGTGAAGAGAGTGGTGCGTGCATTTGAAGTTTGTTTGCAGTAGTTGGAGGCCCTGGTGCACCCATTTTGTCTGTCTTCTCGCTATCTCTCTCTCTTCTTGCAAATAAATAAATAAATTAATTAATAAAAACATAAGGCCAGTGAAATGTGGGAAGGCAAAATAACTGTTGAAAGTCTTAATGACAGTCTTGATATTTATACCACTAGTAATAATTACTTCATTTGGCAACAGAATAATGACAAGACAATTTGGTTAAGGGTTGTATTTTGACTTAGTGTCTTCTTTTTTGCTTCTTTTTCTAAATTGAGTTTATGAGAAAAAAGTCTAGAAATTTATAAATCTTTCTGAGTTTTCAACCTCTCTTGGTTTCTAAACTGCTATATAAGAACACATTTAATGGGCTAACCATGGCATAGTCAAGTACTTAGGAAATAAAGTTCACATTTCCACTGGCAATATGGTTATTCCCTAAACCAAACAAACAGTGTGAAATTACACTGTACAACATTGCCATCACACCCTCTTGTTCTTCTTATTATACTCATGTACATTTTAATGACCAGACAATATTAGTTTCATCTAATTTACTAATTAAGTGGTATAACATCCTTGTGGGTATATTTCTTCAGATGTAAAAAAAAAATATTTTCCAATACATATATTTAGCAATGAGTGATTTGTAGCTGAAAGAGAAACAGAGATAATTTCTTCTTTTAAGCTTTTCCCTCCCCATCTTAAACAACTGGAATAATTGTTCCCAGAAGTTGCCATACAACCTGGACTTTCTCCTTTGAAGTGTCTTTCTCATTGCAAGATCAAAAAAGTTCTGATAATTACATTTGGTTAATTTTAGTATCATAATTTCTGTTGATAAGGTTTTCTGTATTAAAAAAAAAAACATTTAAAATTCTAGGCCAGCCAGACATTGTGTGGCAAAGCAGCAATGTGATTAAAGTAGGACTGAAGGAGAACACGTTAAAATACTTGTGCTTCTTGTTGCAGTCAGATTTGCATGGCTGGCAGAAATCACCCAATATAGAGCAGCTTTTGGGGAATAAAAGGTTTATTTTGGCTTACAGACTCGAGGGGAAGCTCATGATGGCAGCGGAAGACAATGGCATAAGCAGAGGGTGGACATCATCCCCTGGCCATCATAAGGTGGACAATAGCAACAGGAGAGCGTTCCAAACACTGGCAAGGGGACACTGGCTGTAACAGCCATAAGCCTGCCCCCAACAATACACTGCCTCCAGGAGGCATTGATTCCCCAATCTCTGTCAGCTGGGGACCTCACATTCAGAACACTTAAGTTTATGGAGGACACCTGAATCAAACCACCACACTCTGGGCACTAACAGCCTTGCCTTGCTTTATGGAATGCATCTTCCTAGTAAGATGTGTTGAAAATTATTACTTTACAGGAATCAAGAATTTATCATATAAACTGCATCTAATTAAACTGAATAATTTTATTGGTCATGCTAAAGTTTTGAAAACAATGACATGGGGCTGGAGGATGGCTCAGATGTTAAAAGCACTTGCTTGCAAAGCCAGAAAACCTGTGTTCAACTCCCCAGCACACACATAAAGTCAGATACACAAAGTAGTGCATGCATCTGGAGTTTGTTTGCCTTTGCAGAAATCCCTGGTATGCCCATCCTCCCTTACTTCCTCCTTCCCCTCCACTTTTCCTCTCCTCCTTACTCTCTCTCTGCTTGCAAATAAATAAAATATTTTAAAAAGAACAAACTGATATTAGGGGCAGCCTGAATATTTCCTTGAACATATCTGGAAGTATATAAAAAAAACCATTTGAATGTCGGCTAATAACAGATTTTTTTCTGGCATTGTGAGACAGTTTGCTCATACTATTTAAGGTGTCTAGGATTTTATTTTTGAGATAGGTGAATACTAGACAACAGTTAAAGCTTACAATTAGGTAGTTTGCAAATATGTCACAGCCATATTTAGACCAGGTAAGTGTTAGTTGGTTTGTATGGGTTGACTACAATTCCTTGCAGGAAAACGATTTACAGCAAGCCATTTTGTTCAGAACATTGGTCACTGTCATTTCTGAAGGCAGGCGGAGGCAGGACAGGAGGCCCTCCTTAGTCCGCTGGTCAGAGGATGATGCTGACATGGCAGTTGGCATTGATGTTTTGTAGCAGGCACTGGAACAATCCACTGGCCAGATGGCCAATTTGGACTGAGTTAGAACATTCATTAGCGTACAATTCAATCATTTATCTGAGTGGACAGTACTGCAGACCCCACAGTCGTTACTATTTGGCTGCTGAGAAGAAAAGTGAAGGGTATTTTCCCTGATCCAGTTTCTTTCCATCTTATAGATGCCCTTGGAATGCACATATCCTAGTTACTTAGGTCCAGACTCTTGTGGAACAAGAGAGAAAAAAGTAGATTTCCCTCTGTTGAAAAGATTAATACTTGAGGAAGCAAGAAGTTGTCAACTTTGAGGAATGTAAATTGTTTTGTACGTGAACCTTTAGTAATCTTTAGGGAATATCATGGTGATGGGATTAAAACAGCAAATTTTACTTTTGGGCCAACATTTCAACTTCTAGGAATTCATCCAAATGATGAATTATGCATGTGCACAAAGATTTAACTAACAACACATTCATGATAATATTACTTTTAATACAGAAAAATGAGGGAAAGTGAATGGTTTATAGAATTCAGTCACTCATTGAAAAAAAAAACCCAACAACAACATTAAAGACAGCTGAAACCAAAATGTTCTATTTGGTTATCAAGGATAGATTGAATCAAATACTAATGACAATATGTACAATGGAATATAACACCATACTAAACAGTGTTGTAGAATAATACTCAACTAGATGGGAAGATGTAATTGTTTTCCTGGAAAAGTAAATGGCACATGCCAGGAGTACACCTTGCAATATTTAACCCTATTTTAAGTGTACTGTAATGAATTCACAGGTCTTTCCCAATAAAGAAAATGAGAGGCATTTTCCTAAAGAACTCAGAAAATAATCTATCAACCTGAAAAGCAACATATAAATCAGTTTATCATGATGAAACCTCTAAATGAAAGAGCTAACACAGTAAGAAGTCACTGATCTCCCACTGTGTGCTGCCTTACAGAGGTCACGGGCAGCACTTGTCACTTAGGAGCTTTTAGTGCAGATAGTTTCTCAGAGAGAGCCGTGGGCTCATGACCACTATCAAGTCTCTAGATGCAGGCATATGCATCATCTTTGGCTGTCATGAGCTGTGCTGTCCACAGGAAAGGGTGAAATAGTGCCATTCCTTTCCTGCATTTACACGCACACACATTTTGACTGCCATGGGCATTATGGTATCATTTCATCACATGTTATCTGTTTTGTTTCATTCTGATCAAACTCGATTTTATGGTTCTAAATGCTTTGGTAGTTTTCCCCAACTTTCCTGGCCAAGGCTCCAGACACAGCTAACTCTACCCCTGAGCAGATACCTGAACGGCCCAGAAGGATTATCGATATTGGTATCTTTGTGTGCAGGGGCTTAAGTAGAGCCAACATTGTGTCAGGAATCATGATACTTATTTGTCATTGTCATTTATTTACATATATATGCATCAATATATATATGTTCAGTTGTGTGCATGCACGTGTGTGTGCATGTTCCTGTGTCGCTGGGGCATATACTTGTATATGAGTGTGTGCTTGCATGTCTGTGTGCATGTTCCTGTGTTGCTGGGGCATATACTTGTGTATTGTGTTCACATGCATGTGTGTGTGCATGTTCCTATGTCACTGGGGCACATACTTGTGAATGAGTGTGTGCATACATGTGTGTGTGCATGTTCCTATGTCGCTGGGGCACATACTTGTGTATGAATGTTTGCATTCATGTGGACTCACTTATGTGCAGGCCAGGTATTGCTGCAGGGCTTCCTCTTCAACTGCTCTCTCCCTTGTTGTTTTTTTTTTAATTTTTATTTATTTTATTTACTTTCTTGAGAGAGAGCAAAAGGCAGGGAGAGAGAGGGGGAGATTGACATGGGTGGGGGGGTAGAGGGATAACAGCACAGCACGGTCCAGCCACTGCAAACAAACTCCAGATGCATGTGTCCCCTTGTGCCTTGCTGACGTGGGTCCTGGAGGATGGAACCGGGGTCGTTTGTCTTCACAGGCAAATGCCTTAACCTGCTAAGCTGTCTTTCCATCTCCCGGCCTTGTTCTTTGAAAGTGGTCTCTTGCTGCACACGGAGCTCCCCTATCTGCTAGACTCTCTAGCCACACTGCTACAGGGAGCACTGTCTCTTCCTCCTGAATGTTGGCTTAGTGACATACATTGCCGTGCCTCGCTTTTATGTGGCTTCTGGGGATCCAAACTCAGGTCCTTATGCTCCTACGTATTGGACATAGGCAGGGCTCTGGGTTAAAGCAAACCTAAGCTGGCTGACATGAGGGACTCAGGCTATGGTGGGGTAGCAGCAGCCTGAACCGCTGGTCATGTCCCGGGGTCCTGACTGGCATGGTAGCTCCTCTCCTCATTCTTGGGGGTTGCACTGAGCCAGGATCCTTCCCCCATTTTGGGGGGTCACAGTATGCCTGGCCTCCAGACAAAATCTCAGAACCCGAGTTCATCAGGAAGTAAGGCCACCTCCTCTTTAAGTGTGGGATAACTGGACATTCAGATAAGACTTAGTCTTTGCCCATAACCCTGGAGCCTTTGGCCAGTTACCTAGGAAACTCATTATGTGGTGATAGCCAGCACCTTTGTAAAGCCTATCCCCCTGTACCCTATGCCTTCCCTCTGCCATTGTCTACGTGCTGGAATGAATGTCCCCGTATGCTTATTAGGCATCAGCAAGCAACCGGTGCATCCAGTCCCCTTAGGACCCTCTTCCTACCCTCAGCTACTTATAAATCCTTTTCCCTGACAATAAGTGAAATCTGTTCACCGAAACTGTCTCCCAAAAGTCTATATTTTCACACACTCACTACCACAGTTGCTTGGGACACCTTGGGGGACAGTGGCTGGCCCAAGGACCCAGGAACCCACAGTACAGCAAACATTTTATGGGCTGAGCCATCTCTCTAGCCTCAGATGGGCACATTATAAATGGTCAACCCTAGGCTTTGAGGGATTGGCAGTCAAAATTTGGTAACAAAGTTCTGGCTCATTCAGTGCACATCCTGATAGATGGGATCAGCTGTAAAAATGGAGAAAGGCCCAGCCAGAGAAGGCTGGCCAGGGCATGGTTTTGGGCATATGGGAAATGGTGAGTTCCCCAGCCTGTGGAGGGCTGGGTAGCATCTCATGGTGGAGCTGTTTCCTGGCACGTGTTAGGCCTTGGCTTTGGTCTCACCACTGCAAAAACAAACAGATAAACAAACAAACAAAGACAATCTTCAGCTTAGAAGTTTGTCAAAATCCTGGCTTCTCAGGGAGCCAGGGATATTGGCAGCAAGAGCACAGTCTTGGGCGGGCCATTTCTGCCTATTTCTACACATGAGTGACCAGGAGAGTTGTGATCAGTTTATAACAGTCTGTTTTAGCCAGCTCCCGTGATGCCTGCGGGGGTGTGGCTCTTGTGCAGTCAATCTGCCCACGTGGGAGATAAGGACAAGCACCCAAGGGTATTAGGAACTCCACTGGAGAGCATGTTACTGTCCATTTTCCTTGAACTTCTCTTCACTTCCATAGAGAAACTATTGATCTCGTAATTACCAAGAAAGTTTAAATGAAGCTCTTCTTATGGAACACAGCGAGCTTTCCCTGATTTTTTGACTCTCATGTGTGGTTGGAAGCTGAGATCAGCGCTCTTCCGCATTCCAAACTGTGCAGTCGTGGCAGCAGACAATGCTAACACTTGTGTTTTGTGACTTTGGACTAAAACAAACAGAAGCAAAGAGAAGCTGATATCCAAATGAATGCAAAGTAATTAGGTTAATCTATAGCCCCCGTTCATGAAGAAGAACTAATAATGAATCAGATGTTTAGTTAGGGGGGAATTTTTTGCAGGGTGCCTCGAATGTACCTATTGTAATACATTACCTTTAAGCACACACACAGGGCTAGCAGTGGAGGCCCATGGGAGCTATGCTTTACATTAGGTTTAAATTTGCCTCCACTTCTGGAAGGCTCGAGGGTTTTAAATGATTAGGGTCTACGTGCCAGGACTCCAGAGTTCAGTTTTGGAATGCTCTGCCTGCAATTAGAGAACCCATTAGCAGGGTTTCTGTTTGTACACAGGCAACGTGAGGTGCGACGTTGAGCAGTGATTGATGAATCTGATCGATGGAGACAGTCAACTAAGAGAATTCAGGCCAAGACATAGCTTTTATCATTAATTAAAGTTTTCCAAGTGTTTGAATTTTCTTAATAATTGTTTTAACTGGCTTCAGACTGTGCCTGGATATGTACCATTTCAAGTTGCATACAAATTAGAAAATACTTTAGAAGCCCTACATAGATTTTATGTTGCTTAAATTCTAGGAGGCATTTTTTTAATTAAAAAGAAAAACAGCACTTTTCTTAGTATAGGAAGTTATCTAAGTCATACTGGACTTGTATACTGCCTGGCTTTCCAGCTCAGGATAAGAAAGTTCATTTATATAAATCTTTTAATACTTTAAAACACAAAAGGTGAAATAAAGGAAATTCTCTTTAGGGTATTGCTTATTAAAATCATTAGATCCTGCACCCCCCCCCCTTATATTCTACCAGTTCTAATTTTTCACTTTCTGCTTTGGCATCAGTAAGATGGAAGTTCAAACTAAATCTCCCCTTATTGTGCCTGTAAGACTAAGTTTCTGGCTCACAACCCATGTGGGTTAGGCCTTTGGCTCTTACTGGGTCAATGCTCCTAAAAATAGTACAGTTTCTTTTGTTCATTCTTGGTGATGGTATCAGCCCTAACAGTTCTGTGGCTGTACTTTCCAATGATATCTTGCCACCATATAGTGCCCCCTCCCCTCTCCAGATTGGCCTCCCTGTCACAACTCTTATCTGGTGTTTGACCCTCCCCACCTCTAGATTTGAAGGGTCACTTCCTTTGTCTGAGAGCATTTCTCTTCCCTATATACCCTGTATTACAGAGTTCATTTTAACTTTTATCTCCTTTCAAGTTTTGCCTTTAAGTTTATTTATCTGCCCTGTTTTAATCTGTCATGAGTGGGAAGTATGTATTCTTCTGTTATCACTGAAAAATGCCATAATTTTATCCAGTTTTATAACACACACCATAAACATCCTATACATGAACTGTCATTAAACAGAACATTAATTTACTGTAACTTATTTACTGGTAGGTTCCAGTAAGTACAGAGCTAAAGAAAGGCTTGGCATAAAGGTGTACGTAATTATAAACTCATCCCCTTTCTAAGGCACAATAATGTTACACAAACAACAAATGCAGGACTCCATGAAAATCAACCTTAGACCCTACTTTTGCTCTCAGCCTTACAGGTGGTTAGATGGCTTTTCTGAACTTGTTTATACTCTGTCTCATGTGTGGTCCTTCACTAGGTCCCAGGAGACATGTGTTATAACATGTCCTTTCAGCATGTGGTCCAAGTGTGATCTCAAGGGGAGAGAGAGGAATGAAAAGGGAAGAGGCCAATACTTACTACTGCCCGTGTCAATCTGCCCTTGTGCCAGTGGCCAAGGCAAGCTTCAAAGGCCAGCGGCAAGTACAGGGTCACTGCTGTGAGGCAGCCAGGTCATGCCAGGTGAGGCAGGTGTGCAAAGGTTCCTCCGTGCATAGTGGTTCTATCAGAAAGGAGATGAGGAAGAGGCAGTGAATCTCTGGCTTGCTTATCTAAGACACTAATATTAATTATTATCAGACTGTGACATCTGGAGAAATCTAATTCTGTGGCATAAGTTCCATTCCACAGAGGGCTTGGTCAGCCTCTCTATGTTAGCCATGTTAGGCACTGTCTGCATTCGGGGTGGACAGTACCACACCAGCAAACATAGACATTTGGGAAAGGAAGTTGAAGGTTGGACTTGCGTGGATGAATAACATGAAAACTAATAATAGCTCTTTGAGAACATAGGCTTCACTCAGAATGTTACACTTTATTTCTGGTTTGGAAAAACAAAAGTGTATAATCAATGCTGTGTTTTTCATTTTCATTTTTTATTTGCTCTGCACAATAGTCTTATGAGGAAAAGCTATTATTTACTTATGTATAATTGGAGACTCTGAGGCTTAGAGAAACTAACAAAGTTGAAAGAGAACATCATCTTGGCTATGGAGTATTGATTTAAAGGTCTAATACTGTGATGCTGTTGTTATCCCATTACTAGGAAGTGATGAAACCAGCCACTGGACAAGCATCTAGGACTGAGGGGTTCTGATTGGTCGTGATCATCTCTGAGATGAGACAATAGCATACATGCATCTAGGAATGAGGGGTTCTGATTGGTCATGATCATGTCTGAGATGAGACAATGACATGCAAAATTAACAATGTGAGGTCCAAGTAACCTGGAGTCCTAAGGAAGTGCAAGTTCTACTTATCAAATACGTACATGCAATTCTATTACCTTAGGGGCAATAGAATACAAAAAAATAGGATATAAAAAAGAGATGGAGGTCTGTTTATGATTGCAAGAACAAATGAGGGAATACACCAGTGGGAGTTTGCTACGTCCGGCCAAGGTGATGCAGACAGACACTGAGTGTACTAAAGGCCAGTCAAAGCAGAAATCCAGAAGCTGCTGAGGACTCAACATTAAAGTAGAATTAATGTACACCCACCGAGGCTTAGGGAAGCTTTCAGAAGAGGGTGTGTGTGGTGGTTTGAATAGAATAGATGGCCCCCAATATATTAAGTTGTTTATTTGTTTGTAGCTTGCATCTTTAGCCACCTGGTTGGAGGCAGTGTCACTGGGTGGATCTTAAGGTGTGGTGGTGGGTTTCAGATTTCAATCTAAAGATATGCAAAGTGTGCCTAGCTGGAGTTCCTGAAGTGTGCTGTGGCTTTTGGCTTTAGGCTTATGCTTCTCTCTCTCTGCTTGGGCCTGTGAAGGCAGGCCAGCTTCTTCTGCCATTATGGAACTTTCTCTGGATCTGTAAGCTTCAATAAATCCCTTCCTCCATAACTGTGCCTGGTCTGGAAGTTCTTCCCAGTGAATCTGAATCTGTCTGCTACAGGGTGGAAAGAATGTAAGAGCCATAGGGTGGGAAGGAATATCCAGAAACATGGCCCTCCCCACAATGCCTGAGGGATGCTCTCACAACTTATAACCTACAAACTACAAGGTGAACACCAGCAATCCCACTAAGGAGGACCTCAGTGGAGTAAGGGCAGGGAGGAAGGAAAGGTTGGTACCAGCATATATTCTGCCCATACAACATTTCTACTTAAAAAAAAAAAAACAAAGGCAAAGTGGAAAATGCTAGGCTTCGTAGTGAATGTGTAAGTGACTATGTATGTGTGTGTTTGTGTGTGCATACCTACACACTATGGTTGTGAAGTGAGACCACTACAGCATGGAGGGTAAGTTACAGAATTACAGAAGTTTGTGGTAGGTGGATAACTCTGGGATAACCTAATACAACCCCTAAAAGTACGGTTGAGGGAGAAACTGAGGTCTAGGGAGATTAAGTGCTCAAGCTCTTTCAGCCAGGCTACCCACTTTTTGTGTTGATGTGATGAAGTAATTGTACATGAAGAGGATGACTTCAGCAAACATATATCTTCACATTTTTAGACAGAGTCATTTTAAAATCTACCTGACTATTGACTCCAAATCTACTGATGTGTTCTTGGTCACTCATATGTCAGGACTCAAATTATACCTCTAATGTTATATTTCACTTCAAGAAGTGGCAGGGAGGTGACTAGTCAGATGGCTTGTTCCAGTAGTTCTTGGTATGGAGAATGTCTTCATGTAGCAATGATTGAGTGTGCTCAATTCCAGGTGAAAGAGAAAGATAACCCATTGTTTTCTCAGAAGGTGGTTTTGCTGTTTTCATGGCCCCTAATCTTGTTCCCCTTGGCTTCCTCTGCTTCTTCCCTTTTGCTTTGCTCTTGCTAATCACAGTCCTTCTTTCTAAAATCTTGGGAATTTCCTCTTTACTGAAATCATGGCCTGGAACTGGGTAGTTACTCCAAAGAGATAGGTTGACAAAGGCTTCAGATTTTCTGAGAAGGGGAAAGACCTACATAATTAATGAACATGTGTACAAAGTATTAGAGGTTCCCCCCAAATGAAGAGTGTTGGGCCCCATGATGCAGGATTCAAACTAACTTTAGCTGCCATTTCTGTGTCACTTCTTCACTTTTGATTTTCTTTTAGATGAAGTCCCATGTCATTCAGGCTGAACTTGAAGTCACTGTGTAACTAAGGCAAGCCTTAAACTCCATCTTCCCATTTTCACTTCTTTAGCACTGGTATTACAGGTGCATGTCACAATGTCCAGTAGATCGCCTTAAACAAAAAGAATGGAACCATGAAAATAACTGAAAACAGAGAGACAACTTAGGGATAATTTTGCTGCTAGCACTATATTCCTTATGGAAGATTCAGACAGATTTTTATAGCCACTCACACTTCATTTTGCACATTCAATTTAACTTGTGTGGATTCCTATTAATGGGTAAACACAGGCTTAGAGTAATTGTAAGATGTGCCAAAAGCTACATGGTGGGATGTGGGTCTGGCAGCCAGACTGTGGCACCTCACTGTTGGCTTGTCTCCCTCCTCCATTTTCCTAGGAAAACAGCCACCATCACCAGTGCCCAAAAGCAGTGGGAAAGAAGTGTGTTGCATCAGGCAGTGGTCACAATGGCTCCCCCAGGATGCATGAGGCTCCTGTAAGAATCTATCAGTGTTGTATTGAACTTTTTCTTCATTAGATGTGAGCCATTGGCAGGTGATGCTCCTTTGATACTTTAGCCTTGGAGTTGGAGCATAGTTTTTTCTAGACAAGTCAGAGATTTGAAATCAAGGAGATCACATATCTTCCTTCCTTCCTTTGAAGCCTTGTGCCAGATAGTTATAGGCCCAATGGTTTGTCCTGGGTGATTCTTATTCCTTCCTCACAGAAAAGTCAAATGCAGGATTGCTTTCACAATGTCCCAGCTATGGCAGGTTCCTGAGATTTTGTACAATGTGCATAAGCTGTGTGTGAATGAAATTTCTTCGCTGATGTCCTATGAACGAGACCAAGCGGTACAAAGTTCCTAAACCACTAAAGCTAATCTTCACATTTCTCTTGTTACTACAAGATTGGCCAGTGGGTTCTGCCAGCTGTGAATGAAGAAGACAAGAGACATCATGAACCTTATCATAATGGAGAGAAAACAGTGTCGATGGCAGTGAAAAGAAATCAAGGGACTGACAGTGCTGTTCTCTTGTGATTGAGCTGTTTAGAGGAGGAGGCGTTCCTCTGCATTGGTTGTACTCCTTTAGTCAAAAGCGTTTTACCAGTGAATGGCACAGAGTTGAATGAGGTAAAGGTCACAAGTCACACTTGAGACAACCCATTTCCTGCTCTGATTCACCAATCTATCTCTGTTTCACCAGAGATACACTGACTGCTATGTATGTATGCATGCATCTACAAATGTCTACCTTTAATGATAGAAAAACAATGGAGCTGGATGTGGTGGCACATGCCTTAGATCCCAGAATTTGGGAAGCAGAGATAGGAGGATTGCTGTGAGTTTGAGACCACCCTGAGGCTACACAGTGAATTCCAGGTCAGCCTGGGCTAGAGTGAAACCCTGCGTCAAAAAAGAAAATGTCTGTTAATGTTAGAAAAGCAATGGTATTGGAGTTTTACTAGAATGTTCCCTGGCTGATCAAAGTTTTACAGCCCCACCCTCCATACTGTGTGGTGGAGGAATGAAGTTGCCCTCAATATAGAAAAAGTAGTCCCTATTTTCACTCTGAAGCCTATACTTTGATACTGGACGCAGAATAACCCATTTAACTCTCAGAATTTCTATCTTTACATTTGAAAAATGAAGGCAGCTAAATGTGAGAAGTATATGGAAATCAACTTGTGTATGTTTTTTATTCTTCACAGCTCTTTTAGGCATCCCATTTATAGGGTGTTTTATGGGGACTGAATGGACTACTATATATGAAGGTGTGCTATGCATGTAAACTGTTACACACCTGCACATTATTAATATTGTTATCTCCTCTTTCTGTTTGCACACTCACTTGTGGGTGTGTGCACATACATACGGATGAAGGAGACAGTATGGACCGATCTATGTGTGTGTGTGCTTTGTTTTCAGCTCTGGGCAGAAGACAGCTTAAAACAATGTGAGAAGGCAAGCAGTGGCGTATCTACTAGTTTTACATAATCAATTCCATTTAAACCGTGGGCTCACAGGAGGATGACATCAGCCTCCTTAGAGGAGGCTGTACTGCACCTCTGGTTGAGATTGGATCTGCCACTCGTGGCCTCTGAGCAGAGAGCATGTGCCTGTGTATTTTAATATGTTTCTATGGTGGCGTGACCTTTGCAGAGCATAGGTGAGCCCACTCTAGTTCCTCAATCTGAAGCCTTTGGAGGCACGTATGGCCTGGAGGGGAGAAGGTATTTGCTAATCAATAACACTTCCAGTCAGCAAAAACCTACATAAGCTCAATTTTGCAAAATCTTATAACACTTTGTGACAAAGTCATTTATGAATGTTCTGTAGCCTTTAAAAGGTTCTTTGTATACTCTGTCAGAATTCCAAGCAATGAATTTTACTTGGTTTCTAAGGGAGAGAAAAGTCTTCCATTTAATTTTTAAAGGAGTCTATGAATAAATTTCAGTCGGCTTGAGTTGGCGACATCTGTTGTTTATTTCAGAATTGGAATCATGAAATGTTAGATCTACCAGGGACCTTAGAGACTCTTGAGTCCAGTGGTTTTTGAACTGGGATTTGTAGAGAGTGGGAAGTCATTGAAGTTGCCTCTGGGGTCCCCACAGACAGGCACAGATGGGGTTGATGGTTGGTGGGATACCAAGAATATCAGTCCATTTAACCAGAGTAGCATTGTTTCTAAATGATTCACATATTAAAACTCATGATATTTTTTTATTTAAGAATTTTCTTTCATTTAGAATGTTGGCAAACTACCAATCTACTCCAAATCCTTCATTTTACAATTGAGGATTCTGGGCTTTGGGAGAAGTAATTGTTATGATTGCTAAGATAGTGGGTAGGTAGCAACTAGACAGAGTGATTTTTATTTCAGCTTTACATCAACAACATCAGAGCATGTTGGAGGAAGGGGAGTAAAAGATGGTTATCTTTCCCGTGAGAGGAGGGAAGTCCAGATGAGTGAATAATTAGATGCATTTGATACTGCTGATTCTTTCCTCTGTTTCTTTATCTAGTACTGCAAGGGAATAAACACAAGAGGACCCAAATTCTGCCTACGATTTCTGGGGCAAGAGAGTAATGGAGAACAGGGTTAAAGACCAACCTCAATGTCTAAACACTTAGAATTCAATCAACACAGATGGAGAGCAGTGATTGTTAAGAGGAAAACCAAGGTGACATGGTATTATGAACCTAAACCTGAGGTTGATGGTAAGACCCTGCTGCTGAAGACATCATACGCTGTCAGCACGGACCATGGGAGACCTGGTTGGAATTCAGAAGAGACTCAGTCTCCAGAAAGTTAGCAAATATAGTGCTGGAAGGTTCTATATGAGCTACCGGAGGAAAGTGGCCAACATCTGTCTGAGCAACTCAAAGTCTAAGTGACTCAGCAGCAAACAACCTGACATGATGCTCACATAAGTGCAATAGTGGCACACAGCCATGGTGGGTAGGTAACCAACTGCTCTTGGATTGGCTAATGGATCCACTCAGTGGAAAGGAAATCATATCTGTAACTGGGAAACAAGTCAGAATCATATCCAGATAATGATTCTGCTTTCCATTGTCAAGCTCCCACTAACCTTACACTAGAAAAGTGTCTAAACCCTTATAATTCTCTCTAAATTAACAATAGTTACCACATTTAACTGGTGCTGACTTCACTCCCTGTTGGAGAAACTGCTTCTCCTTTTCAAACAGGAGTTGGACCTGAGGAGATCAATGACCCAATGCACTTCACCCCAGCCATTGCTGAAACCACAGAGGAATTGGGGAAATGAGAAAGAGTGCTGCTTTCTAAGTAAACCTGATATCATCACAAGGGTGAAGGAGACAGACACTGAGGATGCTCAGCACCTGTGAACCTGAATGTCATTGTCTGTTAATGGATCGCCCTACTATGCTTACTAAGGCTTGACACCTAGTGGATATTCAGTTGGTGGTATGGGTATGGTAATTAGTTATGGTAGTCCAATTAGTTGGTAATAAAGAACCATCCATTTTGAAGAATGTGAATATCCAGCATATGAACTTCCATTTTGCTTCCTGGTTCACATAGTTCAAATATAGGGAGATTACATTCTGCATGCATTTTTGTAGTTATGATAATTCTAACTTTAGTATTATGACTTTTATAATGGAGAGTGCAGTGAAAATATATGGGAAATTATAATATATATATTGTGGGTGAGGAAATTATAAGAGGGGCTGATATGATTTGGACCAATTCCTTTGGTCTGTGTATGTATAATGGCACAAGGTTGTATGTATAAGATTGGATTAGTTTACATAGATGCATCCCTAATCCATATTTTGTGAGCTTGGGCATTTAACATGATTTAGTTCCAAGGACTATAATAGGATACAAGAAGTCAGAGAAAACACTCTATATATTCAAGTTCAGAAAGGCCTTGGTAATTTTCATGCAACATTGAGAAAAACATTTTACAACAATGCAAATTATCTGAAATAACATCCAATGGTGGAAAAATACTGTGGAGATAATAATATATTAATTTTATTTAGTGTATGAGGATTTATGACTAGGAAGGAACTCCATTACATTAGTTATTGACAATTTCAATAAGATTGAGCACAATTTAAAAGCATCTGCATAAAAAGAAAACAGCAGAGCAAAGAAAAGACAGTGAAGTGAATGAGAGAAAAATCTTTGCTACCTATAGGGGCCTAATATCTTGAATTTCTAAAGTACTCCAGAATTAAATACCAACCCCCAATAATTCAATCAACATATGGGCTACTATTGAATGCATTTGTATTTCTCACAGGAAGAAATACAAATAGCCAACAAATGTTTAAAAATTATTCAACATGCTCAGCTATCAGAAAAATTCAGTTTAACCCTACTTAGGAAGGCTATTAATAAGAAACCAAATGACAACAAATGTTGCTGAGGATGTGGAGAAAAAATAAGATTTCAAAGTCCTATACATTACTGGTGGGAATGTAACCTGCTGCGGCCTGTTTGTAAACCAGTAGGGAGTTTCTTGAAAAACGTAAGAATGGAACTGTGATATGAGGGCTGGAGAGATGGCTGAGCCATTAAGGCACTGGCCTGCAAAGCCCCAGGACCCATGCTCCACTCTCCAGATCGCAGGTTGGCCAGACCCACAAAGGTGGTGAGGCAAGCACGAGGTGGCACAAGCGTCTGGAGTTCAATTGCCTCAGCCTTGGCAGCCAATTCTATATCTTCTCTCTCTCTCACTCTCTTTTTCTCTCTCTAAAAGGATGATATGATCTAGCTATCTCATTGTTTGTTACATGCCTGAAGCATTCTATGTCAGCAAAACATGGAGGTTTTTGGCACATACACATTACTGCTTCACTATTTACAATGGTCAAGATAGGGAATAACCCTCGATGTCCATCAAAATGTGAATGGATCAGAACATAGTATATATGCGCAGTGGAATTTTATTCTACTACAAAGAACAATGAGATTATGATATTTTCAAGAAAAGTGTTGGAACTTGAAAATCATATTAAGGAAAATAAGTCAGATTCAGAAATATAAATACTTTGTTTTCTGTCATACTCAGAATCTGGAGTCAAATACTTATGCATATATGTAGAACAGGAAGTGGGAACTAAGAGAGGAAGAGGCCTCAAGGGAGTGAGTGGGCGGAACCCAGGTGGGTAAGAAACAAAGTATAATGACATGTATCTGTGGAAATGTCACAATCCAATTACTTTATATGCTCATTTAAAACAATTAATAAAAATGGTATGGGCTTAAACCTTTCTGAATGAAAAAGAAAATCAAATTAACTGAGTATGTGTGTCAGATGATTTGCTTTGCATAGCCTGGAGAGGTGACCGAGGCAGGGATCTCTTGTCCTCACGGTTGCTAACCGTAGTAGCAGACAAATTGGCTTGACAACTTTACACACAGGTGTTCTACAAGAACTGTAGTTTGTGACAATCGGACGATGGATCCTAATAGGAACAAGGAAGAAAAGAGAGACAACAATTTATAGGGATGAGGAAAAACTGGTATTTTAGATAAAAACCTCTATTGTCAGGCTTGTTCTTGCATTTTATTTGTTCATCCTTGGGGAGTGGTCACACTGAATGAATGTGTTAAGGAAACAGAAGTAAGGATAAAGTGGTTCATTCCCTGGTCTATCCTGGAAACCCCTTGCCACCCTGTTTTCCCTCGAGGTTTCAGTTGAAAGCCCTCGGGTGGAGGTTAGCAGGTGTAGCTCCTGGTGTGCAAGAGTGTTCACTGAAGGGGACCTGCGAAAGAGGGCAAATCACTGAATCAACAAATGAAAGGCTATCCTTCCAGAAACTACTCCTAGAAGGAACTATGCTGCCTGACCAGAGAGGAGATAGACATTGCATAGCTGTATTCTTATCCAAGCACACGTTATCACCCACTAACATTCTACAAACATCTGCCTTCCTAATATGTCATGTCATCTAATGTTCACGTGGAGAGAGAAGAAATGGATTTGAGACCTTTATATGGCCAACAATATACCATTATCATAACCCATATCATAACCATTATCATAAATATTTAGCTACCCATATATACCTGGTTGAGAAAAAGGAGAAATTTTATCTAGTTGCCTCTAGCCTCCAAAATAGTTACTTACAAGGTTTGTGTATTCCTTCATGCCATTTTGCAAATATGTGTATACACACACACACACACACACACACACACACACACACACACACACGTGGTGTGGCATTTTTCTAAATAACAAAGGAGAAAGGTAATGCAGATTTGGATGCAATTTGGGAATAATGTTATTTCCTATTCAACACACTAGCCATTTCCAACATCTTAAATGGAGGCAGTTTTTCAGTGAGAACATAATTTTCTAATATGTTTTTTCATAGCAGGTTAAGACAAGTATTCCTGTGAGGTATACACACTTAAATATTTTCATACTCTTAGGAACTGTCTGGCCTCATTTTTTCCTCCTTAGCAGGAATTACTTTCCTATGAGTTTTCAGACATTGCTAAAATGTTTTATTTACTTTTCTTATAATGACTTCAGTGATTGAGTCATATATCAAACTTAATCATCAAGCCTCAGAAAACGGACAAGAACTAAAAAAAAAAAAATGCATATGAGAGGAATGACTTGACCTCACTAATTTTGAGTTGGAAGCCTAGTTCAGCTGTGTTCCTGTATTTAATGTCCATACTCCTGAGAACCGGGTGCCTCACAATGCATTTCTACTCAAAACACAGCTTTGCTTATAGTAGAAATACCGTGTTTGCCACTTAGAATGTATTGTAAAATAGAGTTGGATATTGATGATCAGCTTCCTGTTAAGGTAGTGTGTGTTATGTTTGATGGTGGTGCAAGCAGTTTAATTGGTCTCCATGGAACGTGAATAGTGAGGAAGGAGAAATCCTGTGGAGGCTCAGCAGTGGCACTCACTCTGAAAGGGATGCTGAGCATTCTGTTTTGTAGGATCAAAGATGCTCTGGCTTGGAAATTAAACATCCCCCCCACGCCCCACACGCACTCAAGAATACAAACACAAGCATCTAATAATAATAAAAAAGGCACGATAATTAAAACTGGATGTACTTCTTTCAAATAGACCAAAAATCTGCTGTTAGAAAGACTGTTCTTTTTCTGCAGTGAGCTATTTTTGTGGTACTAATAATTGGGAGAAAAGTCTAAGGCCCGTAATGAACTGGCGCACGTCACCCAGGTGATGATTAAGTGTACATGATTCTTCTCACTCCACTGAGCTGGTTTTGTCCAAGTGTGGCAACCACACCTGTGCTAGGCATGAAGCCACCTTTCAGAATGTGCCTGAGTAACCCTGTCAGGACGTCTTCTCTGTCATTATCTCCTCCTTCTTGGTGCTTGCTCTTTGCTGACATTGTGAGAACACCTTCAGTCTGGGTTTTTCTCCTGCATGATCAGCCTTTTCGTGCCATTGTTTGCTTTGATGCGGCTCCCCATCCTCCTTTCTCTGCACCACAGGGGCCCCATCCTGGCCTTGGCTCTCCCCTCGCTCTGGACAGTCAATTATTTCACTCAGTCTCACCGAGGTAAATGCCTGTTGGTGAGGGCTACCACGTGTCTCTGTCCAGTCCCAATGTGTCTTCAGAATTTCTGGCTTCTTAAACTGATGTTTCCAACATGTCTTCTTAGTGAGTAAAAGTCTCAAACAGGTTCAAAGGTAAATATTAGGTCTTGTTCTCCCTGAAGCTTTCTAAATGTCATTTGACAGCAATTCTGTCCTTCCAGGTATTCAGGACAAAATGTTATGATTGTTAGGTTCCCTCTCTCCCTCTCCCTCTCTCTCTGTGTGTTTTATAACATTATAGTCTTAGTATGCTCACATGTCTCATCATACCACCATGACCTTGGTAGCTTATAAGCAGCAGGAACTGATTGACCTAGTTCTGAAGTCTGGAGCTCCAAGACTACCAGCGTGATGGGGTTCTGGTGAAGGGGCTCTCCCAGGGTACCACATGCCCAGTTCTTATTGTGTACTCATGAGGCAGGAAAAGGCTTGAGAGCTCTTTGGGTTCTCCTTCAAAAGATGGTACTCCAGTGGGTCATGGAGTCACCTTCATTGTCTTCTGAAGGCCCTACCTCATTTTATCAGCCTATTGAGTGTTACAATGTCAATCTATGAATTCTGGGAGGACATGGCCAGTCTATAATTTCCCACATTTTATTTCACACTAAAGTCTAGGATCTCTACTTGATAAATATATCCAGAACCTAAGTCATTAAAAAAAATACTTACTCCTAGTATCCAGTTATTACTACCCTCATTCTAGACACATTATTACTACAGCCTTCTCACTGTAGAACAGTACGCTATTCCTGTTCTCCTACACTTCCAGCAGTCTATCTAAAATACACTTCGATAGTGATCCTTCCAAAAAAAAAAAAAAAAAATCTAAGTCCAACTGTGAGTATCCTCTGCATAAGATCCCCCAGTGGCTTCTATATTTCTCCCAGCCAAAGCCACAGTCCTTAGAGTCCTGTGGGAAGCCCCACCAAGCCAGTCAGCACTCTTTACTCATGCCCTGCTTACAGCGTTCCCCTGACTGAGCTATCAATAAACCACACTACCTAGCCCATGGACCTTCCTCAGCTGTTATCTCACTGGGCTCTTCCAGCTGCTCTCTGTGAACTTACAACACAGCATAGTGAGCTCTAACAGATGCACACAATCCATTGTCTGTTTGCCAGGTTCCTCTTGCTAAGACTCAAATCACCAAAGCTATTTTCCTGTTTGTCTACCCCACTGCTGGAATCTAAATTATGCCATATCAGCTACTAGCTTACACAGTACTGTATATTCACATATTCAGTAAATATATTTTAAAATATCTTGTCACATTTGCTACATATTTATTTACTTATATATGGGTTTATCCCATTATTTTGAAAAGAAACCTCTTTAAACCTTAGCTTTCTAATTAAAAAGTGGAATGCTTAGTGGCATATATGCTAGTTGGGATCAATTTGAGGATTAAAATTTTCAAATGAGTACTTAGCATGGTCTTAGGTACAATCGCAGATCTCCGATGGTGTCAGTAATCATGACAATGGTGATGAAGAGTGCTACAGAAGTACTGTTGAAACGAAGTCAGGCGTGTACTTTACTTGCAGGTAGCTAACAGGGAAACGTGTGTTTGGTGTGGCTTTCCAGAAAAATAGAAACAAGGGAAGATATTGGTATGCATGTATATAAAAAATCTATGTGTGTGTGTGTGTGTGTGTGTGTGTGTGTGTATGAATACATAAAAATTTATTCATTATAAGAAATAGGCTTGGAGGCTGTTGGTGGCTAAGAAGTCCAAATGCTCTGCCATCTGCAGTGTGATGAACCCACAAAGAAGCTAGTTTTCATACAGTACTGTGGCCTCCTGCTTGGGAAAGGGGGAAGGGTCCAGTTTAAGGGCAGAACAAAGGTCTCAACTCAGACAGTGAGGCAGAAAGGAGATGGAGTCTCCTTGCCTCTGCTTTGTCCTACCAGGCGTTCGCAGATTGGGTGAGTTCAGTCCCCAGGGAGAGCCACCTGTTTCGTGAATTCACTGGTTCAAATGCTGACCTCTCACAGGTAAGTCCAGAAGCAATGCTGTGCTGGCCACTGGGGAATCCCATGACCCAGTCAAGTTGGCACAGTAAGTGAAACATTACAGTGTGTTTAAGAGTTTCTAGTACACTCATGAAGTTCATAGAAGAAGTGGATGGGATCCTATGAAACCAAGATGGGAAAGTCAGGACCTTACTCAGAGTTCTGAGCCAGAGGAAGAGTGTTAGTTAGGAACAAGGAGGGTATAGTGGAAGTAGAAGAGGGACAAGAGAGGGAAAAGGAGAGTTAATAACTTCAAAATATATACACATGTCTGTAAAATTGTAAAAAATAAAAAATGCAAAGCCTACAGTTAAGATAATGTTTCTATCTCCCATTTCTAGCTTTCTAAGTTTGAATGGTCCATTTGACCATTTGAGTTATAGGGTATG
The DNA here is from genome assembly GCF_020740685.1 of Jaculus jaculus. Taxonomy (NCBI): domain Eukaryota; kingdom Metazoa; phylum Chordata; class Mammalia; order Rodentia; family Dipodidae; genus Jaculus; species Jaculus jaculus. Next base: position 9,141,816 of record NC_059104.1, on the reverse strand, counting down.
GAGAACGAGGACGGTGATGAGGAGCAGGAGAACAAGGACTACAGGCATGTGGATGATCATTTTACTATTGGTTTATTGCGAAGATTAGATGAGATTTGGCAAGCAAGGAATTCATTAGATGGTCAACCCATTCCACAACTCAAAATTGAGTTTTAATACAGGACGAGGAATTTGTGTGCTAGAAATCCTGTGGGGAACATTTTTTTACATGCTATGTAGAGGTTGGGATTTGTTTTTCAAGATGAGAAAATTGAGTTACTCATTTGACTTAGCCTGACATTTTGCAAGAAGCATATTCCTGTAGGTCTTCCACGTGAATTTTCTTGAAGTGGGAAATCTAACTTTTACATATATTTTTGATTAATAGAATACAATACTAGAAGAAAAGTAAAGTCTTTTATTTATAAAACATTTTGACTAGTTATGTTCTCTAGCTACGGAAAGAAAGCTTTCTGAGGAAATTGGAAAATTGCTCATGTTGTGTAGATTTGAGTAAAGAAACCCCTATAAGCTTGTCACCCTACCCTCAGCTCCTAAAACAGTGCAAATCCATTCTCTGTCCATGGCTAGTGTGGCCATTTATGTGCACAAACATGTTCAATAAGGTAATATGGGCTTCTTCTTGCTGAGTCTTATCAAATAGGTCTGCACTGACTATATATATGTTAGTTTTTTATAAAAATAGATTAGAAGTGTAATGTAACTAAATACCTACTGAAAAGATAAAGAAAGCTTGGTATGTGTACACAATGAAATATTATTTAACTTTTTAAGTCAAGGGAATCATTCTATAAGAAGTATAAGGGCATTTTGCTAAATAAAATAAGTCAGTCAGAGAAAAACAAATCTTGTGTGATGCAATGATTAGGAGGATCCTGAAATGGTGAAAGTTATGGAATCAGCAAATGGAATACTGTTTTTCAGGTTTGTGAGAGAATTATTCAGGGGGCACAAAGTTTCAGTTGTATAAGATGAATGAATCCTAGAGATCTACTTTAGACTGGAGGCACTCGAGTCAGTGATTCTATATTACAGTGAGATATTCATTAAGAGAGTATAGAGCTCATGTGTGGGTAACAATAATTTTGAATAGTATAGTTGAGCTTGGATTCAGTGCTGTGTATCAAGTATGTAGAATAAACTTCATTCCTAACAAATTATGGACTTTGTGGAAGCATCTATTTGAATAACCAGCCTTCTCAGTGTTTCCAAGCCATAACTAAGAAGTCATAATCATTCTTGATTGAATAACATTTTTTTCTTCTCCTCACAGGCATCACTATCATTTGAATTGTTTAATATTTGCCCCCAGGTTCAGAGTCTCCTGTGCGTCAACAGAGTTGATCCCTGTGAGAACAGGAGCCCCGTCTGTCCTGTTTTCAGCTTCAAACAGCATTTTTGACATATAACAGGAGCTTAATAAATATTTGTTCAGTGTTTTGAAGTTGGTTTGATTTAGATGTAGTTGAAATACGTGAGTGTATAAATACAACACTGAGTAGCTTTTGCCTTTGGGCTACTATTTTGATTGACATCCTAAAAAGTGAGCATTTGAAGGATTAGCTGTGCAGGGTTTATGTGAGTCACAGGAAGACACAAGAACAAGTCTGGTGTCTGGTCAAGGTTAGCAGCCTGGGAAATTGTCTGGGGGAGGATGAGGAGTCTGTAGAAGGTAGATGGCTGCTTCTGTTTCCTGTCTAAGGAGGGCAGGAGGATTACTGTGGGTTGACAAGTTGTTGACATCTGCATGCTTTTTGTAACATTGATAACATTACACTAAGGATGGTGAGGAGAGAAATCATGTTTTTGTTCATTTGTTGCATGTGTATGTATGTGTGTGTGCTTACACCTATGTGGTCACACATGTGTGTGCATGTGGTTGTGTATGCATGTGCTGTGGAGGTTGTAGGAATGCCTCAGTTGTCATCCCTCGGGTATTCTGTCCACTTCCTTTTGAGACAGAATCTCTCTTTGGCCTGGAGCTCACATATGAGGCTAGACTGAGGTTTGAATGTCTTCCTGTCTCCATCTCCCTTGATGCTGTTTCTTAGTTGCTTAAGTACCATTCGAACCTTCGCCAGAACAACTTGATCTTGACTCGTTGAAAGCATTTCATGATTTTCAATCAATATCGTGAGTATGTACAATTGAAAGGGCACAGTATTGGCAAAGTGAAGTCCTCGCGCTAAAGCCCACGTAGAATGATACCACAGCGGAAGCAAATTACCCGGGAATCAGCTTTCCAGAAACTTACAACCAGTGATGCTGATCACAGCAGAAATCTGGAGCGCGGAGCCGCAGTGTGAGACGTGCAAGGACCCTGGACCGTGTGTGGGGGTCGGGCCGGGCTGCCTGTGCCGCGTGCCCGGGAGCCCCGAGCGCGAGCGCGGCGGAGCAGTGCTGGGAGCTGGCTGAGAGCCGCAGCTCGTGCCCACTTGCTTGCTCAGAACTGTGAGCCCGCGCCCTCTCTTGGCTTGGAGCACCTCAGACTGCACAGGAGGAACAAGACAGAGCCTTTGGATTGAGGAAATCTACATGGCTCTTGAAACTCTCCTACTTGTTTCCTGCTCCTTCTCTCTTTTATTTATTTCCTGATTATTCTGATTATTCTAGCCTGATTATCCCACCTGCTCAGGGTCACTGCATTTCCTGTGTATAGGTCAGATTTTTTTATGTGTATGTGTGTGTGTGCGTGTGTGTGTGTACACATGTGTGTACATGTGTTAGAGGTCATCCTTAGGCATGGCATCTACCTCTTTTTGAGACAAGGACTGTCACTATCCTGGAGCTAGACTTGCTGGCCAGTGAGCCTGGAGATGCTGGACATGGAGGTGCATGCCTGTAAGCCCTTGGCCTCACAGTTAGCAAGTCTGGCCTAATTGGCAAGGTGTAGGTTTGGCTAAAGATCCTGTCTCAAAGGAGCAACTGAGGATGACCCCTGATGTTGACCTTTGACCCCGACATGCACTTGCACACATATGCACACATATGTACTCACACACATACAAACATGTGCACACACCTACACACACACAGCAGCAGCAGCAAAAACCAACAGAAAAGACGAGAGATCAAATAAAACCCCAGACCAAGTCTCTATGCATAGGCATGATTAATGAATTTTCTATAACCTAATTTCTTGCGTGTTTCACATGTGTTATTGTGCAATGAATTAATAATGCAACTAACCATGTATAGGTGTTACTATAAAGGACAATACAGCTCAATTTGTTAAGATTTTATCAACCCCACTTAGTCACAGTAATTTTTATATGAGTGGGAGGAAAAGAAAAGTTTCGGATTCGTTTCCTCTTTTGGGTTAGCTCAGCATCTGAATGGAAAACTGGATTCTGAGTCTCCTCTCAGCTTGACCATTTGCTTTGTTTTCTTGGCCAATCTATTTAAGAACACTGACTCAAGTTTCAAACACGTAACTTAGGCCAGCCACTCGTTCTCTCACTGTGTGTCACCAGAACGTCATCAGGAGGAGCACATAATACCTGGCGGCCTGGTGTGCCTACCGTGGATTTTGAGGAGTCATGTTGGGCAGGGCTCTGCGTCTAACACAGACAAGGATCAAAGGGGCCGTGCTCTGCTCTGTTCACTAAAGGGATTTCCAGTCAGGGGGAGACAGAGGAGTCGTTCCTAGGGAGCAGAGACATTGAGCCTGGGCCCTGTACATATTCCTTTGTTTGGGCAACGGGGATGTATGGTGTGCCTCTCTGATGCAGAATTTGCTCTTCACAAAATGAAAATGGCAGATTTTCTTTTATCAAGATAAGAAATTTGCTTCTTAAAGTTGCCTCTGTATTTCATTAACTAGGTCAGTGACTAGCAGGTAGAAAATGCTCAATGAACATTTGCTTAAAAGCAGAGTTTGCTTATCCAGAAAAGAACAGATAACTCATCAGAATGAAGGTGGCAAGCAGTTTAGATAGGGAACCATGGGGAGAAAGGCGCAAAATCCTCATCTGTCATTGAACTTACGTACTAGGTAGTACTCCGCTGTTTCCAAGCATTGGATTTACCAGGATGTAATCAAAGTCATATCCTGATCCCGAAATATATCACTTCCCAATGAAAGAAAACCTGCAGCCGGGCATGGTGGCACATGCCTTTAATCCCAGCACTCGGGAGGCAGAGGTAGGAGGATTGCCATGAGTTTGAGGCTAGCCTGAGACTACATAGTGAATTCCAGGTCAGCTTGCACTAGAATGAGACCCTACCTCAAAAAAAAAAAAAAGAAAAAGAAAAGAAAAGAAAAAAAAAGATAAAAGAAAAGAAAAGAAAAGAAAAAAAAAAGAAAAGAAAAGAAAAAAAGAAAAAGAAAAAGAAAAAATCCTCCATCCTGGACTGTGACATTCAAGCTATGTGGATTCCCTATGCTGTGACATAAGTTTCTTCCATAACTCTGAAGAGTAGCTACAATGGCTGTGCCTGACTTGAGGAAATCATTTGGTGACACCATCTGTCTCTCTCTCTTTTTTTAAATTCCAGCTTGATGGTTTCTCACACACCGTAATTACCTGGGAAGCTTTCAAGCTCTGCCAAGGGATGCTATGGTCATGGGTGATTTGAGAAAAGCTCAGATGGAGGACAACAGAACAGGGTATTCTGGTGCTCCAGGTAGAGTCTCTGTAGAAAGCTGTTTCACAGCTTCCTTTAAGTAAAATATTTCTCTGTGGTCTTCAGATCTAGGCCCTGGTTCCCATGGGAGTGTGGCTATGCCCCCAGCAGGACCAGGTGGAGCTGCATGCTGGGGCAGAGCACTTCAGGACTTTGATTTCATTTTGTTTTGACAGCTAGATCCATCTTACAACCTTGCTGTTCTCTGTTTTCAGCTCCATCTTAGGGCATTAATTAAAGACTCCCTCTCACCTTATTCATGGAGACACTGAAAGTTCAAGGCTGTCAGCAGAAATGTGTCATCACCTAGCACCAGCATGATCCTAGGAAAATACCAATAAGCACATTAAACAAAAGAGGAATTAAGAGGCAATAAGACACATTTCCTAGATATGGGCCATTTCCCTGCAAATCCACTTTAATATCTTTCAGGTTACACTTGACTTGTGCATATCAAGCATGTGGGAACAAGAGTTGAAATCTAATAATCCAGAGAGCAAGAATGAAATGTGACAAGGCCTCATGATTGAAAATGGGAAAGAGAAATCAATTGTTTGTTCTGTTGGAATAAAGAGAATAAATTGGATTACCACAACTTTAATTTAGCCAGAAAGACACGTCTTTTGTTAAGAGAAGAAATAACTTGGTTTATCGATTATCTATGACAGATCAAAGAGAGGTAAGATGAATTCACCCAGTCCTGCTTATAGGTGGAAAGGAAGCATGGGGTACTTTCAAGCAAGCTGTTTAACCTTTCCATGACTCAAATTATCCATACTTTGAAATGGCAAACCTATTATCACCTTCAAAAGTATTTTCTAAGTGCTCTACTTTGTATGGTGCTGAGAAGTTAAAAAGAAAAAAGAAGTAGAAGAAGAAACTGTGAGAATATGCTAAAATAGATGAAAGCTGGACTGAGGACAGTGTATTAAAAAGTCATACAGTAATATAAATATAATGTCCTTTATCTTTGTTCCAGCATCAGTGAAAGTTATTTTCAATGATAAAATTGGAGTCTAATGTTTGATATATAAGTGTGTGTGTGTGCGTGTGTGTGCGTGTGTGTGCGTGTGTGTGTGCCAGTTATACATTCCTTACCTATGTATCTATGAAAATTTATACTATTATTTGGTGAAAATATTGAGGTGTAAGCTTGTCAAAACTTGAATTTGTTTTAAAGGTCAAAAAGAAAACAAGGGGGCTGGAGACATGGCTCAACAGTTAAGATTCTTGCTTGTGAAGCCTTAGGACCCAAGTTCAATTCCTCAGTATCCACGAAAGCCAGATGCACAAGATTGCACATGTGTCTGGCAGTTGTTTGCAATGGCTAGAGGCCCTGGCATGGTTCTTCAGTACCCATGCAAAGCCAAACGCACAGAGTGGCACATGCATCTGGATTTTGGTTGCAGTGGCTGGAAACCCTAGTGCCCCCATTCTCTCTCTCTCTTGCTCTTTCTTCTTGGAAATAAATAAATGAAATTAAAAACAACAACAACAACAAATTAAACCCATGAACTAAATAAATGAAATTAAAAACAAAAAAATAAACCCATGAACTATTTCAATGTAGGCACAGAGGGAGACCTTCCCTGTGCGTCATCAGCTGGTTTCCAGTGAGTTAATTCTTCATTAATATGGCCCTTCAGAGACTACTGGAGAGAATCAGTGCCCACTAGAAGGTCACACCCTTACCTCAATGGAGTAAGGTGGGTGCTAATAACATGCAATGGTGAACATTTGAGATGCGAATTATGTGACTGAGGAAATGAATTTTAGGTTTGACTTAACTTCATTGAGTTTAAATTCAAATAGCCATATGTTTGAAGGCTGTGGTTCTGGAATTTAGATATCATTTAACCTCATTATTGTTTTAAGTGGATTGTACCAGCAGGGCAGAATTATAGAGAACACAGACAATATGATGGTAGTAAGTTTTGCATGTGCCTGGATGTCCTTTACCCAGAAGACTGCATTGGTTTTCAACTCAAGGTAGATGTGTCCCCAACTCCTCTTCCTTCTACAAAAGCCATCACAGGCTGTGTACTGAATTACTGAAAGAACTTACAGAAGCATAAATGACGGATGGAAAGGCAACTATGAACAGGTACTAACTTTTTGATTTTCTTGAATTTTGAAGGCATGTTGATGGATGAAAGAGTGTTGAAGAAGTTATTACCGGAGTGGGATAGCAGGGTAAGGTAAACAGGCTTTTCCCAGATACTGCATAACTATAAGCATTCCATGCTTGAGATCTGCCATTATCAAAGATGAGAGTGCCATTGGGGGTGGGGTGGATAAAGGAGGAACTGCTTCAAGCAGTTTCCCTTGGTGACATCTTCTCAATTTCCTTACTTCTGACAGAGACTTAGGTTATTCTGTATTGAACTTTGGAAAAAAAAAAAAAATCCAGGGCTGTGAGAGATGGCTTAGCCATAAGGCACTTGCCTGTGAAGTCTAAGGACCCCAGTTTGATTCTCCAGGTCCCATGTAAACCAGATGCACATGGTGGCTCATGTGTCTGAAGTTTGTTTGCAGTGGCTAGAGGCCTTGGTGTATCCATTCTCTCTCTCGCTCATAAATAAAAATAAATCTTTAAAAAAAATCCAGTGGGTACATTTTCTCAGAAGTGGGGCTGCAGGTGAGAGGCAGACAGCCCAGAGCAGACCATTCATTAGCCTAGCTCTACAGGTCCCTGGAATGCAACTTAACCTCTATCTGGTCCATTCGGTCTACAGTACTGGCCACTTACAAAGTCCCCAGGGTATCTTCCCTCAACAGCGAGAAAACACTCTGAGAATTATAGTAGAGGAAATGGAAATACAAGTATCAATCATCTAAAGATGACTGATTACCAATACCTGAAGAACAAAGAAGACAAAAAAAAAATCCCAAGAATAATGTGATCTAAATATATCCCCTAAATGACCTCATCAATCACCAGATGAGAGAAGCCAGGCTTCCTTGGCTGGGACCACTCACTTTTGAATGGCTTATTTACCATGACCCAGGAGAAGGATGACCCTTGACTTCAGTCTATCATAGCTCCTCAAAGAATAATATTTATGGGAAAATATATATTCTTAGTACTGATATTTAACTCTGTTGCTTAACTTATGTTGCATTGCTGGCAGAAATCACCAGACCCAGAACAGCTTGGGAAAAAAAGACTTATTTTGGCTTACAAACTCGAGGGGAAGCTCCATGATGGCAGGAAAAAATGAGGGCATGAGTAGAGGGTGGATACAACCTCTTGGCCAACACCAGGTGGACAACTGTAATAGAAGAGTGTGCCAAAGACTGGCATGGGAAAACTGGCTATAATACCCATAAGCCCACCCCAACAATATGCTGCCTCTAGGAGGCTTTAATTCCCAAATCTCTATCACCTGGGAACCTAGCATTCAGAACACCTAACTTTATGGGAGATCTCTGGATCAAACTACCAAAACCTATAATCAAAGCTCACTGAGAAACTGCTGTTACAAGACAGAATATGAACAGTATTAACTTTGATAGACGGAGAAATAATATGTGGCTAACAATGTGGGAATGAGGACTTTGAGAGATGGAGGTAAAGGCCTTGTTAGCCTTATTCTACATATACACAGAGTACTTATGCAATAGGGCTCATTATGGTCTTATCCTGGTATGCTTTCTAGTTGATTTTGTACATAGCATTATTGGAGATACCACATAGTAATCCATCCTTGTAATCTATGATCAGGAAGGGTTATTAGTGAGATAATCTCACAATATATACCTGGTTGAGAAAAAGGAGCAATTTAATCTAGTTGCCTATAGCCTCCAAAATAGTTACTTATGAGGTTTGTGTAATCCTTCATGTCATTTTTGCATATATATATATATATATATATATATATATATATATATATATATATGTATATGTATTAGGTAATTCCTAAGTTAAAATAGTGATATGCTGTTGACATTTAGGAAGACAGTACCAGGCAAATATAAACCCACAGAAATCACTGGTGTCAGGAAGGAGCTGACCGAGCAGGACTAGAACGAAGTGGGTTAGCGAATGCTCCTCTCCACTACAGGCTTTGCGCTCTGTTCACCTCACGGGTGTTCCACTGGATGAAATGAAACAACACAGATATATCCAATCATGGAATAAGAATAAATTTTAACAACTCATTGACGTGATCAGCAGATAAGAATCTACAAGGTCTTGAATAGTACAGTCTATTGAAACGATGTGGGCCTTGATACTTGAGTATTGTAAAATTGACCTTAGTCAAAGAGGTGATCAGTGAGCAAGTGAAGAGAAGCAATAAAGTTTTATTGCCCGCGCTCTGTGATGGATGAATGATTTAGTTTCTGTGCATATTGTTGGATTTAAATATTTACTATAAATATTTCCATTTTGAAAAGTTCAAAGATAGTGCTTTTTAATGGCCACACATACCTTGATTAAAATATTTTAATCTAAATAGGACTTCTCACTTTATTGCACAAACACTTAAGTAAACAATCAAGGGTATCTACAGAAATCAAACCAAATTTAATAACTATCATATTGATAACTTTTCTTGTTTCTGTGGAAAAAAATATACCTGATAAAGGCAACTTCAAGAAGGAAGGGTTAATTGTAGCTCAGTGTTTGAGGGGCTTAAATTCCATCACAGCAGGGAAGGTGCATGGAGTTGCTGATCAACCTGGAATTTAGAAGCAGAGAGATGAATGCTGGTTCATGGTTTGCAGCTAGCTTTCTTCTCTTTCCCTTTTTATTCAGTCCAAGGCACAGCCCAAAGGACGGTGTTGTCCACATTCAGGGTAAATCTTCTCCCCTCAGTTAAACTTTCTGGAAAAGCCCTTCCAGACACACCCAGAGTTGTAATCTCAAGGAAACAGTAAATCCTGTCAGGTTTACAAGTCGAATCTTTGCAGCTGTGGAATCAAGCCATTTGGTGGCCTCACTCAGTCATCTCTCACAGCATGTCTCACTCAAATTGGCTTGGAGTGTGGATTAGGAACTTCTGCTGTTAGGTCTTCTCCAATTTGTGACTTCTAGTCACTGTTAGTCATTTTGTTCAGCGTTGCCTTCTAAGCTTCCTGAGGGCTGACAGTCTCCACTGTCTACAGGAGTCATAGCTCTTCAGACTTATGAACCTGAATAGTTCATATTTATTTACCCCTCTTCAAATATCAGATGATATCCTTGCGATGATGTCCTTAGACATTACAGGTGCTAACTGATTTACTTTTGTGTATTGCTCAAATGTTAAACCATGTCTAAGTCAAAGTCACATAACTGGCCAGAGACTAAGCTATGAATTCAAAGTCCTGACCCTTGGTCAGACATTTTCTCTAGTACATGATCAGTCTCTTTCTGGACATTGAAAAGCAGCTCCTGTGCTTGGCTAATCACTCTCCTCTCTTTGTTTGTCATTATATACATAAGGGAGGCATAATATTTTTGGGTAATAGGGCTAATTGTTATATGAAGAATAAATGATTCACACTTGCTGCTTTATAGAGGCACACAGATTCATTGGTTATTCATTGCTTTGAGCCACAAAGACCTTTCCCTGTGATGTTAAAGAAAAGGTCATTAAATTCTATGAATGTTGGAGCTGAAAAGATGGCTCAGTTGCAATGCCAGGCAGCTTGAGTTCAGTTCCCAAGCCACCCACGTAAGCCACTCAAGGAGCGACCCTCATAAAACACTCCTGAAGGCCAGATGCAAAAAACTAAGTCAAGCAGTTGGCACTCACTAGCAGTAGCCAGCAAAGCCCTGGTGCCTCCCTCCCTTACCCCATCAACATTAAAAAGAATTTAAAAATCACTTAAAAAAAAAACAAACTGAACTTCAAGTTGCTCAAATATATAGCAGCAAGAAACACTGGCATGAGAATCACCCAAGATCATGGCAGTCAAAATGCTGCTCTGCTTCCTGCCTCCTCGTCTTCCAGAGTAAAGATACGATTTCTCCTCCAGGTACTGTGAGTTCTACCTAGAGCTACTCTGCTTCTAATTATATCCCCCTGTTCACCTGTCTGGCTTCCTGTATCATTAAAACAGTTGTAGCATCTTCCCCCTTGCTGTTTTTTAGCTGAAATGTATGGCATGGCCCAAGTTGAGCCTGTGTCAGCCAAGGAAAATTGAGGGGTGGGGGAGGTGGCTCCCTCCCTGTGTCCTCCAACTCCCCTACCCCAAACAGGTCTTCATCCTCACATGTAGAGGCCTGAGGTGACAAGAGCGGGCGCCTCTGCACACACTGCCTGCCATGCGTCTCTGCCTATCACCCAGCAGAGTTAGCCACGCCACCCTTCTTCCTATCTACACCATTGTCATGAGCAGACACACCTGTTGACCTTGAGGGTGAAGTGACTCTGGCAACACTACCAGCCACCAGGTGGCTTCCTTCAGCTCTGTGTTGGCTTTCCTCAAGAAGAAAAACAAAAACAACAACAAAAAAACAAACAAACAACAACAACAAAAAAAAAACAGGCCCAAAGCACTATTCCATAGTAAGCCAGAAAACCTTCAACACTGAATTTCTTTTGACAATATTCATTGAAGCCTGTAGCTTTTGCCTTACAGAATTTCTCATGTCACATGCTACATATTTTCGAAAATTGAATCAGAGAGGTATTTCTCGAATGGCAACCCTTCAAAAAAGTGAGTGAACTTTAAACATTATTTCCTAGTGATTTCTTTTTTTTTTTTTTTTTTTTGAGGTAGGGTTTTAGTCTAGCCGAGGCTGACCTGGAATTCACTATGTAGTCTCAGACTAGCCTCAAACTTACAGTGATCCTCTTACCTCTGTCTCCCTAGTGCTGGGATTAAAGGCATGTGCCACCACGCCTGGCCTTTTTGGGATTTTTGAAGTTTCCTATAATAACATAGTCATGGGGGGTATAAGTGAATGTGTGAGCAGTAGTGTGCCTTCGGGTTATACTGGTGTATAGGGGAATAACCAAATCAGCAGTCCATCCACAGAAATGTGCCTGAATAGAAGTGCCCAGGATGTTACGGAGTTGCTCATCTAATTAGTAATTCCACCTTTTCTTATTAAGTGACTGCTGTGTGCTGGGCATTTCTCCAGATGAGGGGAGCCGCTGAGACGTGCTCACACTCTGGAGGACAGTCTAACGAGGGCAAGGAGCACGTGAAGCACAGCTGCAAGCACTGCCAGGGAGAGCAAGCCAGGGAAATGCATTTGTTTCCTAGAGCTGCTGTAACCAATTGCCACCAGGTGATGGCTTCAAATAGCATAAACTCACTCTCCTCTCAGCCTTCTGGAGCTGGAAGTGCCAAATCAAGGAGTCAGCAGGCCACACTTCATCCTGGGCAGAGGATGTACCTTCTGTGCCTTGTACCTTGTCCAGTGCCTACAGGCATTCTTTGGGTTATGGCTGCAAAGTTCTCATTTCTGCCTCCTGTTTTCACATAGGTTTATACTCCTGTCTCCTTTAGGAACGCTCCTCAGTGGATCAGGGCCTACTAGATAATCCGTGATGATCCTATTATAACATCTTTAGCTCAATTTCATTTACAGGCTGCTTTTTTTTTTTTTTTTTTTTCTAAGTAAAGTCACATTATTTACAGGTAGCAAGGCATGGGCATTTTCAATCCATTGCAGGCAGGGAGTTAGAAAGTGGTGAGAAATGATTTTAAACAGAGGGATGAGGAGTTTTCTGCAGAGGTCACATAAGCACAGGAATAGTAATTGTGTGTGGGGGGGAGAGGACTGGAGAGATGGCTTAGCGGCTAAGGCATTTGCCTGCAAAGCCAAAGGATCCTGGTTTGACTCTCCAGGACCCACATAGGCCAGATAATCAAGGGGACCTGGATTTCGTCTGCAGTGGCTGGAGGCCCTGGCTCTCCCATTCTCTCTCTCTCTCCCTCTTTATTTCTCTCTCAAATGAATAACTAAATAAAATATATATTTTAAAAAGAAAGAAATGGTAATTGTGGGACAATTGCCTTATCTGAGGAGGAACCTCTAATGGAAGAGATGGCAGGTACATATTATGTAAAATGGTCATGGCCTTGGTCCTTGCAGAAATTTCAGGGCAATGTGTAGTCACTGGAGAGCTGATGGAAGGGTATGAGGTCACAGAAGCACAATGCACCGGGAATGCATAGGTCTACCACTCTTGTGTGGCTGGGCACTAGAACCCCATCAAGGATGGCATATGTCTATAGACTTAGTGATTCCATTACTCCTGGCACTATTTTCTGACTATCATGGATGATTGCTGCACATGGTGCTGAAGCCAAGCAAAGCTCCACACCAGATCACTGCTCTTTCTTCTGCTGTCAGGGCTGGCACCTTGCCTCTTTGGCTCCCGCCCTCCTTCGGTTCTCTCCTGCCCTCCATTCATCTAGCTAAAGAGATAAACAGGAAGCCTCTCACCTTCTCAGTCGCCACGTGCAGGCCACCTGGGCTGACTGAAAACCACTGTGCTCTCCAAAACACTTCTGCATCCCCGAGGTCACTCCTCATTCGATGTTTAGATATTCGACTTTTTAAGTGCACCTGGGTCTTTTAAAGATAATCCCTGTGTTTCTCATACATTTCAAGTTTCCTCAGTGGCCTCTGATCATGCAGAAGTCAGTGAGTAGCCTGCGAGGCCAGCTGACTTATGTTCATGGTCTCTCCGTTAGCATGCAGCTTTCATTGTTTGTCTGTAATGCCCATAGGTAACTCACAGCGAGATTCTGGGGGTTGAGATCCATCACTTGACTGAAGGTACATGGAAGATTTCAAAGACCAAGGTAGTCAATCACTGGACCTCATGGGAGTGCTGGGGAGGAGCAGGCTATCCAGACCACACAAGTTGTGGCCCTGTGTTCTGCACTGCAGGCTTAACAAAGAGGATTTGCCTTGGGTGAGAAAGAAAGTCTATTGGGTGACATTCTGTGACTCATGACAATGCCATGGCTCCCAGGCCATCTCTTTGAGAGGGTAACTTGAGTTGCCATTCCTTTCCTACCTTCAAACTGTGTTTGCCATGCCAATTAAAATTAACCTTGCATATTAGATCCAGTTGAAGCAAAGAACTGAAATAAATTTGTTTTCTTTGTTTAACTGATTATGACTAGTAATAACTAAGGAAGCCCACACTCCTATGCTAGCCCACTCATTTTTTTTTTTTTCCGTTTGAATGTGAACTCTGAGGCTTTTGTAATATCCAGGATATTAAAGATGAGTGACATTACAAATTGTCTCTTTCTACTTCCCTTGGCTGTTTCTCTCTCTCTCTCTCTTCTAAGACCATAGGTGAAATGATAACAATTATCAGGTCAACATAAATCTTACCCTTCGGAGCCTTTAACAAAGGCAATGAAACAGTTTTAATTTAATATATTATAGACTATTACCAAAGAAAGTACGTTGGAAGGTGACTTTGAAAATGAAAAATACAGACTTCATTAATGACCATTACAACTTTGGAAAGATTTCATGAAAATATACTTTGATTGCTTTCTGTTTAGCTAGCTATTCTTGGTTCTTTAATTTTTGATCAAGCCACTAAATTGTGGCCCTTTCTCATGACAGCATAATTAACAAATGACCTTGAACATCCTTCATGAAGAACTGCTAAATACCTATTCTGTTCTTATCTATTGTGCCATAAGAAAGATCCTTGACCCATCAGCTCAAGTGCAGTTTATAGGAGAACGATTGTCAAACATTGTTGGAGACACATGGATAAACCAAGTCATTCAGAAATCTGACCATCATGACAGAGGTATTGTATGAAGTAAAAGCAGTAGAATAGGCAATTTGTTCTGACACTTTTTTTTTTTTAAAGTCAAGCTTCAAAATAACATCATTGTTATTTTGTTTCCTTCAGGAGAAAAGGACCAGGCCATCTTGAACTTGCAGTACATAATTGCCTTCATATATTTTTCCAGGCAATAGAGGACCAAAGACAATTCTGTACGAACGCAAAATGAGGAGCCTCTAGTGCAACTCTGTATGAATACATAGCCAAAGCAAATTGCCACACTCATAATTAGGAGACAGCAATGCCTCTTCAGGCCCAAGTTCTGGCCTGGCCCAGCTTGTATCATTTGTGGGGGTTGTGTATATTTCAGCTGATGCAGGGGACATTCTCCTCACTGGGCAGCAGGGGAGAGAACTTGTAATTTCATATATAATTTTATTGTGGGACTTAACAAGTCAAAGCATTAATTGGCGGTAGAAACACAGTTGTTCTCCATAAATGTCACACACCATTATGTTATGACATCCCTTTCATGCGCAGGTCATTGCTAAATAAAAACAGCAGAACGTATTGAAAAAGCACTGGCCAGCATAATCTTCAGGCAACAAATAACCTGGTTGCACTCAGTTTCTTTGGTTTTTGAAGCATACTTTATGTTAATAAAAGTATATTTACAGATTAGGAGTCATAGGCTGGCAAACATTAATTAGCAGGTTCTTCATGAAGGACATTCAAGGTCATTTGGAATACCAGAATCATGACAGATTGCTGAAATGCTTATAAATGCTAGTCAAAAAAAAAAGCCTATAACAGAGCCCATCTGTTTAATGCATACGTTTGGGAGGGTTTGGGAGCTTAAACCGTAGTATGAAGTTACCTGTGATGACATGGTGTCTCTTGTGACAGATGTTTAATTTTAACTCTGTTGTTTGGGGACAAAAATGATTTTCATAAGTACCTCATAGAATTTTTCCACTTGAGATATCTATGTAACGTAGTCATATGACAGTTGGCCATTAAAATCTATTTCCAATTCTATTTGGAATTCATCTGAACTATCAGGTATATTTGGTCTAATTTCACATTAATACTGAGATGGGTTATTTGTAGTGATAACAAGAAGCATGAGTTTGTGAACTGGAAACATTTTAGGCAGTGGTGATTTATTGGAATTTCCTTTAAAAACACCAATGCAATGAAAATGAACATGTATTGTAAGGTCTGTAATCTACCAAGAGTGCTCCATGCATATTTGAAAAGTCACTGTGTATTAGTTCAGGTGCAACTAACCTAAAATAATTAATAGCCTGAAGTTGAACTTTTAGTTTTATACTTTGATTTTTTTCTTATTATTATGTGACATTATTTCTATGACATGGTGCACTGACTTAATGAACATTGGTATGAGAACTAATAAAAAGACAGTGTTATTTTCCTCTGGAAACATGCTCTTGTTTCTTTATCTTCTTTAGTTTTCTGGGCATGAGTAGAAACCAAAGATCCAGACATGTTGCCTGGAAGAGAAGCTTGCTTAGGAAGGAGGCCAGTTGGACTAGCATCCTCTCACTCTTTGCTCTAGTGCTGTATTAACAGACACTACAGATGCTAAATACCAAATGAGGTTTGCCAAGTTCAATAAACGCTATTCGAATTCACCTTGAGTCATTGGGAACTTGAAAACACAACCACGGGCCTCCGAAGGAGAGCTATCTAGGGAAATGTACCAAGAGAGGAAGGGATTTTACTTTGTCCATCATCAATCATATTTGGACTTCTTCATAAAAAAGCATGATTACTCTTTGGTATGTGCTTTGAATTGCAGGACGATATGTACCTTTTAAATATGACATTTTACAGAAAAGGGACAATAAGTTAATATTGTACAATATTGGACTTCCATCAAAGCCATTGTTGTCAAAGTCTTTGAAGGATTATGTGGTCAGTGCTTAGAAACATGCCCTTCAGTTAGAAAAATAAAACAAACAAACAAACCAATATTTATAATATGTGCTATACAGTGAATTATATAAATGAATATTAACTGTGGAGAATCTAGCCAAAAGTACAATCAAGAGAACCTGTGACTAGAGCCTCATGATGAATAAAATCAAGCAAATAATAACATACTTTAAGTGTATCATCTATGTGTATCTTCTCTCTTGTTAGTTCAACTTAGGAAATATTCAAGAAAGAAAGAGTACTTTATGTTGCTGCTGGTTTTTCATATTTTTCGTGATAGGTAGGAATTTATTTTTTAAAGAAAGTTAGATGGATGCAGTACAAAAACAGTGAAGTTGATTGATTGGTGTTGAGATCAAAAGAGGTCTAACAAAAGTGTGGTAAAATAGTAGATTCTGGTTAGAGATGAATATGCATACACTGCCAATTTTTGGTGACTTGGTGAGCATCAGATTTAAACTAGCTCAGGCAAGCATTTGTGTGGGTGTGAATTTTGTTTAAGAGGATTAAAACAGCTGTGCTGGAGACTCAGCCCTCAAGGGCACCAGGGTCATGGGCACCATGAGATTCCCTTTCCATCTTCCCCCTTGGCTTCTTTCTACTTGTTGGTACTATCTTTATTCAGGTTAGGTGCAGTGAACAGAAACGTGGGTTCTGGCTTTTCTAAACTCCACAACCAGACAGAATAGAACGCCTGACTCTTATTTCCAGGGTCTGATGTCACAGAGAGAGCTGATTGGCAGAGATGGTGTCAGGTGTGTATCTCTGAGCCAATCAGCTCCTTCGTTGCAGGTGTGTATTATAAAATGATTACTATCCCTATTTCAATCTCTGTGGCCAAGGACAAGAGGGTTTATAAAAGAAGTCAACACCCAGTTCAAACCCAGGGCTAAAGAAAAGGAACTAAATGAGGAGACAGAGGAGTAGGCATTTACTACTTTTAAATAGTATCTGCTTAGAACTCCTAAAACGATTTTGAAAAAAAAAATTTTTGTTCATATGTTGACTGCAAGAAGTGCAAAAGTGTTTGTTATAGAAGATTCACATTTGTTGGTCATATATAAATGTATATAGTCTGTATGTTTGAGCGTGTGTGTGTGTGTGTGTATGTGTGTAGGCTGAAGGTAACCCTGGAATATTATTCTTCTGGTGTCATTCTTCTTTGATTTAGAAGCTCTTACTGGGTTTGAACTTGTCAAATAATCTGGACAAGCTGGCCAATGAGAGTCAGGGATCCACTGGTCTCTGTTTGTCTAGCACTAAGATTGTAAATCCAAGCCATCAAATACTTTCTTTTATTTTTTGCTTCCTGAGGTAGGGTCTTATTCTCTTATTCTAGCTCAGGCTGACCTAGAATTCACTATGTAGTCTCAAACTGGCCTCAACTCACAGCAATCATCCTACCTCTGCCTCCCAAATGCTGGGATTAAATGCGTGCACCACCACACCCAGCCTAAATAATGCTTTTATAAAAGTGGGTTCTGGGGATCAAACTCAGGACTTTATGCTTGCTAGGCATTTGCTTTACTGATTTATGTATTTCTCCAGCCCCTAATAACACATTTTTTAAAGAAGGAATGTAAATAACGGAAAAAGTAATGGGAACAAATCCACAATATTGTCTCACAATTTAATTAAGAAAATATTAAGGATCATAAACTACTTGGAAATGTGACATAAAAAAGGCAATGATACATAATTTAAACATTTTGGGATAACAATTATGTGATTAGGGCTTTGTTTATGCCATGAGCTTCAGGATCTTGAATGATGACTCTCATTGCAGGGTGAACTGAGGTCCTCAGTGAGGGGAAGCATTCAGCTGTCAGGGCCATTCTCTGTTACTGATACAGTGAGAATTGCTTCAAGGCAGAGGATCAAGATTGAGTAGAAATGGCTATTTAAGGATCCAAAAAACGGGATGGCTTGAAGGACGTCTCAGAATGGTGTTATATGCATACACAGCTTTGAAAGAAAGACAATTATTTAAACATCTATTTGATGAGGCAGAGCATTGTTGCAATTTTGTTAAGCAACAACACACATACTTACATCCCCTTTTAACATGATAAAGAAAATAATTTAATATTGTTTTAAGTGGAGACTCTGAACAAACAATTAAATAGACATTCTATTATGTTTTCATTCCTTACTCATAGTAAACACCCCATTCAAAAATCACTTATTTTAAAAGGAACATTTATTTCTTTGAAAGAGGAAGAGGGAGGGAGGAAAAGAGGGGGGGGCATGTACTGACATAATAGGACCTCTTGCTATTACAAAAGAACTCCCAATGGAAGCACCACTTAATTTGATTTACATGAGTAATGGGAATATGAACCCAGACCGTCAGACTTTGCAAGCAAACGCCTTTAAAGGTTGAGCCTTCTCTGCAGCCCAAGACTCAGAGTTTTCACTAGAGGTTTGGATTTACCACCAGGAGATTAGAATGCTGTCTGTTCATAGATCTCCAGCATCACACCGATGCTTCAAGGGTGATAGACCACAAACGGAAGGCATAGCAGTACCCAGGACACTAGCTTCCAAGCTATCAGTCTTATGAGGTGGATCATATAGTCATGCAAGGCACATGGAGCAGGTTTCATTACTTGCAGCCAGGGGAAGGGCTAGCTAAAACCTTGGCTTCCTTGGGAGCAGTGCTATGTGCTTTGGAGAGATAAACAGTCTGAAATGCAGCTCAGTCTGGCTCATATACCTTGGGACATGTGATTAACTGGGCTAAAGGCATCAGGGATGTACTTTCTTGGTCAGAACACTGAGGTAATGATGTTCCAATGGACTCCCCTGTCTCTCTGGATATTGATGCTCAGTTCATTTTCAGTTAATCTTGAGAACTAGAAGAAAGGTATGGAGAGAGGACTGACTTGGCCCAAGGCCACTCAGAGACTTGTCCTGAGGAGAGGTCTTATAGAAACCAACTGGTCAGAGAAAAATTACAGAATTCTCTCAAGAAAATGTATTTCCATCTTGGATATACATTATATTTGATCAATATTTATCCTCACATTTAATGTACAAGGCTTTGGGTTAAGACTGTAAGAAGAGAGATCCCCTGATGTATACGAACTACTGTTCTGTGGCTCATTTCCATGCGAGATGGTCCCCGCACAGGGCTAGATTATGCAACGCAGGGGGAAGCATGCACTGTGTGAAGCCGAAGAGCAAAGCAATAACTGTGGAACATCTTATGTTGTTTAAAAGACAGTTATTGCAGAAGAGGTGCACTAAGATGAGAGCCCGTGCGGCCAACTCAAGATAGTGGACGAGGCAACTTTGAATGGTAATCCCAATTGTGAATATATGCACCTTCTGCAATATAATCAAACAGAAATAACACTGAGCTCTAAGAATAAAATGGGTAGTAGAAACCTAGATAAATCTCCAGAGATTTCATTCTTAAGATGTGAATTTCCTCCTTGTTCATGGAAAGCCAGCAGTCACTCTGTGGCCAGAGTTTAAGCAAACAGTTCAACTTTTAAAGCTCATTCTACCTTTATTGTAAGAAATCCATTAGTCATGACAATGGATCCAGAACTCTTATGGTTAGTATCAGAGGTCAAACTATCACAAGGACATTTCCCAACTCATCTGACCAATATTAGAGCTGGAGAGATGACTCACAGGTTAAAGGGCTTACCTGCAGAGCCTGAGGACTGGACTTTTATTTCCCAGTATCCATGTAAAGCCAGATGCACAAGGTCGCACATGCATCTGGAGATTGCAGTGGCTGGAGGCTCTGGCTCACCCAGTCTTTCTTTCTAACTGCCTTTCTCTCTCTCTCAAATAAATAAATGATTATTTAAATAAAATATTTAAAAAATATCCATTTGAAAAAAATTACATATGTAAAGGCAGACAGTAAGGGTTTAATCAGAAATACTTGACAGGACTGTTAAGCCTGCATTTAAATACTATTTTGCATTACCACTTATTTGTTTTTTATACACCTGTCATTTAAGAGAAAAAGGCAGCCTGTGAATCAGCATTTCTAGCCCTATGATAGTGTAGGAAAACTATAAACAATGCTAGTGACAAAATGAGATTCTTTTAGGCCTCTAATAAATTATGCAGACGTTCAGAAAAGGAACTGCTTAGCTAAGGGCTCCTTGAGGCCACGAGCATTCTTACATGCAACACCAGTTGTTCAGTGATTCATGAAGAAGTCCATATCCATTCATGACACTGCAACTTCAAACTATGTGCAGAGAGCGACAGTAACGGGCAGGGTAGGTGCATTTGCATAGCTTTGTGTTTAAGTTTCTTTCATCTTAATGCTTGCTAGTAATTGAATTTGCGATAGTGGCCACTGTAATTTATCCAGCCAGAGAAATATCAATAAACACACAAAAAATCATCAAACAAGGATGAATGTGCTACTGGTCGAGTATGTTAGGGGCTGACATGGTAGAGGTTTGTGTGTTTTACATGCCACGGATGCTATGCTTGTTATTTCTTGCAACACGTGTTATGCTACACTATATTGGATATAAGGCAAAAGGGAGTTGGTGGCTCAAAGTGAAACAGTTTTGTGGAATCTTAGCCCTGCCTCTCTGTGCTGTTCCTACCGTGGAAGAGAGGCAGAGCCAAGTGACAGTACGGTGAGATGTCAGACTTGTGTTTTTTTGTTTTAATCTTTCCTTTTCAAGGGAAAAGGTAATAGCTCATTTTCAGGGTTAGTGAACCAAAAATATAAAAGAGCTTTGGTGGAAAGAGAGACACGAAGCAATGATGGCATTGGAAAGCAGGGAGAGTGGACAGTGGGAGTCAGTCCAGTCCACAAAAAAAGACAGCAGAGCTCACTGGGCAATCCAAGGATGAGGATGGATTAGTGATGTCTGCTTCAGTGTGTGTGTGTGTGTGTGTGTGTGTGTGTGTGCGCGCGCGCGCGAAGGTACAAAAAGGCCTGAAACACTCCTCCCCTCTCCTCTCCCAGCAAACCGTCAGGCCTGCATGCTTGCACACTTCCAGGACCAGTCTGCTCTCCCAGAAGTCGGAGAGCTAAATTTCTGCTACACTCACAGATAGCCACACCCCAGCACCAAGACATAGGCGAACGACTTCAAGATTATTCTTTGACCTTCAATATAACCTCCAAATATAACTAATTTTTTTAAAATATGTGAATCAATTCAGGTAGGAAACCCAATCCTTTTATTTAGTAATAATTCAGTTTTTCATTTCAGATCTCAATGACCTGTCACAAAGTGATGATTGCAGTCATCACTCAAGGATTATTTCAGTGTCCCTCTGTATGTCTGGGTCACATTTAATGAATGTTTTTTTTTTTTTTTTCTGTCCTTGCTTTGTTTCACAGTTTTGAACCACCACATTTTCTTGAAACCCAGTGGCTCCTTTAATCCAGCATCTTAAGACCTACTTAAAGATTTATATGATAGTGTATTTAAAATCTATTTGCTATTCTGGTTTTTATAACATAGATACCAGTTGTATGTGACTAGAGCAGACAGTTTGAATTTGACATTCGTATTATTATTTGGAGAAGGGCTGACCAATATTTCATCTTTATAATTCTTATTACAGGATCACATAATTTTTCTTTCAAATTAACTCTTTGTAGCTAAGGGAAGATTTAAGATAAAGGAGGTATGTCCTTAAAAGCAGAAACACACATGGATTTTCCTGTTTATTGTGGAGTTCAAGTTTGCTGAACCAAAATCATGGTGGAAGTTGTGGACTGGCTGCCAATTTTGTGCATATATATATATATATATATATATATATATAGAGAGAGAGAGAGAGAGAGAGAGAGAGAGAGAGAATATGAATTAAGGCATGACATAGTAAATGCATGTTTACTTTTAAACATATGTGGAAACTGAAAGACCCCTAGTGTAAAAAGTTTAAAATGTAATTTAATTAAGTTTTTTTTTTCCCTACTGAAACAAAGACACCTCCATTACATACTCGACTTTGTAGGAAATTATTACATATACAATTTCCAAGAAAGTTGAACAGCCACTGATGAAATAGTTGGCAGTTGAAATGACTTACATTCTGTTGGTTAGCATAACTAAAAAAAAAAAAAAAGTCCAATCTGAAGAAAACTATCTTGGTTATCATTTTTTCATTGATAAATGAAAAGTTACACTCCAGTACAAGACTGAATGCCGTGAAGGGCTGTTTGGGAGAAAGTGATTTTTAATCTCACCGAACCGGTCTGGTAGGCCAGTTTGTTCCAGAAGGTTCAGCTGAGGTCAATGTCTATTCGTTCTGCGTTTCCTATGAGCCAGGCACCTCGTCAAGTGAAGGGAATAAAAGATGATTAAGAAATACATGTGCTCAAGGGGCTAATAGTTTTGTTAGGGACTAGCGTCAGAATAGTCTAGAAAAGGGAAAGATTAAGAGGGAGGCCAAGGTCCCAGGTGTGGTGGGCTGAAGGGCACCTTTCCCCCTCTGCAGAATCCATCGTTCAAAGGCAGGGAGGAAACTGGAGCTGCACCTGGAGCTTGGGGAGAAGTTCAGGCACAGAGGAAGGGAACGCATGGGAAGGCAGACAGCCAAGAGCCCCTGCGCCCAGTGACAGTGAGACAGGACGTGGCCCGCAGCGTTTAAACCCGAGCGGAAGCCGCAGGCGAGGCCAGAACCGCAGGTGTCGGGGCCAGGCTGGGGAGGGGCGTCTTTGTGTCCAGTCTGGGAACCACCGATGAAATCCATGGAGATGCTCAACACGATTAGACTTGCATTTAGAAAAAAAAAAAAAAAAAAAAAGCACCCACTCATATTCCTAGAGGTTTTATGAATGCTGATTTTGAAAAGGCAGCTAGAATCAGAGTCCTTCCAAGTTTAAGAAAATCTGTACTTCAGTAGTATTGTGAGGGAAGAGGTGATATATTTTATTGTACAAGTTAGGCAGTAAAATCAGCAAGCTATCATAATTGGCCCAATATTAGGTAAGAGAGAGGAATGCTAACTATTTTAGCTGATACTGTATTTTTCTTTCAGTTGAAGCATCAATGAAAAGAAGAAAATACTTTTTCTCCGTTTGTTCATTCATTTACTTATTTACCTAACCATTTGCTTTTCCTTTAGTATTTAGGATCTGGTGAAGCAAATGACTAATCAATTTAAAATTGGGTTCATTGTTGGGAGCTCAGGGCAGGGGTCCTTACACAACGGGTGCTTTCTGACAGTCAATACAAACGCACACTTAGTAAGTTACATGCCCTGTTTGATGATAGTGCGAGTAAGGGCTCATCCCAACCCCACTAAAAACTGCATTATGTAAGTGGGAAAGAAGCAGATGCTGATAACAGCCGGAATAAATGTTCATCTGGAGGTGACCTGTGTGTTAAAAGTTTCAAACTGACAGACTTTCCCTCAACGCTCAGCAATGCCGCCCGCACACATGCCGTGAAATTTATCTTTGTCATCAGAGTCCCATCAGACATTTCAAGAGTTTCATCAATGTCAGCTGAGAACCATTTGTAACAGTGAATGAGTGCAACTTTGAAGCAGTACCTCATGTAATTCAGTTTTTGCCCAGCTGGAAATGTGCACAGGATAGATGGCAGAGCTCTATTATGGGACGTACAGGGTGACTGCAAACAGGGCAGGGGGGAGACCCTCTGAGGACATGCTGGGAGGCAATCACCCACATTGCAACACAGCCTTCGGCTGCGAGGAAGCAAAAGCACCAGACAGATCAACCTTGAGAACAGGAGTCAGAGACAGAGCCACAAAGAGGCTGCTATGTCTTGAAGAAAAGTGTGAAAAGTGTAGGCATGATTGCCCCATGATGATTGAGATATTTCTTCTTGAGTATGCCTATGTTGAAATCTTAATAAAGTTGCATCCATTTAAGTCACTGTTTTCCAAGACTTCTATTTTTTTCTTTTGCTTATCGGATGCAAAGAATTTCTTTCTTTTTAAATTATTGTCATTTCTTTATTTGGAAGAGTGAGAGAGGGAAAGAGGCGGGGGGGCGGGGAGGGGAGAGAATGGGCACACCAGGGCCTCCAGCCACTGCAAATGAACTCCAGACTCATGCGCCCCCTTGTGCATCTGGCTTATGTGGGTCCTGGGGAATTGAGCCCGGATCCTTTGGCTTTGCAGGCTAACGCCTTAACTGTTAAGCCATCCCTCCAGCTTGCAAAGAATTTCTTTAGCTAAGATAGTTTACAAGTACAGCACAACTCCAATCATTATAGTTTCTTAAAGGCATTTGGGGACCTAAGATAATTTTCAGAAGTGCAATTTTTCTAGCACTATATACATGATAAAAACAAATCCTGGGCGGAGGAAAATGGGAAACATTTTTCTTATTTTCCTCTGAAGATTTAGGGATATTTCTGGATAGAACAGAGCAAGTGGTTAAGTAAATAAAAGCATGACAAAAATGATTAGCACAAGGCCTCAGTTTGCAGTGGCTTCAAGGCAGCATCAAGTCTCACCACACCTAGGAGGTGCCCTCTCCTGGAAAGAGGAGGTCTGCAGTCCTTATATTACCAATTCCTAGCTCTGGGACCACACTTATTTCCTGTAGCCTGTGTATGTGATTGCACATGTGGCTAAGTTGGTAGAGTTCTTGCCTACCATGTACAAATCCCTGGGTTTGCTCGGTAATAGTGGCACATGCCTGTAATTCCAGAACAGGGAAGATGGAGGCAGGAGGATCAGAAGTTCAAGATCATCTTCCACTACATAGTGAGTTTGGCCTGGCATACATGATACCCTATCTCAAAAGAAAGAAAGAAAGAAGAAAGAAAGAAAGAAAGAAAGAAAGAAAGAAAGAAAGAAAGAAAGAAAGGAAGGAAGAAAGGAAGGAAGGAAGGGAGAAAGAAACAGAATCGCCAGTTAATCTAGGTAACTTGAGGATAGCAAATATGACATGCATGTAAGAGATGAAGAAGTTTAACAAATCTCATTCTTCTCTTTGCCTCTTGAGTTTTAGCGATGGTTTCTAAAGCAAATTTTGTGTCTGTTGGTTCCAAAAAGTAGAAAATTTACTTATTTGTATTATGGCAGAAATACCACTTCTGCACAAATAATTAACCTAGAGAAAATAAACGAGTATATAAAAAATCAATTACTTGATTATTTATTATCGTGTTACTGAAACTATAAGCATTCAGATGCCTTGGAAAGGCTCTTATTTGCTTGTTTTGTCTAGGTTGAACCTCTGTTCCTTGCAAATGGCTGAAGAAAAATAATTCTTCTTATGATGTGCTTTTCTTGGTAAAATGAATGCATTTTAGTTTCAGGAAATGTATCATACAGTGATGACTTTTAATACACTGACTAAAATCTTTGGAAGAATGCCAGTGTTCCATTTTATTTTAGTTTTATCTTCTGGTAGAAAAACTGTGAGAGCTACCGATAGAATCAGAGAACATTTTAATAACAGAAAAGAAAAACAAGGAGTGTATTGAGCTAGACATTAATATTGTGTCTGTGTTCACTCATTTTGTTTTCTACTAAAAACAAATAATCTATTTTAGAGCCTGTGGCTACCTGACCGAAGGGATTCATTACTCCATGATTATTATGGGAATTTAGACAGCTCCATAAATCCAGATACTGAAATGTGTCATAGCATGACAGTGATTCCAGGAGTGAGAGGATATTTCCTGTGCATGGGGTCTGGTTGTCTTTGCAAGACAGGTGTTTACAATGGCCCTTTTACAATGTGTATCTTCAGTGTGACGGCCTCAAAAAAGGATGAAAATGGATTCTGTTGTCACCTAGCCAGTGAAGAAGAGTGAAATGGTCTCCAATAAATGAATCTACTAGAATGTTGTTTTATATTTTTACTTTATTTCTCCATCTTTCCCTTTATGATTTTTACTGAGGGCGACCAAATTGAGACAAGAAAGCATAACGCTAAATGTAATGCTTGCTTTTTGTTTCCACTTAAAAGAGTCTGGATTTAGTAGAAACAGTTTATTAGCGCTTATTAAAATCCGGTTTGGATTGCACATTATTTTGACAGACTGCACTTTCAGTGTGTAGAATAACAAGGTTCTGGCTTTCCAGCTTGATGGCAAGAGGACGACTATGTGGATCGTGAAGGTTTGCATCGTTCTTTAAGAGCCATTTGGAAGACAAGACAGTGTTTTGTTGTTGTTTTTTAATTTTCAAGGCTAATAGTTTGCAAATGAAGTGGCAATTTCCCATTAGTTTTGTGACATGGGCTGCATCAAAGCTCTCCCTGACTATTACATTTGCTGCTCTACCCATGGCTAAGCAAGAATCTCCACTGTCCCTGCTGCTAAAATGTAAACACAGACCTTCACACTTCTCATTTGAGTGAACTAGCACAGTTGATAATTCCTTTTTTGATATTGTTTTATATATATATCCATATTTCACTAATAGATACAATTCCCTATTATAGTGTCCCACTTGTTAACTGTTATAAATCAGAAACTATGAAGAGAGAGACAGAGAGAAAGATTTTTCAATAATAAAATAATATGCAATAATAATTAGCTCAACCTAAAATGTACCATGATCTAAAAATTAACAGGGGCTTCTTCCTACAATTCCCTCAAAATGTTGACAATTATATGCAGCATAATCTTCTACTAACTTATGATTTCTAAGTTGGAAAGTACAATAACATAGAAAAATAAATCTCAATTATTTTTTTTTTAAGGTAGGGTTTCACTCTAGAAAAATGATCAAACTTGGAACAGATCATTCTTTTTTTTTTTTTCTGAGGTAGGGTCTCACTCTGGTCCACGCTGACCTGGAATTAACTCTGTAGTCTCAGGGTGGCCTTGAACTCATGGCGATCCTCCTACCTCTGCCTCCCTAGTGCTGGGGTTAAAGGCGTGTGCCACCATGCCCCGCCGGAACAGATCATTCTAAGTGAACTCATACAATCACAGAAAGACAGTTGTCACATTATCTCACTCATCTGCAGTTCCTAACGTGGAACAGCCCAAGTTGCTGATATAACTAAATAGCACTGTGAGGCCATAGGGAGAGTAGGGCTTGGGGAAAGAGAAAGGGTCCGGGGGGGGGGGGGACACAAAACTGAACCCAAATTGAATTAGTATCATAGAATCCTATATCCTGGAAGTCTGACTGAAAGGTGGAGCCCTCAAGAGGACCTTGGAGGGAACACCTGAATCAAAAGTCCCTGGAGAGGGTGAGATAAAACCTAACCTCAGATTTCTCCCATATCTCTTTCCATTTTTTCTTTTCCCATGATGCTGGCTTGTAATTCCCTGTACCAGGATGTGGTCTACATCCACAATGAGCTGTTGATCAGAGAGACCTACAAGGTCTCCCAAAACAAGGAAGACAGACTTCTGTCAGAGCACTTGATTACCCACAAGAGGTTAATGGTAAGACCCTACTGCTGAAGACACTGAATTCTGTTGGCATGAAACATAGTTGGTTGAGAGCCAGTTCAGACAATTAGCCCGTCTAGTGCTGGAAAGTGCTACACGAGCTTCCCAGCAGGCCAACATCTGTCCAAGCAACTCGAAGTCTAAGCAATTCAGAAGCAAACACCTGAAGTGATCCTCACCCAAGTGCAATAGTGGCACACAGTCATGTTGAGTCACCAACTACTCTTGGATTGGATAACAGATCCACCCAGGGGAAAGGACTGGGGAAAAAGTAAGAATCATATCCAGGTAATTATTCTGCTTTCCATTGTCAAGCTCCCACTAACCTTAGACTATAAGAGGGTCTATACCGTTTTGATTCTCTCTAAATCAATAATAGTTATTCCATTTATCCAGGGCTGACTTCATTCTCTGTTGGAGAATCTGTTTCTCTTTTTCAGATGGGAGCTGGACCTGAAGATATAAACGACCTAGCACACTCCACCTTGGCCCCAGCTAAAACCACAGAGGAACTGGGGAAATGAGCAAGAGTGCTGCTTTCTTAATGAATCTGATATCAGCACAAGGGTGAAGGACAAAGATACTGTGGACACTCAGCATCTACCAATCCAGATGTCCAGAGTCTCATAATTGCCTGACACTGAAGTAGACTTAAAACGTTCCCAGCATGGCTCCGGGAATTTTGCAGACGAGGAGGTGGAAAGATTGTTAGGGCCACAAGTTTGGACATTTTGCACAGAGACAGTGCCTCTCCCTTCCCCGTAATGCTTGACCCTCAATCTCCATTGGGGTGACCTGCATCCCCAATGAGGCCTCTTTAGAAAAGGGTCAGGGAGGAGAGAAAGGATGGCACCAACATGTGTTGATTACATACAAAATATGTCCATATCTAATAAAAATATTTCTCTCAAATTATGATAAAGAATTCTAGTGTGTGTGTGTGTGTGTGTGTTTAAGAAAACAGGACAAAAATCCCGTAAGGAATTTTTTCCTAATGTACACAGACACCTCCTTATAGCATTAACATCCTGTGTTTCTCATAACATCTTACCCTGACATTATACCACCCTCAAACCACCGTCTTTTAGAGTACCTTTTAACGTACCAGTTCACCACTGTTCTATCCTTATCTCCCTGGAATAACAGGGTGATGGGAAATGGTGTCTTATGTTTCCATGTATGCAAAGGTATTGAACGTGCCATAGTGGTGAGGAGAGCTAGGGTGAAGGAAGCTGCCCAACATGTTAGGGTGTTTATGGCTGTACTCACATCACTTTTCTGGTACTGTGTTTTATGCCATTTAAGTGCATTTTCCTTTCATTGCTATCTTGGTGCTTCTGGAAATTTCCTGAGAGGACTTGCCTATTTAAAGAACAAGGCTGCATAGCTTTAAAATAATTTAATCCATGACATAGTTGCTGGACTCAGATGTACATTTATCTAATTTGTTATGGACCCAGAAAGTGCAGTTTTGTGAACCAAGGCCCTCTGTTTGTTTCTCTGAAATTTGCCCTTACTACTTACATAGTGCATTTTTGATCTGAAGAATGTTACCTATAAATTTTTAAGTGTTTACATATTATTCTTTTATGGATTTTGCTTCTTGAGATCTCACCCAAGAATACAGTTTATGGAAGTGAGAGATCAGCGTAAGAACTATCATGATGGGTGGAAGAGCCAGACCAATCGTGTTTGTGGTGGTGAATTCACAGATCCCTGAGGAGTGGAGCTGGTCCTGCTGAGCATCTTCAGTGTGAGTCTTCCTGTGTGGGATCTAACCCCATCAGCCCAGACAGCTTGCATATGTCAGCGCTACACGAAGAAGGGACAAGACCACATGGCAGTGAGATTTGTTTGAACCAGCATCTTAGAATCTTGGATTCTGATAGCTTTCAACATTGAATATCTCAGGTGACTGAGGGAGGAGGCTCAATCCCTCTTCCCTCCCCACAGCAGCTCTTTATTCCTGTAGTATTGTTCTCTGTTTCCTTGTGACATCCAGGGAGCCACAGGCACCATTATTTCCCAAATAAAATCCCATCCCATCCCGTGGGTAGACATTGCAATATGTCTTGAGGACAACTTGTTCCCTAAGCATCTAATAATTCTTCATCTGATTCAGCTCTCCACCTGACTTGTGACAAAGAAGTGTCACGTATGTGTTTCTCCTTCAGTAGCCCACCAACACCAACTTCCACCTTTGGGAGAATGATTTCGGGTATTAAAAGTGGTTTGTGCTGTATGTTTACTTCAGCCTCAATTTACTTTTCTAATTGGAGTACATTACTTAAGGCATGAATAATAAGTAGAACAACATAGGAACAGCAGTAATAATAAATAATAGCCACCAGGAACATGGCTACCATACGAGGACTTAATTAGCTATTCCTTATAATTTGAAGTATTTAGCAAGTGTTAAATAATATTGCTAGCATCATTTTCCCTGCTTTCTAACTTACCTGTGCTGTTTGCACTCCATGCTTACATTTCACCATTGTTTCTGCCTTCTGTTTTCTTTCCTTCCTTCCTTCCTTCCTTCCTCCTTTCTCCCTCCCTCCTTTCCTTTCTCCTTCTTTCCATACTTGCCTCCCTCCCTTCCTCCCTCTCTTCCTTATTTCCTTCCCTCCTTTTTTCCCTTCTGTCTGGTTTATACTTCATTTCCAAAATTATTCATTCTTGCGGTTAATGTACAAGTAGCAGGTGTTCCTTATAATACCAATTCTGACACCATGTCTCTTTACCCTTTCCACTGCTTATGCCCACTGCATTTATTTATGTGTTGCCAATGTAGCAGCAAGAAATTAACTCATTATATTGTTGGCTGGGTACTGAGAACAAAATGGTATGCCTTGGGCTTACTAGTATTTCCCCATGCCCAGCACTGTGCTATCTACAGTGCAAGTATTCTTAAAATAAAATAATGTGCTTTTAAAATTCTATAAGACCTCTGAGGTGGTCTGTTCCTGTCTCTAAGAACAAATCAAAGAGAAAGGAATGTGAAAAGGGAAAGGTACAAATTATCTTGGTGATAGTCAAAGATAAGTCTACAAAAGGAACAACATGAGAAGGCAGAATTCTCCTCTTCCTTCTGCAATGAGCTGACATTGATTGAAGTTGGTGTGTACCAGTATGGTTCCGTGCTTGGAGGGAATAGGTGGCTTCCTGTGGTTTGAGCTTCACTTGATTATCTTTCATCCTACACAATGATACCATCTTGATGTCTTCCACTGTGGCAAAGTCATATTACTGAAGATTTATGCCTTCAGTTTAAGAATGTTCTCAACAAAGACAAACAACATGTTTGGTGCAAGCTATTAGAAGGATGTGTCCTAGTTTTACATATGTCATACATATAATATAACTGTATGCAAATATTATCAGTGTGCATATTTGGATATATATGCATGTATTTTTATAATTGATATTATACTTCTTTACTTCCATATTCAGAAAATGTCTATCAGGGCACAAACAACAAATAAAGAGGAAAACATTCAAAAGGGGGCAAATGTAGACAGTAAAACAAATCTAAATAATGTGATAAGTTAATCAAAAATTTTCAAAACTATTGAAATATCCTCCAAGGTTTTCTTTTCATTATAAGATAATAAAACATTGTGAAGCAATTAACACGCTCTTGACAACAAGGTCCCACAAGACCTCAGTGTAGAGCCGAGCTCGGCTTTGAGTAGACCTCACCGGGGAACAAGGCGGTCCGCGCAAGGCAGCTCACTGCAAAGCCCTGGTGCTGTTGTGGACTTGGCTCCAAACCTTCGTCCTTTGTTGGTCCACTGCACTTATTTATTTATTTTGGAAGAATGAGTAGAGCATTCATTGTCTGAGAAGATCACCTTGAATATAATCTTTGGCTCTTGAGTGAATTCTGAAAGGCTGGTATGTTTCCATGTTGCCCTGACAGGAAAGAGGCTGTAGGCAGAGGTGCTGTGAGGTCGGCCGCTGGAGGAACACACCCTCAGCAGCAAGATGTGCCCACGACTATTTGAGATGATGTCATTACACTGTCTGTCACTAGGTCAAGAGGTGGCTTAAGTGATTGTTTTAAAACTTGTTCTAGTGAACCAACAAATCGGTGGCTTGGGTCCAAAGATTTTAGACTAAATGGGAGGGATAGAACAGTTTAAGCCTGGGAACCCTTGAAAGCACATGTAATCTGATATTCTTCGTCGCTTATTATCTCAGTGCTACCTTGAAAATTAATACTAGTGTAATCAAAAGTCACCTTATTAACTGGCGTTGTTATTTATGATCTGTTTGAAAAGAGGAATGCCCACCAATAGTTCGATTCCTAGAATATTTGATATTCATGTATTCTTATTTGAAATTAGTTAGGTAGCAGGATGATTCATACGTTCTGAACCCTCTGGTTATAAACAACAAAAACATACTAAATATATATAGAACATAGAACAGCTTTATTTTCTTTGTAGTAGCTGCACTCTGTAGGCATCCAAAAGCAGCAACAGCTTAAAAATCAGATTTGAAAGAAGGGAGCCAGAGTGTTATCCTGAGTTCAGCAGCCATATGTTGTCATAAGAGGATCTTCCTTGCAAGTTGTCACACAAGAAAGTGGGGTGGGGGGAGTGAGAGTTGGCTTAGCAGTAAGGCACTTGCCTGGGAAGCCTTAGGACACAGGTTCAATCTCTTAGTATCCGCATAAGCCAGATGCGTAAGGCGGCACATGCATCTGTAGCCTGAGGTAGCTAGAGGTCCTGGTGCTCCAATTCGCTATCTCTAGGTGTCTCCTTCTCTCTCTCTCTGTAATAAATAAATAAAATATTAAAAATAAAAAATAAAGTGTGGAGGGCGCTTGCCATTCACACATTAGGAATGAAGTTTAGGCTAAAATCATGATCCATAAATGTGGCCTATCCTCAGAGCCAAAGAAAAAGAAAACTGCAAGCAAGCTGATTTTTGTTTCAATGTATATTACCATATATGGTCACTGATTGATTCCAAAATTATTGTGTGACTGGGGAGACAGGCCTGTGCTGGCCCCACAAACACAAGGACACAAGTTTGTATCCCCAACATCCACATGAAAGTTGAGCATGACCATGTGTGCACATAAGTCCAGAGCCTGGGGGGTGGAGACAGGAGGGTCCTGGGTCTTGCCGACTAGTTTTGTCTAGTAAAACTTGGTGTGAGTGCCAGGTTCAGTGAGAGAACCTGGCTTAAAAATTAAAACAGAAAATGATTGACGAAGACACGCGATGCCAACCTGTGGCCTCCACATGCATGCAGATACATGTGCATATTCACGCCTCAACACGTGTGCCCACACGCCTAGGACTATGCATTCACACACCACCCACCTATGCACATGCACCCACATACACCATACACAGACACAAATGCATGCCACATATGTCTCTCATCCTACTCTCTGTGAGAAAAAAATAGCAAGAGAGACAGAAAAGCGCATTTTCATTCTCCCCTTTGCTTGAGTAAGTAATGATTTGAACTTCAGAGACTTGGTGTTTTTCATTGACTCACCGAGCAAACACTTATTCTGGTACTTTACTAAGTACCAGGGGGTGCCGAGGAGAACGAGACAGACAGAGGTCCTGCTGACGGGGGGAAGACAGAGCTCAGCACGGAAACGTCAATGTGTGCTCTACCACAAATGTACTCAACTCTTCCGGAGAGCGAGGGTCATGGAAAAGAAAAAGTAGGGGTATGCATGCCATGGGTAGAATAAGGGGATTGGGAAATTCCTGCCTGAGGGAATAGTTTGCAAGGTCATGGACTGAACGGCATAGCACCCTGTGAACAGCCAGACAAACATGCCAGGAAGGAAGCGCCTGCGGGGTGGTGACTGAGAAAAGTGACCCATGCCCGATGCGGGCGGTGACAGGCACTGCCCATGCGCCTGAGTGACTTTCTGCGTCCACTCTCCGAGTCCACCTGCAGCAGGGGACGAGAGGTGTAGAAGCACGAAGCAGCCAGGGCGGGGCGAGGGCAAGCGGAGGCGGCAGGTCGGGTATCTGGATGTAGCATCCATCCAGGCAAGAGACTGCGGCCAGCGGACTGTGGAGGAGAGTGGATTGGCAGCGCTTGAAGCTGCGGTATTGTTAAGGGAGAATGCTAACGGGATGATGTGCGGGAGGAGGGAGAGGGGAAGAGCTCTTTGCCAGAATCCTTCACACAGCCAGGCGACAGGGGACTGTCATGCACGAGGAGGAGCCACCTCAGCCAACTGTATGAGACACAGGTGATGGGGAGGCGCTACTCACCCCAAATAGCCACAGCATTGATCTTCTCTGTCCTAGGTGCACGTTGGCCTTGCTTATCACATGTCTGGTGAAAGCCCATGGCGACCTGCTTTCACCATCGCAAGGAGAATGTGATCAGGCCCTTTCGGGGCTAAAGCTAGAGGAGGCGGTGAACTCTTTCAACATTTTTTCTCATTTTGGATATAAAATTCTAGAAGTTTTAGAGAAGATTTAAGCTGGAAATGCAACTGTGGGAGTCAGCAGCAGTCATATGGCAGTTAAAACTCTGGGAAGGTTTGAAACTGCTTTGGCAGACGATAGAGGAGAAAGGGAGTGTTCATACAAAATTTCCCTATTCACCCTAGAATAGACACCTGGAAATGGTCAAGGAGTGGGGCAGGGTTTGGAAGAGAATCTGTAGAAGATGGTTTGCTTTTTTTTTTTTTTCTTTTTCTTTTTCTTTTCTTCTTTGTTAGTGGCCATAAATATCATGCCACATATTTTGTCACTCAAATAACAGGAATTCTTTCAGTTCAGCAGGCCGAAACTGTAAGATCAAGATAGCAACATGGTGAGCTTCTGGTGAAAGGTCTTGCTTTCCTGTCCCTGGCTTACCTTCATATGACTGTTGCTCTGAAAATGTGGAGTGGAAGTGGGATAGATAGATGATAGGTAACAGATAGACAACAGTTAGGTAACAGATAGGTAAGTAGATACATGAGAGGTAACGGATAAGTAGATAGTTGATGCTAATAGGTAGACAACACTGAAATTTCTTCTTAAAAGGACAATATACTTATTTGACTAAGCCCCATTTTTATAATATTCTTTAACCTTACATACTTCATTAGTGTTAAGGTTCAATCATAATGAAGGGAATTTGTGCAGACATGAATGTTCAGCCCATAATAAATGGTATAAGACAATTTAGCAGGAAAGCATCTCAGGATACAAAGTATGGTCAGCTGTCTCATTCGCTGCTTGCATTTAGTGAGCTGAGACACATATATTGCCTTTGGAATATGTATGTGATAGTTGAGCTTGGCATGCTCAGTTGGAACTGGAGTCAGAAGGGGGAAATCCAGACTGAAATAAGTCATATAGTAAGCAGAAATTAGAGAGCAGAGTTAATGAACAGTCACTGTCTGAAAATGTGGCACTGAAAAGAAGCAGATAGCTGAGAATATCTAGAGAAGGCTTTTTCCTTCCCTTTCACTTCATTTAATTTAATGGTCCATACTGAACTAACTTGCATGAAGAAAAAGTCCCACCAACCAGAGAACTAAGAACTCAGAGATGTGACCTGTCCCTCCTGGCCAGAAAGGCTGAGGTAGATAGGCTCTCTTATTGACTAAGAAAAAGAATGGTTTCTCTAGGTTGGCAAGAGGGAAGAAAAAATGTGTGGGTTAGAGAACCTAGACAGGAGCATCAGATGTAGTTTGGGGATTTTCTCAGTGACACACCAAGTATTGTATACCATAGAATGAGGGAGGAAGGGGAAAGCGTAAGGAATGAGAACAGGAGGCAAGATAGTCTTTTTAAAGAGGATAATTAAGTTGTATCTGGTGTAATTACTATTTTTGTAAAGAATCTATCAGAAAAATACATCATACTACTTAACATTCAGAATATATATCAAACATACACACAGTGATCTTAATGATGTTGAGAATTAATCAGGAGCACTGGCTAGTGTTGGACCCCCTCTTGAGTGATTTTATTCAGAAATTCTCAGCTGCATGAATGTGTATATACACAAGTCATGTGATTATTAGATTAATGGTCACTTTTGATTTTTCAAGTGACTGCAAGAGAGGGATAAAGATAGAGAGAGTGGATGTACTTATGAGAAAATGCCCACAGTGTGGACTCTGGATTCCATTCTGAACCAAACAATGCATAATAAAGAAGAGACAAGGGGGAAGAAAATGGAGAGGTTCATAACCTGAAGATATTCATGGCATTGGAAGGAATTTTTTGTGTGCATGTGTGTGTGTCATATACACGGTGTGGTATGTGCATGTATAGAAAGTACATGCATGAACACAGGTTTGTGTGTGTGCTGTAATTGGTGGTATGCGTATGTATTGTATTTGCATGAGTGGCGGTGTGCATGCCCCCATGAAAAGACGAGAAGAGAACATCTGGTGTTCTTCTCCAGCTCTGCCATGGTGTCTCTTGAGATGGAGCATTTTGCTGTACCTAGAGCTGCCATTCTCTCCTCACTCTGGCTAACTAGTGAGCCCCAGCGATTCTCTAGTCTCTTCTCAGCCAGGAGTGAGGTTATAACATGCATGGCCACACCCATTTTTATGTTTATGTGGGTGTTGTTTATGTGGGTGCTGGAGACTGAACTTAGGTAGCCTAAGGCTCTCTTGGACACTCATGCTTGGGTAGCAAGGGTTCTTACCCTCTGAGCCAGTTCTTTAGCCCAGGTTTTTTTTTCTATTGCTGGTTGGCTTTAATAGCTATTCTTATACAAGGTATTTTAAAGATGGAAAACACTGTGAGAGCTAAGTCTTTGACAGTGGAGCCATTTCAGCATAGGACACATGTAAATATTTCTAGGGCGCACACTTCGGCTTAAAATCATGAGATTGAAGATAACTGATACACCATGCATTTGCTTGCTTAGGGAATTACTCAGGTTTCCTGCAGATAGCAGTGATATTTTCACCATGCATTT
This sequence comes from Jaculus jaculus, assembly GCF_020740685.1. NCBI lineage: Eukaryota > Metazoa > Chordata > Mammalia > Rodentia > Dipodidae > Jaculus > Jaculus jaculus. Next base: position 9,105,266 of record NC_059104.1, on the reverse strand, counting down.
GCTTGCTTAGGGAATTACTCAGGTTTCCTGAAGATAGCAGTGATATTTTCAAAGTACTATTTACTGCTTAAAATATTTAAATCAATACTATTATAGAAGAATTAGCTACCCATAAAAGTTTTTACATTTAAAAATGGAAGTTGAAGCCAGGTGTGGTGGCTCATGCCTTTAATCCCAGCACTCGAGAGGCAGAGATAGGAGGATCACCATGAGTTCGAGGGCACCCTGAGACTACATAGTGAATTCCATGTCAGCCTGGGCTAGAGTGAAACCCTAGCTTGAAAAATCCAAAAAAATAAAATAAAATAAAGATACATGAGATATATGAAAAATAAAAATGGAATTTTTTTTTGAGGGGGGCTCAAGAAATCTGGTTTCTAAACATCTACCACTAAATTAAAAAGATTTATTTGTCAAGCAGTTATTTCCCCTCAAATGTAAATGTACTCATTAGAGTAGCTACCAGTCTGGCTGAGATTCTCCTTCATGGTAGGGAAAACTTATAATAAACTTAAATCTCAAAAGATTTTGTATCCGTTCTTCCAAATTTTGTTTCACATGGCACCTGATTAATCTTTTAATGGTTTATTGGCTGAAGAGTCAACAAGTCAAACTAGGTGTTAGGAAATTTCAGTCTGTGCTTGTAATTTAAAACTTATTATAAGCTGGTTTTAATCCACCATTGGAAAAGACCTAGGAGGGAAAGAAAAGGAAAGTTCACATGAGATGCCCAGAGACCATTGAAAAAGTGAATTCCTGAGAAGGTTGAAAAAGTGAATGCACGACCCATATACCTCAACAAGGAGGGGCCAATGGGGAGGGGGTAGGTCATGGAGGAGCCTAATAATGGTACCAAACTGCCTGTACTTGCCAAATAGACAACTAATTTAAATAAAAAAGTGAATTCCTCACTTCTTTGTCCTCATTGCTGCCCTTGATTTAAGTATCATCTCTTGAGTATCCTGGAACTTAGCTGCAACTCATCTTGGACACTGACATTTGGGAGCTGAGACACATGTGTTGGCATGCACTGTTTTAGGAATGCTTCACTTTGGCCTGTGAAAACATGCCTGGCAGAGGCTAGAAGAGCCACTCCAGGAACTTGCTACCCTCCAGTGTGATGTGATTAAGTCACCATTGCTGGGTCTTTCTCTTAGAGCTTGTGGGTTTCTTACAAGATTCTTGCATGTCACCTTCTCTGGCTTGGGAAGATCATTCTGTTGGATGACCATGTCAACTGCTTTAACTGCTTCTTATTTTTGATGAATCTCGATTTTAGTACAAATGACTGGGTATTTATAAAAAGTTATTTGCAAGTCAGAACTGGAGCTCAGCAATATGGTTAATGCCTTTTGGTTTAATCCTCAGCCCTGGAAAAATATTTTCATCATTTTTATTCTTGCAGTTTTAAATTTCATTGTGGTGAAAATGGATGGCTCTCTTTTCTTGATGGATCTGGGTTCTCCCAGGTGTGAGGTTGGGGAAGAAGAGATATAAGAGGGGAATGGACCCACATCTGACTTGTTCATAGAGTTAATGCACAATTAATAATAAGAAAGAATGGACCACTCTTATCTCAATCAGGCTGTGGAAGGTTCTTCTCACTTATGTCCCACAAATGGGAAAAAACTTCTCCATGACAGATTTGACCCCTCGGCAAGTGGAATGGGCTTTGTCTTGATGCCTCCCCTTCTCCTACTTAAGGCCGATAGTCCATTTTAGCACATGACTCAGCTCTTTGACCTTTTAACCTTACATGGTTCATCTAACCTACAGAAAAAGCCAATTGTTGTGGAGAACTGAACTGCAAACCTCACAACAGTCTGATGAAACAGGAGTGATTAACCAAAGAGTAGATAAAACGCTTTCTTTTCAAAAAAAATAGTATTTGCAATAGTCATATATATTAGCAGGCTGCCAACAAATCTATATACGAACATGTAAGGAAGTATGATATTGTGTTTAACATAATACACCTGAGAATAATTGTAGCTACATCTCTCTTCTTGGGACCAGCACTAAGGGTAATACTGTAGGAATAACCCATTGTCCCTTGACCTTCTCAGCACTTAGGACATAGGATGAACATGTCCCTATTGTTTTTACTGTGTAATTAAATGTGCAACGGTTACTGGTGAATGAGATGAGGTCTCAGTCAGCTCAAGGTGTGGCGAGGACAAAGCACAGAGATGGTTCCCACATTGCAGAAGGTGTCCTCATTCTAAATATGATGACTGAATCAAATATTAAGAGTGGAACAGATTCATTTTGTTGTATAAAGGATCCCTGACTAGAGTCATAATTTAAACAATAAAGACTTAAGAATGACCGCAAAAGGTGACAGAGTAAAGCAACTAAATTAGGTGTCATAAAATTTTCCCTAAGTCCCACATTTTGAACAAGTCACAATTTGGAAACTCTGCTTTCTTCAGTGTGGTTTTTGAGTCTGTTCTCAAGGGCAGTTATTATTAGCACATACAGGGTCTGTGAGCCTCATTCACATTTTACTGATTTTAGGAATGGAGACTTCTCAAAGCAATTGAGAAGAGTCTGTATTCTTAGTTCTAAAGTCATCCCCTTCTAGATGCTGATAATTTTCCAGGGAAACAATCCATAAGGGACAAAGGAAAATTCTACAAGATAGAAAACTGATATTGTGGGAAAGTTTGCATTTTAGATTTATGCTTCTGAAAAATAAGGAAAAATTAAAATATTCTAAATAACTTCTTTATATGAAATATGTAGACATGTTGGGTTAAAAACAGAAACAAACTGAAATGCATAGTCAACCTTGCTAAGTATGTGTGTGTGTGTGTGTAAATCAATATATAATTATATAAACAAAAAGTAATAATAATAAGAAAGGCCAGACATGAGACAGCTGCAACTGAGGGCAAGGTGAGCCCTGGTGATGAGCTGTCTCTGGCTGACTTACGGGACAGCAGATAGGAGCCTGACATGGCAGAGGATGATGCCAGGCCTAATGGTGAAGGGTGTGATGCTCAGTACTGGCAGACAGCAGCTTAAGAAGAAGTAATCTAGGACATGGACAAAATGGACAGGAAAGCAGTGCAGATTTTGAGTAGATTCATAAAAGATCCAAGTTGGATTTTGGGAAGAAAAATGACGAACCTTGGTTAACTAAACCAATTAGGAATGATTTCTTAACTTTTAGAGCAGGAAACCATACTAAGCCTGAAGGGAAAAGGAAGACATCAGCACTGGTTTTTGCCTGCAGCCCTTTTGGGATTAGCGCAATGGACAGTGGGTCCCTAGAGACACATTGGCCTGTATTAGCATTGGTCAACTTGAATTTATGTCTGTCGTCTTCATACAAGGCACTCTTTAATTCTAAAGTACATAAATGAAGAATAAGTCAACACATAACTGAGTAAGTAGGCCCCATTTGAAACACAAGGGACAAGCAGAGTCTGGAGGAGCTCCATGTGGAGGGTAGAGGAGGGCACACTGGTGAGCTGCCTTGTGAGTCCAGTCAGAGCCTTATGCAGGGTCCACTTTCTTAGGGAGAGCTGAGCGAGAGCCAAGGCTCATCCTCAAATGCCTTAGAAAAGTGGCCAACTAAATGTCGGGTTTCCCAAGATGTCCCATGGCTATAGAATAGGATGTTCTAAGAGAGTGAGAGACTGCCAGGGAAAAAGGAGAGACACCTACTCCTGTTCATCCTCTTTTTATCAGTGGAAAGGGACTTGGATGCGATTTGCGGCAAAGTGGTGGGTCCTGAGAGTTTGGACGTGAGGATGGGAGGCAGCTGAACCTCAACAGTGAGGTCCTCAGTAGCGTGATGTCCACTTGAAACAAATATGAAAGTAAAGGTAGAGGTCATTTGGATACAATAGAATTGACATGAGCATAAACTGAGAGAAAATTGACATATTTTTCCCTTTCCGTTCTACGAGACTCAGCATAGGTTTATCTTGTTTGATTTTCCTTTTTCCTCTCTTTTCCTTCTCTCCACATCAGTAGCTGCCTCGACAATACAGAAAAAAGCTGGCAAACCAGAATCATAAAAGCAAATTAACTATGGACACATCTTCCTGATGAGCCATTATTTACCAGCTCAGAAAAGTGAAAGAGAAATGCTAGTAAGTGGAGTCACATGATGTTTTCTTGAGAAATTCAGAGTCAAAGGAAAGGACAACGGAAATCACATGCAGTGCTCATGTTTTGTTTTTCTTTTTCCCTTGGGGGGGGGGGCTCTTATTGGTAGGAAAACCTTGTACTTAGCAATGTTGATCAATAAAATGAAGCATATTTTAGGACATTTTAACATGAAGTACGTCCCTGTCTGACAACTCACAGCGTCTTGCCAAATGCAAATGAAAAGAAAAAAGAGAGACGTGTAATCCTGTTAATCCTGTTCCATCAGGGGAAAGGAACTTGGAGGAGAGGAGAAACCTGAAGACAAGTGCTCAGGGTAACTGAGCCGGCAGGGCAGCGTGCTGAATGGAAATCTGATCAAATTACTTAGCCTAAAAACCATGAAAAGAATTTCACACCGTGTCTGGCTAAGAAAACAGTTCTATCAAGTGCTTGATCTTGAGTGTGCTGAGATTGTTTTTTTCTTCTCTCCTTTCTCTGTCTTGCTTCAGTGAGTCTGCTACCCAGAAAAGCAAAAGGCATTGTTGACGACAGTCCCCTAGGTGGGAGACCAACAATGCGTGGCATTAACGTGTTGAGTGCTGAGTCTGGGAAGGAACTGAAAACCCGAGGTTTGGAGTTAGTATATTAAAAAAAAGTGAATATTTCTGTTTATTTTCCCATGGTAGTTTTAACTTTCATAATTTTACTTTTTTTTTTTTTTCTGAGAATGTTAAGGGCAGCACGTGAAGGCATTGGCTTTTGAAAATGATGTGCATACATAGCAGGCATTCTGGGGGCAGCGTGAATGGAACATATATTTATATTTGCCTATGTGCATGATTTTTCCATCAGGAATGAAGTGATATTTTTCAGGATTTTCAAAGTTGCCCATGATTTAAAATGACTTCAATCCCAGTTTGGAGGAGATGCTTGCTTTACCAGAACATTGACAAGAATGCTGTTGACTTCTGGCTCTGCACCCACATGTCATCACATTCAGATCTCCTCACCTGAAAGTGGGAAAATCCACAGGTTATGTATTCACACACACACACACACACACACACACACACACACACACACACACAGAGAGAGAGAGAGAGAGAGAGAGAGAGAGAGAGTGAGAGTTGAGAGAGAGGGGGAACACAATTCTTTAGCTTTATATTTTGGACTCAAAGAGCAATGTGGAAGGCAAATAAAGGGTAAGGAATATTTCTAACTACAAAAATGAGGTCTTGGGCTAGCCTGTACCTGGTACCTGGGATGTGTATGCATCCTGTCTGGTACTGACCTTCCCAAAAAAGTCCTCTTTTAATTTTTTCTTGGGGTGCCAAAACAGGGATGAAATCCATGCTACTCCCAAGAACAAGTTTAAGAGGTGTGAAATTAAATCGTTCTGAAATATCTAGCAGACAGTGAGAGTGGCAGAATGAGCCCATTCATTAGGCGACCTCTGCTGGGGAATGAGAGCTGGAGTCCTTGGTAGCCAGACACTCACAGGTCGTGCTGGAATAGTGATGTTGCAGCCATTCTTAAACACACAAACAAACAAACCTAAATGGATGGTCATGTGTTAGTAGAGTACTAGCTCTCAAGCCGATGAACAGTTCAATGCAAATCTGACTCCTATGAGTGTGATTTTCCAACTTGGGAAATCTATTTTGAAGAAAAAGTTAATTGAGATATCATTTAAATAACATGAAATTCCTTTTAAAGTGCACAGTCAGTTGGTTTCGAATTTGTTTGGTATAAGTAACTTAAGTCATATATACATTTATAAAATATATTCATAATATCCCATACGATAAGATTTTGTGTATTCACCAGATTGCATAATCATTGGCATTATTTCCAGAGAATTTTCCCCATTCTCCTGCTGAAAGCACAGATTTCTGTGCCATCTAGAAACTGTCCCCTGCCCATGTCCTCCTTTCCCTCGGCTCTGGAACTCCCCATGTGTTTCATGTTGTGGTAGGTTTCCCTGTGCTGGGCTTGTCGTGTAAGTGAGGCCAGGCCACATGTGACCACTTTTTTGCCTTCTTTCACATATGTGTTAGATCATGACTCTTATTTACTCCTTTTCTATGGACAACAAAGTATTATTTATTATATGAATGCATTACTTTTGTTTACTACTGTGTCCACTGATGGGTTTGGGTTGCTTTTATTGTTTAGCTAGTATGAGTGATGTTCCCATGAACTTTTATGGTGGATAAGTATAACTTTTGCAGAAAGATATGTTTTCAATTCTTTTATTCTATTTTAAATGTATTGTACTTATTTACTTGAAAGAAAAAAAAGAAAGAAAGAAACAAAGATAGAGATAAGAATATAGAGAGGATGGGTGAACCAGGGCCTCTAGCCACTGCAAATGAACTGTAGATGCATGCACCACCTTGGGTATCTGGCTTTATATGGATGGTGAGGAATCAAACCTAGGTCCTTAGGTGTGACGGGCAAGCACCTTAACCACTAAGCCATCTCTCCATCTCTTGTTTTCAAGAATATACCCAGAATTAGAATCATTGGGTCAAATGGAAACTATATTTAGCTTCTTGAAATACATTGTCATTAACAATCCATGCACATTCCAGCTCTCTACATTGTTTCAGAACTTATTATTATCCATTTTTTAAAATCATGGCCACTCTAGTATGTATGAAATGGTAGCTCATTGCTGAATTGATTTGCATTTTTAAAATGATGAATGGCATTGAGAACATTTTAAAGAATCTATCAGACATTTTTATATTTGAATAATTACTTAAACCATTTTATCCTTTTGAATTGTGTTGCCCTTTTATTATTGAGTTGTAAATGTTCTCTATATATTCTGGATATTAGACACTTATCAAATATATAACAGTGCAGTATTTTTTCCAATTTTGGATTGCATTTCCCTTTACTGATAATTCTGTTTTATGAACAACTTGTATTTTGTTTTTTGAGGTAGAGTCTCACTGTAGCCACACTGCCTGGAATACACTATGTACTCTCAGGGTGGCCTTGAACTCATGGTTATCCTCATACCTCTGCTTCCTGAGTGCTGGGATTAAAGGCATGCACCACCATGCCTGGAGCACAATTTGTATCTTTTATTTTGATAAGTCCAATTATCTATGCTCTTCCTCTTATCTGTGCATTTGGTTTCATATATAAGAAATCACTGCTAAACATAAAGCTCTGGGGTTTTCTGGTTAATCCAGCATAGTTTATAGGAAAAATAATTTATTTTCCCATGTTTCAACACAAATATAAAAAAGTGGATATTTATTTGAATTTCTATTTCTGGACCTTCACTTCTACTCCATTCATCCTTGTTATGATGCCACACAATTGTGTGACTATTTTTTGGGGGGGGGGGTTAAATCACAGAGTATAGGCACAGTTGTCTTGATAGCCCTCAGTCTCTTGTATATTTTATGTGGATTTTAGAACTAGCTTATTAATTTTCATTAAAAAGGCAGTTGTGGAACACTCAGCAGTAAAGAAAAATGAAGTTATGAAATTTGCAGGAAAATGGATGGATCTGGAAAGGATTATACTAAGTAAGGTTACTCAGGCACAGAAAGCTATGTTCTCCTCCATATGTGGATCCTAGCTACACATGATTGGGCTTCTGTATGAGAAGGAAAAACTCAGTAGCAGAGACCAGTAAGTTAAAAAGGAGATATAAAGAGAAGAGAAAGGAAGGGAGGAGGGTACTTAATAGGTTGGTATTGTGTATGTGTAAGTAGATGAATAGGTAAACTGGGGTGAAAAGGCCCAAAACGGGGGTGAAAAGGCCCAAAACAGGGAAAGAGATTGAGTAAAGGAAAGGTGGAGGGAGGGCTAATCAAAATCTAAGAGGATGCAAATAAATCATATGGAATCCTCCAGTTTTGGACAATGGAACACTCAGGAGGCATAGATTGTTGTTAGAAAATTTTCAGTGCCAAGGATGGGATATCTCCAGTGAGTTGTTAGGCAGGGAGGTCCCTGATGCACCCAAAACATTATAAGCCATTGCCAAGGCCCTTGGTTTCCCACCAGGAATAGATAGTAAGACCATATTGCTGAAGACTCCACATACTTGGGCTGCAAGGCCACTGAGAAATCCTGCTGGAACTGAGCTGATAACCTCCTCCATGTAGACCTGCTGACAGAAAGCTGGAAGAAGCCATTCTACATGTATTTCAATGGGAGAAAGAGATACCACCAGTGAAGATACTCAACAGTGGACACTGCAAGCCTTATAATTGGCCAGCCAGCCCAAATGAGGCAATGGGTGCAATAGTGGCACATCTATCATGGTGGAAACCAACTGCCCTCCAATTGGACTGGAGGCCTGCTCATGGGGGTGGGGGTAATACATCCCTGATAGTGAAAACTTAAAACAGGGGTAGTCATGAGCCCTAGGGGTATAACATCTGCTGATGTCTGGATATGTGTATATACTATGCTTATCAAACTGCCCAGTAAGCACTTCTCTTAATATTTATACCCTTATAGTAAGGCTACTCTCACTTTGGGTAGAGAATCTTCTCTTTTCAGATGTCAGTGACCTTGGGATGACTCAGAAGGTATCATAGTGCTGGAAAGAAGTGACTGGAGTACTGAGTAACATCTCAACCACACCTTCCTAGGCTCAAGGTCTAATGTGGAAGAGGTAGCAGAAAGAATGTATGAGCCAATGGAAGGGTAGGACTCCTTACAACGTGCTCCCTCCAGACATAAAATGGCCTGGATATCCATGACCTCACAGTGCCTGACACTACCTACACAAGACCATCATAAGAGGAGGAAAAGACCATGACATCAAAATAAAGAGAGACTGATTGAGATGGGGAGGGGATATGATGGGGAATGGAATTTCAAAGGGGAAAGTGGAGGGGGAGGGTATTACCATGGGATATTTTTTATAATCATGGAAAATGTTAATAAAAATTGGGGAAAAATAAGGCAGCTGTGATTTAGCTCCTGAAGGTTCTGGATCTGCAGGTCAGTTTGGGACACGAATGCTGCCTGACACTAGCTTGTCTTCCAGTCACAGGTGGAGGGTGTCTTCCTACCTACTCGTAAGGCACCAGTCCTGTCTCGCTGTTGCTGAGCACTCATTCTCTTAAATACTTCGGTGCTACTGTAAGGAGTAGTTTTCTGAATTTCGTTCTCACATCGTTCATTACTCTTGTGTCTAAATGCTGTTGATTTCTGTTTATAGAACTTTTTTATAGCTCAATACTATGTTTATTTATCTACGTATTTACCATGCTTGGCATTGACCCTGGAGCCTCATGGCTCGAGGCATGTGTTCTGCTGCCCAGTCAAGTCCTGGCCCCACTTGCTGTTTGCTCTGTGGATCGTCAGCTCTGCCTCAGTCGCTACTGTGTCCTCCTATTAAGTTTATACTGTCATTTCATTTTTATATTTCTGAAACCTCTGAATTTGTTCAGCCCATAGCCGGATGTTTACATGTCCTTTGAAATCTCTGAGGATATTCATTATAATCATTCTATTTTTTTTTGTGTGTGTTGTTTCTATGTTTTGTATTGGCTAGCTACTGAGTTCTTCAAATGTATTGTTTTCTTATTTCTGATTACATTTTAAATGAGATTCTGGTTTAAACAAAATTAATAACCAGAAGTGTATTTCCTCATACTAAAGGATAATTACTTTGCCTGGCAGTAAAAACAGCTCTGGATTACAGATCTTTTTTTTTTTTTTTTTTTTTTTATTCCTGTGATGGCTCAGGGGAGCTGTGGGGCTTGCAACCAAGTAAGTTACTTCAATATGTCTTCTGGGAGCTGAGTGCAGAGTGCAGCAAAGGCCACCATGTGTTGGATCCAGCATTCCAATTAGAAAGTCTGTACATCCAGAAAAAAAAAAAATGTCATGTGTGAAATGAGTTTTGTTATCCACTGCCCCATCATGATTTTGGCTAGCTGCCATCAATGAGTATGACCTACCCCTTAGCTATGGTCCCAGCTGTATTACTTCCTTATTGCTGTGATAAAATACCTGGCAAAAAGCTGCTTAAAGAAGGAAGGGGCTTACTCATGATAAAGTCCTAGGGGCTCAGTCCATAGTAGTGGAGAAGGCAAGGTGGCAGAAGCCAGCTGGTGACATTATATCCAGACATGAAGTAAAGGGTGAACAGCAAGTTTGGCTGTGCTATAAAACTTCAACTAGCTGGGCATGGTGGTGCACATCTTTAATCCTAGCACTCGGGAGGCAGAGGTAGGAGGATCACCATGAATTTGAGGCCACCCTGAGACTACATAGTTAATTCTAGGTCAACCTGGGCCAGGGTCAGTCCCTACCTTGAAAAACAAACAAACAAGCAAAAAAACTTCAACTGCCTCCAGTGGCCCACTTTTTTCCAGCCAAACTCCATGTCTTAAAGTTTCTATTATCATCCTAAGCATCACCACCAGCTGGGAACCAAGTGTTCAAGCACACGAGCCTGTAGGGGACACTTCAGCTTCAAGCTACAACACCACATGTGGGGCTTATTAGTTCAAGAGAATTTTAGAAAACAGTTCATTTTTACAATGTCTGTGTTGCCTCTATGGAGATATCAGGCTCATTATTTCCTCAGTTTACTTTTAGTTCTCTGATGGAGTTCCCAGCTGTCTAATGTCTTTCAAAAACTATTCACAATTATAATGCAAACTGCCAGTTTCATAGTACTTGGAATCCCAGAAATCTCATGAGCTTATTTTTTATCTTCATTACATATAAATAAATGTTATATATTTATATATGTATTTATTAAGATAAGTATCAGTCTATGCATACATTTGTGTGTATACATGTACATGCACAGTATCTATATAACCTTTTACATAATATAATGGAGTTTTTAGTTAGCCGTATTGAATTAATAATATAATCCTATTTAAAATGAGCCATTTTTTTTCTGTCTGCCACTTAAGCAAAGCTCTATGCATATGCTTACTTGGTTGATTCACCATCAAGTTAAGTTACCATTGATTTCCTATATAAAACAAAAGTTTATTTGAAGATGATATTGAAGTATTCTCACTAGAAAGCACTAAATTGCAATAGCACAGCCATTCTGTGATAGTAAGGGTCTTCAGCTTTCATAGACCTGAAGCAACAACTTTATCATTAAAAACTTCAATGTTACAAATGAGTTAAGAGAAAGAAGGAGAGAGGTGGAGCTGATGGTAAAGTTTTCCCTCAATGTATATCTTCATTTAGTTTTTGTCTACATAAAATTAATACAATGCATATGTTATCATTCCAGTTGTACCCTTTATCCCATAGTTAATCACAATAGAAGAAAGTGCATTTAACAGCCAAAGAAACTGCTAAGCAATGAGCTATGGTCCATGCCCAACCGAAATGTGGAAGGACAGTAACTTTTTGCTTTTATCCAGAACAACATCATTATGAAATTTCTATTACATAAAATTACATTTCTTTGCCATTACATGGGAAAGCTATCATTGTAAATGATTGCTTCATCTTACCTAATCTATCATCTTCTCTTTGCTATTTAAATATCAAAGACATCAACCCAGGATCAATGTGAAATTCTGTGCACTTCACTTCTTTTTATAGGACATGTTCCTAGTATATTCAGAGAAAGGAGAGTTCTTTACCTGCTCTGCTAAGCCTGTGTGAGAGTAATTTTTTTTTTTTTTTTTTTTTTTTTGCTATTTCACTCCAATGTCTCTGGTTGCTCATGATTGTTGTAGGATGTTTACAGCCATTACTGTTTTCAGTATGACTTCTCCCATTCTTCCTGTCACTAGAACATATACCTTTCCTACCAAGAACTATTTAGTGTAGGACTACATTAGTGTGGTAACATTTTATTTGAAGATTTGGGTATTGGAGAAATTATCATGAAGGAAAACAAAATGTAAAAAAATAATAATTTTTTTTAGAACTGAATAGAAACCAAATACATTTCATCTTATTACTTTATCTACCTTCCGTAATTGTATATTCTAACCTTCTTTTCTTGTCTTAGTCCACAAAGGAGTTCCTTCCACAACCTCTTTTTTCTCTAGTCTCTTCTCTCTTCAATGACTCATAAAAGATGCTGATTTAACTCTTGTGAATTTGTACTGTAGTTTTAAAATATTTCCACTGAGGGACCCTTATAGATGTCTGGCTTTCTCTGCCCCCCCTCCCCACTCACACATACACACACACTGGCACTGGGAAAAATATCTTCTTGCGCTATCTGTGTTCTGCCTGAGCTGCCTCAGTCCTCATGGCACAGGTCACAGACGTGTGTGAGGAAGGCTGCAATATGACTGAAGTCCAGCTGCCCCTGCCTCCAACTGAACTAGAGACCACGAAGAACTTTTCCCTAAGATGGATTACCTTCACGTTTGTAAGCAACATGAATTGCATTTACGTTCTCAGTTAATGCTTAGAGTGATTTGTTTTGCAGCCACAGATAGCTGGAGCACTTTAATATGACTAGAATTGGTTCTTTTTCAGTGTCTCTTCTCAAGGCTATCCTTTTTATTTCTCCCTCAGGAGGGATCATGAAAATGTTGTCCTTAATGAGCAGGCTTTTGGCTTTTGACAATTCTTTCCACCCTGGCTTCCTTTCTTCTCCACCCTTCTTTCTTCTTATCTTTTCCCTTCCCCTCTTCCTTTCATTTGAATTTTGTCTTTTATTTCCTAAGGGATAAATATCTAAGTGATAAATTCTCATTTTTTTTGGACAAGTACAAAGCTGGAGGATAAAAATTGTTATCAGTCTCCCAAAGCATGATTTATGGGTTCCCAGAGTCCCACCTATCTTTAGCCTCCACAGTGACTCATAGATACAAGTTTCTGTATCATATATTGCTTATGTATCACAACAGTGTATTTTATGACCTCATGGCAGCATATGTGTATACATCTTAGATACACCCTGGATGACTTTGGAGTTTGATCAAGTGTAGTTATCTCTTTTGCACTTTGCATCACATATGATGATTCATACTTGAGAATAATTCTGATGCTACACTGGAACTTGAGTAAATAATGTGTTTCTGCCTGAAATGACAATGATCAGGAAATCATACACTATTAATTGAAATGAATGAACTAGTGACTAACGGTTGAATTTTTAAAACTTTAGGGGGAATCTGTGAACTCCTGGTTTTGTGGATAGATGTTGGGTGGCTCTTGCTCTGTGAAATAGACTACAATGACCCCCACCAGCACACATTTGAAGCAATGGAAATATCTTCACCTTGTAATGTTATCATGTGATCTGTCTCCTTGAAAATGACTTATAATTATAAAAGATGAGAGAGCCACCCTCCAGGTCCTAGAAAACAGCACTATTATTAACTGAAGAGGAAAATCAATGCCTCTCACTCTAGGGATATAGATCAGTGATCTCTTCATAATTTCCCAACTCTTAATACTATCCCTTCCCTTTTATAGAAAAAAAAAATCATAGAAATGAACATGGGAAATCCCAGCTGACCTGTTTCTTAGCACTTCTTAATCATTTCTCCTTGCCAATTCTTTCCTTAATACTAACTGATGTCTTGTTTGTGCTGATCTTTTATTTTTACAGTTTTTTTTAAACTTGCACAAAGTTGCTTAATAAAAACAAACTCTTTTTATTCCTTAGTTTGGTGAAGATTCTTAATTACTGCAGAGTCTACCTCATAGCACTGAGATGAAGTGGGCCAGAGAGTTTATGAGTAGCCATTTTATCCTGCCTCAAGGCTGTTTATACTGATAAAAATAAAGAAGTGGATTCTATGAAGGTTAACTTTATGAAATCATTATATTGGTTCTTCTCTTTTGCTCATAATCATGACATATTATGTGTAGTCATTCAGGACACCACTCTTTCATTTTACCTCTTAGCTAAGTCTGAGCATTTAAGGAATATGGCATACATAACCACCCATATGTCTCTTACACTCCTTTCTTATATCTCTGTGTGTAAATCAGTTGTGGAAAGCCATCCTTTGAGGAGACAAGAGTGAGTCCCAAGATGTCCATGACCAGGTGTTGTAATGTTCACTGAAAATTCAAACTTTGACTATCTACTGAGGTGGAATCTCCATAGTTTTGGTTTATGGTGCTGTTTCATCAGGAAAGAAGAGGAGGCAATTCCAGACACTGGTGTGTTTAGTTAGCACCTTCATGATTATATATACATACATACATACATACATACATATATATAATATATATACATATATGTATATATATGTATATATATGTTTGTGACTTGTAAATCTTAATGATAGATTGTATGCCTTTCAACTTTCCCCAATACAAATATTAAAACAATGCAAATGACCCTGAATCTAATGTTTTCACTTAATCACACCTTCCTGCCTTTCCTTAGAAGTTTAAGCTTTTTATCCTCTTCTTACTTAAACATTTGGTAGCCACCTCAAAAAAAAAAAAACCCCTTACTGAGCATTGCTTGTTCTTATGTGTGGTCTCTGCAGCCTGAGTTTTGCCCTCAATTCATGTCATACTGCTGCTCACAGATAATGGGTGATAGAGCCTCAGATGATGTCTGGGCTGTGTTGTTGAAAAGGGCCACCTACTCTGAGAATCTGTGCAACCTTCTATCTGAACATGACACTTGGGTTAATGGAATAGTTTAAAAGGAAAGAGACCATAAGCATCAGTATTTCAAACATTTGACTACTAAGACAATAAGAGAGATAGGGAAAGGGATGACAGGAAATGGTGTGCTCTCTCTACCAGGCAAGCTTGGGTCTGAACCACAGCTGCTCACTTACTCTCTGGGTGGCCCTGGGATGTCAGTTGACATTGACCTTTCTGAGTTGTTATTTCCTCACTGGGGCATAGAATTTGAAATATTTCTCTACTACATTGTGAAGCAAAGGTACAATAAATATCACTTTATTTTCCTCTGTATAACACCTACTTAAACCTAAAATTACCATCATTGCTTTCCTGTTTTCTGTTTCTTTTTTTCCCAGTATATTATTTGCTTTGCTTTAAGTTCATCATGTTTGAGGATTTGCACTGTCAGGCCAGAGCACAATAATTTCATACAATTCTTTCTTCAACAGAACAATTTTTTCCAAATCTTGAACTTTTGAAGTGACTCTGTCATCTTGCTTCTTAGCTTGGTAGGTCATTTTGTCATTACTGCTATTTCTCAACAGTGAAATTTCTTTTTCTTTTATGTCATAGTAACTGATGTTAATAATGTTTAGAGTCTGCACATGCAGCTGAGGCTTGAGGAGCAGCATAACGTCAGGAGGAATGAACATGCTATCAGTCAGACAGATTCCGCTAGGACCACAGGTGTACAAGAAACCCGGGCATACCTTTCTTGGCACTTATCATGGTGTACAGGCTGCTGTGGGCTTGCCTTAAGAAACAATCCTTTCTGTTTTTAAATAGAAATCTTGGTCTTATGGATTACTTAGTGTCGTTTACATATCTTTGCATGCAATGAGCTAATACCCAGGCCTGGTGGGAGACTGAACAGTATGGACACAGAGACACAGAGGAGAAGGCGGTTTGGACACAGCATGATTATTAATTCCTGTATTAGCAGCAGTGACGTCATAAGATGGTGGTGTGTCAGGAACACCCTGCAGAAGCCGGGGGAAATATTTCTGTCTTTACTTGCATGCATTTGCACCTGTATCAGCAAATTTCTACAAAAAAAAAAAAAAGGCACATGACACATTTTGTAGGTCAAATGTCAATATCGATCAAATTATTAGAAAGTGCTATGCTCTTCCAGGACATATGCTATTGAATTATTTTATTGAGTTTCTATGGGTATATTAAGGGTTATTCCTCACTGAGTGTTTTACATCTGAAAGCACAATTAAAATCTATTTATAATTTCTGTCCAAATAAATCACCTGAGATAATAGCCACAGAATTCCCCTTATCATGCAACTTTCGATTAAAAAAAAAGTATGTATCTTGCAATGTGCACATGCACTATGTCTTTCTTAGGCACCTAGGAGATGGTTGTAAATCAGTCACCAAGTGTGATGAGGTCAAAAGGAAGATGTCGAGCTTTCACATCTAGGTCAGTTGGGAATGTTTGGGATGCATTAGGGATTCTATAAAATTCTGTAAGACGAGAAGTTTTATGCTTTTGGTAGTCCAGGGCTTATTGAAGATTGTAGGACGTTGAAAGGAGGCACACTTATATAAAATGACATTATTTATTCAGAAGTTTGTTGCTTAAGAGAATAAATTCACTATGAACTTTTAAAACACAGCACCCAGTACCTCATAGTCTAGAGAATTAAACATTTGAATCAGCAGTCACTTCATGACTACATTCAAGCTGCTTGGATGTGAGAGAAGATGTAAATAGATTGTGCCACGTCATGAGTATGCCTCATGCAATGGAATATGGGCACATTAGGTTTTCTTTTGTACCCCAAACTACTTCCTTTATAAATGGCAACTCTGTACTTCATTATTGAATGTCCTTGTGTGTGCAACTGTTAATGTTCATAGGAGGGTGAAGTTTAGAAAAATGTGTACTGAATCAATAGAGTAGGAAGGAGAAGCAAGTATTTACGGAAGGGCACAACAAGGATAGAGCGCTTGCTCCTTTTAAAAGCATTGACAATGACAACACAGTTGATCAATGTACAGCTACTGACAACATTTTTCTTCCTTCTTCTCTATCAATACTGCTGAATGGGACATGGATGGTAAAGAAAAAAAAAGTTGTAGGAAAAACTATGTTGTAGTACCGGCCCATCTTTCAATGCTTTGGTTTTTTTCATTTTACTAATTGGTTATAGCAAAGTTAAAACACATGATTTAATGTTTTAAACTATAAAACCAATATTTTAAATACTAGCAAAAAGGCTTTTACCCAACAAGGTGTTGAATGATGTTAATACATCATTCCATGTCTGTTGGTCTGCTGATGGATGAGAGGGTGATCCATGTGCAAATTGTGACTCCGAGACACAGTTCCAACAGATACAGGGAGGGAGCAAGAAAACCAGCGTTCCACCTCATAGCTCAGGGCTGGGTTAGTGATATACTTGCCCTACACATTCATAATTCAATTTTTTTCATATAACGTGTAAGTACTTGACAATACATCAGAAAATAAAATAATTCTACCTTAAACGACTATCACATTCTAATTCATTTCAATATGGATATGATTTTCAAGTTAATTACTATTAATAGTAATATATGTGTATTTGATACAGATTTAATTATTCATATTTCTGAGATTTCGTGATTTTCATATATTCTAGTGTGTGCACATGCATATGTGGTGTGCTGTGTGCGTGTGTTTGTGTGTTTACCCTTATAATGGCCCATACGCTTGCCTAGGCAGCTGGGGTGGAACACTGAATGTTTTGCCCTGTCTTTCTTCCATCTGGTCTTGTTTTTGAGTCTGAGTCTCGTTTTACTGGTTCTGGAGCTTGCAGGGCTCCAAAGATTCTCCCTGGTAGGAGTGGAGCTCCAGACACATGTGCTCACACTCAGATGTTTTAGGTGGGATCTGGAGATTTGATCTCAGGCAGTCTTGGGCCCCTCAGGCCTTAAAGCTTATGTAGGAAGTACACTTAGCCATTAATCAATATTTACAGCCATAGGGTTTTTAAATATTCTTTTAATGATTAGAGATAAATCTTAACAAGTTGGTCTGTGAGCCTGTAGTCTCCTACACTGCATGTTGCAAGGTACCTTCCACATTCGTTCATGTTTACATCTCAGACTTTTTCAATCATCTCCTTTTCTTTTTAGTCTATCAGCTCCCACATTAAGCTTTTCTCAACTCAAGCTCAAACAGCATGTTCTGTTAGGGTTATTATTTTGTTTGAATAATGTGTGTGTATGGGGGGGGGTACATATGCCACAGTACACATGTGGAGGTCAGATGGCAGCTATGGGGTGTGGGTTCTTTCCTTTGTTTTGCTCGAGACAGAGTCTCTTTTGCTTGTCTGTGGGAAGGCCCGACTGGAATAGTGCACTAGCTTTGGTATGCTCTTAACTCTGCCTCCCATTACTCTTAGTGTTTAAGGATCACATGCATGCCTCACTTTCTTTCTGGCTTTTCTATGGGTGTTAAGGATACAACCTGTCTTGGCAGGCTTACCTTTAATGAGAGAGAGAGAGAGAAAGAGAGAGAGAGAGAGAGAGAGAGAGAGAGAGAGAGAGAGAGAGAGAGAGGGAGAATGGGCACACCAGGGCCTCCAGCCACTGCAAATGAATTCCAGATTCATGTGCCACCTTGTGCATCTGGCTTACGTGGGTACTGGGGAAATCAAGCAAGCACTTAATGACTAAGCCATCTCTCAGCTCCTCAGGGTCATTTATAATCAGGTTTTATTTACAGTTGTGTATTTAAGGATATTTATTGAATTTATATTTTCTAGGATAAAAATTATGGTGGTGATTATACAAAATGGCAATAATCATGGTGAAATGCTAATTGGCCAGTAACTTTATTACACTCATCTTTCTGAAGCTCATACTTCTGTGAGTTGGGTATTAAATATGATTCTGATTTTCAATTGATAGTTTAAAGTTCAGTAAGGGAAGTAACTTGAACAAGATCGTACAGATATTGAGAGAGGAAGAAAAGACCTGTGCCCACCACCCAGATCATAATTCTTGAAATCAACATCAACTGCCTTGTCATTGCTGGAACAAAATATCTGACCAGAGGGAAGGGTTTTCTTCTTTATTTCAGCTTAAAGTTTTCTTTTTTGAGAGCCAGAGAGAGAAAGAGGCAGAGAAAGAGAGACAGAGAGAGAAAGAGAGAGAAATAATGGGCACACCAGGACCTGTAGCCTTCTGTGAACAAATTTCAGATGTGTGAACCCCCTTCTGGTACATGTTCAACACTGCATGCTTGCATCACTGTGTCTGGCTATATGGGGCCTGGAGATTTGAACAGAAGTTCCTAGGCTTCACAGGCAAGCACCTTAATCGTTAAGCCGCCTGTCTACTTCAGCTTATAGTTTTGAGACCAAGTCTATTATAGAAGGGAAAGCATGATGAGAAGAGGAAGTGGGATCACATTGTCACAACAGGCCAGGAAAAGTAGAGAGAGAAGAGGGGGGAAACAAACATGGAGCTTGGCTATGGCAATTCAAGCCCCACTGCCAGTGATCACTTTCTCCAGCAAGACTCCACCTCCCAAATGAGTTAGGGATTCAAGCACTGAAAACAGAGAAGCTTGAGAGGGACATCTGATTCAAATCAACACAGCATGTTTCAGAGAACCACTTGGTCCTTGGAAGAGAAAGGGAGATGTGGGTGCTCAGCTGGCATTTTTCTCTTCTTTTTATTCATTCCTGGACTCTAGTGGATAGCATGTTGCCATTTGCACTCAGGGTGGGCCTTTCATCCTGAATTAAACTACTCTGAAAACACCCCACAGACAGGCTCACACCTGTGTCTCCTAGGTGATTATAAATTCAGTAAAGTTGCCCATGAGGACTTACTATCTCAATGCCCCTCGCCTCTCAACATTTGATTCAAGGGCTATCATCATCCATAGCACCTGAATACTCATAGGTAGAAGGAACCAATTCACAGAGGGTTTCTGAAGGAGGTCCTTGTTCTAGAACTGAAAGACCTTTTTCCGTGGATCTCTTATTCTTTTCCCTAGAGAGATTCAGATGATTTTTAACCCCAACCTTAAGCCCTAGTTCTAACTGCTACATGACAGCCTGCACTTTTAAGTGCTAGAGAACTAAGATATCTGTGAGAAAAATAAAGGATTGTACTTTACAGTTTCACATGCTAAATGAATATTTTCTACAAAGGCTTTAAGAGACACTGAATCTTGGAATCAGTTTCTCTCAAATGATCAAATCATATACAGTGCACAGAAAAATTAGTATTCTGGGTTATCTGAATTTTTTTGCCTCCAGAAATTTGCTTCTCCTGTGGGTGGGGGGGGGGAGAAAAAAACTCAAGAAGAGACATTAAACTGCTTTAGTTATCTTGATTTGAGCTACCAGTACTGTAAAACTGGTAAAAATTATTCTCTTTGATTGTGGCAACAAGGATGTAGCATGTCAAAAAATTCTAATTTTAACTGAAAAGTGACATAAAAATGTATTGATACAGTACAGAGAACAGCTGACATCGGCCTTACCAGTCTTGGTTCATAATCTCACTAGGTTAGGAAGCTGTATCGCTTTATTCATGGATGGCACACTTGTCAAATCCCACTTTAAATGGTATGGCTTGTTTAATAAGCCTTTCATATTTCACTTATATGTTTTTTTTGTGTTGGATTTTGCAGATAAATCTCTCCCAGCATGTGAAATCTCAGGGGACATATCTAGAATACTAAAGAAGCTGGCAAAGACTATTTCTGTCTTACTGGAGAGATTAAAAAACAGTTAGGCCTGAAAGAGACCTTAGGGAAAATACAACCCATTTATTTCATAAATTGGGAAATTGAGACCTATCAGGGTGAAATGACTTCTTGTGGCCATCCAGTAAGCTCGTAGCACACACAGGCTCTGAACTGAGTGTGGCTGAGAACAGAACTGACAATATTGGATTCACCTTTAGTGTTCCTCACATTATAAGAAAAAAAATTAGTACTGTTACCATGAGAGAAAATTTTAGACTCATGCTGAAAAATGATATGGTTACAGTTGTCTCTTTAAATGATAGCAGAAAATGTCACTCAGAAAGCACAGTGCTGCTTTGGCTGTTTTTGTCTTTGTAATCATGCTCAGGACAGCACTGAGTCAGTCAGCAATAGCTGGCCCTCAAATCAAAAATGTCTGTTCAATATTTGAGATGGTTTTATCTTAAAAGCTCCTTTTACCTATGATAAGAAAATATCATAAACTAGGATGTTTACAAAACATTGGGAGTTAGGTCAGAATGTAAGGATTGGGGTGGGGGCAAGCATTTAGACAACAGCAAGTTTTAAACTTGGGAAAATGTATAATTTTTCTAGATTTTACTTTTAATTCTTACAAAGTGCCTTCAAAAGCAGTCCTAACCCTGACTAAAGTGATTACTGGAGTGACAGAATGGCTGTTGCTGCCTAAAAGAGCACAGAAAATGAAGCATCCACTGGGGCTTTCTCACAATTGTGCAAGCTTTCCTGTAGGAGAGAGGAGTGGGCGTGGGGTGGGGGAGGAAGGTTCTGAGGTGTGGGAGATTAGAAGCTCAGAGCCAAAGAGGAAGGGAGAGAAGTCACAGTTAAGATGTCAGAGTCTTTATTTCACACTCTGAGAGGAAAGGAAGTACAATCAGAGAACAAAGTGTTGGAAAAAATAGGAAAAGTAGTAGGGTTTTGAATTTTGAAGAAAGCAAGCAACCATTTTGATAAGGAAAGTAGGACATGTTTAATTTTCCTTTTTGAGAACAAAGAGTAAGCAAATTTTGACTCTTGAAAGCCTAATATATAGTATTACACACACACACACACACACACACACACACACACACACACACACACATGAACATACAGCACACTTCTTATTAGGATGATTTCTGACAGAAGTTTGCAAGGGTCTAAAGAGAGATTTTTATTAAGGTGATAGGGTTTGGTTATGAAGTGTGCTGGGCAAGGGCTCAGGTATGGACAGCTCAGGTACAGAAGGCTTGGTCCACTATGGGAGGTTCTTGAAGTGTTGGGAGTCAGGGGCTAGCTGGATGAAAAGGGTCACCTGTGACACGAGTGGCTTTGTCCTATACCTGGTCTCTCTCTGCTTCTGTTTCTATTTTCTCACTGTCAGGATGTGCGGTGTACTTCTCTGCCATGTTCTTTCTCCCACGATGGATGGCACCACAAGCAGAAATAAATCTTTCCCCCCTTTCGTTGTTTGTCTTGGGGATTTGTCATGGCAATGGATGGTCTGACTGACATTCAGGGAGACCTTGATTAGCAAGTCATTGGAGATGACATAGAGGCATCCTAATATAGAGACCAAGTGTCAAAACATCTGATGTATGTGTGAGGGGTGGGAAAATCATGATTTATCTGTGAAAGAAATTTCTCCAAAAGAAAATGAAAACTGTTGGCTGAAGTCACCAAGATTCCAAGATTCTATGATGTAGCATCAACTTAAAGACTATGTATCTATTATTTACAAATGAAACAGCTGCTGGAGACAACATGTGTCCTTAGCTACACAGAAAAAAAAAAAAAGTAGTAACATAGGAGGAAATTAAAGCTTGGGGAGACAAGTATAAGAGATCTGTTCTGGGGTTAGTGAAATGGTTGATTGGTTAATAGTGCTGCTGCTTAAGCATGAGGGTCCCTAGGGTTGTAGCCCATCACGTTCAACTTCCCAGAACACATGTTAAAAAAAAACTGGGTGTGGTCACATCTATCTGTCTTTCCAGTCCATGGGGATGGGACAGGTAGACTCCCTGGGCTCTCCAGGGGATAGTAGTTATATTACATATCACACACACACACACACACCCCCCACACAATGCTCTCACAAGATAATATAGGCTAAGAAGTTCTAGCATTTGCCATCTGCAAGTTTAAGCTGCAGGAAAGATGGTGTCGCAGCACCTTGGAGGTTAGAGGGTGGGGGCCCCAAACCAGGAGAGCCAATGTCCCAAGGCTAGAAAAGTGAATTCACCCTTCCTCTTTCTTTCTGCTTGATTTGCACCCTTCATGAGTTGGATCATGCCCACCCACTTTGAGGAGGCTTATGGTCCTCTTCCCATGGTTCACTAATTCAAATGCTCATCTCTTCCAGAGACACAGACACATCCAGAAAGGACTTTGTGCTGTATCTGCGCATCCATTAGCCCTGTCTAAGGGATATTAACCTGCGCAGGTCTCTGAGGAGTGGGGTGGTGTCATGGCGAAGAACACAGGCTTTGAAGCAAATGGCTTATAGTTTCCTAGCTGTGTCACTTAGGCAAGTTAAGGTGCCTCTCTGGGTCTCACCTTCTTCCTTGTTAAATAGATAATAAGAGGAATAAATTAGCCGACACATTTAATGTCCTTTGCATGGTTACGGACTTATAACAGTTAAATAAATATTAGCTGTGGTACCTTAAAAAAAAGTGGACAGAAAAGAGAGTATATCTAAGCATTTGTTATCTCTTTCTAAATGATAATCAATTATTTATCAGGCAGTTTTACCTCTTTAGTGGGAATTACCTCAGTTTCCTCAGAGGACTAAATCCAAAGAAATCCTTTGTAAATGAATGTAATTTCTTCCTTAGACATGTTCACTTAAAAAATTATTATATTTCTTAGCATATAGAATTTTAGGAATCATTCATTCTGAAATTTTCAAATACCATTTGTTTTAGTTGTATACATTCTTTAACAAATATTTTATTTATTTGCAAGGAGAGAGAGAGAGAGAGAGAGAGAGAGAACAAAGAGGGAGAGAATGGGTGCACCAGGGCTTCTAGCCACTGCAAATGAACTCCAGATGTGTGCACCACTTTGTGCATCTTGCTTTATGTGGGTACTGGGGAATAGAACTTGGGACAATAGGTATTGTTAACTGTGGAGACATCTCTCCAATCCAGCTGATATACATTCTTAACAAAGTTTTTTAAAATTTTTTGCTTATTTTTATTTATTTATTAGAAATGACAGAGAAAGAGGCAGAGAGAGAAAGACTGAGAGAGAATGGGCACAGCAGCGCCTCCAGCCACTGTAAATGAACTCCAGATGCATTCCCCCTTGTGCATCCTGCTAACGTGTGTCCTGGGGAATAGAGCCTCTAACCAGGGTCCTTAGGCTTCACAGGCAAGAGCTTAACCACTAAGCCATCTCTCCAGCCCTTAACACTGTTTTAATTCTATAATTTCTTTCTCTAATGTACCCACAGCTGTTACCACTATAAATCAGTGAGGATTTAACAGGACATGTTTTCCCTTTCCAAGTGCATTTCTCTACCTCCATGTATGCTTTGCTCCTGACCACTCAATCCATCCATTGGATGGATTGTTACTAGAACATGGCCTGAAAAAAAAAAAAAAAAAATTTCTGTTTCAACACACATTTTAGATGTACCCAAATACCGCAACAATGACCTGACCACACATTCCGTCTTGCACTGGGACCTCCAGCAACTTAACTTTGTAGACATTTCCATTTTGATCGTTTAGGCTATATCAAGTAAGACCTGGGATTTTTAATTCTTATTTTACCTTTGTATTGCCTCAGGTATAATAATAAAGCCTGGAGTCTTAAAGACATACTGTAAGAGTTGCGAATGGACAAGAATCAGCACAAGAAAGACTAGGGGAAGGGAAGAATCATAAAACATCAGTTAAAAAAAATAGTAACAATTTGACAAAGGCAGAGGTAATTATCAGAAGATCATTAAGATTAGTAAGACCACAGAAACATGGTTGATTAAAGAAAAATTGGGTTAATGGGTTAAAGATGATAAATACTCAAAGGGAAATTCATGTTTTTGGGTGGAAACCATGGAAGTGGTACTTACGTAGGAACCTAGGGTGTCTTTGAGAGCTATAGAGCTTCACTCAGCTCTTGGCTGGGCTATAACTCAGAAGCTAGAGACGTCCTAGTCACTCAAATCTTCCACTGACTCAGTGGCCTCCAGACTCAATTTAAAAAAAAAAAAAAGTTTATTTTATTTATTTTAGAGTGACAGAGAAAGAAAGAGGCAGATAGAGAGAAAGAGAGAGACAATGGGCATGCCAGGGCCTCCAGCCACTGCAAACGAACTCCAGACGCATGCACCCTCTTGTGCATCTGGCTAACGTGGGTCCTGAGGAATATGGCCTCGAACCAGGGTCCTTAGGCTTCCCTGGCAAGTACTTAACTGCTAAACCATCTCTCCAGCCCCAGACTCTTATCTTATGAATTTTGATGAATGAAATTCATACATCATAGAGGTTGGAGTTTAGAAAAAGAAATATCATAGAGCTCAAGAGTAGAAAAGTAGGCTAAGCTCCTCCCTGGGAGAGGGTTTCTGGAAATTAGAAAGCATAGCTAGGGAAACTAATTGGAGTCTTTCATGGGAATTTACCAGATGGAGGCTGAGCTGGTCAGTCAAGTTCTCACACCAGGTGTCCAGGCACCTCCAGGTTTCCAGAACAGGGAATAAACCCATTCTTGGAATGGGGTGATATTTCAGCAAAGAAAGAGATGTGAAAAGAACAGATTCTCTCCCCCCCCCCCCCCTTGCATTTCTGGCCTCTAGCAAGCAGGAAGTCGTGCCAATTTCTTTAGGGAAAAAGGGAGAAAGAAGAACCAGACTCTCCCTCCCTCACAGCCTCAGGGACATTTCTCCCCCCTCAGGCTTAAAAACATTTCTCATCTTTAGCCACTTTTGGTTTACTTTCAAGGATCCTGTTAACCCTAAACTGCCTCAATACTACAAAAAGAACTCAACATTTTAAGAAAAACACTTTGACAATAATCTTTTATCTGTGAACCACAGGTATGAGCAGATTAAATACACAGTCTGATGTATCTGTGTGGCATAGACATATTGCACAAAGGGAGGACGTTGGTCAGGCATACAGTACATCTGCTGTCATGCAGAATGATGGTAACAGGAGTTCCCTATGGAGTTAGGGCGGAGAGCTGGCCCCATTGCCTTTGGCTGCTGGGGAACCATAGACACAATGATTTAGAATGTATTATGTAAGTTTCCATTCTAGCATACCATAGGGTCCCTGACATCTTGGACGTGGAGTAGGAATGGCAGTCTTTCCTTGTACCACCAGGCTGGTGTGTGATTCATGAAAATGATGGCCAGGTAGGGAATGAGCTTTGTTGCCCACACAGACACAGCAGAAGCCATGCTGGGGACTCACTTATCTCTGTTTCTGGGCCCTGTAAGATTAATGTTCTGGTGAGACTCTTGCCGCGTGACAGGAAAGGTTGGCCCAGCAGGAATTGCCAAGATAAAAATTACTTATGAGGCAAAGCATTTGGAATCTTTCTATCGAGTGAGTAGCAGAGCTAATATCCATTCCACATGCCAAGGGAATATACTTAGAGGAGAAAAAACAGAGCAAACTGAATCAGGAAAAAAAAAAAATGTTGTTCACCGAGAAAACCATGTTGATATTGTGGCGCGGAAATTCAAGAGTATCTTAAAGGTGGCCATTTACTTGGGAAGAAGGAAGTTTAACGCAGGGCGCAAGAAGCCAAAGGTAGTGCAGGTGACTAAGTGTGGCCGAGAGCGCCCTCTGTGGGAGATACTTGAAGAAGATGAGGGAAATGCAGTAAGGACAGACACAAAGCAAGGCAAGTTAGGACAAAGTCACCTCTGGAACTGGAAAAGTGTCAGTAGAGATGTACCAGGGAAAGAGAAATCGCCCCAGTAACAGATTAAAACACCAATGAGGAAGTGTGCTCTGAAAGTGCATGCTAATGGGAAGAGAGGCTGGAGGCAGAGCTAGCCTGACACCCCGCTGTCACGGCTGCTGACGTGTGCAGCGCTGGCTATCTACCTTAGGAAAGTACTGCTCAACAGAAGTCAGAGGGAGAGTCTGGGATAATGGGTTGAAGATGACATGTGCCCAAAGGGACATGCATGTTGACATGTTGAAACCATGGAAGTCATACTTGTGGGGGAACCCTCGGTGCCTAGGAGAGCGACAGAGCTTCACTCGGCTCTGGATTGGGCTGTGGCTGAGGTCTTTGAGTGGCCCATAGTCACACACAACTTCCACTGAGTCTGCAAGAGGCCACACGATCAGCTGGCTTTGAAGACTTACGCAGGACACTCGACAAGGAAACACTGGTAAACTTTCGGTGAAAGGAACTGGCTTTTGTTTTTAATTTTAACCAATGGCCACAGCCATACCTAAGCAAGCAATTGTCAAGGCAGCACAAGTTAGAGGCAGGCAGAATGATGCCATCTATAAAACACACAGCAAAGTTTTAATCTTTTTTTTTTTTTTTTTTTTGCATATCTGGGTGCTGTTTGGCAGACAGTAATTACTCAAATAATGTTTCTCTCAGTAGCAGAATGATAAAAGTTTTGCAATGCTATCTTTAATATAACTGAAAAAAAATAGTGAAAAGAAGAAAAACGATTTATGAGCTATGAACTACACATCAGCATAGAGAAAAATCTTTGTTCCTATTTTTTATGTCTTAGAGAAATCGGCACATACATATTATGTTTACTTTTATATTAGTGCAACATTCAAGCTTTATTTTTAAGCTATTTTACTTATTTATTTGTTTAAGGAAGAGAGAGAGAGAGGGAGAGAATGAGAATGAGCATGCCAGGGCCTCTAGCCACTGCAAATGAACTCCAGATGCATGAGTCACCTTGTGCATCTGGCTTTACATGGGTAATGGGTACTGAGGCATCCAACTCAGGTCCTTAGACTTTGCAGGAAAGTGTCTTAACCAATGAGCAATCTCTCCAGTCCTCAGATTTTATTTTTTAATGCACATTTTCAACAATTATTGAACTCTCACTTTACTGAAATAGTAATTTTTAACACATTTCATGGAGTCTGATCTCCATTTTGTAAGTAAAAGGAGAGAAAACAAATGGAGGAGTTGAAGGGCCTTTGCCCATGCACAATCTGTCATGCATGTTCCAGTTCTCTGAAGAACACTGAGGACTAAAGTGTGTGCATAGATTTGTAGAGAATGCCTGGTTTGTGCTAATAAATTTTAAGTAAAGGAAGGTAATTTTTTTGTGCTGACATTATATTTTATATCATTTTCTTTTTTTTTGGTGTTTCCAAGAATATTTGCAAGTAGTTATTACTGGCTTCCTTTACTAGAGGTATAGACCATTAAGGTATGATATCAATCACATGGACAGTAAGAGGTTGAACCTGGAGTTGAATCCAAGTCACTTGATTGCAAGCCCAGACATAGTAACCCCTAATGATACTTTCATCTTAACAATATTTATTCTGAACAAACATGTATTAGAGGAAAGTAATATCAACAACTAAAATTTCATGCATATTATTCCAAATGTTAGAAGGGAGACAATAAGTGAAAACAAAAGATGAGACTATATATCTATGTGTGATCCAGGGAATTGTTGGATGGAGAACACTTGGGTTTTGAATGTATTGCAATTTGATTTTATAAAAGCTTGGATTGTGTGATGAATCTATGAGATGTGGGAATATGTGATCATTGTTAAACCTTAAAAAAACTAAAGGGGAAACATTCCATGGTTCAAATGTGTAAAACCATAAATTATTAATAAATATAAAAACTACAGATTTGGAAATAATGTTGGGAGGAGAACAATCTGAAATTTATTGTTTACAAAGCAATAGATAATTAAAAGAAAATTAAAAAGAAAGAAGCCAATTTCAGCTTTCAAGGCTACCATGAAAATATGGAAAATTCAGATTTCTATCAATAAATATGTAGGAAGAGTAATAGGCTTACAGTAGAATTAGGAAGGAAAAAGGACCCTCTCACCTTCCAGTCCTATTTAGATCTAAGTGAAGAAAAGATACATGAATTGAAACACAAAAAGACACAAGTGTATCTACAAGGAAATATAAAGGGAGGAGGAGGACATTCACTTTCTCTGAAGTAAAGACTTTCCTGAGTGTAGGAATGTTGGGAATTTCATTACTGTGCAGGAATGGCTTTTGGGGAGAACATGAAGGGAGTGGTTGAGACACCCTACTAACTACTTCATCCTCCCAGTCAGGCCAGAAGCATGGAAATAAGACAAGCCCGTCTTGGACAAAAGCAGCCTTCTGCTTTGAAGGCAGGTGTCTGTATGCTTAAGCCCATAGGACCATGAGGATTGACCCACCAGCTCTCTCACCGGATGCTTCTCTTGCTGTCCCTGTGCCCAGCCAGTGTGTGGGCTAGAGAGCAAGCCACCTTCCCTGTCCCTGCTCTGCAAATCCATCTGGATTTCTACAGTCTATCTTTCTGCACCTACCCCTTTCCTCTTCTGCTCTGCTCTCCATGGGAGAGAGGTTAGGCTTGCTTATAAACCTGAAAACTCAGCTCATTTCTAACAGTTCAAGTTTCATGTTCTAAAAAAAAAAAAAAAAAAAAAAAAAAACCAAAAAACTTTTATCAGTAAATAAAGGTCACCCATCTGGCAGCAATGTGTCTATTTGGCTCAGCTTTGGTTTTCTCCACTATGTTATAAAAATATTACAGTCTAGTATGACATTAGCAGAGTGTGACATCTGGGCTTATACAAAATATAAGAGTTGGCAGGGGGACCAATTTCCCTTCTGAAAAATTGCCACGGCAGGAAAGGGACCGAGGACAACCGGTGGCTGAGAACACAGCCCTAGACATTGCTGTAATTCAGCCGGGCTGGCCCTGCGGCTTTGCTTCATCCTCCAGAAAGTCGCTGGGGAAGGGCAGGGGCAGGTAATTACCTCAGAGGATGGCCACAGACCTTTGAGAATAGAAGCTATTTTAGCCCAAGAGAAAACATTTCTCTACCTGCAGTGCTAGGTGGCCATACATTCAAGAATTAAATGAGACTGCTTCAAAAAATTCTGTAGGCATGGTAGTCATAAAGTGAGGCAGCTTTTCACTGGGTATAAATGTAAGAGCATTTTCTTTGGGGGTTGAAAATGTATAATTAAATTTTGGCAATGCTGTAGGTGGTAATGATTTTTATTAAATTCCTTTTAGAATAACCCCTTTTATGAGTTCAAGACAAATGCCATATTTATTTTTTCCTCTAGGCTCTCTGGGTGCATTTTAATGTACTGTAATGTTACAGATAGTGTGTACAGACAAAAATGAATACATGCACTGGAGAGTACATGGTGTGATCTTAGTCAGAAGCTAATATTTTTAAGAAAAGAGGGAAGAGAAAATTAAAAAGAAATTTTTTTTGTTCATCTCTGGACACTTAATTTCTTTGAAGAATAAGGCACTATTAATGGCTGGTGGTACTTACATAACTGGGAGATAACAGTAGCAGTTTTTATAAGGGTTTAAATAAATCCCTAAGCTTTAAGAAGTTTGGATAGCAATAGCTACACTGCTTATTATAGAAACCTAGGGTAAATGGTGTTTAATTAGTAATCCAAGTTATTGAAGCAATGAAATCCAAAGATCTGGCAAAATCCTACGTGGTAGTAACTGGGTATATATGCTTTGGGAAAGGGCGGGCATGGTACTTACATCTCTTCCCAGGTAAGTAATAGTACACAGATAAGAGGCCATAAGCCTCCTTCTGCTGCTTCTCTCTGCCCACAATCTTTATTCACTGTGAAACATCAGCTTGTTGGAGGCCCTTTCTAAGGGGGATGTGCAGGCAGTGTCCTTAGCAGGGGCAGAACAAAGGGTGCCAGGCTGTCACAACCACACACTGTGGTCCTCACCCAGAGAAGTATCATTTGTCATCTTCTCCAGACTCTAAACAATCTCTGTTTCAGTAGTTTAAGAGAATGACCGCGTGCTTTTGCAATTTGCAATCAACAGAAATCTGGAAGGGATGCAGGCACTTTCTTCACTTTCCCAGAGGATTTCCATTCTTGGTAGTTGTTCCCCACAAAACAGCTTCATTCCCAGTCAGTTCATTAATACAGAGAAACACTTCCTGTCACAGACTGGGGATGTTTCTCCCCAGGGAAATGCACCTATGGCAGGAAGATTCCCCATTCCCATCAGGGATGGCTGTTCCCCTGACTGCTCCTCTGCTCTTCGTCTTCCCTCCTTTGCGAGGTACACTCTTGTGGAAGAGGGTCCTTGCCCAGCTCCACTAGTTTGAGGTTCGCTCTGGCCACATGGAGATTCCCATGGGAATAGCTGGTGATGGAGAATGGACATCTGTCCCACCCAGACCCTTCAGCCCCTATCACTGCCCCCCATTTTCAGTTACCTTCTCATTGCTGGGGCAAAATACCTCACCCGAAGCAACTCATGGAAGGAAGAGCGCTTATTTAGGCTTATAATTCCAGGGCGGTCCATCATAGTGGGAAAGCATGGCAGGAGCCTCACACTTTCACTTTCTCCAGGGAGAAAGTTGCAAGCAAAAGAACACCAAGTGGGCCTGGACTATAACATCTCAAAGTTGGTCCTCTGTGACACGCTGCCTCCAGTGAGGTTCTGCCTCTAGAAGGTTCCACAAGCTTCCCAAATGGCACTGCTAACTGGGTATCAAGTCTTCAAACACAAGTCTACGGGGAGCATTGTACATTCAATCCAGGCCTGTCACAGACGGTGGTATGGCCTCTTTATTTTTTTTTTTTCCCTGGAGACAGTGAATAGTGGTAGATATTGCCCCCGGCTTGGATTCGGTATCTAATTTGCCTCCTCTGTTTTCCTCTTTCTAATGACATGACAATGTATTGAGTGCTCTACGGGAATGTAACCTTCCACTCTTGAATTCAAAGACTACTGACCGTGTGGAGCTTCCTTGGGAGCTCCTCAAACACTGCCACGTTTCTCCATCCTCGCCACAACCCTGGAAGGTAGAGCTATAAGACAGAGGGTCACGGAGGGAAGCTTGTGTGTTGAAGCTTCTGTAAACAGCAGCAAGCTTAGTGTTGGGTCTCAGGTAAAAGTGAGAACATGGTTCCTATTCGTTGCACAGTATCATGAGCTCGGATCCATGGACATCTTGCTCCAATCATGCCTCATAAAAATGCAGCGATTTTGATCAGTTTTCACTATATTGTGCTGAGGTCAGCGGACACTCATATCTCAGTGGCTTACACCGAGACCGGTTTATTCTCCTCTTAAATGCTGAGTGTAGAACTATTTTCCCTATCTTCCCCCTCGGGGTTTGTGCTTATGGGGCTTGTGACGAAGGAGTCCCACGCGGGACACATAATTTTCTGGTGCTGAAGGTGTCCACGGTAGCTGCAGGATCACGCACTCTCTCTCCAGGCTTCTGGGTTGGTCTATGGTGCTTTGCTTTTGCTCACCCTCTATTGGCCACAGAGGACCAGTGGCCGAATCTTAGCTTAATGTTATTTGACTTACATGCGTCCTATAGGGATGTGCCATTCTGGTGTGCGGGATGGTAGGAAAGACTGTGGGTGATTTGGAGAAGGAATGCAATTTACTACATGTGACTTCTGTGCACGCAGCACGTGTCCTAAACTTATGCCTTCCTCTATGGCTACTGCATCTCAGTCTCTCCTGGTGACTCTCCCTCTCCTCCTAAGTGAACATGAAATATTCATGTATTCTCAGATACATTCCAGGCTCTCCTCTCTTCCTCCTCCCGCCCCCCAAATTCCACATGACATCATGCAGCATGGCTTTCATTGCCATCAACATTCTGATAAGTCTAATTTATCTTTTAAGTCCTGACCTCTCCTTGGACTCCAAGTATCTTATGTTATCTTCACTTGGAATTCTAATGTACAACTCAGAAACAATACATTCAAGATAAAATGTCTGATTCCTATCTACCTCCTCACCAACTGGCAACCTTCCCTCCTGATGAACCAACCTCCACCCAGTTGCTCACAGCAGTAACTTAGGTTCCCTCCCTTTCTCTCACTCCTACACCAAATCCATCAGCAACATGTGTTATTTATGTCTTTCAGATAGTTCCTGCAAACATCCGCACTCCTTGGTTCTAAATGTCACTCCACTCTCCGAGCAATCATGTCTCACTGAGCTCTGCTGCAGTCAAGTGGTCCACTTTTCTATTTCCTTCCTTTTCTCCCTGTAACTCCCGCTTCACCAGTCCGCACGATTTTACAAAACTACAAGGTTAGATCCTTTTCTTTGCTAAAATTCCTAACAATTTAACATTGCATACAGGAAAAAGTAAACATGTCATAACGTGCAAGGCACTGTATTATCTGACAATAGTCCACTGTACTGGGTTGAATGCTATTCCCCAAATTCGTATTTTCACCTAGATCTTCAGAATGTGATCTTGTTTAGAAATAAGTTATGTTGAACCTGGCCATGGTAGCTCATACCTATAATCCCAGCGCTCAGGTAGCTGAGGTAGGATTGTCACGATTTCTAGGCCAGCCTGGGGCACAAGTGGGTTCTAGGTCAGCCTGGGCTAGAGTGAGCCTCAAAACCCTGCCACAAAACCAAAAAAAAAAAAATTAAGATGAGGTTCTATTGGATTAGCACATCTTAAATTTGCTAGGATTGGTATCCTTTAAAGAAAAGAGGAAGAGACACGCAGAGGAAAGAAATCCCATGAAGATGAGGGCAGAGGTTAGAGTGATACAGATTTCAAGGCAGGAACACTAAGGGCATAGCAATCATGAAGGTGAGGCCTGGCCTGTGTCCCTCAGAACTTTTGCTAGAAACCAGCCCTGCCAACACCTCAAATTTCAGGTAGATACCTTCTTAAACCATGATAGCCATGATATATGTATACATCTATCTATCTATCTATCTATCTATCTATCTATCTATCTATCTATCTATGAGATACATACATAAATAACATACAAATATGTATTTCATTATATGTATTTAATATATATATATATGTATATATATATACATATATATATATATATATATATATATAAATTTATAGTTTAAAATTTTTTTGTTTTTTTTCAGCAGGAGAATGGATTCCAAAGCCCTGTGCATGTGTAGGGCTGCCGATGGATTCGAGGCCCTGTACATGGCAGGAAGTAGCTATCTCCTGAGCTCCATCCTTAGCCCTTAAATTCCTCTTCTTTTAAGCAAGCGATCATGTATGTATTCATTTTCTAGGCAGCCCTGGTAACCTGACACAATGTTCCTTTCCTTGTCTCATTCGAGCTTTCCTCACGTACAATGCCGTACCTAGACATTTTGTTCTGTAGTCATCTCTCAGCCTTTGAACTCCCACTTTGCCCCCCCCCCCCCGGAGCTTTCCCAGGACTGATGCCTTTATAGAGTCCATGCTTCTGCTCCCCATTATCTGCGAGGTGGGTTCCCCATGTTTTTATAGTCTCTTCCTTTGGGTATATTCAGAAAAAAAAAAAACAAAACAAAAAACCAAAACTATTGTATCTATTCTTGTCATTGAGTTCCATATGTAAGAAATCTAAAGCTAGGGAGGCACAGATGTCTGAGGCATCAACACACAGGTAGTCATGAACTGAGGCCCCAGGTCTGGATTTAAGATTGCCTCCCCAGTCACATCTACCTGGAGCTTCAAAGTGTGCTCAGTAAATCTGACAGTAAAATTGATTCAGAATAGGTGTCAGATTTGGAAGATTTACGGATACCATAAATTTCTCTGTGTGTTTTCTTGTCTTGTGGGGACAAGTAGCTTCCAATTGTTATTATGTCATACGTACAAAAGTCTTCCAGGCTGCCAGATACAGAGAGGAATTCCTAGGTATGGTAGATAGCATTTCCAGAGTGCACAATTAAGGAGAAACTCTGCAAGTGTAGAAACAAGTTTCACATGCTGTGTAGACTCTGAAATTTTGTGGGTAGAATATCTGTAATTCTCTAATTTTGATCAAAGGCTCGGATATGCAGAGTTTCTAGTCACAAGATGGTGTGATTAGCTTCCAGGAGAGTTTGTAAACAGATACCCAATTACACAGAGTTCTGCTGGAGAGGAATAAACACTCATGGCACTGACTGTGGGCTTGACCACACTATCACTTTACCAGTTCCCAGTAAGAAATAAAGGAAATCAACCCATATATATCATATTAGTCATTTGCAATGCACATCTCTATGATTAGAGTTAACTAATTTACCAACTGCTTAGAAATCTCATTTTGAATATTTATGTAGTCATTTTCCAACAACCCTCCACAAATTCTTAAATTAATACAAGAGCCAGTTCAAGTATTTTGTATTCAAATAGCACTACAAAATAACCCTGTATTGTTACAGCTTAGTAACTGATATCTTCAACTATCCATTAAAAAAAAGAAAAATCAGGTGTGGATAAATTTGGTTACCATTCTTGAGAGGACAAACATCTGAAGCACAGAAACTGTTACCTGAGTACAAGAGCTAAAGAATGGCATAGTGGGGTGAAGAGGACAGAGTAACTCTTTTTAAAATATTTGTTTATTTGAGGGAGACTGAGAAAGAGAGAGGGAGAGAGAAAGAGAGAAGGAGAGGGAGAGAATGAGCATGCCAGGGCCTCTAGCCACTGCAAGCAAACTCCAAACACATACACCACCATTTGCATCTGCCTTTATGTAGGTACTGAGGAATCAAGCCCAGGTCATTAGGCTTTGCAGGCAAGCACCTTAACTGCTGAGCCATCTCTCCAATACAGAGAAGAGGGTTAACTCTTATCCAATGGGACTTCATGGAAATAACCAGACTCCCTCTCCCAGCTGTCCAGAACCACAGGTCCAGCATCTGAAGATGCTGATGCACTCTCCATTACATCAAAGTCCAAATGCTCTAATAATGGACCGGGACCAGCCAGAGTGAGATGAGATTCTTGTCACTGGTGTCTTTAAGAGCAGGTTGCTGATGGCCCACAGTTCACAGAAAAGCTCCCAGTCAACACAGTAGCCGCACAGGAAAGCACACACTTGAATTTGAATTGTGGAAAGCGTACTGAAGAACCAGGAAAAAAATTGGAACATGTCATATAAAAATGCATAAATTTCTCTTTCATTATAAAGTTTTTCTTCTCTGGGGGCCCTCCTCAATGGAAATTATGTAGCATGCAGCCTCCAGGGGCTGGGGCAGACTCACTCTAGGGTAGAACTCTGGTCCCCTATCTGAAATAGGAGGCAGCCCTTCAGGCGGTGAGCCTCAGGAGGGCACGCTGCCTTCATTCTCTCTCTCTCTTCCTCCCCTTACCAACTCTCTTGCTAATTTGCTTTGAGTTCTACCTAAGGAATGAGCTAACACAAACTTAAAAGTGTGCAGCTGAATTTAAAATTAGCAATGCTATGCTATGTTCTCAAAAGCTTGTAATTTAAAGAACAAAATTCTGTCTTTGAGAAATATTAACTAAGTCAAAGGCCTCCCCTTTCAGTATGATTTCAGCTCTTTGGTTTGCTGTGTTGTTTTTTTATAAGCTACATGATATTTTGTATATGTCTTTGTTGAACAAAATTTTACTTAAGAAAAATCACAGAGATACCACATTTGATTAAACTGACTTTAAAAATTATAACCTTAATATGTTTGTTCTAAGTGTTCAGAGTAAATGACAGCTAGTGCGGATGCAAAGGTAAGTTTTTGTCAGCTGAATTAAAACATGTTACACCTCTATATGTTTCTTCCTTCTAGAAACATATGCATATCATGCTCTATATGTTTAAGAAAAATAAAGCTTAGATTCAGAGGGTACAATGAGATTTTGTTTCATCTTTATCATATCATAAATAGTTTCTTTTTTTTTTAAATAAGGTCAACATTTTTAGATTCCACATGTATGTAATATTCTGTGGCATTTGTCTTTTGGTGCCAGTCTTATTTCTCTTAACATGTGCTCAGGTTCTCCTGTTGCCACAAATTGCTAAAATTTATTTGTTTATAAGGTAGTATAGTATTTAATTCTTTATCTGTGTGTGCTGTTATTTTTTATTCTCACTTATTTTAAAGCAAAGAGAGAAAGAGAGAGACAGATGGCGAGAGAGAGAGGGGGGGAGAAGAGCATATGAATGGGCAAACCAGGGACTTTTGCTAGTGTAGACAAGCTCAAGATGCTTGCACCACTACATGCATCTGACTTTATGTGGGTATTGGGGAATTGTTCCTGGGCCAGCAGCTTTGCAAATAAGCACCTTTAACCACTGAGCATTCTCCTCAGCCTGTATGCTGTGTATTTTATTCTCTTGTATATTGAAGAAAATTTGGGTTGATTTCAAATCATAATTGTTGTAAGTAATGCTGTAATGAATGTGGAATAACACACAGCCTTTATGATCCTCATTTCAGCTATTTTGATTATTTGTCCACTGGTGAGATTGGTGTATCATCGGAGAGGTCTATTTTTTCTTTATTCATTTATTTTATTTGCTTTTTGAGGCAGTTTCCTGTGGTTCAGGCTGTGCTCAAACTCACTAAGTAGCTTCAGTTTGACTTGTACCCCTGACCCTCCTCCCTTCCTGAGTCTTTGGATTATAGGCACATATACCACATCTGGACTATTTTTTTTTTATTTTTTATTTTTTGAGGAGTCTATCATGTTGTGTACATTCCCACTGACAGTGAACAAGGGTTCTCTTTTCTCAGGACCCCGCGCAATGCTCCTCTGTCTGACTGCACCCATTCTAACACTGCCGAGGTGGTAGCTGGTATTTTTCATTTTCATTTCCCTGGTGTGAAGTAACATTGAGCCTTGTTTCCTATACCATGTGGATATGTGTGGGTTGCGTTTGTTTTCTAGAAATGTTTATTTACGTCCTTTGTTTATTTTTGTTTGTTTGTTTTGTTTTTTGAGTTAGGGTCTTACTCTTGCCCAGGCTGACTGGAATTCACTATGTAGTCCCAAGGTAGCCTTGAACTCACGGCAATCCTCCCACCTCTGTCTCCCGAGTGCTGGGGTTAAAGGTGTGTGCCACTGTGTCCAGCTCTTTGTCCATTTTTAATTGGGTTGTTTTCATGCTACTGAGTTGTAGAGTTTCCTTATATATTTTGGATATTAATTAGCCCATTCCATGATGCACAGTGTGCAAATATTTTGTCCCATTCTATAGTTTTACTTCTGGACTTTTTGTGCTGTTCCACTTGACTATGTGTGTGTGTGTGGGGGGGTGTTATATATTATTTATTTATTTGAGAGAGAGTGAGAGAGAGAGAGAGAGAGAGAGAGAGAGAGAGAGAGAGAGAGAGAGACAGAAACACACACAGAGAGAGAGACAGAGGAGAGAGAGATAGGAGCACCAGGGCCTTCAGCCACTGTAAACGAACTCCAGACACATGTGCCACCTTGTGCATCTGGCTTAGGTGGGTCTTGCAGAATTGAAACTGGGACCTTTGGCTTTGCAGGCAAGCACATTAATTGCTAAGCCACCTCTCCAGTCTGATGCTGTTTCATTTATTACCATGGGTAGTCCATTTTGAAGTAGTTTCTTTTTTTGCTCCTGATTTTTGAGGCCATTTTTATTTGGACATTTAATATTTTGTTTAGTTCTATGTTACAGTGAGTTTTTTTTTTTTCCATTTCAGTGATGAACATCATACAAAATTTGAAGGAAAATACATTTAATCCATTGATCACTTTGACATGGGAATTTTCACAGTATTAATTCTTCCAACAAATAAATATAGTATATACCATTCCACTTATTTGTTTATCAATGTGTTTTGTTATTTTTTTTTCTCATTGTTTGAAGTGTGCAGGCCATTCTCATTTTGTTTAGATATTTCCCTAGGAATTTTATTTTAGTGTATTTTTGGGAGCTATTGCGCTGCATTGATGTTGGTCAGGTCAGCCTCAAACACCGTGAGAGCAAGGAGCACCACTCCTCTGAGGTCAAAGGCTGACTATCTCCAAACCATGCCTAGCCCATAATAACCAAGGATCATGCTTGCCTTTTCTCTACTCTCTCAGCCTTTCCCCTCCAAATTTGTGCAGGGGTCTACAAATATTTTTAGCATGTAAAGTCTCGTAATCTCAAAAGCTATGAATTTGGCTCAATTCACGTGCTTTTAAGCTCAAATTGTGATTCAAACCCAAGCCCCCCTCCCCCATACACACATATTTAATCATGGTGGTTACATTTCAGGTTTATACTGGGAGAGCGACATATTGTATATATGCAGAGGTTCTGATGAGGTAGCTGTCTTAGCATCCTTAATATCTCGTACAAGCAGCTGTGAATTTATTTCGCACAGTGCCTTAGAGTTCTTCATAGTCATACATTAAAATTTATTGAATGAGATATATTGCTTTTGGTTGTAACTGAATCTGTTCACTTGAAAAAAAAAATGTATATATATGCTATTTCAGAGGTGCATCTGTTGTAAATTAAATGCTACATTTATACAAATGAAGAAAAATCAAAATCATTTCCCCTCAAGAAATTAAAATATTTCCAACTGAACTCTTTGACCTATTTATAAGCCATCCAACCCAATTCATTCTACTTCTCATGTTATGAACACCCCAGACGTGGTCATGATCTCAGAGCAGGCCTAAGTAGGCGAGTCCTCAGGGTTCTTTTGGACACCTTCTCATGCCTTGCAAACATGATTCATGCTGCTAAATATCAAATTGTTATTTCATCATGTGTCCCACACATTACCTTATTCTGTGACTCACTGTTGTCCATTGGAAGTTACCTCAGAGTTCAATTATTCCTTCTTGGCTGTGTGTGTGTGTGTGTGTGTGTGTGTGTGTGTGTGTGTACTGCTTTTGCTTTCATAATCGTTCTCAATTTCCCCTAGTGATTTAGAGAGTCCCAGCATGGAATTAAACATATTGAACTCTCAAATGTTTGTGTTGTTGATGCAGGAAGTAGGGCTCATTTCTTAACAAAGTGATAAGGTTATTTTCCTATCTTTTGGAAGTTCCAAATGAAATAAAATCTTGGTCTCTCTGTTCCCTGCAGTAGTTAAGCTGATGCAGCAGATACTTTGATTTTAATTATTTATGGATGAGCCATGAGAAAAGCCTGCCAAAGGTAGCTCAGGGAAACTAATGGCTGTGATTGCGCAACTGACCTTGAATCTAGCTCTGATTGAAATTAATTACCCGAAGTTTTAAAATCTCAGCTTCTTCTGTTGGACTTAATGTTGCTCTGTGATAATGAATAGCCCGTTGTCTCACTGTGAACACTGCTTACTGTAAATATTTATTTCACAGTGTTTGGTACAACTGATCCTTGCAGGGGAAACAGTCTGAATTTCCAGGACTTTCTCCTGCATGTCTGTGTACTGTTGCCCTCACTTGTAGCCCTTGGCATTCCATTAAAGCCAGTGTTATTTTATAGACTGATTTCATAAAATAGCCTAAATTATGGGTTGACCCCTAGACTATTTGATCACTCAGATGTTTGTCTCACACATTTTCTTGCACGCTCAATGTAGTGTACCTTGGATGCTACCATATAGGTAGGGGAAATTGATATTGTTGTTACTCTAATTAGCTGTCAGTATTTCAAGAAGAGGGTACTTGGTGAGGATGAGCAAGGAACTATCTCATTATTACATTATCAAGTCCTCAAAAAAAAATCTTCTGTAAGGGTGCAGTAGCTTTTATTATTCTTGAGGGTTGGTTGGTTTTTATGTACTCAAGTCTTGA
Source organism: Jaculus jaculus (assembly GCF_020740685.1). Classification (NCBI taxonomy): domain Eukaryota; kingdom Metazoa; phylum Chordata; class Mammalia; order Rodentia; family Dipodidae; genus Jaculus; species Jaculus jaculus. Next base: position 9,065,169 of record NC_059104.1, on the reverse strand, counting down.
GAAAGATGTCCCTGTCAGCACTCCAGGTGCAGTTTTCAACTGTCTCTGGGTCAGTACGTGCCAGTGACCATATCATTGGTAGCTGTGGGCAAAGGTTCCAAGAGAGGAAACTTCACTCAGGGAGAAATGAAAAGCACCACACTGGAATGCCAAGAGAATTCATTTATAATAAACAATAATTAAACAGGGATTATTAGGGTGGCACGTTTACGACGTGAAAGTTGAAGTTGTGTCAACACCTAATAAAGTCAAGAAAGTTATTCCATGAAGCATTTGCTCTGGGATGAAGGACCAGGTTCTATCCTAGAAAAGAAGTAGGTTTGCTGTTTTTGTATTGAAAACCTCTTTATAATAGTTTCTTTTTGTGTGCAGAATTTAACACTGTCTTTCCCAGGGATGAATATCATGTAGTGTACAGAGTCTCATGTGCTCAGTTAACTTCTTTTTTTGTGTGTGATTTATTTTTTTTTAATTTTTTTTTTTTTATTTTGGTGTTGTAGGATCTTGCTCAAACTCAGGCTGAATTGGCACTTACTTTGTAGTCCCAGGCTGGCCTCGGGATCAAGGCGATCCTCCTACCTTTGCCTCTCGAGTGCTGGGATTAAAGAAATGTGCCACCACGCCTGGGAACTGAGCACACGAGACTCCCTGTGACTTTACAGTCGACTCTGTTCTTTGTGAAGGCATCACTGAGAAGTAAATAGCAACTTAAAGTTTGTACTTTAGATAGAAATTTCAAGTAAGATGGCAGCACTTAAAATGTCTTCTGGATAAGGTTGGGTTTCCCTCTGTCTTGGCCACCTATCCTCGCTATTTGGCTTCATCCTTCAGTCTACTTACTGGTCTGGCTTGACCTGAGCTGTGCACCTCGGCCACAGGCAGAAGCCTCTATGCTTCCCCTGATATCCAATATTTCTTCAAGTCCTTTGTTGTGTAAACTCTTTTCTGGGGAGGGTTCCAGAATTTCCAAGGCCAATCAATGAGTTTATTGGGCTTTCTGATAGAGCCTGGGCTAGGAATTACAGGAACTTGGTGACCTCAAAGCAGCTGCATTGAAATGTCTCACCCCAACATGGCTATCAATCTCCCCATGGCTGAGTAGGTGGTGTCTGTGTCTCTTGATCTTTCGTCCTTGATAAAATCTACCTCTCTCTCCCCTCCACCCCAGGCTGCAAGACTTCATGCATGATTGCATACAGATCTTACTATCTTTCTAGGGGATCAATAGGCCTAGTGTGGACGTCACCCATCAGCACAGCTTCTTCTGATAAAATTGTTCTTTGAGGACCAAGTCAGACACCACCTTCTATGCTCTTTCTCAAGGACCTGCAGATGCTCATGTCTTTTCTGCTCTGGCTTCTCTGAGTTGGCTTGCTGAAGGAACAGCACCTGGAATGTGCTAATTAACGAGTGGTAGGAAGTCAGCTTTCCGTTCAGCGTACCAACATTTATTTGGTTTTCTTAGAAACATTTTTGTTGACTAGTGATTACAGCAAGAAATGGAACTCCATGTGGGCCTGGTGAACAGGCCTGTGATCCAAGCTTGGGGAGCTGAGGAAGAAGGTGTCACTAGTCCAAGGATCGTCTGGGCTATGGAAAGGGCTCAAGGTTAGCCTAGTTAGCAAGATCCTAACTCAACGTAGAAAGTAAGAAAAGGGATAAGGAGACAGCTTGATGATAGAACACTTTCCTAGCTGGTGTGAGGCCCTTGGGTCGGCACTGGAAGCAAGTAGCAATGAGTGAGTAGGAAGCAGAGGCTTGGCCATGTTAGCTGGACTTCTTGACCTCCTTCTGAGGAGGATCTTGTCTGAGCAATGAGCGTCACCTACATGCTCGACACAGACTGTGCAGCTGGAGAAAGAACTCACCACAAATGACTTCAACAAAGACCGGAAGTTGTTGGAGAACAGATAAGCATGAGAGGCAAGAACACATCAATCAACATATCCATTTTCACCATTTTCACTTTTCACCTGTCCAAACTTTTCCCCATTCATTATTAAAACACTACCTGGTTAAAGAAATGGCCACATATGAATCAGAGTTTCATTTAATTTTCATTTATTGTATACTTCTGTACTTCCTATAAGCCAGGAACTTTTTTTTTTTTAGCAAGCAGCCATAACAAGATGAGTAAGATAGAAAATCCATTTTCAAAAATATCTTTAGTTGTGAAGCCAATTACTGATTAATTTATTATTTCAAGAGCCCTTAGGATGCCTTCTTAACTGAACCAGTCTTATGTGGCCTTGAGTATATATAAGCATATCACTCACCCTAAATAAACTTCTGTACAGTTCATCCATGGTAATCTTTGAGACTCAGTTTTTCTGTGGTCTTTTCTTGATTTGAAAAGTGGGAGACTTCTAAAAAGTGCGACGGCAGGAGAAATAAAAGTGCACATCATGCAGAAAGCCACACAGTAATCCCTTCTTTGACTCTGTCCTCAAGCAGGGCATTTATGTTAAAAAGCTCTGTTGAAAGGCTATCTGACCCCGGGGCACGGGAGTTGATTGTGTCTGAAAATAGGAAAGAAGCTCAGTAGGCCACTGAGGCAGGATGGAGATTATGGTTTAATATCCAATTACATGGAATCACAAAACAACTTTCTAACAGATAGGACAATGTCAGAGGGGAAAATGAACAAACTCTCAGCACCAGAGCCTCTCCCCAGAGGGGACAATCATGGAAGCAAGAGTAGAATAGCTAGTAAATGAGAGAGAAGGTCACCTACGGGACATGTGACTAAATACCTCAAGTCAGAGAACATCCAGCAGTGAGGAGTTTGATCAAAGTATCTTCCTAGGACAAATGGGGTGAGGAAATGAAGCTTTTCCTGATTTTGCTTCCTCTCATAATTCAAGGAATATATTTCCACTACCAAGTATTTACTGACCATTTGTTATCAATCCCTATCCTTAAATAGATACTAAAACTTAATTCTTTTCTGAGTTGTTTCCCAATATTTAAACTTCCATAACTGTTTCTGACAACATGGTTTGAGGTTGCCTAGGAAAATGACTTCATTAGGAATTTTAGTTGAAATCTGGAAAAGGGTTCTGACACCACTCCAGGTAGATCTCCTGGAAACAAAATAAGTTTGCTTTCCTCATAAAAAATGGCATATCTAAGTAAATAGCCATGCATTTTAAAAGAGAAATTCACAGCATAGTATAGGAGCCATTGCCTGGTTGTAGAAGCCAGACAGATCTCAGTTAAAAAAACAAATTCAGTAAGATACTAATTGAGTAATCTTTATAAATTTTCCATTGTAGATACAATGGTGAAACTCTAATCCAGATTTTCCTTGTCAAAATGAGATTAACTGCATGCTTTCCTTTCTTAGGATAGTAGAGTGACCACTCCTTCAATGTACCTAAACTGTTTTTAAACAAATTACCTTGAGGAATTGAAGTAGGAAAATTTATTACAGTTCTTGTTCAAAAATAAATGTACAGTGAATTCCACTATGTCAGATTTCAAAATCCATCAGAAAACTTCAGAGGATTAATGAGGCTTACTCCTGAATCCACTGCAGTGCTTCCAAGACCCAGCAGTTCTGAGTTTATTTTATTTTATTTTGGATATCAAGGCTTACTAAGAGGCAAAGGCTAGAAGAAATAAAACAAATTAATTATATATAAATAATTTTTAGTAATAATCTCATATTGCTAACAATATCCCTCATTCTGTAACTCATACTCTGTGTTACATCATTCTTGGTGCTTAGAGGAATGTTCCTGTAGTAGTCTTTATTTTTTTTCCTACCTCCATTTTCATTCTGAATTTTAAGTTCCCTATGTGATACATTAAGAAATGACAGTACATTCGGCTGGAGAGATGGCTTAGCAGTTAAGGTGCTTGCCTGTGAAGCCTAAGGACCCATGTTCTACTCTCTAGATCCCATGTAAGCCAGACACACAAAGGTGAGGCAGCACAAGGTTGCACATGCCCACCAGGTGGCACAAGCATCTAGAGTTCGATTGCAGTCGCTGAGGTCCTGGTTTGCCAATTCTCTCTCTCTCTCTCTCTCTCTCTGTCTGTCTTTCTCTCTCTCTTGCTCTCTAAAATAAAATAATAAATAGATAACAAGAAATGCCAGTACATGAAGTAACAGGAAAATACTAAAGTATATATAAAACAAGTATCTTTTCCATGACACTCTTTTGTACAGTGCATGTACTATATTTACTTGGTTTAATGATGTACTGAAGAGCAGGAGTAATACTATAATGTAATATTATAATATTATAATTTTATAAGTAGACATTATTTATATGTAAACCCATGGGCTTAAGGCAATCTCAAACAGTGAGCAAAAATGAGTAGCTGAAACCCTCTACAAACTAACAAAATATGGAGCAGCATTAAGGTACAAATTAAACAAATAGCTAATATGTACTGGTGTTCCACTCATAATTAATAACTTATGCATGCTTATTTATGATCCTGAGGAGGTAACTTCAGTCAGCGATAGATAAGATTTCTTGTTCCATATTCTTTTAGATTGTGACTTTTAACATTATAGCTGCATGTGTTCTATCCTGAGCATGATGGCACATATAATGCCAATTCGCCTCCTTATAATTTCATCAGAGGACATAGAAAATAAAGGAGAGGCATCATGGTGCACCTCTATAATCCCAAGTACTTGTAAGACAGAGATAGGAAGATTGCAAAGTGTGATATAAGCAATGTAGTGTGATCCTGGCTCAAAATTTAAAAACAAAACAAAAGAGCTGGAGAAATCAACTCAGTGTAGAACATTTGGCTAGCATGCATGTAACTGGAGTGCTGTGATTTCCAGGATCACAAAATAAAAATTAAAAAGATGTATTGGAGAGATGGCCCATCAGCTAAAGACACTCATTTGCAAGGCTACCAGGCAAGGATCAACTCTCCAGCACCTACAGAAAGCTGGATGTGAAGTGGTGAATGCTTTTGCAATCCCAGTCTACCTTCGGCAATAGAAATTGGAACCAGGAGAATGTGGAAGCCTGTGGGCCAGCTATACTGGTGCACACGTGCTACTCAAAACAACGAGGGATGCTAGTGTCCAGAGAAGATGGAAGGAGAGGACAAGTGACCCGAGTTTGTCCTCTGGCCTTGCCAGGCACCATGCTGCCTACTACACATGTTCACACAGACACACGTATGCCCATGATGATAATCATGATAAACAGAATATGTAGTCAACATTACTTTGAGCAGAAGACAGTAAAAATCCTAACAATGAATGATTTAGGTTTGGACTTGATCAGTCTGCTTACTTCTCTATATCTTAATCAATGGATACCTAGACAGATGCGGGTTAAAATACCATGGACTTCTTGTTATGTTGACACGTGTGTAGAAATGTCTCGCAGGAGATTACAGATCATAGTCCATGTCACTATCATCATAGCAAAAATAGTGCAGAAATATTATTAGGACTGTTATGAGAGGCATTGGCTTCACAGTTGTCTTCTATCTATAATTTATTGTATTGTGAAGTTACAATATCTTTTCATACAGTTGTTTATTCATCCATTTATCCATCCAGCCTCTTGTACATTTATATTTCTTTTTTTTAAATATTTTTTTGTTTATTTTTTATTTATTTATTTGAGAGCGACAGACACAGAAAGAAAGACAGATAGAGGGAGAGAGAGAGAATGGGCACGCCAGGGCTTCCAGCCTCTGCAAACGAACTCCAGACACGTGCGCCCCCTTGTGCATCTGGCTAACGTGGGACCTGGGGAACCGAGCCTCGAACCGGGGTCCTTAGGCTTCACAGGCAAGCGCTTAACCGCTAAGCCATCTCTCCAGCCCGTACATTTATATTTCTATTCATCTCCTTAGATGGCATTTATTCATTGAGAGACTCCTATATGTTGACAAATGAGTCAGAGACTGGGAACACAAAAATAAACAAATAATCTGTATTTTTGTCATTATGAATTTCAATTAATCAAAAAGCAGACATTAGACACGCTTTGTTTATTACGTTCCCTCACAGGAAGCATCTGATACTAAGCGGGTTTAAGTCCACAGATCTGCAGGTGTGTGAGTATGGGAAAGTTAAATCTCCTTGCTGGGCTTCAATTTCCATGTGTGAAGTGTTGTTAAAAAAAAAAATTGTGTTGTCCTTGAGAAAAACTGACAAGAACACATGAATTTACCTAGTCGGTTCAGGTACAAGGTGGGAGAAATGACAAAGAGTCAGTGAACAGTGTATACATTCAGTGGGTTTTGAAGTAAGCTGGTGACTTTAGGGGATGAAGAACTACAGACAAGTAGAATCTATTATGTGAATTCTGCGACATAGAATGCAAAAGCAATTCCTAAAGGCTGCTTGAAGTGGTCTAGTGGTGGGAGATGGGAGGCAGGATCATGAATCAGCTTGTTGCCATAGTGAAGCATTCAGAGACGAGCTGGGGTGAAGGCGTTCTGCAAATTTGGGTATCATAGAAGTGGCTTTCAAATGAAAATAGCTCTTCTTTAACCTACCCGTCCCTTCAATTACTTTCACCATCTTCTTACCTGTGCACACTTATGAAACTGGTACAAATTCCTTCTATACTGAAAGTTCTTATGCACTTAAAATTTATAAATGAAAAACAAAATTTGATAACTATTATCAAAGCATGCTACTTTTCTTTTTAATTAAAACGCTGGTTTTGGATAGTATGTGGTCTTGTCTGGTTTTGACTGGGGTGCGTCTGTGCTAACAATAACATACACTATGTTATGGCTTAATTCTCTCATCACGCCTCTCTATTTAAGCTGTAGGGAAACTATTTATTTACATATCCTGCTGGGGTGACATTTGGGCTAAATACATTAAGTTTCTGTTTGTTTGTTTTTATCTCAGCCATAACAATGAATTTAGTGTCACAGTTTTTTAATGAGACTATTAACTTGCACTGTAATATAGGTACATGAAGTCTTGGGTCAGCTCTATGCCATTTCCAGCACGAGGAATACACTGCTATATATGAATTAGATTATCATTGAAAATGTACAATATTTAATTTCAAGGATAGTTCCAGAAGCCCTGAGACTAGTATCTTTGCAAAATACTGACAGAGACAATTAAGTTGTCACTGGAAAGCTGAAAATAAGAGAAAAAAAAAAAGATTATCTTCTGGATATCTCACTCTGAACCATTAGAAAATTTAGAACAGTCTAGAAAAAAAGATGCTAAAAAAATTGTAGCAGCCATGGGAATAGGTAGAAAAGACAAATTTAAGAGTGAGATAGGATTTACTTGGCAGGACTTCATCTCAGATTGGATATAGGAGCCAAAGGAAATTGAAAATTCAAAGATGACTCTCATATTTCTAGCATGGCCTCCTGGGTTATAGTGAATGTTCTTGGCAAAGGGAGAGAATGGTCAAGACAGAGGAGGCTGTGGGCATGAAGCAACGAGGTTGGCTTTGGATGTATTCCATGTGCAAGGTAACAGCTGTGATGGAGTAGACAATCAGAAATATGAGCCTGGCACTTGGGGACATGGGGGAAGTAGGCTGAGCCTAGACCTTGGTCATCCTCAGCATAGCTGTGGTTGCTCTGGCCTTGCCCTGCATGAGCTCTCTGTGCTGAGAGAACGTTAGCAGCTGGAAGAAAGCCAAAGGTGGTTACCTGGGGACAAGTGACAGTGCAGGAGGACAGGCAGAGGAACAGCTCCAAAGTGGGCCGATGCGGGTGGGAAGGTGGGGCAGACAAAGGGGAGCATGGCGTTGCAGAAGGGGGCCCCTGTCTTGCCAGGATGGGCACAGCAGCCTTTCCAGTTCTGCTTAAACCAGCGCCCACCTTTGATACCACAGTGAGCTGTTTATTCAAAATGGGTACCTTGCCTTTGAAATATGCATTTAGTGGCTATTTGTGCTTTTATATTAATGATTAATTTGTTGGTTTGTACAAATGTTATATTTTCTGCCCTTCATATGTTGGACTAAATCAGGATATGTTGACATCTTTAGAATGGTAGGCCCTACCCCTGTGCTTCACAACTTTCCAGGTTTGAGTTCCCCAGGGCTCATTCTGAATCCTCATTTACTAACATTCTATCCTTAGTGATCATGTATTATTATATTTGTGATTCCCAAATCTATGTCTCATCTATCTATCAATCAATCAATCAATTATCTATCTATCTATCTATCTATCTATCTATCTATCTATCATCAGCATCATCATCATGTGACTATCACCTGTCTATCAATCATCATCTATCTGTCATCTATCTATTTATCTAGCATCTATTATATATTTATCATCACTTATCAGTATGGTCTGTCAATCAAAAATCTATCATACATACACACACACACACACACACACACACACACACAATTTGCCAGTCATATATATGTTTATATATTTATGATATCTAAATTTCACATCAAACTACCTACTTTTACTCACTCTTTGGCTCCCTACAGAGATCTCAAACCATACCTGAACTTCTCCATTCCCTAAACAGGTGTATTATCAATGCCATCAGAATAAATGCCATCAGAATAAACCAGGAAATTGCAGGTAACTTTTTATATCTTTATTACTTTATGTAATCAGCTTTAATCTTAAAATATAACCTTGCTCTTGTCTCTTCAGTCCAAAGGCTTACCTAGTCCAGGGTTTCATTAATTGTCACATAGATGCTTCACTAGGCAGGGTTCTCTAGAAGCAATAATGTATCTATGCCTGCATGTATCTAAATGCTTATACTTGTATACCTTTCATATGTATTTTAGGCTTTTTAATATATTTATTTATTTAATGGAGAAAGAGGGAGAGAGAAAGGGAGAGAATGGGTGCGCCAGGACCTCGAGCCACTGCAAATGAACTACAGACATGTACTCCCCCTTGTGCAGCTGGCTAATGTGGGTCCTGGGGAATCCAACCTAGGTCCTTTGACTTTACAGGCAAATGCCTTAACTGCTAAGCCATCCCTCCAGCCCTTTAAGTTTTTTATATAGTGATTTATTCTCAGTAATTTTCCTATACAACAGTGGAATCAGAGATATCTCAAGAGCTGTAGTTAGGACACTGGAAACTTTAAAAAACCTCACAGTATGGTTCTAGAATGAGTCACAACTCTAAGAAGCAGCAGAATTGATGACACCACTTCTAAGACAAATCCAAGTTGGGAGGCAGAAGACAAGCAATGTCCCATCTGGGAGGCAGGCAGGGAAGCAGAGTGAGTGCACCCATGCCCTGCTTTTGCTCTGCTGAGATCCCCATAAACTGCAGATGGCTTTCAAATGCTAGGGAGGACAACTTGCTTAAGATAGCCTACTGATCCAAACACTCACCTTAGGCAGAAACATGTTCCTCAGAGACACACCCCAAACATGTGGAAACAAACATCAAACTCATTTGTCTCGCTCAAGGTGATATGTAAATGAAACATCACAATCTTCTATGTTCAGTACTTTATGATATAGTTCACATAGTCATATGAACAAAATTGCAAAAAAACCATATCAAATCATTGCCTATTCCTTAATACTTTCCCTGTGATCAGAGCTCAAAATTCATACTTCTTCCTCTAGTGATCAGGGTGATACCGATGTGATATGGTCGAATGCCATGTTGGTTATGCACTGCAGCCCCAAATGGCCTCCTTGTGCCCTGTGGTGAGACCCACTGTGTGTTTCTCCTCCTAGAGAACTGGTCTCATTATTTCTATGGTATCATTAAGAAGTCTGCACCACTTACTTCACCTTGCTCCCCGTTCAAGTATCACCTCCTCAGATGCAGAATCCATGTCCATATGTGGAGCATTGCTCCTTAGACCCACACTTAGTCACATGCCCTTGCACTTACAGGAAGACCCAGACAGAGGTGGAAAGGGGAAAATGAACATGCATGGGAAGCCCCACTTTGCTTCCTATTCTTGCGGTTGCTTACCAAATCTCTCTGAATCTTCATCTGCTACAACAGCAAAATGGCGTTCCATGGCTGTAGTGAGAATTAAAGGAACAAACACGCAGTTGACGTAACTCACATCCTTCTCCTTTGCTTGTTTTCCTGTGAGAATTGTGAAGATAACAGGCCAATATGACGTTGGGACCATGCCTAATATTTTTGCATTTATCCTATTGACTTTTAATTTAAAAATTAACTGAAGATCTTGGAATGCCAGACATCCAGGTCATTGAAGGAAGCTTGTAAGACTCACTAGTCCTTGCAGGAGACTCTTGCACGCCGAAGTGGGAGCTCTCAGATCCAATATCAGTTGAACCACTTGTGAGATGTAATTTTCAGGTTCCATAGAGATCATTTGGTCATTTTATTCAAGCTCTGTTTTGATCTTGTAGCTTCATGAAATCAACCATAATGCAACTACAAACTCATTGTTTAACACAGAGTGTGACTCTCTGACCACCATATGTGCCCGCTAAACCAGAGGTCATCAAACCATAGCCCACTTGCTTATGTAAATAAAGTTTTATTAGAGACTAGCCACGTTCATTTATTTACATATTGTCTAAAGCTACTTACACACTTTAAGGGCAGAGTTGAGTAGGTGAAACACAGAACCATATGTCCGCCAACCCTAAAACATTTACTATTTGGTCCTGTACACCAGACTCTCAGAGCTTGTCTTATATAAGCCTTTGCAATAGTATATGTTTAATAACAAAATCTGTGCTGGGTACTTACTGGTTGCCAGTCTCTGAGACATACAGGGAAGACCCCACGTGGAGTAGAGGAAAGTCCTCTCCCCCAAGCAGCATACATGTCTGTGGATCTGAGCCAGAGAGGAATGCCTTGTGCTCATCTCTGTCCTGGATCTCTTGTCAGAGGGGACTGTGAAAGAAGGTAGCGGGAAGCAAAAAGGTGCTTCATGCATGTGAATCTCTCCACTCGCACTTAAAGTTCTTTTCTTTCCTTTCCTTTCTTTTTTTTTTTTTTTTTCTTTTTCTTTCTGATTCAAGTCCATTTGGTTTGGAAATTATTGTGGTGGCAATAATTTAAGGAAAAGAAAAATAGCTACTTCCTCTCTTAGCCCAGGATGTGTTGCATTTAAACACAGTGTGCCTGTTAAACTAAACAAGGTTTCTTCTGTATCAAGAGCTTTCGGGTTTTATGACAAAGTCTGTAATACTCTGCATGTAGTATTAGGTATAGACTCTGATATCTATGAAATGTCCTCTTTTGGCTTGATTAACACTGAAAAATACTGAAAAATCATGAATGGAAAACAGGAAGTGGAGTGTGGGGGGTTTAAAGAAATCAGAGTACAAATAGTTTTCTCCTTAGTAAACAAGGTGCGAGTGAAGATAAAATACCATACAAGTGGGGTTCATGGCGGTGAACACGTTTGTTCTTTTATCTACCCAGGAAAAACTGTGGCAGCAGGGTATGTGCTTACAGATCAGCTCACCCCTCAATGAAACAAATGTTTTGCCCTTTAAAATAATTCAATTCTTGGCAATAAAAACAAGATGGGCAGTGAGACAATATCATGCTATGTTCTTACTGCTTCCTGTGATTTTCTTTTTTCAAAATTTTTTGTTCATTTTTTAATTTATTTAGTAGAGAGTGACAGAGAAAGAAAGAGGCAGATAGAGAGAGAATGGGTGCGCCAGGGCCTCCAGCCACTGCAGACGAACTCCAGATGTGTGCGCTCCCTTGTGCATCTGGCTAATGTGGGTCCTGGGGAATCCAGCCTCGAACCTGGGTCCTTAGGCTTCACAGGCAAGAGCTTAATCACTAAGCCATCTCTACAGCCCAGCTTCCTGTGGTTTTCACACCTTGAGATGTACAGCAGGAAATAAAAAAAAGGGAATTATTTTCATCTTGGTTTACATTATTATTATTTAACTTACTTGTAAATAAGAATAGATTTCAATATTGCATTAATTTATTTGCGATACAGAGGCAGAGAGAGAGAGAGTGAATGGTCATGTCAGGTCAGGGAGAAGCATATGCCACCTTATGTACCTGGCTTTATGTGGATCCTGGGGAATAGCACCTGGTTTCTTTGGCTTTGCAGAAAAGCACTTTAACCACTAGGCCACTTCCCCAACCCATAAATAAATATTTCAATGCAAATAGGAAAATAAGATAATAAAACTACCATTTGTATGATCACAAATTTACTGATGGCAATCAAGGAGAGATTAGAAACTTAAATACAGGGCTGGGAGAAGGTTCAGCAATTAAAGACATGTTCTCTCAAAGCGTGAGGGCTGGAGTTTGAGTCTCCTGTACCCACTTCAAGCCAAAGTGGTGCATGCATCTGGAGTTTGTTCGCAATGACAAGAGGACCTGGTGTGCCAATTTCCTCTCGTTCTCCCTCCGCACCTTCCTCTCTCCTTTTACAAATAAGTGAATAAAAATAGTTTTAAAAATTAAATACATGAAGGTATTATCTAATTATGTTACCAGATTCGAGTCCTTTTTTCCTTCTTTTAGCTCAAAAGCAGTAGAAATTTCTTATTGAATTTCGTTTTCGCTTTGAAGTAGTTCAATGTTATTTTAGTTTTAGAACTCAACATTGTAAAATAAACCCCTAAATTAACTTTAGTGTCTATCTCTCTGCGGTAATGTTCTACGATCAAGAGAAACATCCTTTAATTTGCAAGTTATTACAAGGGAGGAGGGGATAGTAGCAGAGCCAAAGATTACATTGCCCACCTCCGCGTCTTGGCTATCCAGCATGTATACCTTCCTTCTTTCTCTTCCTTCCCTGAGCCAGAGGCTCCCAGTTTTCACCCCATACTTGTGAACCAGCCTTACCAGCTGCTGTAGTCTTGAATGCAAGGATGCCCTCCTGAGCGTCACTTGGTCGTGGCTGAGTCCGGTGCTGAGTGGCCAGCGGACGGCAGTTTGGAACCGGGACTCTTGCTGGGGTGGCGTGCGGCTGGGGGTGGACCCTGGAGCTCAGTTCTAAGCCCAGAATTTAGGCGACTCCCACCCAGGCACGTGACAGCTTCCTTGCTTATGTCCTGCTTTCTTGAAACTTACCTCCAGAACAGCTGTAAGCCTGTGACCCTTTCCTCCCATCAGCCTCTTCTGGGCCTGGGCTTTGTCCCCACGAGAGAAGCCGCTCTCCTCTCCTCTTATAGGTCCATTTTGTCCCAGATCTTTGCATGCATCTTGACGTCCCCCCCCTTCCCATCGCGGCAATGACTTCATGCTGTTACCTGAAGACACAGGACTTTTCTTGGTCGCTTCACGGTACCCATCTTCCAATTCTTCCTTGCATTTTTTTTTTTTTTTTTGGACTGGGGAGGAAACGATTATGTTGATTCAAATATAACTATGATGAGGGTCACTGTCATGTTTATAGATCTTATCTCAGGAGCTGTAACACATCGTTGGCCTTCAAAAAAAAATGTTCCCTTGTGTATGCGGTCCCTAGCTTGCAATATGTATGTGGGTGAGGTCTAAAAAGCTGGAAAGGAAGCCCAGAGAAGGTAATGAAATGATGCCATGGAAGGAGGGGAGTGTGAAGGGACACATGTGACATGAAAATATAGAGGAGACAGATGCAGAAGCGGATGTGGATACAAGAGAGTGAAGGGAAATTGGAGCGGAACAACCAGAACACATTGTAATGATACCTAATACTGCATGTGCTAATCAAGAAATGGTCATTAAAAAACTCCTTTGACTCTTCTGTACTCGTTATTGTCTTGTTTCCATGAACCAGCGCCTGACCAGAAGGCATCCGGCCTCATGCTCAGCTCCCAGCTGATGGTAGGCTGGAAAATGGAGCATTTCTGGAGAGGGTGTGCCAAGGAGGGTGGACCCTGGGGTTAAGGAAGGAAAGGGTTAATTCAGTTTACGGTTTCAGGACCATACTTTCCATGATGTCTCTCTCTGATTGCAAAATAAATAAATAAATGAAACATTTTAACAGGCTTTTTACTGACAGCATATGTGCCCGCATATACGCAGTACTCCAAGATTGCTGTCCTCTGCCACCACAGCCGTGCCCTGTACTGAGCTCCTTCTTTGGACACTTTCATTAGCATTTTGAATTTTATTTTTATGAGTATTATTATTATTATTATTTGAGGTAGGGTCTCACTGTAGCTCAGGCTGCCTGGAATTCACTCTGTAGTATCAGGGTGACCTCGAGCTCAAGGCGATCCTCCTACCTCTGCCTCCCTAGTGCTGGGATTAAAGGCGTGCGCCACCGTGCTTGGCCATTTTGAATTGTATACCTACCTTCTGCCCCTTGATATCCGTTACTCTTACCTGGAGAAAGCTCAGTATCTGTCTCCATGATCTCTTTTCTTTTCATTTGGTTTTCCAAGGTAGGGTTTTGTGCTAGTCCAGGCTGACCTGGAATCCACTCTGTAGTCTCAGAGTGGTCTTGAACTCATGATGATCAATCAGCCTCCCAAGTTCTGGGATTAAAGGTGTGAGCCACCACGCCTGACCTTCCTTTATTTTCCTGTAAAGCAGTGATGCACCCATGGTCCTGTCTGATGACTACATTCATCAGGTGTTGCAGAGGTTTCAGGTGAGTATGCAGAAGTTGATCACAGGAGGGAAATGAAAGGACAGGCAGCGTATGTTTTGCCTTTCCTATGTGGGGCGAGAAGAGCTGCACATGAAACACACACAAAATACATAAAGGGATATTTTCTTAAAATACTTCGTACTTTACCTTTTTGATTTGTATGTATGCACTTTTATATGTGTTCATATGTCTGTGGATGCATGCAAGTATATGGACATGTGTGTGTGTGTGTGTGTGTGTGTGTGTGCATAGGGAGGCCAGAGGTTGATATTAGGTATCTCCCTCTTGCTCTTTACCTTTTATTGCATTTTACTTTATTATATTTTATTTTTTTGAGAAAGGATCTCACTCTAGCCCAGGCTGGCATCGAATTCACTATGCAGTCTCAGGCTAGCCTCAATCTCACAGTGATCCTCCTATCTCTGCCTCCCAAGTGCTGGGATTAACGGTGTGCACCACTGTGCCCGACAATACATTATTTGTTTAGATACTGGCTCTCATTGAACCCAGAGCTCACGAACTGGGCTACTCTAGCTTGCTAGCCTGTGCTTCCATCTCTCAGGTGTTTACAATGGCAAGTGTGTGCTATCACTCCCAAGGCTTTCTCATGCCTGCCGTATTTCACCATTTTCCTCTGCTACCCACTAATATGCATCTTCATAGTTTCCATCCATGTTCCCTAACCCTCAGATAGTACCCCATTTTAGAGATGTGTACAAACTGTTCAAAGTAAACAGGGATCTTTCTTGAGTCCTCACAGCTGTTGTTAAATATTATTGTAAATATTGTTGGAGCTGAGATTCAATGTACCCTGTGATGGCTCAACATCAACATCACCACAGTGGATGCAAAGATTTTTTTTTTTTTTTTGGAACTAATTGTTTTGTTTGCCTGCACAATACATTGGGAGTATTTCAAGCAAATTATGTTGGAAGCAATTTGGTTTGGTTTGATGATTTCATTTGAACAGATGAAAGATAAAAGTAGGACCACAAAGCCAATAATGAGCTGATTGCAAAACCGCTGGAGTGTTCCTGCAAACAAACAACTGTCTTAATTTTTACAGTGCCTGGGGATACATTGCCCTGACCTCCAGCACAGTCTCCCAACTGTTACAAACAATTAATTCCCTGACTTTGTTTCCAAGTAGGTAATGGATCTACTAAACTTCTCCTGGTCTAGTGTAATAGAGTGTGAGGCCCGTGTACAAATCTCTCTTTACTCACATTCTCACTCTCTTTTCTGGTTCACCTGACTTTCAGCAACTTTATGTGTAGGCCAGGAGGAAAGAGCAGGAGGAAAGTGCTTTGTCTTTCTTTCTATAAATTTAAGCTTATTTCCTCTTGTCTTTGCTCAGGGGTAAGCTTATATTTCCATGTTTAAGTACGAGCTCCAAAGGACATTAACCATGCCAGTCTTAGTTAACTGCATTTTATTTTCTCTGGTATGATTCTGTGTTCACATAACTGATGTATAGTCCTAGGGAGAAAATGATGAAAACTGTATTCCAGTGGCTGTATGCTAATATTTTATAGGCCATTGGAATGAAAATTTTGATCACTATTGTAAATCATACTTGTACCTACATAGCTTAATGTCTTTGTTGACAATACAGTGAATATATCATGTGGCACCAAGTATTTAGTTTGAACTCCCGTAATTGGGGTATTGGGATAATTAACAAAGCAAGGTAGTATTTATTCTGCATCTTGTATAAAATGAGGACATTCATAGCCAAGAAATTGATCATATAAATAGGGTCAGAGCGGCATGTTTCACTGCTGGGCACAGTTTTACAGTAGTGGGTGATATTGTAGCAGTCTCTCACTAATGACCACATATATATTCTAAAGCATAGGCAATTTCAGCACAAATGTGAATTCTAAAGTCACAGTATTCATAGTACATAAATGTGATTAAAATCAAATTGTTTTAAAATATCTACTATGAAGATAGCTACTAATACAAAATCATTTTTCATGGCTTAGCACAAATTAAATTACCTGCATTGTTCTCTTTTCTCCATTTCCTTAGTTCTTTTCTCCCCCCCCCCCACCCCCCGTCTTTTCTCTTAGAGGAAGAACAAACGAGATACATTAACACAATGCATAGTTTCTTGTGTGAAACTGAATCAAATGGTCTATAATTTGACCAGAGGGTTTTTTTTTGTTCTTTTTTATACAACTGATTAAGGAGATGTATTTCCACTTATTTCTTCCAAATTTTTCAAATAGAAAACTGATTCATTTTGGTTTGCTCTCATAGCTCAATTGTAGATATCTTTTCCTCCAATATAAAGTTCACTCTTTCCCATCCCTTGGTGGGCTGAAGATTTACCTTTACTGATTAACAGAGGAATAAGTGAGTAGGTGCCTGGAGAGCCCCACGCCTGGAGAGAATGGTGGTGGGTTATGTACCTTTAAATGGATTCTGATTTTATTAAGCTCATTTGCATAAGTTGAAGAACGCATTTTGGCTGCATAAAATCCTTCTTCTGGGGTGCTCATCTTCATAATTTCTGCAATTTTGTATCTATGAATGTTTAATTGATTTTCTGTTTTTCTTTTCTCCCTGGCCCAATTTTATTGGTGGTTCTAATTCTTTTGTACTCAGTTAAGCCCCGGGAGGTAAAATAGCCAGGGATGCCCGATGTCCTTTCCTAGGTCGATTATCACAATAGACAATCTGCCTTTTGGGAAATGCCTGTTTCCTTCCTTGCCTGCCTGCAGTAAGGACCTTACTGTGCAATTATGGGGGGAGGTCATCCCGGTGGACAGGTGTATTTCATTGACTAATGATAATTGGGCGTCGTGGGGCAGTCCCAGAGCGAGCAGAACATTTTTATGTAGCTAGAGTGTGCTATAAGAAAGTATATAACTAGTTGTTATTTTTGTCTCTTTCTGACTAAGGAACTTGCCTATAATCTTCATTGTAAAAACTGTATCCAGCTTTTGACCACCAAAAGAAAAGCAAATGAGCTGCGACACTGATAACTCAAAGGAGATTTGGGTGGAGTTAACTTAGACACAAAATAACTGAAGTTGACTGATGTTTGTTCACCAATGAATCCTGAATCCATACTGTCTCTGCCTTGCCAATCAAACTCACACTTCCCTGAGAGATCTCCCAAGTAGTAAGTTTTTTGACTGTTTTCTCTTTATGTATATATATATATATATATATATATATATATATATATGTGTGTGTGTGTGTGTATTTATGTGTATATATATGTATATATGTATTGTGTGTGTGTGTATGTGTGTATGTATGTGTGTGTGTGTGTGTATATATATATATATATGTATGTATGTATACACATATTTCATGTATGTGTGCTTGCCCTGATGGGCATGTGAGTACTGTGGTACTGTATGGAGAGATTGTGAGACTCAGTCTTTACCTTCCACCTAATTTGCAGCAGATCTGTGAGGCTCTGTCATTGCTCACTGCTCAGTGTACCAGGCTAAGGACACCACGCGCTCCTGGCAGAGTCTCCTGTCTTTACCTCCCTTGTCACGGTAGGAGCACTGCCGCCACCGATGGCCATGCTGCAGCAGCTGACTTCACGTGAGTTCCGGGGTCACAACTCAGGCGCTCAAGCTTGTAGGACAAGCACTTTACGCCCTGGTCCAGTCTCATTTGCTCTCTTACTGGTATTCACTATGCTCTGTCTATGTTATGGGGATAACCCCAGGCTCTAAATATTGATTAATATTCATAAATATCTTGCTTGTTTTTGTTTGTTTGTTTTCAAGGTAAGATATCACTCTATCACAGTCTGACTTGGAACTCACAGTGATCCTCCTACCTCTGCCTCCCAAGTGCTGGGATTAAAAGTGTGTGCCACCATGTTCCGCTCATAAATGTCCTTAAAGGACTTCACTGCTGGCAATATATATATTGGAGTGCAGACATCACACTGGCCAGTTTAACCTAACTCGAGGCTCTGGCCATAGGTGAAGGAGGGATTTTGGTGGCCCAGCTGCACTAACATGTGGTAGAGTTGTTAATAATAGTCACAACATTTTTAATCCTCAGGACAACATGAAGGACAGTAGCATAATTGCTGTTTATAGGCAAAACTTGGGCTCTGAAGCTCATTCAGAACCTACAGAGCTTGGCTTAGGGCTCAGGTGGTTTAACTCAGCTCATGGCTGAAACAAGCCAACCCCTGTCACTCGAGAAAAAACAAACAAACAAAAAAAAAAAACAGGAAGAAAATGACCACGTTTCTGTGTTTTCCTCTGCAATTTGCCTCCTCGCTCACCCCAGCTTTTGAATCCCATCGAGGGATGCTGAAGATGAAATACTACATGCTTCTTTCTTTCCCTCATGACACTTGCTCTCCCTCTGGAAGTGAGCAACATAGAGATAGCTCTTGCAGTCACATTTCTCATTTCCCACTACAGCACAGGGCAGGCTACCAAAGGTCTTTGGCAAGAACTGTGGAGTATTGGATTTATCTGTGTCAAACCAAGCAAAATACAACATGGGAGGAATCCTTTGTTTTTATTCTCCATAACCTAGTTAAGGGTATTTCCTGGGCTTTTGAGACTCTCCAACTTTCACAGTGCTTTCGAAGAAATCTACAAACTGCCATGCCTAGAATCATCAAAGATAAATATCACATTGTCATCTGAACCCCTCAGAATCTTCAGTACCTTCAAGACCACTTCATTAAGTCACAGGCTGGGTGGTCTCTTTCTCCCCTGTGAGACCCAAGACCTATGCCGGGGATCCTGTTAGTAGAGAGGGAGGAATTGATTGAGGAATTCCCTCTGGGCCATGCTAAGTCCGAGGTTAGCTTTCTCTGTGTGCCAGTTATACCAACTCAGCTCTGAAATGAGATTTTGCTTCTGGATGGGCGGAGGAAGTGACGTTTTCTTCTTGGTGGGCTCACGGTCCTGACCCTGGTAACATGGTACTGTACATTCTCTTCCTTCCTATGGGTGAGCAAGCTCTTCTCCTCTATACCTCACTTCTGGTTGCTCTAAAGATAGCACTGTCTGTGAGAATTGTTAGTTTTCAAATCTACCAGATTTAATATCTTTCTTATTAAAAAAATTGTCTTTCTTATTAGAAATATTTTGTGATAATTACTGGTAGAATCATAAAGACGTACCACCAGTGTGTGTGACTTATGAACTTACTCTGTCCTTTGGCCTTTTAAAAAATGTTCTTCTGAGTCACATCAGATTATCAGGGAGAGGACCAAATTAGGTTGTTTCCCTTCCTGTTTCTGCTTGTGGTATTTGGAGGGAGCAGTTCCACGCTTCCTTGGATAAAGGCACATCTAAGAGCAACAAGGCTCAGTTTTCCACTGGCCTCACTCCCTGATAAATGAGAAACTCTGTTCTTTGTCCCTAGACTTATCTTCTGTATTATATGCTATTCTGCTTTCATTCAGTGCCTATTTGACTATCTTTAACAGATCACCTGAGAAGATCATTCCCAAAGAATGAGTGTTTTATTTTATTACATTGGTGGTTTCTTTGGGTTCACTTTAAAGCTTTGTTCTATTTCGTAATGGCACATTCATTTTAGCCCTAGTGTTATACATGGTTTCTTACAATGAGAACTTTCTTTAGACTCCTTTAATGTTAATATGAGTATTTAAACCTTTGGAGGATTTTTTTTAAGTGCTAGAGGGGAATTGTATTTCAAATACTAAACTTTCTTCACATATGTTGGGCTATGTGCTCCTAAATCTATCATAGGTTGAAAATGTTAAATTTCTGAACCCAAATTAAACTAGTACCATAGAATCCTATATCTTGGAAATAAGATTAAAAGGTGGAACCCTTAAACAAACCTTAGAGGGAACACCTGAATCGAAGGGACCTGAAGAGAGTGAGACAAAAATTAACATCAATTTTCTCCTGTTTCTCTTTCTTCTCTGGATTTTTCTTTTCCCTTGGTGCTGGCCTGTAATTCCCTGGATTGTGTACTACATCCACAATGAACTGTTGATCAGAGAGACCTACTAGATCTCCTAAGACAAACAAGACAGGCTTCTATCAGAGCACTTGATTACCCACCAGATGTTAATGGTAAGACCCTACTGCTGAAGCCACTAATCGCTGTTAGCACAGACCATGGAGAGACCTGATTGGAATCCAGAGAAGAGCCAGTCCTCAGATAATTAGCCCATGTAGTGCTGGAAGGTGCTACATGAGCTGCCAGGGGAAGGTGGTCAACATCTGTCCAAACAACTCAAAGTCTAAGCAACTCAGAAACAAACAACCTGATAAGATGCTCACACAAGTGCAATAGTGGCACACAGTCATGGTGGGTAATGAAAAGCTCTTGGGATGGCTAACACATCTGCTCAGTGGAAAGGAAACCATACCTGGAACTGGGAAACAAGTCAGAATCATATCCAGATAATGATTCTGCTTTCCATTGTAAAGCTCCCACTGACCTTATGCTATAAAAATATAGAAACCCTTATAATTCTCTCTAAATTAATAAAGGTTATCCCACTTAACTGGTGCTGACTTCCCTCTTTTCTGGAGAATCTGCTTCTCTTTTTCAGATGGGAACTGGACTTGAGGAGATATATGACCCAGCGCACAGCCCCAGCCTGAAATCACAGAGGAATTGGGGGAATGAGAAAGAGTGCTGCTTTCTCAGGGAATCTGATATCAGCACAAGGATGAAGGACAAGGATCCTGAGGACACTCAGCACCTACCAAACCAGACATCTAGATGCTCCTAAGTGCCCATCATTGAAGTAGGCTTAAAATGGTCCCAGCATGGCTCAGGGAATTTTGTGGAAGAAGGGGCAGAAAGACTGTTAGAGCCACAAGTTGGGACATTTTGCACAGAGGCATTGCCTCTCCCCACCATTACTGACTGCTGCCCCCGTAATGCATGACCAACAATCCCCATGGGGTTGACCTGCATCCCCAATGAGGAAGGCCTCTTTAGAAAAGGGGTAGGGAGGAAGGAAAGGATGATACCAACATGTGATGTTTGCATACTAAGTGCGTCCATGTCTAATAATAAAATAAAAGAAAAAGAAAAGGCACTGGGTACATGTAACCAGCCTGGCCATATGGTGCCCTGCAGAGTGGTGGCTGTTTCCCATGTGACTGGGTGGCTCACCTGAAGCTCAGTCTTTGCAGCAGGCATTGTCAGGAGAGTCAATCATTCTCCATCATTGCTCTGGGAAAGATCGAAGTTCAAAATTCAAGGTATGGGTTCTACCCAATAGACTTTGCTTTGATTTTTTTTTTTTTTTGGTAAGACCAAAAGAATCTTAGAGAAAACCAATTTTAATTCAGTCATGTGAACTCCTTACTCTTTTCAGTGGCTTAAGGTCACTTTCGCTTTCTATTAAATATTTTAATAGAATTCACATTACTTGCAAATAAACCATATTGTTATGCTTGATGCTATTTGACATTTATGTAACTTCTAACCTTTGCTCCAGTCTTCCCAAATTCTTTATTTCAAGAGAAGTTCTTCTGAAATCAACGCTGAAGGTGACTAGGAAGGCAGTCTGAGTTTAGCGTCATTAATGCTCCACTCTTGACTCTGAAACAGTTAGCTCCTCTGGGACAACCAGCAGATTTTGGGTGAAATCTGCAGGTTAGAGGAAAGACACTATTCTAGTCTGTTTACAAGGAATGCCAGATTTAACTTTTGAAAATTTTCTTTTGGCTAGTTTTAATTAACCAGTAACTTGTGTTTATTATTATGCTACATACTGTGATGTTGTAATGTGTGTATTCCTCTTGTAGTTATGGGTAATTCATTACATATTCATTGTGGAGTGCCTAAATCAACTTTCCTAACATACATGTTCCCTGCCACAATTATCACTGTGTGTGTGTGTGTGTTTTAAGCATGCTTAGACTTGCTCAGTGATTTTTCAGACATACAATGTGTTGTTCTTAAGCATGGAACTTGGTATAGCCTTAAGAATAAGTTCTTCCTAATAGGACACATGAGCAGATGTGATCATTCATTCATTCCTATGACTGACCAGAGACATCCATTGTGTGTGACTCCCAGTGTTTCTGTTGTCAACTTGACTAGATTAGGAGATGCCTGAGCTGGTGAAGTCAAACATTCCTGTATGTGTTTTACAGGGATGGACACCCTGTTCAAAATATGGGTGACTTTCCAGTGGGCTGGCTAGGTGAAGAAGGGATGTCACAGGAAAGCAAGTTGCAAGGGAGCAGCTTGCTGAGAGATGGCATCTGTCGCTGCTGCCAGCCACACCCAACCTATTCAGTCTTTCAAGGAAGACCCAATAGAGAGGACTTCCTGGTGGTCACTACCAGATTGAAATGACTGAGGCACCCTGCTCTCAAGTTCTCTTCCTCTTGCAATGATTATTGGGCTCCCCAGCCCCTACTGTGTTAGGCAATCCAGTAACTCTCCATCCCTTTGGTTCTGTTCCTCTAGAGAAACCCTCTCCAGCTCACTTCCTATGAGTACTGGTCAGATATAGGAGATCCAGCAGATCTCTTTCTCTACAGAACCCTCTCCAGCTCACTTCCTATGAGTACTGGTCAGATATAGGAGGTCCTGCAGAGACACTGTAAGTTGGAGGCAATAAAAGAAGGAAAGACTGATAGAGCCAGGAGTCCCTAAATGGATGAGTGGCTGTTCTCCTGATACCCACACTGAACTGGTCAAGTAGCAAGAGGTGAACTATGAACATGTGAAGCCTCTGAGATTTTGGACCTTTTGTTATAGATATTATTTAACTTGTTTAATATACTCTTCCTGGACATAGCAACCGGTCCCATAGGAAATAATTTTATTTATTATGATGCCCTGTTTGGTGAGAATGACAGAGAAGGAACATTCTGTTTTTAAACTACATATGTTATTTGTTTATTAGAGAGAGACAGAATATAATATATATATGTACACACACAAACACACACACACACATATATACATATACATATATATATGTATATATATACATATATATATATTAGGTAGAGAGAGAGAGAGAGAGAAAGTATATGGGTATGCCAGGACCTCCAGTACTGCAAATTAACTCCAGATGCATGTGCTACCTTGTGCGTCTAGCTTTCATGAGTACTGGAGAATTGAACCTGGGTTCTTAGGCTTTGCAGACAAGCCTGGCAACCACTAAGTCATCATTCTAGTCCAGAAGAGGGACATTCTAATCTATTGATGTTTTTGAGTTTGTTGCTTACCCCCCGCCTTTTTTTTCTTAAAAGGTTTTGGAATCCAAGTATCAACAGACAAGATAATGCCCTTTTCCTGAGAACCAGTAAATTCACTGTTAGAATTCAGTCTTAAATACCCAGAGATTTTTTAAAGCAGGGAAAATGTATAACTTTATTTCAACATTTTAAATAAAATTATAGAAATAATACTTCAAGAGTACAATAGGGCTTTAATTAAGCAGGTACTAGTATCCTTAAGAAGTACTATTAAAGTGTTTTCAAACACCTTGAGTCTGGGCTGTTGAGATGGTTTAGCAATTAAGGCATTTGCCTGCAAAGGTTGAGGACCTAGGTTCAATTCCTTAGTACCCATGCAACCCAGATGCATAAGGTGGCGCATGTGTCTGGAGTTTGTTTATAGTAGGTGGTAGCCCTTGCATGCCCATACTCTCTCTCAAATAACTAAATAAAGTTAAATTTTTTTTAAAATCACTTTGAGTCTGAGTAGCCTTAATAGAAAAATTTCAAGTTGTGTGGTTATCTGAAAAATTCGAAGACATGCAATAATATGTATAATATTATTATACATATAATATATACATAATATAATAATATGTAGCATATTATCATTCTTAAAATAGACTCTCCCTCATGATTACAGTTGTAATGTTCTATTTGTGAAACATTTTCTGTGGTTTCTAAACTTTCAAAAGATGAACAGGCATTGTGTTTGCAGTTAGAAAAATGAATATATTTTCTTCATATAGATCAGCAAATTTGGACCATTCAAAAAATTCCTGGGGCTTTACATTGTAGAGTTCATCTTCCATGAGGACTGTGTTTTACAACCAACACCTCAAGGATATATTGCACAATAATAAAATTACCTTCAAAAAGTCCCTTAGGAAGGTGCTGAGAAGAGGAAGGTTTTGCCAATTTTTGTCCTAGAATTATGTGAAATCCCATTCCTCAGCTGAGTGACTGGGTTTACTCATAAAAAGAGACCACTGATTAACATGTGATGGTAATGTATGAGGCAAATGAAAGGCACAAGTGAGGGCACCAGCAGGCTCAGACTTCTGTCCTCCTCTCTCAGGATAAGTACCCACGGCAGGCACACGGCAGTGAGATGTGATCCTGCGGTGCTTCTGTTCATTACCTCTGTTCAGGCACAGAGAGCAGAGGACCCTCAAGGCCGGGCGCACAGGCTCTGGCATGGCAGTGCTGTTTTCACAGTCTAAGCTCCAGTAAAGAGATGCTGGCCTCTGCTCCTGGAAAACAAGCACTCTAATGGTATGCAGTGAGCTTTCCCTTTTGATTCTTTTTTCTTTTTAAGAATTAGTAGTCACTATTGATTCAAGAGAAAACAACTGGCATGATTCTCGATAAGATGTTTAGTATTAAGGCTATTTGTTATACTCTAAAATAGTCACTATAATCTTTTTAATTGAATTTTATTTTATAATTAATTTTTTTATCAATTAGTTTTGAACTCAGTGAGTACAGTCAAGTTGGTATCATTGTAAGGCTTGTCCATGTCCTCCCCCTCCCCCTGGCCCCTCCTGGTTGAGGTATACGGGTCATACATTGTGGAGTTAGCCCACAGTTATGGGTAGGAGAAATGTCTCTGCGTATCATGACCCAATGTGTGGCTCTGACATACTTTCTGCCTCCTCTTCCTCAAAATTCCCCTGGCAGGTTTTAGTCCTCACCTCACAATTTGCTGGGCTCGGCCAGCGGGCAGGTAGTGCTGAGGAAGGACCAGGCCCGCTGCTTCCTCCCAAGGGGCTGAGGAAGAGGGTGGACTTCGGAATACCCAGAACCTCTCCTAGTCACCTGAAGAAAACCACACTGAGTCGGGAGTCTTGTTGAAGCAGGAACTCCCTTTATTGTTGTGAGCAGTTGCCTATATCATGTTGGGGACGAAGGCGGGGATTTTAGGATGGGGGAAGAAGTAAGGGCCAATAGTAAACTGTGACTATTGAAATGATAAATCCAACTCCTATGCAGAGGTGGCAGGCAAGAAGCCATTAGGCGTCTTGCTGAATCATAGCTGGCCAGAGAAAGGTCGCCAAACTTCAGCTAGGCTCAGGAAGTTCCACTAGACCTCACGCCTGGGCCTTTCAGGGCCCAACAACAATTCATTTTTCTCTTGTATACCTCTCTCTGACGGGAGTGGCTACAGTGTAGAGGAGCTGCATGTGTGTGCTCACCAGAGCACTTCAGGACCATCTGAACACGCATTTAAAGCCATGCATGCAGTCTGCTGGCTTTTTTTTTTTTTCTTTACATTTTTTAATCATCATCAAGAACGCATTGCAAAGTGTTTAACGAGGTGGCAGAACTTGGGATTTTACACAGCCTTCTGCAATTACACACCCATACTGCATGTATTTTGTGTGGAGAAAATTAAAGTTTCCAGCTGCTATTGTATAAGACTGAGTAGTCCCCACTTCACTTATAAACGACAATCACCTTCACATGGCCAAGATCAATTAGGGCCAGGTCTGCTGCAGGTAGGTTGGGGAACTCAGAGGAGATGGTGTCAGGACTCACGTTGCCCACGGGCTAATAAGAGAGAGCAGGATCCACCACCCACGGAAGATGTGGGTTGACAAGGATTTTAGGGGACACTGTTATTTATTTAGGTTGACCGTGTTTGTTCATTAAGAAGAAATGTCACAGGTCATTGCGGATTCATTCTTAGTGGTCACTGTGGTGGTTTGCATGTGAAATGTCCCCTGTGGGCTCAGACTCATACTTGTTCCCCTGCTGGTGGAGCCTTGTTGGGGGAGGCGTGTCACTTTGGGGGAGCATTGAAGTTTGTTAGTACAGAACCACTGGGTGGCTAGCTCTCTCTCCCCACTCCCTCTCTGCTACTGTGGATACATGACAACCAGCTGTCTGCTTTTGCCAAACTTTCCCCACCATGGTAAAACTTCTCACAAGTCTAAACAGGAAATAACCCTTTCCTTCCAGATGCTGCTTCTGATCAGGTGTTTAGTCCCAGAAGGTACCTAAATGCAACATTAATACCTACTCAAACTATTTTTGTCGTGAACTGCCTTCAGTTGCTGCATGTGAAATTTATCAGACACCAAGGATACAGATGCCTTGGTGTTGCTCATGGTCAGGATGTCCTGGAGACAAGGCAGCACCAGAGAGATCATGACTGGAATACGGTAGTTAAATCTGCCACAACAGCTATAGAAAAGGACACTTTTAAAAATTACACGAATAGGGTAGTGATGGAGCTATTTTCTTCAAGGAATATTGATGTAAACATAACAGCAAAGTCATGCACATGCCATTTTGCTATCCGAAGGGTTATTTTGCAGTGGCTTTTATAGAAGAAGCTTCGGGGACCTTTCTTAAACAGCCACGGCTTGTCATTAGCTTCACCATCGTTAGCCTGTGACATGGTGATTTCCTCTATTATTTGGAGTATTCTTTTGCAAAACATTTGGGTATCCATAAAGTCTATCTGGAGTATAGAATTTTCCAGTCCAGCTTCAACTTGAATGAATTGCAGTGACCAATAATGAGAAAGGTGGGGTCATCCTGGTTTTCATGTTCTGTCCCTTTTCTGGCTGTGACTTTGGACATCTGTCACATAGTTCTTAGAGTTGACTTGGATGCTGTTGGATGACTCAAAGCTTTAGGGTTCAAATTCTCTCTGAGCAGCCAGAGCGTTCGTTCTCCATCTCCTGAGTCATGATGTTGGCTAAAGGCAGTGAGAAGTTTCTTTTGGGGTTGTGAACTTCTTTCACTCGATCTCTGTTTTCTAACCTGGAATTGCTTTTGATTATAAGTTTATAAACAGAGATTGTGATGAGTTTTTCTGGCTTCTCTTACAACCTCTAGGGAAACATTTGCCTGAAAACTCTTCTACCTTAATTAGTTTGCTGAAACATTAATCCATGTATTCAGGGCACCGGGGCTCAACCTCTGCAATTGTTTATAAGCCTCCGAGCCAGCCATAGGACTGGGAATGAGTATGGAGTCTGGCCATTAGATTACTTTAAGGAATGGAGAATGTAATGAGAAAGCGCTCAGTGAAGTAGAAACTGCACTTTATGATTCAGACAAGTAGCATTTTGTGTGAACTGGACATGCAGTGTGGTGACCAAATTTAGGGGCTCCTAGGAGCTGACATTGCATTGTTAGCATCCTCCAAATCTAGCTACTCTATTTCCTTCCCGTTACTTCCAGATATTTCCAGCCTGGGAATTTAGAACTTTCATCCTTCTATGAATGTTATGCATGAGTCAAGGGAGAGTATTTCCTGTGGCATTTCACACTATAGAGAAGGACATGTTAGATCCACTCAAACTAGCCTGGTCCTTATTCTTTCATTTATAAGAATGTGGTAATGATAAAGGTAAGCCCTTGGTTGGCACTGCCAGCCCCTTTTCTCTGATCCCACCTTCTTCCTACAGAGCTTGTGAGTGGTGCTGCTACGTTGGGGAGTTGAATCACTGCTTTCCTGCACCACAAACAGTGGCTTCTCATCCTGCTCTTGCTCTCGTTTCTGTGTGGTAATTTGAATGTGATAATTTGAATGTATGTCCCCATAGACTAGGTGTTTTAAAATTGAGGTCTCCAGCCTCACAGCTGGAGGGAGTGTCATTGGGGGTGGACCCTGGAGTCTTAAGGTGTGTTTGGGGACAGATCTGAATCCCAGCCCAAAGGTGTAGGAAGAGCAACTTGAACTCTGGTGGTTCACATTTTGTGGTGCTATCTGTTAGTGATCTCTCTGACTGGATCTATGGAAAGAAGTCATCTTCTTCCACCATTGGTGGTGTTCCCCTGGACTCATCCTGAAAGGAAACTCCATTCCTCTTAAAAGCTGTATCTGGCTAGATGTGTGTTCCAGCATCCTAAAGCTGACTACAACAAGTTGTGTACAACAGCTGCACGATTGCCCCTTCTGGAACTGAAGATGGCCTGAGAAATTGCTGCACAGCAGATTCTGGGTGATTCACATCTAGATTCCTCACTCCTTGGGCTGGCTAGGCTAGGGGAAAATGTGGACAGGAGTGGCATCCTTTCCAGTATGTGATCAGAGCCAGGAGCAAGAGCGATGGTCCAACTGAAGTCTATACACAGAGAACATGAGGCACGTCAACACTAAAAATATCTGAGATTATATATATATATATATGGTGGTATTATGGCTTGTCTCACCATGGATCAAATATGAGAAGCATCAGTCCCAATATGGCCTTCTTGGAAGATGGTTGCAGGTCCTTTAAGACATCGAATTGAATCTGGTGTAGGGCATAATTATGTTATTGGCAGTACCAAAGATCAAGAAAGTTTTTGTAGATCCCCAGTTAATTTTTCCTACAGGATTTTTGCAGAAGACTAAGCCTTGTCCCTTCACACACGTTGCATGTTCCCCAGTTCCCCCTGGTGCATTCATCTGCTATCATGAAATGCAATTGCAGGGGCACTCCTCCACGTCATATGGAACAACGCATTACATCAATGTCTTTATTTGTAAAACAACTGGATACTGATATTTTCTATGCCAGTAGAAAATGGACTAATGTAGGCAGGGTTGTGGGGAAAAGAAAGAAAGATGATTAAACCAAAGGAGTTTCATGAGACATTCTTGAAATAGGCAGGGCCAGGTTTCTCAGGGATCGGAAAGAGAAGCAGCATGGTTGAACTTGTTGTAGAGTGAGGGACAATCCAGGTTCACATTGACAATTTTGTCTAGAGTATAATGCAACCAGGGGAGGATTTCAGGTAATGGATGTATTACTAAAATTGTGTTTCTCTAGACTCTCCCTCTATGGTGAATTGGGTATACAGCCTAGATTAGACTGTGAAGTAGGAATGGAGATACATTTCAGGTTAGAGGAATATATAGGCTGTGGATTCAGTGGGTTGGTGACATTTGGAAGGAGCAAAAACAAAGTTTCTGGTATGTGTGATTAGGTCATAGCTGGGGGTTGTTGGAGAAGAGTCAGTGTTTAAAGAATGTTATAATGTCAGGGCTGGAGAGATGGCTTAGAGGTTAAGCGCTTGCCTGTGAAGCCTAAGGATGCTGGTTCAAGGCTTGATTTCCCAGGACCCATGTTAACCAAATGCACAAGGGGGCGCACGAGTCTGGAGTTTGTTTGCAGTGGCTGGAAGCCCTGGTGTGCTCATTCTTTCTCTCTCTTTCTCTGCCTCTTCCTCTCTCTGTCTGTTGCCCTCAAATAAATAAATAAAAATAAACAAAAAGTTTGAAAAAATGTTATAATGTCATTATTGAGCATAGGGTTTGATGCAACTGGACATCCAGGGTAGTGATGAGGAAGGCAGATGCATAGACCACCATGGAACTCTGAGGTGCCCTCTTGACTACATGTAGGGGAAATATATATAGGAAACCTTGGGAGCTCCCAAAACATGATATGCTGAGAGAAGAGATTTGAGGCCTGGTGTCCTCTGCAACTTGCCAGGATCTAGAGGCAGAAGAATAGCTGGTAAAGAAAATTGAAAATCTGTGAGAGAGATGAAACAGATGCCAAGATCATCATCACTGCAAACATGAAGAGAATGTCCCACCAGATGGGCAGTGAGGAGCAGCCTATGAGGGTAAGACTGTGCTCTAGCTGCTCACCAGGCCAGGAACCGGGAAGCTACCTTGTGTGTGGAGTGGCAGTGGTGTGGTTTCCACTGAGATACAGGTATTAATAGGATGAAGGCGCATGAAGGTGTGTGAGCGAATTTTCTCATCGCTGTGAAAAAGTAGCTGACTGCAACAACTGAAAGGAGAGAATAAGCATTTGGCTCCAGGGCCCAGAAGCTTTAGTCCAATATGGCAGGGAGGATGTGGAGGGAAAAAACAGCACAGATTCTGGTTGCTGAGAGAGAGAGAGAGAGAGAGAGAGAGAGAGAGAGAGAGAGAGAGAGACAGAGAGACAGAGAGAGACAGAGAGAGAAAGAGAGAAGAGAGAATGCCTGTGTTCATGAGTTTTATCTCCCCTAGTTTCATTCCATCTAGGTCTCCAGCCTGTAAAATGGTGCTGCCCAGATCATTTTGGGCATAACTTTCTGCTTCTTCCAGTCTTGGTTAATTCTCTTTGAAAGGCCAACGCAAATACATTCAAAGGGCATTTTACTAATCTCCTAGGAGGTCCTCAACTCAATCAAGTTGACAATCAATATTAATCATGACATTTTTCATAAGCTTGGCTGTGAAGGGAATGAAAACTAAAACAGGCACCAGAGTGGGCTACAACGTTGAGGGTAACAGTTGTGGTTTTATTTTTGTTTAAATGGGAAAATATGGCACGATTTCATGTTGGAGAGAATAATTTAGTTTTATATATAGGAGGAACTGGAAGGCCATAAGAGAACTGACATAAACAATTCTGCGTGATTTATGAAATAAACTCCATGAAGACAGGGGCTTCTGCATAGAGGGCCCCTGAATCAAAACTGAGCGCAGACCTTAGTGCTTCACGTAACTGGTGAGAGATAGCCGAGGGCGACTTTATCTGATGGCTTATAATTAGTTCCCTGCGAACACCAGATCTTCTCCTTCATGGGAAGGGTTAGTGAGCAGTAAGAGAACTGCTGTGACTACAGTGAAAGCCCAGCTGAGGCAGGTACGGTGAGACGCACTTACAGTTCCACGTGTGGGAGGTGACATCAAGCAGTAAGAGAACTGCTGTGTGTGAGGTGACGTCAAGCAGGTTTGTGAGTCTGAGGCTAGCCTAAACAACTCAGCATGCCACAGGCTTGCTTGTTCTTCACAGAAAGTCTCTGTTTCAACAAATCAAACTCAAAAACAAACAAGCATCAAAACCAGTCAGCAGCCTGGAGAGATGGCTTAGTAGTTCAGGTGCCTGCCTGCGAAGCAGGTTCGATTCCTCAGCATTTAGGAATGCAGGAATGATGAGAAGGAACATGACTAGTGGGTCGACTGTCACCTGATGCCTGGCTCCGCCATTAAATCTGAAATCTGGCCCAGGATTAAACATGCAGTCTGGTGAAGGCTTTGTTGTAGGCACCATGACCGTTGTACTTGGGCTCTAGATGTGGGTATATGTGTGCACCTGTGTTCATGTACCTAGCATGTATGAGTGGGTGCAGGCTAGTGTGGAAGGTCACTGATTTTATGCTATTTTTTTCAGGTATTATATTCTCATCATTATTCACAGGAACTCCAAATATTTTCTTGGCCATATTCTTCAAATTAGGGGTCCTGCAAACTGTCCTAGGTGTACAACACCAACAGAGTGGGATCTTTAAAGATTGCGTTTGGAAAGATAGCATCATTGGATGTTGCACACCGGAACAATGCTCTCTTGTCACAGAACATTGCCTGGCAGCGTATATTGACAGGTGTTAACAAGAAGTGACTCGGTTAATTCTTGCCCTCTTCCTCTCTCAGTGACAGTTCATTCACTTGACCTGCTTCACCTCCAGAGAGCTTTTTATGTTTATTTAATATCTGATAAAATTTCAACAATCTTTCATCAACCTTCCTTTTTAATCTTTAAAAAAACAGTTCTTTTATTAAGCCAGGTAATGTGGCACATGCCTTTAAATCCTAGCACTTGGCAGAAGTAGGAAGAGGTTAGCCTTATATTCTCATCTCCAGCTTGTGCTAGAGCAAGATCCTACCTTAGAAATCATATTATATGTGCGTGTGTGTGTGTGTTTATTGAGAAGTTTAATACATGAACATGCTTTAATTTAATCCTGTTCCTATCTTATTACCCTCTTTTGCCCCCTTCCCTCAACCCTTTTCTATTGAGTGCATTCTTCTTTACAAGTTTTCTTTTTTAAAATAAAATATATTTTATTTATTTATTTGAGAGAAAAAAAGAGGGAGAGAGAGCGAGCGAGCAAGCAAGAGAAAGGGAGAATGGGTGCACCAGGGCCTCCAGACACTTCAAACAAACTCCAGATGCGTGCTCCCCTTTGTGCATCTGGCTAACGTGGGTCCTGGAGAATAGAACTGGAATCCTTTGGCTTTGCAGACAAACACCTTAACTGCTAAGCCATCTCTCCAGCCTTTTTTTTTTTTTTTTTTTTGATGTCTCATACTTTTCCTCCTCCTCTTCCCTCTGTGAAAACTGAGTCAAAGCTCATGACCTTGAAAGGCATGGGCCCCAGAGGAAAGCCACCGCTGTTCTTTGGCTACTTGGATATGTTGACCCACAAAACCACATTTTAAATGCCCACACTTAGGCCCATTCAGTACTGCTGTTCTCATTTATGGTTAGAGAAGCTTCTTTTTACAGATGGAACTAACCATTTGGGAGTCTCGGGACCTAGCGAGCTGGTGAGAACAGGAGAAAGCCCAGTGTGGGAGGAAGCAGCTGCGCACACCTACCAGTGCCCAACGGTCTTTTGGAAACAATTGTACAAAGCCTCCAACGCACCCAGGGTAAGAGGAGCAGAATGCATCCGTCTTGAGTACATGCTTACTTTGAGTTTCTGATCTCTCAAATGCTGAGCTCCTGAACGCAGGACTATGTTCTGACATCATCAGTTACAGACAGCAGTCACCATGAAAATGGAATCATTTCAAATTGCAGAATTGTGGGAACTCTGGGGGTCGTCAGAACCTTGGCTGGTGTTCCATGTACTTTTTCAGTCACTTTTTCACTGGAATTTGTCGTTTCCCTGTTTAGTATTTCAGTCATGTGTCCTGTATGACCATAAATTCTCTGCTGGAGAAAACAAGACAACTTTGCATTGCACCATGGCACACGTCTTTGAAGGAAGCAGTGTTCACCGCACGCGTGGAATTGCAGACAGCCACCCAGTGTTCAAGTGTCTGCCGTGTACGGTAATCAGGGCCGAGGCCCCGAGGTGTCTCCTCCACGCTTGTATCAAGACTCACGGTCTCATCTTGGTTGTCTGTCAATGAAGTATGATGGTTCACATGAAAAGAGAACTGTAAAACAGTGCAATTGCATTAGCAATTAATATGAAAATAAGAAACAGTACATCAATGTCTTTACACAATCATAATTGAACAACTTAATTTGGAGTGGCTTTTCCTTATTTGCCCAATAAATTCCACTTAATTATTTGCTGTGGACTTAAACTTCCAAGGGAGCCATGCATGACCTCCACCTGTTTTAAATACCCCATGTCTCAATTACAAACTTACGCCTGTGAAACATTAGAGTCTCTGAATCCATATTAAATCTAATGTTTAGCTGGAAAACACATCAGTTAAATTTATCTTTCAGATTTTATGTAAAACCCTTGAGTGCTGGCACTTAGCATGCCATTAGCAGAAACTAAAATCCTATTCTTCTTTTTCTTTCTTGCTTTTTATTTTTTTTTAAGTTCATTTTCTTTTTCAGGACCATGAAATACCAAACTGAAGTTGACCCCAAACAGACTCTCAGTTTCAAACTGGATATGAAAATCACTTAAGAGTTATGTGTGAGTCAATTCTGTGGAAAGAGAAACATCATTTCAAGTTTTTAGTCCTCTCTGAAATGTTCATATACATCTTCAGCAAGTGCACTGTGTGGCTTGGTTATCCACAGACCTGGGTGATCAGCAAAGCTATAAACCAAAACAACAAGTGCTTTGCATAGGTCTGCCTTTCCTTTCCTAAAACAGAGCTTTTGTATTTATAGCTCCATTTATTGCCAAGAACACTGGTAAGCATTCAGGTGGGTCAGAGTCTCCGCACAGATGGAGGCGTGTATACTTCTAACCCAAGACATAAAGGACTGAACGGGATTGTGGAAGCAGCACAGGAAGTTACATGTGTCTTTTTATGTTTATGATTAAAATGTGTCTTGGTTATACAATAAGCTGCCTGGAGCAGAAGAGATGGTACTTAGGAATAAAACTGTGATCATGGGAAGCAGAGAGCTAATGGTCGACGAGGCCTTGGCAGCAGCTCGTGTTTGTAGGCCTGACTGTGGCAGAGAGGGCAGGCATCTGTGCTCAGAGGTCCACATGGGCACACCTCTGAGAAAGTCCTGTCCTCCAGGACAGAGGTTACATGCCCTGTCCTTCCTCCTTCTCCTTCTGCCCCATACCCCACTGCAAGCTCCTTTGTTTTTCCTTTCCCAGCATTTCCGAATTTACTGCTTTGTCCCTAACATTCACTTTAACTGTTTCAATTCTATGGCAAGGACAAAAGACAAAATCCGCTGCCAAGGAGTAGCTGAACTGTCGCCTTGGGTAGGGCAAGATGGCTGACTCTCAAGGGCTCTTTGCGCATAGTTTCTTCTCTCTATCCACACTTGCCAACGTGTCCTAACAGTTACAGGAAGGCACACACCACCAATGTTTAAACAACATTTGACAGTGGAATTGGGACCCATGTGAGTACTCTCCCTGGAATGTTTCACTTAATTGCACAGGTAAGCAAATTGTGTTTTTCACTTACTATGTGCGTTTAGATAGTATGCATTTTCTTTATACACTTGTATTAAAATTTATGCACATGTATGCAGCCACAAACATATGAAATATAAGTTGGTATATGAGTTTTATAACTTTTAAAAATATGATTTTATTATGTACTCTGTGAATTCCTAACTAAATGATCTTGGGCAAACTTTTTAATTTTTTTAAGTATATTATTTATTTTTTTAATGTATTTGAGAATGGAGAGAGAGAGAAAGAGAGAAAGAAAGAGAAGGAGGAAGATAGGGAGAAAGAGAATGGGTGTGTTAGGGCCTTAGCTCAGTGCAACATGCGTGTGCCACTTTGAGCATCTTGTTTTACATGGGTACTGGGGAATTGAACCTGGGTCCCTTAGGCTTTGTAGGCAAGCACTTTAATTGCTGAGCCATCATCTCTCTAGTCCTTGGGAAAACTTTTAATCTCCTTTTTTTTTTTTTTTTTTTCCACTTACTCAATCAGAATAAAGAGATCTTCCTGGGGAGGAGGCGTGAGTGAGTGGTGTATGCAGATGTCCAGAGCAGAGACCCCTCTCCACTCCCCGACCCCCGGCTTCTGGACCCCGCCATGCTTTTTCATGATATACTACCAACCCACCCCTGCCAATAAACCTTTCCCCTAAAAAGAAATCCAGTTCCATACCTTTCTATGGAACTTTGCTTTATGAATCTGTCTTTATTTAAGTCTTTGATAAAACTTATTTAAATGTTTCATTTAACCATTTATCATGGTTTCCATTTCCTACAAACAGTACCACCTGATTGAGAAAAAGATATCAATTGCTTGTATTTTTTTCTACTTACAAATCCCATGTATTTAATACATCTCTTTATGTCTCTTAAATTTTTTGTTGTAATATATATTTATCAAACATATACTGATTTTATTTAAAATAATACATTCAATGACATGTGAAGTTTTTAAACAAAATACTAAGAATATAACTTCAATATGCTTTCAAGGTATGTGTAATACAATAGCTTCCCTTGTGTACAGTATTTATTCATAAACAAATCCAAATGAAATTACTATACACAGCTTGCTCTTCAATACAAGTTTGGAGCATCGGTATCTTTATAAACTCAAGCAATGAAGAAATCTGCTATGACTCTGATTGAATGTGTTTAACTCTACTTAAAATGTAATCATTACCATAATAAAGACGTCAGTACAGAATGATAATCCAAGTGGTAATTAACATTTCCATTTGGTTGCTTCAAGGTCAACATGGGGCAGAGCCTTGGGTCCCTTCCTCCGTTTTGTGACATTCCGTTTCACAGTATGGAGAAGAATTCATTGTCGATTGACATGGCCTTTAGCCTCACTCTCTGAGCTGGATCTGAATATTCTGGTTCTAGTCAGGGAAGCTAATGAGTCCACCGCTCCACCGCATTTTCTGCTCCTCTTTTTCAATGGTGATTATAATGACAGCAGTTGTGTTATTATGGCTAAGCATTTCCATCAAAAAACCAGTCCTTCATCTATTAAAATACTCTACAAATTTAAATTAGAAACGACATAAACTGATCACTGAAAACCCAAGGCTTGGGAACAAATCTGAAACATAATAAAAACAGTGTTGCCCTGTGGTGTACTATAACCTGTGAGCTTCAAAATTGCTGGGAGTGAGATTGCCAGACATGTGGGTATAGGTAACTTGACTTTTAAGCAAAGCAAAACAAAACAAAACAAAACAAACAAAAACCCTCCCCACTCACAGCCTCAATAGACTAGCCTCACTATGCTAATTGAAGAGAAAATGGAAGAAAGTGGAGATTTAGTCAGCAGGGCCGCATTAGGAAGAATATATTTAAGAGTTTAATGACTTCCAAGGCTGTACTGACCACGCTGACGCTTTAGGTTGAAATAAAGGAACAATTGGACCAAGATTATCAATCATTTGAGTCAGGTTTGGAGGCACAGGCCTACAATCCCAGTACGTGGGAGTCTGACATTGTAGGAATACTGTGTTTGAGGCCAGGCTAGTCTCCATAGCGAGTTCCAGGCTAGTTTGGGCTACAGCATCAGCAATATCTCACCACGAAACAAAACACAACACAACACAAAACAAAACAACAACAACAATAAAGTAACAAAAATCAGAAAAAGAAGTGTATGTGTTATGAAGCAATCCTAGTTGGTTCTTTTCTGAGCTCAGCTTCTACAAGGCGGGCCTTAGAATCCTTTTTGCTTGAGCAGACAAGCAGTTCTCAGGAGTTGATGACTTTCGTTCCAGAGTTTAGCGTCATTCTCAGAGCACTGTTCTTGTCACTGGGAGTCCTGAATGCTGTGAGGGGCTCTGTGGTGCCCGGAATCCAAGGTGGCTGCAAGTTTAGGGCAAAGTCTTATCTTGGTGCGCCCAACCTGAAGTGGGGGGTGTTAGTTAGCTGCATGTGATTAACATGTCTACACTCAGAGGTGACCAGGCGACCTGATGGAAAGGAAACAGATGTAAAATGAAGGTAGAGATATGAAGCTTTTCTCTTCTTTTATTTAGCCGAAGTGAGGAATCGGAGCAACTTCTAATTGTCTGTTAAATCAATACTTCTAAATTTCCAACGAGGTGAGGCACTTTCAAGTAGGCCAACAATGAAAACACAGCTGTGATAGACTGAAAGTCAATGAGTAAGTACTTTGTGTAGAGGAAGCATGTTGGATTTTTAGATGGAAGACAACCTCTCGAAGGCCTTGATCTCAGGAACCGAACACTGGGTGTGACAGATGAGGCTTGCATTGAATGTACCGCAGGCAACTGTTATGCCCAGTTCTCAGCACCCCCAGTGACCACCAAGGAGAACCAAACATGTATGCAAGGGCAAGGAGCTTTAATTCAGGCTTAAGCTTGGTCTCTTGACTTCACCAATGCAGTGGATCTGTGCAAAAGCCCCGAGTAGTGGGAGGGTAGGGTTCATAGGGATCTGAACATAGAAGAAGGGGATGGCTACGTGATTGGTTGATTTAAACAGTAACTGCACTTGTACTCTTCTGGTTGGCTTAGGATTTTGGCAGGCAAAGTTGGCGGGATGGGGAATTGAACTTATCTATGATGACTACAGGAATGTATGGCATAGTCAGTTTCCAGTAACTGTTAAACCCACCCTTACCAGAAGATAAAAACCTTAGATCTTGCCGGGAAACAGAAACTTAGGCCTGCTGAGGACTCTGAAGCCTGTCATGGCGTCCATCTGGTTCCTGAGTTCTTCAGCGCCACAGCGATCGCTGGTGACTAAAGAACTGAAAGGTCACATCGCATCCTATGGGAGTGAGCGTTCAGAAGAGAGCTCTGTCCTGCCCTCTGCTTCTGTTCCCATGCTTGTAAGCCAAGGGTGAAGTCTTTCTGGTTGATCTGGGCTGGGCAGCTGGCAAGGTGCATCCATTGCTCTGAACTATTGGAATTAACTAGATGTATTTATTTAGAGATTAATCCTTCTAATATGACAGATGGCCTGCCAAATATGGTGTCATTTGCTTTTAGAAAATAATTTCTGAGCTTTTACTTTTTACTTATACGGTGATATCAGATGATCTGATATTTCATGTCATACCGACAGTGAATAACTAATTTTAAATTTATTTGTGGGCTGGAGAGATGGCTTAGCAGTTAAGCACTTGCCTGTGAAGCCTAAGGACCCCGGTTTGAGGCTCGGTTCCCCAGGTCCCACGTTAGCCAGATGCACAAGGGGGTGCACGCGTCTGGAGTTCGTTTGCAGAGGCTGGAAGCCCTGGTGCGCCCATTCTCTCTCTCTCCCTCTATCTGTCTTTCTCTCTGTGTCTGTCGCTCTCAAATAAACAAATAAAAAATGAACAAAAATATTAAAAAAAAATTATTTGTGACTGAATTGTGATGGAACGTAAGGATCGGTCCCATGCATAGAATGAGAGCATTTTACAAAACTCACCTCTCTTTTTTTTTTTTTTTTTTGCTGCCTTGTTTTAAATTCTTTTTAGTCAAACTTCTGGGTCTATTTATTGGTTTCCCTACTGAAAATGTAAATAAACTTCCATTTGTTTTGCAGCTGGAAACAGCTCAGTGAAGAACAAAGAGCTGAACCCCAGGGGCAGGTGGATGAACAGATAGTCTGTGGCATATTGAGCTATGCTAGGGTCTTTGGGAGCCCCAGAACCTGGCTTGTTGAATGATAGCGGTCCCGAGAGTGAACACCTGGGCTCCTCCTCTCTGAAGTGCCTGGGGCTGAGCAGTCCAGGCGTGGTCGGGGGACCAGGATGAAAATCATCAGGACTCTACATTTCTGAGGTCCCAAAGGCAAGTCTATGACTCAGCTTTCTTCATATCACAGGCCTGGGGGTTTTCCTAGCATCTGCTGGCTGTCCCGGGAGTGTTTGTAGAATCAATGAATAAATCAATCCTGTCTCTCCACACACACTGTCTCGTTTGATTTTGACAACAGGTTTCCTTGAATCTTATTTTAACGACTCTTATTGCAACACCAGGCAGCCTGACAAAGGTGACCACGACACCATCTGAGAACCATCAGTAGACTGAGGCACAGCCAGCGACCTAGGCTCAGGAACTCAGCTGCGCTGGACTCTGCGTGTCCCAGGTGGTCAGGGACAAGACCAAGGACTGCCTAAAACTTGTGTTTATGTTGTCCCCAAAGTGAACAAACTTGCTCTAAGTTGAATGAAGGAAAGTTTAGGAGGAGAGACTTCATATTTGCTCCCATGTGGTCACCTGGAAATCTTATTATGATGCAGACGTTCACTCAGTGGAATTTGTGTTCTTTTGCATTTCTAATATGAAATTAGTGAGGATGGTGGTACTGGTTCATGAACCGCACTTTGAGTTTTCAGGCTACAGGGGAAATAAGCCATGTTGTTCTATTCTATGACATCCAGAGCCACGTTTCCGATGCTGTGGGCATGCACCAAGGAACAATGTGAGGCAAGAGCAGGAAGGAATATGGATAGTCTCTTTCATGTCTGCCTCCAAAAGATTCTGTTTTGATTTTTGTTGAATATACTTGACATATTGCAATGGTAATATATGTATGAGCCATGAGTAAATATATATATTTGTTTCAGGACATGCATATATATATATATTTACCAGTGGTGGTTATTTCTAAAAGAACAAAATAAAGCAATGTGACAGGATTGGGGAAGTAAGCGCCCAGGGAGAGGCAACATACGGACCACTATCTCACTTTTTCTGGACCAGGACAGTGGGGTCTGGGGACGTTAATAGATATGTCCAGGTTTGCCAAGCTGAGGTCTGAATGTGACCTCTGACTGATTTTAGTTCCTTCCTTTTCTGTGGGCCTTGGGCACTTGGCTAGAGAACAGAGCCATTCAACAATTGAGTGCACCAGGGGAAAAGCTTCACCTACAAATGCACTTTCCGTTTGACCTCTGGTAAAACACAGAGAGGGAGAGCTGCAAAAGCCAGATTGTCTTACATAAGCATCTCATTTGAGATAAAACCTTCCTTGCCATATCGTTAATCACCTTAGCTCTTCTCTTCCCCAAGGATTCCCTGGGACACAGCAACTACAAGCTGTTTTGTATCTGTTCGGCAGCTCTCTCAAGATCAATTAGCATTTTTTTTTTTTTTTTTTTTTTTGCAGAACTGTCGCATAGGAAAACAATAGAGGGCGTAGAATAAGTCAGCCTTTGTCAGGCCACAGTGTGCAGTTGAGCAGCCTGTAAGCTTATTAGAGGATCACCAGAGTGGCTTGCTCACACTTGATTGTGCCAGCACACACTAGGCACAAGGCCATTTATAAGTTTATGCTTAGGAGAGAATGAAGCCACACACTAGGGGAGGCAGGGGAGACACTCCACCAGCGAAAGTACTTGCTTTATTAGGTAGCGTCTACGGAATGAATTCTGTTTTGGGCATTTCGGAAATTTCTCAAGTCACAGTCCGAGTGGGTGAGCTTCCAGATGTGCTAGACTTGCCTGCTCGGTGGGTGAAAAACCAGGAAGCTCATGTGATGTTGATAAGCAATGAAGTCTCACTCAGAACACAGGCACACTCTCCTTCGTCCGTCTGCAGAACTTGCTCAGCACTATGGTCACTGAAGGTATGGCCTTGCGAGAGCTCTTACCCATTTCAATGGCTGACTTCACATCTGACTTGAGATGGCTCAGAGACTGGAAACCCTCACAGGTCCTTCCTTTTCTGCATGAGAAATCAATCCCTCTTTACTATCTTGTAGCATGCTCAGACAATCCATTACTATTGATTGAGTCATTCATTTGCTCATAAATATAGTTTATTATCAGGTGCAGGTGGTGATTGGGCATTTGATATGTAGGGAATGTCTTTGTACAGCTGTGCCACTTCCCAAACTTGAGCAGATTAGGAAACTCTTTGTGTGTGATGACCACTTCACTTTTGCCAATGCCTGTGACAAATGACTTTGGGACTCACTTTTGACCCTGAGAGATATGTAAAAGGTGCAGGTTCAGATCACAATTGTCAGTGGGAGCTAAGTCCACCACTGTGTTATTTGCAAACTATTGGCTCTACATCCTCTTTGGAAAAGGGTGGAAACACCGAAGTAATGCTTAGCTCAGTTGTAATACCAAAATTATGCATAAAATACTGTGCAGATGATGTAAGAGGTGGGGATATTTTCATATAAAGTGCTACTGTGCAGCTTTCTGTAAACGTCAACAGTTTACATTTGTGAAATTTACATGAATGCTGTAAGACAAAAGCTTTTTTTTTTTTTTTAACTTATTTGAGAGAGAGAGAAAGAAGCAGAGAGAGGGAGAGAGAGAATGGGTGTGCCAGGGCCTCCACTAACTGCAAATGAACTCCAGACGCATGTGCCCCCTTGTGCATCTGGCTTATGTGGGTCCTGGGGAATAGGACCAGGGCCCTTTGGCTTTGCAGGCAAATGCCTTAACCACTAAGCCACCCCTCCAGCCAAAGCTTTTCTTTTTGTTTCCTCAAAACTTTCATTAGTGATGACACTGTTAGTTATTGAAAGAAATACCTATGTTGAATAGACTCTCAGACCCAGGACCCTTTGTAGGATTCAGAAAATGATTCTGCTCTTGTTTTGGGGTAAATTGGAAATTACTTTTAGCTGACAGGTAAGGAAAGAGCAGTGCTCTTGATCATTAATAACTACCAAACGGTAGGCTTTCTTTGAAATGGGGCAGCACATCCACTCGTAAAAGCCCTGAATCCACGAAGCCGATAACCTTCCATGTGTCCAGAGTTTGCATCTCGTTGATACATTTCCAGGCACATTCCCATCATTTTAATGAGGTTTTTGCCACTGCATGGCCCCAGTGACAGTTGGATCCACAAACAGCAGTTCATCAATTGATTGCAGGTGTTTCCCCTTGGAAACTAAGAGCTGCACGTACTTACCAGGAGGGGAGGGAAAATCTATTTTCCACAGCCACACGGTCGGGTGTGTTCTGAAGCATTTGCTTTGGGAAACCTTCTGTCGCTGCTGCTCTTTTCATATATGAATGTATTGAATTTATAAAGTATAGTACCAATGAGATCAATATTAACAAGAATCAGTTGAAAACTAGTTCTTACATACCTAGAAAGGGGTAAACACTTTTCTCCTTTATTAATAGAAAGTAGCATCTCAGAATACGTAAAATCTTATCCATTCTTCTTATGGAAATCATTTACAGTCTCATTATACTTGTAAATTTCTGTCTAAAACATTTTTTTAACATTAAGAATAATTTGATGAAAAGCAAGACTGTTTCTCATTTAGGAAGCTGTCAGTAACATACATAATCTAGCATTTCCCGTGTTCAGAACTTCATCCTCTTTGACTTGATTTCATTTCCATGAAGTCTTGTCTCTTTGGGCTTCAGCTTTTTCAAGTGTGATTTTCTTCTTGGGGAATTTTGTTAGACTTCTAGTGAAGGCCACCTATTCTATCT
This sequence comes from Jaculus jaculus, assembly GCF_020740685.1. Lineage (NCBI taxonomy): Eukaryota > Metazoa > Chordata > Mammalia > Rodentia > Dipodidae > Jaculus > Jaculus jaculus. The sequence continues at coordinate 9,022,263 of NC_059104.1, read as the reverse complement.
GAATCCATTGCTTATCTTGATTCTTTCGGAACTAGTCTGCCATAGAGGACTGCACTGGAACAGGCTTCATCCATACTCATTTGCACCTTTGCCCATGCATTTTACCATTTATGAAAAGATGCCATCGTGTCTTTGAAATATAACTACATAATATGGATTCTGCATAGGCGGTAGTTTCTATGGTTAATGTTAAAATTTACAAACATATCCATGCTCAGATAGCTGTTGATAACCCAGAAACCTGGGTACCAGTTTCTAGTAAGGCTTCCTTGTTTCTAATGTGTTACAGCTGAAGACTAAATGCACTAGGATTATATCCTTTAGAGGAGATCTTCATTTTCACAAATTTAACCTTCCTTGCTATCCATTAACTTGTAGCAAGGCTTCCTTATTTGACACTTGAGAGTACTAGATATTATAGCATTCCTTTGTAGAGTCCATATGCCAAGACCTCCACACCCTAAGCCAGAGAATTGTCTTCAGTAGTCTTCATGTAGCCAAAATTTTCCCGTTGAAAGGAATGATCTAAAGCACTGATGGAGGAAATGGTTTTGCCATGATGTGGGAATTCTAATGCCAGCTCTGCTCCTTCTTCATCTTGGGTTTGAGAAGGAGCACCCTGAATCATTTTATGCCCAGCTCCACTCCTTCTTCACCTTGAGGACTGCATGGGTTTGAGAAGGAGCACCCTGAGTCAGGGCTCCTCACACGTAGACTGGGGCTCGCAGTAGAGTGTGGAGTGAGTACTCTTTAGAGCACAGTGACTCAATGTTACTGCTCCTTTGCATTTAGTTTAATAATAAATGCAAGAAGGCAAATAATACCCAAAGTTTAGGGTTAAACTGTGTACAGACAAGTAAGCATTACCTGTTCAGGAAATTCCTCATGTCTGAACTATTACTTTTGCACCCTAATAATAAGCCCAATTTCAAGCTCACTATTTCCAGAAGGGCTTCCTGATTAAGCTGACCTTCATTCCAGTGGAAGTCTTTCTCTGGAACATTCCTCAGAGCCAGTTTATGAGTCATTCAAGGAAATAAGTCTCATTACTTTCTAATCACACCTCATTTGGGAGCCTAACTAGAATTACGTATCTTGATCAGTCATTTACTTCACCTACTTTGGCTCCAAAAGATGTCCCCACTGTTTCCAAACACAGAAGCCCGGCTCTGACATGGAGACTCAAGGCCAGAGCCTGCATGGAATGATTGTGCCCTGACCTCTGAAGAGAACTGCACATCCAAGGTCCTGTAAGGCTTTTGTGACAAAAAACCCTGCAGGATTGAGTTTAGGACAATGAAAAGAATCACTTTGAATGTGGATCATTATCATTTGTTTAGCTTTGCTTTAAGAGTCTACTCTCCAAGTGTTTACCTCTGTCTGTAGGAAGCTCTTTGTATGTACTTACTAATTTCTGCTCTACTTTAGCTGACTCAAACCCAGCTCTTCCTTTTATTCTCTGTGTGTCCAGGATTTAAGCAGAATTATCTTTCCTTCTACCATGAAAGGGACATTTATTCCCTTAATGGTTTTATGTGTTTTTTGCATGGCATACCATCTATGAGCTGATGAGTCCCATATGTACATCAGCAACCTAATTGTACATCAACGGCCTCGTTCTGAATTCTAGACTTATATCTCATGCTTTTCACATTCTTCCTTTGAGTGCCATCAGCAAGGTGTTAAAAATGTGCTGACTTCAAAAGTATTCTTTTCACCTGCCTTGTTAGACTAATCCCCTCGCCAATCGTTTTCCTTGCCCGTATTGATAGCAAATCCAACCCTCCCGATGCATTGCTCAACATTCTTGACTCCTCTATCTCCTATCTCTTTTAATTCACAGGGAATCTTTCCACATTTCAAAAAATGTTCAGAATCTGGTCTCCTTTGAAATTGTCCCACTTCCTCAATACCAACCCCTCAGAGTAGTTGGAATCCCTTTTCCTGGAAGTCAATTTGACTTGGAATTTTGCTCATTGGGGAGGGGGAGGCAATAAACATGGTGTCAGTATCTTGGTAAAGGACCCCTAGCTGCATCACCAAGACAGGAAAACTAGAAAGGAAATTGGTCACATTTAGAAGGGATCTCTTCACGTGGTAGCCTTGCTTTATAACAACCTAATCTCCCAAGAATTAATTCACTTCTATAAACTCTAACTAACTATAAAACCACGGTTATCCACTCATGAGAGAGGGGGGAGCCCTGTCCTTTCACTAGGTGATATTTAAAGACTCTACTATCCCAACATCGCTCCAGTGGGTGGATGGGGGCAAGGTCAGCCCATGACACCTGACAGACACACCCAAATCTTACCTAAACCACATCACTTGCTCAAAGCATTTCCCTTGCCAGAATAAATGAACATGGTCTTATAGATGACAAGGATCTACCTGAGCTCAGTACATCTTGGTTTTCCTACCTGCATACCTTTTATCACCACCATTCCTCTCTACAGTTCATAGCATGGGCCCACATCATCCTCGTCAAACATCCCAGGGTCATCAGTGGCCATGCCCTTTGTTGGTTTGCTTAACCTGGAATATCTTTTCATGATCTTCATTTATTTGGTTTTGGCCCTTCATCTCTTTCAGGACTTTCCAAAAGTCACCCCTTCCATAGATAGTGACCCTCACTGCAAGCAAAGTGAAGTCCCTTCTCACCACCATGCTCCTTTCTGCCTGTGCTCACAGGACCAAATGCTGCCCTCCTTTATTTTGTGGTGTTGATAATCTCATTATATAATGCAAATTTTCTTAAATTTAGCTGTCCAGTTGTTTTAGCTCCTTCCTCCAGGGATATATGAGGGCCATAAAGAAAGGATTTATTTTTCTTTTGTTCCAATTTATTCCAAACACTTACAATTGTATTAAATCCATCATAAAAATGTGGTGAATATTTAAAAATAATAAAAAGAACAAATTTCAATAAAGCCTTGGCTCTTAGGTATCAGTTATCTATGTCAGTTTATTCATACTTGCTTAAAGTTAAGGTCAGGGACTGCATTTTCTTTTTGCTAATAACCTTTATGGAACAATTAGAAAATAGTTATGCATATAAGACACTCAATAAATGCTTCCCAAATGATGAGCATTTACAAATATAATCTTTCCAATGATCACTTTAGTAAGAAGATGCCTATAAATAGATCATTTTTGAACATTAAGAACGAATGAAATAGGCACACGCATGGCACAGTAATCTTGTCTAATGGGATGTTTCTCTGTTTCTTTTAATGATGAGCAATTATGACAAGGGAAGTGTCACTGTGAAAAATGTATATCACTGATAGGTTTCAGCAACAGTGCACACAGCTTGGAGTTGTGAACCTTCCCAGAGATTTAACTCCTTTATAAGGGTAAATAGTGATGACCATGTTAAGAGTAGTGGAAATTAGGGACTTGAGACGAAATTTTGTTATTCACTAAAAAACTAGTAGAAAATGGACCAAGATGGCACCAAATTTGTATAAATTTAGAAACAAAGGGCGGTTGGTGTCTGGAAACTTTGTACAGATATTTCTCACTGACCACACTCCACATGAGGTTGAGTAGGGAAGGTAAGTTTTGTTCAATACTGAGCAGGTCACACGTACAATTTTCTAACCTTTGTGAGGACAGGGAGAGATATTGTGTGAGCAGTTCAGTTTTGATGTCTTTTATTATTCACTGAGAGAAAAATCTCTAATATAATTGTCCTGTGAACACATACACGATCCTCCCTTTTCTCCTTGCTATTGTCTTTCCAACCTTTAAAAAATTATTTATTTATTTGCAAGGAGAGAGAGAGAGAGAAAGAGAGAGAGTGTGAGAGAGAATTGAGAGACAGAGAGGGCATATGAGACCTCTATTTGTTGCAAATGAACTCCAGATATTTGGGCAACTTTGTGCATTTGACTAGACATTGGTACTGGAGAATCGAACTTGCTTTGTTATTGCTGACAAGTGCCTTAACTACTGAGCCATCTCTCCAGCCCTGTTTTTCCCATCTTTCTCTGCCATACCTCTCACATATCCAGTGGTTATCAACTTTGTATAATTTCTTTCAATAGATTTTATGCTTATCTTCCAATAGATTTTTCACATATTATATATGCATATGTGCATATATATGTACATATATGCATGTGTATATGTTTATCTATAAATGTGTATGTGTCCAAACACACATATGTGGGTCTTACATTCAGGTAAGTAAACTACACAGACATTTTAATAGATTTGTCATTTGCCCTATTTCTCTTTTTGAAGATCTCTATTTGCTATTACCTATAAATCTATCTCATTCATAGCAATAAAGCACTACTCCACACTTATTGATTATCCCATGTTGATAAATATTGGACATATTTCTAAGCTTTAAAATTCAGACTCAATGTAGAAGTCAACCTTATGTGCACATGAGGCAGTGTTTCTGCAGGGCAGACTCTAGAGAAGCAGAGCTGTTGAATCAAAGGATCACAGGCTTCCCATTCGAGTGTTGTTATTGAATTGGATTCCAGTTTTACTAGTTATATGTAAACACCATGATTTTATATTATCTATTTAAAAAGACTTCCCCCATCTAATGGATTCAAGGGACAGCTTCTTGCTTTTGTCTTTATTCTGTGGTCCTTTGACATGGGATGTATTTATAGCATTTCTTCTTTATATGCCTATTAGTAGATGCACACAGTTTTTCCTTTACAACAATTTATACTTTTTTCTTCATTTTACTTTTTTAAAAATTTTTCATTTATGTCTAAAAAATTTGTTTATTTGCTTGCAAGCAAAGAGCAACAGAAGAAGAGAAATATTAGGCCCAACAGGGCCTATAGCTGGTGAAAACCCACTCTACATGCATGCACTACTTTGTACATCTGGTTTTACATGGGTGCTGGGGAATTGGACCTGTGCTGCTAGACTTTGCAAGCAAGTGCCTTAACTCCTTTGCCATCTCTCCAGCTCTTATATGCCTTTTATAAGAGAAGTAATTATTTGAGCTGAGGAAAAAATGAGAGAGAAAGAAGAAAATCAGTATTTTCTCTAGCTGCCAAGCTTTTACAGTTTTGACAAATAAAGGAAAAACAGTAACAAGAGAAATGGGTCTAATGATCACTAGTGTTGACGACATGGTCAGCCTGTTCCATAGCCCAGATTTGAAGAAGGGTATATCCATCCACTTCTCCACTGAAAGACATCAAGGGAAACTAGGAAAGATGGCAAATATGTTACCTAGGATATAATCGGTATTTATAAATCTCTCCATTCATCCATATAGAGTACACCTGGAAAGTTTATTTTATAAAGATTTATCCACAATATTATTTTAAGTATATAAAATAAGGCAAGATAGTTTGGAAATATTACTACTATGAACACTGTAAGCACATAAATATTGTTATTGAAAGTTGCCTATATACCAAATCAAAACAAAACAAAAACTTTGTTCTCACTGAACTCTAATATCTGGGCAAAGGAAGTGAATTCCCCAGGATGCTTTAACAAAAAAGAAAACATATACATGCATTTACTTATGATTTCTTATTGCACTGTTGAAGACTTCAGAGTTGATGAGGTGAAATTTCTGGTCCATTAGTGACATCCTTTAAAAATAACAAGCAAAACATTTTATTAGTTACTTACATCTTGAACTATTTTTATTTATTTGGTGAATGTTAAGGGAATTTCATCAAGGACTTGGATGACAAACTTGCCAAACAAATGTGAACATTAAAATACATCAGTCTGGTTGTGGTTCATTCTGCCAACCACTTATAATAGCATATTTTTTGTCAAATTATCAAATTTCAGTTTGACCTTACATTTTTATTTTATTATTATTTATGCCTAAGTGACAAATATCATAAGGTACAAACGTATAGGTGAGATAATATTCAAATCAACTCCATTATTTTCCAAGACTTAGTTCTTGTGAAACACCATATGCTTTATTATAGCAAAGAAACCCTCAATATTTGTGTTGACATGTAATATGCCTTATTTTAAAAAGTGTTCTGGGCATCTATGAACTATGATATTCAAAGGACAATACTAGGAATTTCAGAGGGCATCTTTAACTTATTTTCTGATTTTACTAGCACATTTTTTTCTTCACTGTAAATTTAAAAATCTCTTTTTATTTTCTTTTTGCATTGGTGGGGATGGAACTTGCACATGTAAGATACTATTGATATACATCCCTGCCCCCCAAAACCTTTAACATAGCTAATTATATATGCAAAAATGGGAATATCTTTTATATAGGATATCATTTCTATAATATTAAAAATATTAACATTAAGTAGTCAACTCCATAATATTACCATGCAAGATATTCATCACTCTACTACACTGGTCACTTGAATCTTACTAAAACACAGATTTTTTGTTGTTGTTGTTGCTTGACCTAGACATGGATGGTACAAGGATTTACATTTCTGCTCTAATTCCTGACAATCGTAATTGTTTTAAATCTTTCTTGTAAAGTAATGCATTTAATTTCCATGGTCCTGAGAGTATCAGGAGCCAACAGAGAGACATTATAGCAACGGGCCCACTACACTGAAGATGACAGCATCTGTGACAACCTGCGATGCGAAGGCAATAGCACGTGGTGGTGAGGAACTGGTGAGTCCATTCTTTCGGAGGCATTGGCTCTCCTGCCGCCAGTGTAGCAGGCACCAGATACATGTGAGTGTCTGTGGTTGTTTGAATGTATGTCAACCCAGTAGACTAGGTGTCGTTAAAACTGGGTTTGCAGCTTCTGCCCCCGCCCCCCACTGCTAGGGGTTGGGGGAGCGTGACTGGGTGAAGATTTGAATTCCAGCCTAAGGTATGCAGAGAGGTCTGTGAGCTCAACAACCATCACTCACTCGTCAAGTTCTGTGAAGCCGGCTGGCTGTTCCAGATGTCACTTGGAGTGGGCTCCCGCAGCACCGGCTGTTACCTGGCAGGGATATTTTTTCACTGGCCTCAATGTCCTCCACAGTCCCCTACACTGTTTCCGGCTCCTTCTCACCTTGTAGCTTCCATGGTTGGTGCATTGCTGGTCATTATTATTATTTTCTTTTATTCATATTATACATGGAAGAAAACTAACAGTTGGAAACAGTGAAGTTTTAGTCTGAGTACTTAGGTGAGCCCACGCCTGTTTCTGTCAACAGTTTGAATTCATCTCTTTTGGATCCTTGAGAAGGATATCAGACACATTTCTCCTCGACTTTTTTTTTTTTTTTAAAACCAAGTGCTACACCAATCGTGAATGGCTAATGTATGACTTAGAACTCTAGGGGTCTAGCTGAGGAGCATTTGGCAAAATGTAGAGATCTTTTTGGTTGTCATAACTGGGGGAGGAGCTCCTGTGTTGCGTACATGGTGTGCAGGGGTTCTGCTTGCCACTTCCCGGGTCAGTTAGTTCCGACAGCAAAGAACGATCTCATTCCAAGAGTCCTTGGTACCAGGAAAACACTGATCTAGGAAACTGCATTTTTCCAGTTTTCCAACACAGCATCTTCAATCCATAAGCATAACAGAATCCAGACAATAGATTCCTAAAATATTGTTGTTGCTAGAAGTTTTTTGTTGTTGCTTGTTTTGGGCTGGGAAAATAATATGCCAGATCTTTGTCAGGCCAGCTTTCAGTCAGTGGTCATTTACATGTGCATGTGAATACATTCCTTGGATTAAATTATAAGAAGACTAATTATGAAATCTTGAATTATAACTAAACATCCATTACTATAGATTCAGTTTACCTACTTACCACACAAACACTTCTGTGTATTTTTAAAAATATTTTATTTATATATTTATTTGACAGAGAAAGAAGGAAAGACAGACAGAGAGAGAATCAGCTTGCCAGGGCATCCAGTCACTGCAAATGAACTACAGACACACACGCCTCCTTGTGCATCTGGCTAACATGGGTCTTGTGGGATCAAACAAGGGTCCTTTGGCGTTGCAGGCAAACGCCTTAAGCACTAAGCCATCCCTCCAGCCATGTCTGTGTATTTAAAATTCTTATTAAGAATCTAAGTACAGCTTAGATTAATGTGTAGATTGTTTAAACAGATACAATGCTCAAAGTTTTATTCCAGGTAGTATAATTTCTAAAACGTCTTTCTTCCAGTCATCAATTTGTTTCCCATCTCAAGACTTTAGGAATAAAAAGCAAATACTTCAGGGACTACCATGATTCAATCCTTTCTTAAAGTAATTCTAATTCCAACAAATTCAGTTTATTTCTCTTCCTTACTTTTTGTATGGGTACAACGTACCTATGCATGTAGCATTTTTCTCATCTCTCCTCCCTTTTCCGCAGTAAATTGGAAGTACGTGTTGCAGACACACTTGACATTTCAAAGCTGTGCTTTGCTTCTGGAATAAATGAGGAGGACTTCTCAGTCAGCTAAACATCCAGTGTGGTTCAGCCTCTGCCACATGATCATTTCACGAGAAGAATCTTCACAGAAGATGCAGATATCATTCAGAAGTGCTGGAAGAAAATCAGAAGCCTTGGACGTGGCTTGAATCATAACTTCACAGAGGCAAAGTAAGAAGGCTAAGAACCAACTATAAGGGTTTGTAGAAAGCCTAAAAGTCGGCTCTTTAATTTTTAAAGAAAACTATTTGCAGTACAAATAGTGTATGTTATGACAGCACATGCTTGCAGTCAAGAAAATATGTATTTGCTTTATCACAGCACATAATGCAGTTGCAAAGTGCTTTCCCTTCTCAGAGGCCTACAGTCTAAAAGCTACTTTTCACATTCAGTGGCGAATTGTATATAATTTTGACAAAACATTCTTTCCTTTTACATTTCTATGCATTTCTATACTGGGCTTGAAGATCAGTTATTGAACTTCTATTTATATTAAGAAAATGCTTGAATTCATCAAAACATTGGAAAAATAAAAAAGTGGGTGGAATTCTTGTTCCCACTTCAACATCATTTAGTTGGGAAGAGGAACTGTCCAGCAAACATTCTCTCCAAAGACAGAGCCCACGTTCTCCAGTCGGGGTGAACACATTCCCAAGTGCTCACTGCAGAAACTGTGGCCCATTGGTCTCAGGCTTCTTTCCCTTCCTCCTTCCTCATCCGTGTGCTGGGGCTGGCTGTCTGTGCTTCTGGGGCTCCATTACTTCCTCAGGACTCAGTGATGAATGATGCTTAATGATGTTAAGAAAGAAATTGTTGTAAAGGAGCTCTTAAAATAAGATGGGCAATAAAAGCAAGATTCCATCACAGTAATTACTTTGTAAAAGTAAACAGGTGCTGAGGCATCCTGGTGGGGGCAATGGAGAAATGTCACAGGTTTCCCCAAAAGAACGGACACACATATGGACAGTGAGTTGGGAAACAACCTCAAACTGGAGCAGGTGTTGGACATGCCAGGAAAGAGGCAGATCACTGAATTGTGGAGAGGAAACATGGTGGGGAGGGCAACCAGATAAGCCTGCCAAGGTTTGCTGGACACATCATGGAGGAGTTGTTCACTAACTCCTGTCAATAGTGACCTGAGGTGGTTTTGCAGTTCAGAAAGTCCAATATCTGCATCAGAATCCACACCTTGGAGTGGTTCAGGGAGGTAACTTTTACAGCTGCTGTGACAATTGAGTGAGGTGACCAAGGCTTTAATTGAGCAGCGAACGATGGAGAAAAATGAGAGTGGTACAAGAGTCATCACGGAGGAAAAATTAGGGAAACCTGGCGAGTGATGCTGCCATTTTTGTACACATGTGTATGCATATGTCTGTGGTTGTATGTGTGTGTGTGTTTGTGTGTGTGTGTACAGATGTACATGTATGTGTGTGTGTGGAGATCAGAGGTTGACTTGCCTCTTAGTAACCTTTCACTTTGTTTTGGGAGACAGGTCTCTTGCTGAACCTGGAGGAAACTGATTCTGCCAGTTTAGTTAGCGGGCAAGCCCTAGAGATCTTTCTGTCTCTGCCTTCTTTGTATTGGGATTACAGACATGAGATACAATGCTGAGCTTTAACATGGGCTATGAAAATCCAAATTCAGGTTTCCATGCTTTTGTAACAAACAATTTAGCCAATTTTCACCTCAGCCCAAGTGGAGAGAGAGAGAGAGAGAGAGAGAGAGAGAGAGAGAGAGAGAGAGAGAGAGAGACACTACTGTCCAAAGAATTAGGAAGACAATTACACTTTAAAAATTTTTTTGTTTATGTATTTATTTGAGAGTGACAGAGAGAGAAAGAGGCAGAGAGAGAGAGAGAGAGATAAGGAGAGAATGGGTACACCAGGGCTTCCAGCCACTGCAAGCCAACTCCAGACACATGTGCCCCCTTGTGCATCTGGCTAACGTGGGTCCTGGGGAATCGAGCCTCAAACCAGGTCCTTAGGCTTCACAAGCAAGCGCTTAACTGCTAAGCCATCTCTCCAGCACAATTATACATTTTTAAAGAAGGAAACAAGGTGGAGAGATGGCTTAGTGGTTAAGGTGCTTGCCTACAATGCCCAAGGACCAAGGTTGGCTTCTCCAGGTGCCACATAAGCCACATGCATAAGGTGGTGCATGTGTCTTGAGTTCACTTGCAGTGGCTAGAGGCCCTGGGACCCCCATTTTCTCTCTCTGTCTCAAATAAAAATGAATTAAAAAAAAAACCTTAAAGTAAGACACAGTAAATGAGGAACATCCCTTACCAAGGACTATTAGCTCTCTATTTAGTAATGTGAACATGTACTTAAATTTTGACCAGGTGCTCTAGCCTATTCAGTAGAATATTGAATGAAAGACTCTGGTCCATGGGAAGACAGAAGTTGGGCCAATTGACTTGATATTCAAACACTAGTAATAAAATGCAGGACCAAAAGACCAAGCTTTAACTGCTAGAGGATAATGGAGAGAGGAGGAACTAGGAAAGGTTTTGAAGTGTGGGGACCTTCCTTTCTAACTTTTGGCTTCTATGTTTCTCCAAGGGATGGTGAGGTGTCTGAAATACTTAAGGAGAATGAGCTGGGAAAGTACCATGAACTCAACCAAAACTTCATTAAACTGACATTCTCTATGTGCACTTGAGCTAATGATCAAAATTAGCCAAAATAAAACTTACCTTCTGGGTTTTAAAAAAATGGCAAAATTGTTGTCTACCAGATAGGATGTCATGCAAGGAAGGATCCTAAATGGCCAAGTACTGCTTTCGTAGCTGCCTGCTGTCATACCCACCATCTGTTAGAAAGTTCCGGAAGCCATTCTCACTAGCTTCTATAGCACTCATTGTAAAACAAAACAAAACTTATTTTCTGTTTTGCTCATACGGTATTATGTCTTTCTCTTTCCTGAATTGAAGATAGAATTTTGGTCTTAGTGTACAGTGTGACAGATGACTTAATACACATGGGACATTAAAACACAGTTGAACAAACAAAAACAGGAAAAAAATAATAGGAAAATAACTAAATGAATAGAAACTGCCCTGTCTACATAAAGAAATAAGGGCACAACAATATTATAGTTGTTGGGTTTGAAGAAACATGTGTGTAAAATTGGAATTTTTAAGATTAAAATAAACTCATTTAAGAGTGAATGCCAAGTCTTGCTCTGTGGGAATAAGTAGCCAGCATGGGTGACGATGTGGACTCACCAAAGGGTGAATGACCCCTTCACTCGGGCATGGAGGTTCTTATGGACTGATCCTCCAGGATTCTGTTTCCACTCTCTCTTGAGCCTCAGACGACAATCATGATAAATGGTCCCATGCTGTGAGGCAGTTTGTGAGGAAAAAACATTTCCACCAGGGACCATAACACAAACTCCAACTGCATGTTCTGATAAAACACTTAGAAATGTGAAAATATCTCTTCTCTCTCTTTTGTCTTTGTTAAGAACAAAAACACAAAATCAAAACCAACAAGCTGCCCCCTTCAGTTCCACCAAAATGGGAATTCATGTGTTCCTACCGAAAGATTAGTATTTCTGTTATTTTATGTATATGTCTACATTTATTCAATATTTGCTTATCTCTCATTCCTGCTGCATGTGCATGTGTATGTATCAAGTTCAAGGCTTGGTCCTAGCCTGACTTGGTATTGGGAGCTTCTAGAACCTTTAAGATGTAGGCATGATGGAAGATGGTTTGCCCTTGAAGGGGATATTTTAACTCTACCTCCTCTATCTCTGCTTCCCTCCTACCATGAGATAAACAGGTTTATTTTGTCACATACTTTTGCCATAATATATTACCTTACTAGAGGCCAAGAGCCAAACTATTTCCTCTTTAGAAATTGACTATCTCAAGTATTTTCTCACATTACCCATTTATATTTCACCTGTTTTTGGCATATACATACGTATATACATACACACACACACACACACACACGTGTGAAGAAAACCTTGGGTGTTATTCCTCAGAAATATTGATCACTTTTGTTTGCTCTTTTTTTTTTTTTTTGAGATGGGATTTCTTGTTGGCCTCAGCTACCCAATTAGACCAGTGAACCCCAGGGATTACAGGCAAGTGCTGGGATTACAGGCAAGTGCCACCATGCCTGGCACTTTTATGTGGGTGCTGGGGATTAAACACATGTCCTCATTCTTGCTTAGCACCTACATGCTTTTTTGATTGTTCAGATTTTTTTGCAGGGTGGTGGAACATATGTATGTGCTTGTGATATGCCTTTATGTATATGCATATGCCCCCACATGCCTGTGTAGTACAAAGGCACATGTGTGTACTTGCATGTTGAGGCAATATTTAATGTCAGGAGTCTTCCTTAATCACTCTCTACCTTAGTTTTGAGAGAAGGCCTCTTACTGAACTCAGAGCTCACTTACTAAGTGATATGGCTAAACTCTATGGTCATCAGGCCCTGGGTATCCTCCTGGGAATGGTCAACCTGGGAATACAGGTGCATGCTGCTATACCTGAGATTTAACATGGATTCTGGGGATCTGAACTCAGGCTCTTGTGTTTGTTTGGCAAACACTGTACCAACTAAGCCACATTCCCAGCCCAATTTATTCAGTTTTTTTTTAAATTTAATTTATTAGTTTTCATTTCAGTGAATACAGGCAGTTTGGTACCATTATTTAGGCTCATCTGTGCTCTACCCCCTCCCATTAGACCCTCCTTGTTAATGAAAATGGATCTTGCATTGTGGAGTTAGCCCCCAGTTATTAGTATGATAAATGTCTCTGCAAATCATGACCCAACATGTAACTCTGACATTCTTTCCGCCCCCTCTTCTGCAAGATTTCCCTGAGCCATGTTGGGTTCATTTTTGGTCTGCTTCAGTGCTGAGGTGTTGGGGGCCTCTGAGGCTTTGGCTCTCTGATTTGGTAGGAGTTGATTTTTCTCTGCGTTGATCTCCTTCCCCTTTGTGCTGGTATCCGGTTCACAGGAAAACATCACCCTTGCTTATTTCGCCAGTTGTCCTTAGTTTCAGTTGGGCCCCTTTTGAGGTATGTTGGGGCAGCTCTCTTCTTAGGATCTGCATCTATCTGGAAAAGAGAAGCAGATTCTCCAACGGAGAGTCAGTTAGCACCCGGAAAATTGAGATAACACTTACTTTTTTGATAGACAGTTTGATAGGTTTAGGCCCTCTTATACCCCGTGATTGATGGTAGCTTGGTATTGTAGAGTGGGCTTGTGTTTGGGTATGGTTCTGACTTGTTTCCCAGCTCCAGCTAAGGGTCTAGTACCACTGAGTGGATCAGTTAGCCAAATCAAGAGCAATTGATTCCTCACCATGGCTGTGTACCACTATTGCACTTGTGTGGGCATCACATCCGGTTATTTGTTGCTAATTAGTTAAACAATGTGTTGCTTGGACAGATCTTGGTCATTTACCCCAGTCGCCTATGTAGTGCCTTCTGGCACTAGACACGCTGACTGTCTGGGGACTGACTCTCTCCTGGCTTCCAGCCATGTCATTCCATTTTACGCGTCAGCTGTGTATGGAGTCTTCAGCAATAGGGTCTTATCACTGGCCTTTGGCGGGTCATCAAGTACTCTGACAGAAGTCTGTCATTGTTTTGGGAAACCTTGTAGGTTTCTCTGATCAAAAGCTCATTGTGGATGGTAGGCCCAAGCTGGAAGTGGGGGTTACAGGTCAGTGTCCACTAAGAAATTGAGGAAAAAGATAACTAATATACAAGAGTTAGAGAGGAGAGAGATAGAGGGGAGAGGGGGAGAGGGAGGGAGGGAAGATGTAGGAGATTTAGGTCAGTCTTGATCCTACCCTCTCCAGTGTCTTGTGGTTCAGGTGTTTCCTGTAAGGGTCTAGTGAAGGTTCAGCCATTTGGTCTGTCTTTTAGGAAGTAGAATTTTATGGTACCATTGCCGTTTGGGTCTGGATTACTGTTTTCCACCCTTTGATTCCCTCCCCACCCTCCCATCCACCTTATTGTCTAGTCCATGAGGTGCTTGGTGGGTATGTAAGGCATCTTGGGCAGATTCAGGTTAGGTGTTGCAGATGAGTGAGACTATGTGTCAATTTTTTTTCTGTGATTGGGTAAGTTTGCTGAGAATGATCTGTTCCAGGTTCAACCATTTTTCCTCAAATTTCTTTATGTCGTTTTTTTCTTACTGCTGTATAGAATTCCATTGTGTAGTTTGTTATCCATTCTTCTAATGATGGACTTCTGGGTTGATTCCAGCTTTTAGCTATTACGAATTGAGCTGCTACAAACATGGTTGAGCAAATCTCTCTGGCTTTTGGTTTGAAGGTTTTAGGGTACATGCCCAGTAATGGTATAACTGGGTCTGTTGGTATTTCTATAGTCAGCTTTTTCAGGAGTCTCCATATTGCTTTCCAAAGTGGTTGTACCATCCCGCATTCCCACCAACAGTGAATGTGGAGAAGCAGGGACACTCATTCACTGTTGGTGGGAATGCAGGATGGTACAACCATTTATTCAGTTTTATAGTGAAAAAAGATAGTGGAAAATCAATAGATTGGAACTGAAAAATCATAAATAGAGTTAGTTTTGTAGTTTTCAGAAGCAACAGTATTATTTTTAAATAGGAAACATTGTCACTTTTGAAATAGAGTTCTCTTTGTAGATAAAGCATAATGGTTATCATGTTAGCAAGATTATTTTTATCAGAAGGGATTGTTTACTTCATGGCCTGAAAAATGAGGCAGTTTTCAAATAAATTGGATCACCTAGCAATTTGTAAATTAAACCTGTTATTTGGTCAAAATGAGCAAAATTGGTCACCCTGGCTCAACGACATAATGACCTGCCTATTTTGATTATCAGATTTCTTTCTGTCAGTCATTTAAACCGTGTGACAGCCCAGGCTTCTTTCTCCTCAAGGTCCACTGAGGACATTAGCTGATGGCTTCTCTGAACTATGTGTGTATCTCTGGGGGAAAGTTAAGCCAGCTCTGGAAACCTAGGACAACTTCGAAGAGGTGAGATGTGCCTGCCTCTGACCCTGGCATGAGTCCCCTCGGCACACCTCATGGTGAAGATTCTTCTAAAGACAGTGGCTCTTACAGGTCTTCAAGAAGTCATGTGATGGCTTTCTGAACATTCAGAAGAAGAGGGATGGTAAGTGGCAACTGTGGCTTCTTGAATTCTGAATATTTATTGTTTCAATGATTCTTTGAGTGGGCATTTGCTTCAACTTTACTGAGTGACAGGAGCAATCTGTGCTTATAAAAAAATAAAATATTTGAGGTCTGCGCCCCAGAAATTAAAAACTGTACTTTCCTACCATATGAGATACCAGTATAGTCTATCTTGGAAAATTAGAAGACTCTCTGTCCCTTAGATCTGATTGGGGGTCTTTAGGGATTCTAGTAAGTTTAAATAGTGCTTCAATACTTAAATAATGATCAAAACTTAAAAATATTAAGGGAAATATCATGGATGAAACAGAAAGGTAAAAAAAGTTGTGAGAAAATGACATAGAATAGGCATTTATCCAAGTAAGGCAGATACTATGGGTTGATTGTGTCTGCTATAGAATCTGTAAGTTGAAATCCTAATGCTACATGGCACAGAATGTGAGGATATTTGGAGCCACACTTCTTGAGTAGAAATAATGAAGCTAAAATAATATGATTAGGGTAGACCTTTGTTCCATGAAGTGTGTGTAATGACCGAAGGAACTTTGGATGCAGACACTCAGAGAGGAAGATACTGTGAAGGAAGACTCAGAGAAGAGCTCTTACAAGTCCAGGGAAACAACCATGCCAACACCTTGATGTTGGATCAAGCCTCCAGAACTCTGGAAAAATACACCTGTGCTGCTCAAGCCATCCAGTCTATGGCTCTGTTGCAGCAACCCAAAACCTCTGATGCAATGTGAAACTTGGAAAGCCAATGCAAACCATTGACTGAGCATATAATTATGCAAGTATCACCACTGTATATGTGGAGTGGAAAATAATTTATCTAGGTTGTGAGTGTTGGAAATTCATTGTTTTTCAGGTAAGTAACATCACATGGTAGGAAGTTTCAGAACATACATAAAGGCAACCATGGACACACACACACACGCACACACACACACACACACACACAGTCCTACAGTGAAATGAGCATGGTGTAATGACTGGCAAAAGTCAAAAGTAGGAGAAATCATTATGATAAAATAATTATGGCTATAGAAGATGCATAGATAGTCTCTCTGTGCAGACATATGATTTAGTATCATAATACCACTCTATTAGACATTTGTATTTCTACTATAGGTGCTGACCTGAAGATCAAAGAAGTAAGACTTTTATATGCCTGCCGTTCTCACAGGTAGAAGTTTTAGCATAAATTTGTCTGTTTCAACATCAGGTCTTCATAGGCAGAGAATTAGCTTGATCACCTGCTGACGTGTGGCACACACTCTCAAGGATAAGGAGCCGTACCCTACAGAAGGTCATTTCTGTTTCTCTTACATTAACATTAGGTTTGGGTATCTATTGGGATCTCTAAAAGCCATTGTAGTCCATCACGCTACACTGGAGACACAAAAGTACTTAGACCTAAATACATTATTCTGGCCCCAATACTAAGTAGTTCATGATTATAAGCAAGTGGCCTTTTTCCTTTCTGAAATGTCCCCCAGTCATTGGGAGCAGACCACACATTATACCTTTTTCCTTTACCTAACAGTTCTAAAACAGACTGAAGGAACTGTTGCGAAGGTCTCTCCAAGGTCACAGCGAGTTCCATGAAAGAGGCAGGAAGACCACATATGAATTTGCATAAAATATGCCTCGAATTTGCATTTAAATGCATCTTAATCTGCATAAAAGTCTATTATTATGTCTTTAGAGTACAAATTTTATAATTGTTCTTTTAGAGCTGTCAGTTATTTTTCATGCCTTGCCACACCTCTCCCATCCTTTTTCACTCCTTTCCAGGATTTCTGCACTCTCTGGGATGCCTCCTAGAGGACCCAGCTGAAGTCCTTGGAGGTGCAATGCACACACACACTGAGGCTCCCTCCATCCGGGGTCAGTGGAAAACCCATTATGTGCTTTCCTTCACTCTTCCTGACTAATGTGTGCTAAATCCACCACTGTCAAAGAGAAATTGCACATTCAGGGTTAAAAGATCCAGAAGGGCCTGGAGATATGGCTCAGGGGCTGAGGCTCCTGCCTTCAAAGCCTGTCAACCTGAGTTTGAGTCCCCAGTATACACGTGAGATCAGATGCACTGATGGCACATGCATCTGGAGTTCGTTTTCAGCAGCTGGAGGCCCTGGTGTGTGCCCATTCTCTCTATTCCATCTGTCTCTTCTCTCTCTAGCTCTCTCTGCTTCAAAATAAAAAAAAAAATTAAAAATATAAAAAAATATTTTTTTTACAAAAAAGGTAAGAAGGTTTTGTGCAAGACTTAACAAATGGGTGTAATATTGACTTGCCTTCGAGGAGGCTCCCCTCAAGACTGTTAGCTGAAGTTAATGCTGCCCATCCTTCAGTTGCTTTAGAACAGGTGCGTTAGCACAGCAATGG
The DNA here is from genome assembly GCF_020740685.1 of Jaculus jaculus. NCBI lineage: Eukaryota > Metazoa > Chordata > Mammalia > Rodentia > Dipodidae > Jaculus > Jaculus jaculus. The sequence continues at coordinate 9,004,353 of NC_059104.1, read as the reverse complement.
GAAGGTTATTGCAACAGGTGGCGACCAGCATGGAGCCACTTTTTTGTAGCACTGCTTCTGAGTCTACCCCTCTGTGAGCGCCATGGAATGGTGTGACTGCAGAGTCCCTTTGGGAACAGTGAAATGTTTTTATAGATTATCTCTTCCAATTACTAGACTTGTGACCTTGGGCAAGTTAACTTAATTTTGTAATGGCTGATTTTCCTCATTTTTTTAAATAAGGGGTTAATGAAACAATCACAGGGTGGTTGGGAGAACTTTATGAACAGATAGTTCATAATTTATGTATAGCCTATAAACTGTTCCTGGGCATGTAAAATGATGTGAAAACATTAGCAAGCAAGACACCAGCCATTCTGATTCTCCCTGATTATAAGAGTCTTACTTTAGCATGTCTGATGCCCATCAATGTTGTTAGACACCTCAGTCGTTACCTAGACTGAATTCATGGAAACATTTCTGCTAAGCATAGTTCCAGGAGCTGAAGGGGGTTGCATGAAGGATACAAACAATAACAGACTATTTTTCTCACTCCACTTCCCATGATATTAAACTGTGGCAGTACCTCACGACATCTGCACCTGGCCTCCTAAGCATTACAGTCACTCTGTAGCTACTGGAAGCCTGAGTTGAGTGTTTCTTCCTCCATGATGCTCTTTATATAATAACCTTTATATAATTCACTGTATTAATTTTCTCTTCAGCCATCCTATGGAAAGGTTTCTTTATAGAGTGGCTCATTCAAAGTTACAGTGCTTACACTAGCTTGCTCACCCTTTCAGAAAAAAAGCACAAGGGGGAATGCAATGCAAGAGTCTCCTAGCATGTGCCGCAGACTGCTGCCAACCTCTCAGGATGGCTCTGTTCTCTACTCTGGGATACTCCTTCATTTGTCTCATGTATTTGCTACTTTAATAGCTGCTTCTTCAAAGAGAGAGAAGTAATTGTGTGCATGACAAAGTTATGTTTGCATTTACAAGAGAAGCAACGTGTTACTGTCCAGTCGATGGTTAAGAACACTTAGGACGCATTGAAGGGATTCAACCATACTAAACATGTATCACTTTGGTTTTCCCTTTATCTTGGTTGAATATATCATTTGTGATATACTCTTTTTTGAGACCTCTTTAATTCTATGAAAAAAGAAAAGAAAAGGAATAACACCTTCAAGTACATATGTAGACGACTGAACCTACATATCATGTTGTGAGATTCAAGATTAACTCAGAACTTCTGCAGCTTTCTGAGGACAATGAATCCGCATCAGGATTCATCTTCTCTCACTTGGGTTTCTTTGTGCCCAATGCCAAACTTAGCAGACAAGCTGGACTTGATGAGAAGTGCCTACAAGAAAAGGCTCTTCCCTATATGGAGCCTGTAGAACTTTGGCCTTATTATTGAAATCCACCAGCGGACTCTGAAAGGAATTAATATTCAACATGAAATGACTTCTCTGAAAGATCAAAATTAAAGAAAATGTATTTAAATCTATGAATCTTTTTAACCCAAGTAATCCTATATCCAAAGAATTTTTAAATTTCCCATATCATAAATCATAAATTGGAATTAGTTACCCTACCAGATGTTTGGGATGTACTTCCAGGAAAATTCAGTCAGAATTCACTTACTGATGATAGAATTTAAAAATATATATATATATATTAGGGCCAGGAGAGGTGGCTTAGCAGTTAAGTGCTTGCCTGTGAAGCCTAAGGACCCCAGTTCAAGGTTCGATTCCCCAGGACCCACGTTAGCCAGATGCACAAGGGGGAGCACACTTCTGGAGTTCGTTTGCAGTGGCTGGAAGCCCTGGCACACCCATTCTCTCTTTATCTCTCTCTCTGCCTCTTTCTTTCTCTATCTGTTGCTCTCAAATAAATAAACAAAAAAAGTTAAAAATATATATATATATACATATAATTTTTTTAAAGAAAGATAGACATTATCCCTGCAGGACTATCATGTGTTTAGTGTATTTGAAAAATATTTTGATCTTCCCTTTAGTGAGATGACTTTACCAGAGCAGAATCTTGGGTGGAAACGTCTAACAAAAGAAAGAAAAATAGTCAAAATTTGATAAATGTGGACATTGCTCCCAACTCCTCCTGGGTTTCCTATTCTTTTTGTTTTCTTTTCTAGACACCCAGCCTCAAAAAGAACACTTGAGCTCCAGCTTTAGGATCCTCTCTGAATGCCAGCCTTTTATCCCCTCCCTGGTGAGGCTTTCAATTTGCAAAAACCCTTCACTTCATCAAGCTGCGGAGGATCTCCCATCAGCGGCATTCTCTGTTGAAGCGCCTTTCCCATCCCACTTCTCTCTGTCTACTGGTAGGGCTTCCTTTGCTCAGTCACTCAAGTTCTCAATCCAGGTCATGATTGCTCATCAGCCTCTTTCATGAGGCTCTGAGCTACGTAAATACTGGAATTGTCTTCCTTCATCCTCTGCCTGATGCAGCTTCTGCCATGGTGCGCTTGTTGAATAAACATTTTTTGGAAGGAATGAATATATATGTCGTGTTTTAACCTTGGATTGATCTGCACTGTTCTTGTGATTGAAAGACATCAATGTGTGATCAAATAGTGAATGCAGAATGAAGGCTATTCGCATACAGTCACAGAGGATCCGTCTTCTTAGTCTCACTTCCATCTGCCCTCTCCTGCCCTTGACATGGGCAGCTGTGGGTTTCTGGCTTTCGTGCTTGCTTCCAGCATTTTGTGTTTATTTATTTACCTATTTATTATTTATTTATTTATTATGTACTTGTGAGTGCCTTACTATGTGTGCTGTCATATATGTGTGACTATGCATGTGTGTATGCAGATGTGTGCTTCCCTGTATGCACGCATGCAGGGGCCAGAGAAGGACACCAGGCATCCTTCTAAGTCACTCTTTTGCATTGTTTCCTTGAGACAAAGTTCCCTACTGAACCTAGAGTTGTCAGTTTATGGTCAGCCAGATTGGCATTATAGACATGCATGACCACATTCACCTTTCTTTCTTTTTTTTCTTTTTGAGGCAAGTCTCCAACAGTTTGGCCTTTTGTTTTTAGAGAGATAGAGAGATGGAGAGAGAGAGAGAGAAAGAGAGAGAGAGAGAGAGAGAGAGAGAGAGAGAGAGAGAACTGGCAAGTCAGGGCCTCCAGCCACTACAATTGAGCTCCAGGCAAGATTTTGCCACATGATGTGCATATGTGACCTTTGTGTATGCATCGCATTGTGCATTTGGATTTCCTGGGATGTGTGGAGTCAAACATGGGTCCTTAGGCTTAGCAGGCCAAGTGCTTTACTCGCTACTCTATCTCTCCAACCCTACACTCAACTTATTCTGTGGGTGCTGGGGTTTGAACTATGTCCCTCTCAGGCCCTCATGATTGTGTGGCAAGCACTCAAACCTGCAGAACCACCTTCTCCGCTCTGCTCCCTGCATCTTTATTTGGCATCTGCTATGTAGATGCACTTTTTTTTTTTATGTATGTAGCAAGTGTAGCATATCACATATACCGACTGAAACCTTGCCCTTTGTTTGAAGTAGCTGGAACAAATATTTCCACATGTGAATATGGTTGCTTTGTTCTTGTGCTTTGAACAGTCTGCGTGGCCCTGTGGGGAGCTGAGATGATTTATGGCTGGGGTTGTGTGCCCTCGATAACAGGTACCTCAGGGCGTCACTTTGTGCTGTGTCAGCTTCATGCAGGTAGATCTCAGAACCTGATTTCGAAGCTCAACTCTGGAATTGTGGCTTCACCAAATTGTCCTGAGGGGTGGTGCTCACTGACCCCAGTCGTGGATGGGGAATAGCTATTCCCTTATAGCAGCCACAGGTCAAGCTCAGTTATCAAAATATAGTGTTTATATTCACAGAGCTTCTGAGGAAATTGTATCTGAATACAATCTTCATCAGCCCCTGACATACATGAGGCTGAACCTCTTCTCCAGGATCCAAGGATATCTGTATTTTCTTTCTCTCTGGGAACTGTCTGTTTATATCCTTTGCACTTCACTGTGGGATGGCTTCTTACTAATTAAGTTTCCCTAGGCTTGGCCCTTGTGATCTCTTTAGTCAACCCCTCATATTCTTTCTGTTCTCAGTTCTTTGACAGTTCCAGTGAGCTACTCCATTTAGGATGAACCTCCTACATAAATAAACTCATAATTTCAATATAAAAATACTTTAAACTTTATTTGAGTTGTAAATTTTAAAGACTTTTAAAAGACCCATCTCAATGCTGTGAGGGAATGTAGCTAGGCTCTCTTCTAGTTCTCTCATAGCTTCATGATTTCACATGTCCATGTTTGGTCACTAGAAATGAATCATGGTGTGTCTCATGGATCCAACCTTACATTTTTCTCAGTTCTGCATAGTGACTCTGACCATGTGTTGTACAGTCACTGGTGCAAGTAACCTAGCCTTGTAGAAGCAATTGTTACCTGACACAAAACTTCCTGTTTTAAATTAGAAGTTGTCTAGATTCTAAATTTGTGTTTGGTAATTTATCTATGCATCTACACATTCTTATTAATACTATTCTTGATTATTAATGCCTTGTAATACAATATTGACCCATTAAGTCCAGGAGGTTCATTTCTTTCTTTCTTTTCTTACTTCTTACCTTCCTTCCTTCCTTTTCTCCCTTTATTTTTACTTTGCTTTTTAAAAGTTTATATTCATATCCTTCTTCTCTCCACCCCTGTTCCAATGAGGGCCCTCCTCAGGGGGGTTGTTGGCATTTACTGTGGGTCATGAAGGCCTCATTCGGTCTCTGTGGGGAGGGACTATGCCTCGGGATTTTCCCACCCACTCTGTTGCTCTTACAGTCGTTCAGTTCCCTCTTTACAATGCTTTGAGTGAAGATATTTGTCCCCATCTCTCTGGATCTGGGCATCAGGCTAGCAGTGAGAGAAGTATTCCTGACCCTGTTACCTCTGCAGTGTGTCCTGGGCCCTGGCAGATGTATACAGGGGTAACATAGCTCACGGTCTCCCAGGCTCTGGCAGATGTATACAAGGATAACTCGTCTTGTGTTGGTGGCCTGTTGGCTACCTTTTCCTGTCATCTTGAAGGACCTTGGTTCACCAGTAGATTATACCATCTGTAAAATATAACAGATGCTACAGCCACATGTGAGAGCAGCTTCATGTTCTCGAAGAAGGTATATTGTGTGGCATCTTGCCTGTGTTTCCCTCTAGTTTCTTAAGCATGTCTCCTATTCCACCATCTTAGCCAGAAATCTTCCTCCTTCCCTATATCTGGTCCCTCCTTCCCTTCTTCCTTTCATTTTGAGACAGGTCTCATGGGTCCTGTTCTGTCTTAAAACTTGCTACGCAGACAAAGAAGGTGGCCGTGAGCTTCTGATTGTCCTGCCGTCACGTCACACTCCAAGTGCTAGAGTGCAAGGCCCGTGCCGCCTCGCCCACTTCCCACGGTGCTGGGATGGCACCCAAAGTTCTGTGCCTGTTAGACAGGCACTCTGCTGCTGACTCACACCCCCATTCCCAGCTGCTTTCTTTGACCTACTTCTGTATGATTTTCCTTGCCTTTCCATATTAGCGTTATAGTTACTGGCTTATTTCTAAGTAGCATAATTTTTGCATGTTATTAGGTACATGCCAAATAGGTAGATAAACTGACCAAGAATTAGCATTTTGTATAATGTTAAGTTTTCTTTTCTAAGTATATGTCCCATTATTCTTTAGACTAATTTTTTAAAACATTTTATTTATTTTTTGAGAGATACAAAGAGAGAGAGAGAGAGGGAGAGAGAGAGAGAAAGAGAAACAGACATGGGCTGGTGAGATGGCTTAGCGGTTAAGCGCTTGCCTGTGAAGCCTGAGGACCCCAGTTAGAGGCTCGATTCCCCAGGACCCACGTTAGCCAGATGCACAAGGGGGCATACGCATTTGGAGTTATGTTTTCAGTGGCTGGAGGCCCTGGCACGCCCATTCTCTCTCTCTCTCTATCTATCTGCCTCTCTCTTTCTGTCACTCTCAAATAAATAAATAAAAGTGAACAAAAACAATTAAAAAAAAAAAAAGAAACAGACAGGTAGAGAGATAGTGAGAACATCAGGGCCCAGGGCCTCTAACCACTGCAAACAAACTCTAGACTCATGTGCCCCCCTGTGCATCTGGCTTATGTGGGTCCTGGGGAATCAAACTGGGGTCATTAGGCTTCCCAGGCAAACACCTTAACCACTAAGCCATTTCCCCAACTCCTTGATTAAATTTTTAATTTTCCTTTGTCACGGGTATTTGAAAGCTCTTTTTCTATATGCTTTGCACAGGCCAGTGAGTTTATTTGTTGGTGATTTTTAACTCATTAACTCCAAAAATACACAAAATAACAATATTTCACCCATGGAAGGACTAGAGGGAAGCATTTTGCATATGTAAACTCATTTGAACCCTCCACTGGCCATTCAGGTTAGCAATTGCCCACCACTTAGAGGTGATAGAATTGTGGTTGGTGGAGGTAAATAATAACTATAGGCAAAGATTCATGGGTAAAACGTTGAGTCCAAGTTTGATTATAGATCTGCCTAAATCTCAAGTTTGTTCCAAAAGATAATCACTTATCTGGGATTATCTCTGTATAATAAAATGTTTGAATGCATTTCCCTAAACAACTGAATGTTACCACTTGAAAGCCTGAAAGTATAGCAATGCATTTGTGAGGCAGCCCTCTCAAAACCCATTCTTATCTGAATGTGTAGCTGTTTACATATTTCTTTTGATGTCCTTCAATACCAAAGGGCATTCTTACACATTTGCTGCTTTTCTTAAAAGCAACTGTCCATATTTTTGTTAGTTTGTCAGTACTCACCTGTGCTGATTTTAGGGAAGGGGAGGAAAGGCCAGGCTTATCCTTACACTTCCCAATGTACTATTTTCAGGTACTATCCACTACTTCGACAGAAGTACCCAATTCAGACCTGCTCTTTACCTCTTCAGTGGGACTTTTGTGAAATTGTATTTACTCTTACCTTTCACTTCCACATAAGATAAATGTGGATTTAATCCCCATCTCATCAATTGAATGTGTTAATTTAATGATATATGGTAAGGGGGTGCTTTAAAATCTACAAGCCACTCTGTAAATTTCAACAGTGTTATTTCCACTGGGGAAAAAAACCAAACAAACATTTTAATGAGGTTCTATAGATACTTGGAGCATCAGCTCACATAATAGGGGCTCAACCTAGATTAAGTGTACTTCCACTCTTTTTCTTAATGGATGGTATGGGGAGGACACGTCATTGTAACGTGGGATTGTGTATGAGTTAGTGTGTTTGGGTGTGGTGTGTTGGGTTGTGAAAAGCATACCTTTACACTTTGTTTTTATGTACATATCTGTATCTGGAAGAAGGTACTCTTTTGCACTCTCTTTCAAAAGAATAAAGGATTCTTTTTTATTTTATTTCCTGTAGCTATTTCCTTTTGCAGACTTTCTGCCATTTATTTCTCCTCTGCAGTAAGAAGACTGCATTGATCCCTATGTCCCTTTCAGTTCTTAAATCCTGACTTCATTGCTATCTGCTTAACTGCCTACAGGATTCCTCTGCACCTTTGAAGTTTATGGTCACAGTTCATAGAGTCAAATTCAAGTAGTGATGAAGGCTAACCCCTTACTATATTTTATTTTAAAAGACTTATCATAGACATTTTATGAGAAGATTTAAACTTTAGCTCAATATTGACGTTAAATAACAATCTTCATTTAAAATTTAAACAAATGTTTTAAAAAAACAGCAATTATTTGACAGTTTTGATAATGGATTTTGTAGGTCGCATGCAAAATAATTATGGAATCTCTTTTAAAATTTACCCATGAAATATTAAGGATACAACATTGGCAAACATTTTTGAATACAAATGCACCATGAGTAATGTTATTGTCAACTGTACATGTTTATGGAGGATATCATGTCCAGATGGATAAACTATTGGCTGCAAATCAATTTCAAATATGGGTTAATAAAATGGTACAAGTCATGTTTTGGCTAGCCTGTATGTGTGGGCATACATATTAATAAGAAACAAATATGATTTATTAATTTAATCTTCTAGACAACATGAAGAATATTCATAAAAGTAACTATCCAAACATTATTTCATGCATTAAATCATTCCTGGTTTGTATTCCAACTTCTGGAGACCTCTTGTGGGAACTGACTCTTCTTATGGAAGGATTGGTTTTGACAGAGAAGGGTCTTGCAGCTTGCACAGGGTGCAAAGGACAGCCCATCAGCTCTTCATGCAGGCATGCCTGCTGTGACAGCTTCTGTCACCCTGGAAACACTGAGCCAAGAGCCACTGGTGTTGGTGCCAATGCATCCTCCTGAGCTGTGGTTCAGAGGGTGCATTATGTTTATTCATGTGATAGCTTGGGGAACCCTCAATATTGATGTTCCAAAGAGATCTGGAGTCAGGAAAATGATGCCAGCAAAAGCCTTTCTAGAATGGTCCATTTCTGATTAGTATCCTTGTGAATTGGATCTTATCTACAATGATAACAAAAGACATGGTGATAAGATAAATTGGGTTTTTGAAGAATTTTAATAATCCCTGAAACTGTCTTGCTCATGCAGAGAACTTAATGGTTTGCATTCATACTGTAAGGGTAGTTAAAGAAACCCAAATTTAGCTATCTTTCCTCTGTAATTTGTGTTAAGCTCAATAAAACACAGGCTTTTCACTTGATATTTGTCACTACTATGTAGTTTTGAATAATTGTATCGTTCCAGTAAATTTTAGTAATAGTAATAATAAAAGTGTTAAAATATGAAGACATTGTTTTTCCTAATAAAATAATAAAGGAAAGAACTATGTGGTTCTATTGGAGAAGGAGATATTTGAATTCAAGGTATCCATGCAGATGATAGTTATAATTACTGGGATTTTTCCAGTTGAGAGTGTTGAAGTTCACAATAGCGAAAGTTGTAATTCTACAGAGGGTCCAAAATTATAAGCTTTAGCCTATTAGAGGAAATCACCTTGGGAGTGTTGGCCACAGAACGGCCAGTTTCTCTGTGTGACATACAGATCTCTGAGAAACTACAGAAGAGGACAAATGCAATCTCTCGATTGCCTGATGATAAATATGACAATAAGACTTCACAGAAAAATAATCTGTCTTTAGCTTTAGTTTATTTTTTTATGTCAAATAACTTATACATTATTCAATCCGCATGGATATGGATTCTGATTCTCAGACAGAGCTCCTCTCCAGAAACCATCCTCCACCATGGACACCCAGGCCCCCTTGCATCTCGGGTGTACTCAGGGTGGCTATCCATTCCTCCACGTGGGATTTGGCTTTAATTGAGTCTGGAGTTTTAGGTTTGGTCAGTGATATATCTGTTCAAACAATTTTCTATATATTTTCTTTCTTTCTTGAAGTGAGTTCAGAAGATTTGGAGAGATCTTTTCCTCACTTCCTCTGTTGGTAATGTCCACCATTTCAAAACACGAGAGGTTTTAAGACTCCAATTTTAAACACTTTTGATATTTTGATAGCCGTATCCTTTAACTGGCATGTCATTTAAAAAGATCATTGCAACACATTCATCCCCTAAATTTCTTTTGAGATTTCCCTGAACTTATAAAATGCCTGTCATCTTTTACTTCTGGGTCATTAATATGTGCTGAATGCTCATGTTATTAATGAACCTATAAAAAGGCTAAATTACAAACAGCACATCCCAGAATCCATGGTGGTACATATTATAAACTCACCTGATTGCCTTTTTCATGCTGATTACTGGAAAATCAGTCATTTCCTGAGAGTTAATCATATGCCACAGACATTCCCATCTGAATTCCTATTATCTGGATTATTTCAATTATTTTTTGATTTATAAAACTTAATATTACCATAATAATATTTCAGATTTGATTACTGGAAAAGTTAACAAATTCATTTTTAATCACATACCTTTTTATTCTAAAGGAACTATTAGCTATTGGATGGTTTAATGTGCATTCATAGTTTATTTATCGTTTTGTAACTAGTTTATATCACTTTCATGATGTCTTCAGACTTTCCTATGCTAGGCTATCTGTCAATTTATTTTCTTTCAAAGACTGAATAATATTTCATTACCCATAGATAATATATTTTATGGATTCACTTATGAAGCCACTCAAATTTTTCCAACTTTAGTTATTGGGTGTAAAGTATCATCTCTCTCTCTCTCTCTCCATATGTATGTATGTAGATATATGTATGTATGTGTGTAGAGATATATATATATATATATATATATATATATATATATATATATATATATATATATATTTTCTTTGAGATTTGGCTTTTAATTTTGGGGTATGCGACCAAAAGCAAAATTACAAGGTTACATGGTGATTATATATTAAAATTTTCAAATATCATTCTCATTTCTACAACTGAATCATTAAATTTTACAGTCCCACCAGCATTGCACAAATTTCCAATTTTTTCATGCCTTTTCCAATACCTTTTGTTTTTTCCTCAAATAGTTTCTACATTAATGGATGTGTGTCTCCCTGTAGTTTTTACATGCACCCAATTAATATTAGTGTTGGTTAGCATAATTTTATTATGTGATCACTAACCATGCTAGATACTTACTTTGAACGATTATCTATCCTCTTCTTATTTTGATATTGTCTTTTTTCTTTAATTTTGAGTTCTTCATAGATTCTGAATGCCAAATCTTTATGAAATAAATGATTTGCCAATGCGTCCACCCATTGTGGGCTGTCTTTTTACCTGTAGATGCACATGACTTTTTTGAAAGAAAATTATGAAGTCTATATTATCTATGTTACCTTTGGCTGCTGGCCCCTCTGCTGCCACAAGTAAACTTCATTTAGTAGTTGTGAGTATGAGATTCTTCCTCTTGGCCAACCACCGTCCTGCCCATTGCTACTCTGTGTAGACTAGCAAAGCACACAGGTGTAAACTATATTCACCATCATGGGTGCTAGTAATAACTCTTTATCTAGCTATAGTAACAAAAGAATATATATATTTATATGTATATATATGTATGTATGCCATATATATATCTTTTATCCTCTGAAATGAATAAGCTTGCAAGATTAATCTGTAGCCAATTCAAAGACGCTGTTGTAGAGTAGCTGGTGCATAGGGAAATCTCCAGCCACACCAGATCCTTATGCATGAAGAGAAACACATTTTGGCATTTCTTTCTATTTCAGCATTTTGTGGGAAGGCTGAAATTTGCAGTATACTCTTTTTTATTTATGATTGGCGTTCTAGTCAGCTTCAGTTGCTGGAATGAACTTCCAAACCAAGCACAGTTATGGGAGGTAGGGATTTATTGAAGCTTAGAGGGGAAGTTCTGTAAAGGCAGAAGAAGCAGGCTGTCTCTCACCAGTCCAGACAGAGAGCAGAGCCACCACCCACACAAGCAATCACGCTTGGGGCACCCTGGCAGAACTTAGACACTGTGTATATGTTTAGACTGGAATTCAGATCTGTGCTCACACCTTATGACTGGACCCACAGTTTTACCGAGTTACAAGTGTGAATAAAACTCCTGAGTCCATTGGGTGGGGGGTATCCATTCTGACTACCACAATGGGTTATGTTGAATGGTTTGTCCTGCATTCTCATCCTTCAGGCTACTTCTTCAGGTGTATCTGTTGGGTCTATGTGTACTCGATTCAGCACCTCTGTGGACAATGCTTTGTGTATCATTGCACGTAGGTCTTTGCTCTGTGGCATTGGATGAGACACTGAGTAGGGATGGGTCGTGTATGTCTGCTAGCAGTGAGCTCCGTTCAGCACACACGGAGTAGAGTCTCAGAGCAGATCTATGAGTGCAGGGTCACCTCCCTCTCAACTTCCATCAATCCCTTAATATTTTTTAGATGTTTATGAGAATAAGATTAGTTCTCACCAAGGAAAACATTTGCCCCTTTGTGAGCTAGATTAAGGATTAAATATAATGTCCACAGGCTGAATCTATCTATCTATCTATCTATCTATCTATCTATCTATCTATCTATCTATCTATTTTTTTCTCTCTCTCTAAATGTTATTAAAAGACAATGACTTCCAAATTGTCTCCCAAACCTACCAGGAATCTCCTGTTGTCATTGACATCTTTTTTTTTTTTCCAATCATCTTCTCTTTTTCAAAAATATTCTATTCATTTATTTACAAGGAGAGAGACAGGAGAGAGAGAGAGAGAGAGAGAGAGAGAGAGAGAGAGAGAGAGAGAGAGAGAGAGAGAGAGAGAGAGACCAAATCATGGGTGTTCCAGGGCCTTAAGCCACTGCAAACTAACTCCAGGCAGATGTGCCACCTTGTGCATCTGGATTATATGGGTACTTGTGAAACGAGCCTGGGTCCTTAGGCTTCTCAGACAAGTGCCTTCACCACTAGACCATCCCTGCAGCCCCTCCTTCTCCTTTATGCACGGTTGTACTATAAATTATTCTTTTGTTTCTCTTCCGCAGCATGGTATTCAGACTTAGTCTTCCAGCACTTATGTTTCTTCTTGACAAAATCTTCTTCAAGTTGTACCACATGCTATATAAATGCTGTTAACTCTATATTATGACACTGGACATAGAACTGCATCGTTTCTCCTGTCAATGTTTAACATCTGCCAGACAAACTGTGTTCATCTTTTCCTAGATGGTCCAGGCTGTTCAGGTTTCCATGTGTTTACACTTGTGAACATCCTTTACAGTCTCTATTATTACTTGAGCTATAAATTTTCCTCGAAAATCTCAATAGAAGGACATTCTCCAAGGAGAAGATAGATACTCTACTCTGAGTGCCAGCCACGAGAGTTCACTTTTGTGTTCCATTTCTGAATTCTTTCAGAAAGAGTGTGAATCTCCAAGGCCAGGCCCTCACTGATATCTTATTTTTATGTCAGAGTAGTGCACTGTGTGAAGCTCAAAACAGATGGTCAAAAACCATCAGCCTTATATGTGAACCAACCAAGTGAAAGGCTTATAAATCATTTGTACTTTCTAGTGCACAATTAGATACACAGACTTGTTTAAAAAATAGTGAAGTTGTACACCATTTACATCTTGGTAAGATTAGTAACACTGATAATAATAAATTCCATATATGAATTGTGCAGTGTTTGCATGGATGTGGAAAGATATGAGAGAGCATGTTTAGACAGAGAAAATCCTTCTTTTGGAAATAAAAACACTTGAGAAATATAAAATACTTTGGGAATCTTATGATCATGAGATTCAAATCATGGACAATGATTTAATGTTATGGAGAAACTTTAGGAAAGGGACACAGAAGCATCTAACTATAAGCATGATAAAATTAGAATTCACACCTATTCAAATGCATAGAACATTTCATAGATTTCATATGTCACTTAAAATATTTCCTAACAAGTAGATCAAGTGAAATTTTATTTCATTCTCAATATTGTCTTGCTTATATCACAAATTTCTGAAAGGCAATACATAGGTGCACAGGAACACTGTTTATCAGTTTCCATAGTTATGAAATAAGAAGGTGAATTTTGATAGGTAAAGCACAGAAAAAACACACACCCAAGGAAAAGCATCATGAATATGCCATGTAACAAACAAGACTATAATTTAATTGTTGGCCTGATTTAACTAGCAATGGCATAGTTCGCGAAAATTAGCATCTCCTAAACATTTTTTTAAATATGTAAATTATTCATCAAAAATATATTAGGAATCAGCAACTTAAAATTTGTCATGCATTTATAAAGTTTAGTTTTCATAGTTATATGGATTATCAGACTATTTTTTTTCTTTTCAATTTTTTTTTATTAACAGCTTCTATGATTATGAAAATATCCCATGGTAATGCCCTCCCTCCCCCAACTTTCCCCTTTGAAACTCAATTCTCCATCTCTCTTTTATCTTGATGTCATGATCTTTTACTCCTGTTATGATGGTCTTCTGTAGGTTGGGTCAGGCACTGTGAGGTCATGGATATTCAGGCCATTTTGTGTCTGGAGGAGCATGTTGTAAGGAGTCCTACCCTTCCTTTAGTTCTTACATTCTTTCTTCCTCCTCTTCCACAACAGACCCTGAGCCTTGGAAGGTGTGGTAGAGACACTGCAGTGCTGAGCACTCCTGTCACTTCTTTCCAGCATCATGATGCCTTCTGAGTCATCCCAAGGTCACTGCCATCTGAAAAGAGAAAGATCTCTACCAAAGGTGAGAGTAGCGTCAATATATGGGTGTGAACATTAAGAGAAGTGATTACTGGGCAGTTTGATAAGCATGGTATGACAGAAGCAGACATTACAGTCCTAGGGCTCATGGCTACTTCTGTTTTAAGTTTTCAGTATCAGGGGTATATTCCCTCCCATGGAGCGGGCCTCCAGTCCAATTAGAGGGCAGTTGGTTTCCACCATGACAGATGTGCCACTATTGCACCCATTGGTTCATTTGGCCTGGCTGGCCAAATGTAAGGCTTGCTGTGTCTACTGTTGAGTATCTTCAGTGGCGATTTCTCTTTCTCCCCTTGAATGCATGCAGAATGGCTTCCCCCTGCTTTCTGTCAGCTGATCTACATGGAGGAGGTTATCATCTCAGTTCCAGCAGGATTTCTCAGTGGCCTTGCAGCCCAAGTATGTGGAGTCTTCAGCTATAGGGTCTTACCATCTATTCCTGGTGGGAAACCAAGGGCCTTGGCAATGGCTTATAATGTTTTAGGGGTATCAGGGAGCTCCCTGGCCAACAACTCACTGGAAGGTATTACACAACTCACTGGAAGGTATTCCATCCCTGGCACTAAAAATTTTCTAGCAACAATCAGTGTTCCATTGCCCAAAAAAGTAGGTTTCCATATGATTTATTTATATCCTTTTAGATTTTGATTAGCCCTCCCTCCACCTTTCCTTTACTCATCAGACTATTTTTAAGGCTACACTTAAACAATAATCATGACAACTATTACTGTTTACACATTTACAAATTATGCACTTAAAGAAAACTCACTTGCCTTTCATTTCTAAGTGATTTATCTGAGAAAAGGCAAAATTAAGTTTCAACTAGGAATTTGTGTCTCTTGTCAAACATAAGTAGTAACTGTAACTACCCAGTTATTTCTTTTTCTTCCTAGTTCATGCTTAAAGTGTTGTTTTTTGAAATGAATGCACTTAAAGAGAAAAGCAAGGTACCCTTATCTTCTTTAAACCTCGATGACTGAGTACTAAAGAAAAAACACCAACTTTAAAGAGAGCTGTTACTGTGTTTTGTGAAAGAGTGGAAGGACTACATTTCAATACCAAAACAATGCTAATAAGCTCAATAAAAGGAAAACTCGGTTATGTTGCTAAACCTAATTTGGTGGTTTAGATGAATAAAATACACATTTGATGGATGCGTCATCTAAGATTTAACTGTTTCTTCATGAAGAGAATCACAATTTTACAAACACACATTGGAAGTATGGTGAATTTGCACAGAAGTCATCCATCCTAGAATGCATGAAAACTGACTAGTCTTACTTTTTAAAGATTGTAGAGATTGTTACATTTGTGATTAATAGTCTCAGGACAAAACAGTGGGCATCTGAAAAGTATAAAATTATATGTATGCATACACTTACAAATACCAGTTCTCCTTACTATCCTGTTGTATGTTACTGATGTTATGTTTTTCATTGTTAAATTCTCAGAAGATGAAAATAAATGCCACAAAAAATGGTGATGACTAAATAGTTGTAAGTATTAGTAAGTTTTCATGGGAAATTTACTCACAGTAATATAAATGCATAAAAATTACCTTTTGTAGACTGATTTGTTTGTCAAATAAAACAAAAGTATAAAAATATAAAATGCACTTATAATCATTCAAAATAGGATGAACATTTAACTAGTATTCACTTACCCCTCTATGTTTAATAGTTATATCTATTTATCTTGATGTTTATAGTAATAAGGTTAGAACACATTATTTTGGAGTAAGTTCTGTATAAATGGACTTTGGTGTTAATTCCATTCTTTGTTCTTTGTTAGCTTTCTAATTATTCATTATGCTGTGTGGATTATCCTCTAATGCTAGAATAAGCACTATATTCAATTCAAAAGAATAAACAAAAATTAAAGACATTAGGTTGTCATGCTATTTAAAGTTTTATTTGGAAGAATAATGAAATATAATTATTCATTGTTCCTTGTAAAATGAAAGTTCTTAGAAAAAAATTCAGAAAAATAACAGCAAATATCAATTTTCATCCCAGAAGCTGGTAAGCCATTTTTTTTTTTTCTGTTGTTTTTGTTGTTGGTTTTTCGAGGTAGAGTATCACTCTAGTCCAGGTTGACCTAGAATTCATTGTGTAGTCTCAGAGTGGCATTGAACTCACTGTGATCCTACCTCTGCCTCCAGAATGCTGGGATTAAAGGTGTACTCCACCTCACCCAGCCATGATCTATGTTTTAATAACAAATTTTAGCCACTGAATAATGAATAAATCAGAGAAGTAAAGAAAATTGTAGGTAATAGTTAAGATAAACAAAATGAACAGAGACATATCAAAATGTTGTGGCAAAGTACACACAAGGGAAGTTTATAGCAAAATCCATTCAGCTGAAAAACAAGAAGGGATTAGATCAAACAAAAAAAAAATTCTCTGAGTATCCATGGAAATGATCAACAGACTGACAGGAAATGTGGAGAATAGGAGGAACTCTGCAAACCATCTATGCAGGAACACACATGAATACACTTCGTGGTGTGTAAAACTGAACCTATGAAATAAATAAATAAAAGGATTTCTGAGTAGTTATTTCTCAAAAATAAAAAAGGAAAAAAGACAGACAGAAACATGCACACCCAACATGTATCTGAAAAAAAATGTTTAATCTCATTCAAAGGGAAATGAAAATTTAAAACACCATTAGATCACCTCATACTTAATATAGTGACAGTTGTTAAAAATTATAACAAGCATTGAGAGTGTATGGAAATCAGAGCATTTGCACATTATTTGTGACAACATTACTGTGGGTAATAACATGGAATTTCATCAACAACCTTAACACAGAATTGTAGATCCAATAATCTCCTTAAGAGGTACACATATGCCACAAGGAAATAAAATCAGAAGGCCCAAAAGATATATGCACAATCCAGTTCATTACAGCTCTATTCATAAGAGCCGATATATGAAACAAACCAAAGTGTCGCCTTTGGGTGACTACATTAAGAAAGTTCAGTGTATATATACACAGGGAAGCAGTAGTTTACCTTGTAAAGAAAAAAAAAATGTCCTGTAACTCTTAACATGGATGAACCTACAGGCATTCAGTGAAGTGAAATAAAACTGACACAGAAAAGGAAAGGTCACATGATCTCACCTACAGTAAAATCTAAAAATAGCTGAGCTCATAAAAACAGGGTGCAGAATGGTGGTGTCTAGAAGTTGGTAGGGAATATTATGAATGTGGTGGTCAATAGATTTTCACTTAGATCATAGGAATAATGTGAAGAGCTCAATTGTAAATTATCGTGTTTGCAGTTAATGAAAAATGTATTATAGTCCTGGAAATTGTCAAAGAATAACTTCAAAGTGTTTCATTGTGAAGAAAGGGAAATCTATGAAACAACAGGTGTTCCATAATTTACCCTACGTGCTTCACAGTGGCCTTCTGTAATTTTAATATATATTGTATGTACTACATATTATGTATAACTTAGAAAATATAACTAACTCAGTAAATAGAAAACTTTTTATTAGCTATGCTTACAGTGTGTGTGCAGCCATGTTGGTACCTTCGTTAGCCGCCTCCCTGTCCTCTCCCCCTGTGAAAGGACTGTCCTTGTTGAGGAATGTGGGTCGAGCATTGTAGGGTTTGCCATCATTAATGGGGAGAATACTTTTACTGTTGAACATCCTTTTACCAAGGAGACATTTTTATGAATAATGAAGTTTCTGAGATTCCTTCCTGGTACTGGAAAGCTGTGGCAGGGAAGATTATAGCCCCAAGGAGGGAAGCTGCTACTGTTCTTTGATCAAATGAGTATGTCACGCCTATCAAATTTTCCTCTAAATACTTATATTATTTTTATTCCCTAAAATTAGTGCTCTTATTGCTTTCATCAGAAAAGCTTCTTTTCTTAGATGGTCATGATTCTTGGGGAGACTCAAAACTCACCAAAGTGCTAAGAATAAGTGAGTTGAGTGTTCAGCATTAGGTGTGACATCTATATCACACCATAGCAAATTCAGGGAATATTGTGAAGTGGATGGTGAAGAGAATGTAAGAGTCAGAGGATGTGCAGTAGTCCTTTGGAACGCTATTTTCTGGACACAAAAATGGCTATTACTTCATGACCAACTTCATGTTACTTCATGAATAACTGTCTCTACCTCCCCAGACCTGCACGTTATTGAGGCCAACAAAGTTTCTCCATAGAAGATAGAGGAGGGAATAAGCAAAGTTATCAAAAAACAAGACTATCAGGCAAAAAGTTCAGTTGAAGCAGATGGAAGAGTGGGGACAAGAGGAAGCATTGAAAGGGGAAAGCTATGTGGTGCAATGATTAACGGTACTTGCTTACAAAGCCTGATGGTCCGGATTCAGTTCCCCAGTACCCACATAAAGCCAAGCTGCATAAAGTGGCTCATGCATCTGGAGTTTGTAGTAGCAAGAGGACCTGGCATGCCCATTCGCTGTCTGTCTCTGTCTCTCAGTTTGCAATAAATAAATAATTAAAATATATTTCTAGGTTTTTATTATCAACAAAATATGCTTATTTAATTAAGAGAAAGGAGCAAATATATATTTTCCTACAGTTATTTTTCAGGAATAAACATTGTTTTCGCCAGCACAACAAAGGAAAACCTTACAAATTTAATAAGCTTTCTGTACCTTTGAAGATTTAAAGAGATATGTATGTAATTCTTATAATGGATTCCAATATATTGTTTTTGAGGACCAATTTCCCTTTTAAGTTGAAAAGCCATTAAGAGGATCTAACAATGTCGATTCTAGTCAGAAATTTTTGTAAGTATACATGACTTTTGCAACTGGTTAGGTGAAGAGACAGAAACATCTCCATCTGCAGTTAAAATAAATTTCTACCTCTAAATGTCAATTAGCAAGGCCCCATTGATTCAGCAATTCATTCTTTAATGAAATCACATTTTTGTTTTTTAGAGTGACTCAGCACATGTCCCCAGAGGGCAGCAAATGTGTCATGAGATGCATCTTGGAAGCTGGCCATGGCCCACCTGTGGTGGTGGGGTTTTGATTCCTGGGCTCAGCAGTGGACAGGTGCAGGTGGGGACTCACGGGCATCTGGCTTACACATTATGTGCTGTATACATCTGGAGCAATGTCAAAGTCGTAATTAATACACAGACATATTCTTCTACTATAGTTTGTACTCTCCAAATTTCCAGAGCAGAACACATCATCATTTTCTTCCCAAACTTAGCTCTTCAGGACTGCAAAAACTGCTGACATTTAGAACTGTTAACAATAGCTGGTCCTCTTTCGGCTGTATAGAAATCCAATGAAAAATAAATATTTCACTTTAAAGAATTATATATGACTTATTTGAGAAATGTAAATTCTAAGAACATTTCATAGATTTAAGATAATACTGTTTGGAAAAAATCCTAAGGGCCCAGAGTTCCTAAAAATAATTCAATGAGACCCAACATAGACTTATTTTCTTTTTGGTCCTTTTAATCTCCTTTTGCCTCAATATTTTCTTGTGGCACTCAAATTGAAATTTCTTGTACAACACATGTATCTTATTTTGTTATAGTTGTATGTAAGCATGTTTGTGCATATGTGTGGATATGTGTGATGGAAAGGCAAATTTGACATTGGGGATGCTTTCTATGTCTTATAAGTTGTGCAGCACTTTTAGAAAGTGGTCACCTTGACATATTTATTTATTGTGCATCTGTATACTTTTATCTTCATTGAATTTTATGTCCACAAAAACCACATATGTGCACAGAATAGATAACATAAATATAAACTTAAATATATTGTATATTTGAGATGAAATACAAAATTAATTAATAAATGTGTTAGAACCATATTAATAAATCTTACTAATTTTTAAGATTAAAACTTGAATTTACTGGGCTGGAGAGATGGCTTAGCGGTTAAGCGCTTGCCTGTGAAGCCTAAGGACCCTGGTTCGAGGCTTGGTTCCCCAGGTCCCAAGTTAGCCAGATGCACAAGGGGGCACACGCGTCTGGAGTTCATTTGCAGAGGCTGAAAGCCCTGGGGCACCCATTCTCTCTCTCTCCCTCTATCTGTCTTTCTCTCTGTGTCTGTCGCTCTCAAATAAAAAAAAATTAAAAAAAACTTGAATTTATAATAAAGATAAGATATGAAAATAAACTTAAAAACTACACAGCCATAAAATGGAATGAAACAAAACTGCTAATAGAAAATAGGTGACTAAAATGATCACATGCTATTGAGGATAATCTGGTAGTAAAGTGATAGCCTTATGACACAAAATAAAAACTAAGCTCATTAAAAGCAGAAAATTGTGCAGAATTTAAATGAATTTCTGATTTTCAATAACTCTTTCCTGATCCACTGGTCTCATAAAATAAATAATCCAGACAGCAAACTGTAACCTAATCCCAAGAAGCCAGATGCCTGGGAGGCAGCAGTCTGAGGGATGAGCAGACCCTCGTCAGAATGCGGAAAAGCCAGCCAATGGAAAGTTCCCTGCACACCACTGCAAGATTCAGTTCATGCCTCAAGAGGGCTCATTCTTCCTTCATGCACCGGCCAAGTAAGAGAAACGTTGGTTCCAGACAAGTGGGACACACCCCTCCTTAATGTAGCAGCCTTCCTGAAATAGGCTTCTGGCATCTCAGAGGATAGCTCACCCCAAGGTCCAGCATGAAGGACTCTGACCATTGTACCCTCTCATGTTGACATGCCCACCCCAGCAATCCTGACCTCACACTGAAGCTGAGAAGGGAGAAAGGATCTAGGTGATGAAACAAAAATCTCTAGAGAGTTGTTCCTATATAGCAAGCATGATTGGATGGAACAGAACAAAGATACTACAAAAAAAGAAAGGAAGAAAAAGGAGGTAGGAATAAGAGGAAGGGGTAGTGTAAATTTTGCAGTGAAATAAATTATAGTCTTTAGAGTAGAAGATGGCTTATTTGTGCTGTGCATTCTGTGAACATAAAGTACAAATAAAGGGCAATGACAACATAGGGCAAAGGTACACTGAGCAAAGGCATGATGGACTAGCGTCAAAGGGGAGAATGTAAGATCCACCATTACACACACTATTTGTGAAGATACATCAGCAGAGAGAGAAGGAAAACAGTTCAAATGTGAAGGACAAAATTACTCAGTTCAGAAAAATGATAAAACCAGAACTGAGAACTGGATGTGACCCTGAGAAAGACACAGTTGATAGAAAACATACGCAAATATAAGGAGACAGCAAGGAGATGTGTGCTGTACTAGGTAACATACTGCAGGAAGAAGGGAGAATTCCCCCTGTATCTAGGGCCAAAACCAGCTCTTGAGACAGAGGGTATAGGAATGACACACCTGATTCCTGAGCTAAGAGATGAAATTGTAGAGGAAAAAAAAAGCAAAACTATACTATGTTATTTAGAGGGAAAGAAATCAGGTTCTGAAGTCTTAATGCAAAATGAAAGCTGCTGGAGTACACAAGGCATTCTCAAGAATGATTATCTATAAGCCAATTAAATTAAGAAGCCCATAATGAAATAAAACCAATGAGTAGTCAAAATAAACAAGTCATGAAAAGATATGTAGTAAAGGGACTGATGCTGAGATTAGCTAAACGATACATCAGAAGGAGATTTGAGTGTCATAAAGCATGGCAAGAAAGGACTTATACCAAGCAGAAATAGCAAGTAATGGGGCATAGTGAGAGACAGAAAGGAATGTTTGACCACTGAAATTTTACTTACATAGCATAGGGTCAGTGCTATGGTGGTTAGAACATAATTATGTGAATTGCACAAAACCATAATGACCTCAAACTCAATGTAGATATCAACATCGCTTTCCTCAAGCTTAAAGAGACTTGTGGTGAAGTAACATATCAAGTTCAAAAATGAATATCAATTCTTAAATTCAATTAAAGGTGAATTCAACATATCTAAACATATTTAATATAATTTTGCTGTTTTGAAATAATTTCTGTCCCAGCCTCCTCACTTATTGTAAACATGTGTTCCTAACAAAATCTCAGCATCT